>NC_082694.2:25766579-26368515 GCF_949987515.2 Delphinus delphis | reverse complement strand
AAGTGTTGGGAGTGAGTATGCCAGGAAGGTTCCCAGGAGAGAAGGGAGGAAAATGAACTTGGCTGTTCTCTGACAGTGCTTTCTTATTCAAACCTCCCCTTTCCCTCTGGTTGGGAAGGAACAGGAGAGGATTCTGTCCCCTCTGCTCAGTGCTGGTTCATGTCCCATGCTCCCTGGGCATCTCCTACCATTTTTTCCCCCATTTGAACCTTTAGCACTCACCTGGTCTGGGCCACAGCCAGGTCCACTGTTGTCCTGTCTCACATTGTGCTCCTGCCAGGGTCCCTCCCAAAGCACCACAAGCGATATTTAGGAGACAAGGAAATGAGAACACTGAATGGATATTTGATGATATTAAAGAATTTTTATCTTCCTTAATAGAGGCATTGAGGTAATTTTTTAAAAGAATCAATTTAAAGAGATATACACTGAAATATTAAATGATGAAACCAAATGATACTTGAGATTGCCTCAAAATAACACAGGAGGGGAGAAATAGATGGGATTTTGGATAGAACAAGTTTGGGGTGATTGGTACATATGGGTTCATTGTACTCTTCTATCTACTTTTACCTTTCACTGAATTTCTCCATATGAAAAGTTTAAAAAAGATATATTAGGCACTAAAATGAAGGGTTGTAAATGCAAGAACTCTGAACCTTAAGAGAGTATGGTGGTGGTGGGCAGAACTGGGAAAAGACTTAAAACTGACAAGCACAACAAAGTGAAGAAACATCATATTTCTGCTTTTCTAGAGTTAGTTTGTAAGCAGCTACCACTTCACCTTCCCCCTGCCCCCACCATCAGCCAGGGTGTGGCCCAGTGTCCATCTGTGGAGAGCCCACCTTCTTCACATGTCATGCTGGGATCCTGGAGGTCTTACATAAGACAATGTAAGAAGTTCTCTGTAATGTGCAAAGAATTAAGTAAACATGGGTGATTTCCACCAGTGAAAGAGAAGGTGTGGGTATTCGTGGCCTGGGTGTTCTATCTTGTCATCTACTGTGATCCTTTTGTTCAGAATCCTGTGCTGGTTATGAAGCTAATGTCTCTCAGCTCAGACCCACCCTTTTACACTCTACTCTGTGACACTGGGGCTGTGACTTTAAAAACCACAATTCTCTGTGGCCAGCTAGCTCCAGGTTAGGCTCTGTCAACAAGGTGGGTTACAAGGCTGGAGGAGGGAGCAGGGAATCGCTCCTTCCTCACTGCTTCTTGCTCCCATGAGCATAACTCTAGCAATGACTGTTCTTTCTAATAGCAATGTGTTCCAGTTTCCAATTTTTTCTACACTCCCAGCACCAGCCTCACAGATGCTAGGCAGTTGCCCCTCCTTGGAGGTCCAGCTCTGCAGGGTCCATCTGCCAAACTCCTAAAGGATTAGGACCCCAATCTCTTCCCTTTGCTCTGCAGTCCCAGAGATGGAGCTGCCTGATGAAGCTACTGCCTCTGTGTTTATCTTGAAATTCGTTTTTTACCTTTTCAGCCTCCAGTACTTGTATCACCTATTGCCTAGGTTAAATTCTTTCTGTCAAAATAACTGGTGTGGTTTCTGTTTTCCTATTGAGACCTGATTGGTACACACCATTGAGAGGCATTGCTTGGGGGAACAGATGAGGGTGTAGCCTTGCCTGGCTGGGCTGCTTTGAGGAACCCAACCTCAGAAAACCTGCCAGCAACCCCAACTAGTCAACATCTATGGTAAAGGATCTCTCTTGTCACAGGAAAATCCCCTAATCTAATGCAACATCTATAAACAAACTCACTCCAGGAGGGAGGGTTTAATTTAAGAAAGCCGGTAGGAACCCTAAATCTTTTCATTCCAATCAAAGCTGTCAGAGTCAGTTAGCTTCAAAGCTAGTCAGGTGGTCCCAAAGCCACCATCTGCCCAGCAGCTGTCCTGTCACCAAGGAAACCACAAGTTGGAGTGGAAAGCAATGAACAGGGCCCCCAGGAACCAGCCTGAAACTCAATCATCTGAGGTTTGTCATTATCAACTCTGCCAAAGTGAAGCATCTCTTGCAAGAATGATTCTCTGAAATTCTTCTGCCTCAGTCCACCTGTCTTCTGTTTTCCAAATTGGGAATATGCCACCTCTGAGAAAGACATGTGCTGGCAGGCATAACAAATAACAAGGAGAGTCACTTGTTTCCTCAATAGCAGATAAGGCAGACTGTCTGCTACATCGACACCAGGACTAGTGTCTTTGGGGCTCCCTCTCTACTTCCCAGGCCCTAGTGACTTCTAGTTATCTAGGCCCCTGAGTGGTGGCCATCAAGTCTGCCCACCCTGCCCATGCAGCAGCACCAGGAGAGCATGCTCTGTAACTCCCCTTCCCTCTATCTGAGTTGATGTTTGATGTTACCACCCTGCAAATGATTAAACAAACTTCCATCTTATTAATGACTGATAGCTTCAAATGTGACAAGAGTATCCACTCACCTAATCGATCATTCCACAAATATTCACTGAGCACCTCCTATGTACCAGGCACTAGGCTGGGCATTGAAGTTAATAATAATGATTAATCATTTATTAGTGGTGGATGGAATCAGCAGACACTTAGATAGGATGGTCAGGGAGGGCAGTTCTGAGAAGAGGACATATCGGCCGTATTCCAGACATCTATTGCTATGCAACAAACGACCCCAAAACTTAGCAGCTTAAAACAATGGTAGCTGTTATTTTGCTCACAAATCTGTTATTTAGGTGGGGCTTGGTAGAGCATGTCTCTGTTCTACCTAGCATCAACTGGGGCAGCGTGGAGGATGGGGACTGGACTCATCTGAAATCTTCCTCATTTACATGTCTAGTAGTTGATGCTGGCTGTTGCTAGGGACCTGAACTGGGCGGTCAGCTAAGACACATGCATGTGGCCTCTCCATGTGGCTCCTTTCATGGTGGCTGGGTTCCAAGGGTGAGTCTCCCGAGAGAGAACCAAGTTGGAAGCTGTATCACCTTTTTTGACCTAGTTTTAGAGGTCAAGAGTCACTTTAAACAGGGTCACTTCTGCAGCATTTTATTCATTGGAAGCAAGGGGAGGGAAAATCAGATTCGACCTTTTGATAGGTTAAAGCCCAAGAATTTGTAGATGTGTTTAAAACCATGACAAGCTATGACCTAAAGAAGAAATTAGTAGAAGAATATTCCAGGAAGAGGTCTTAGTATGTGAAGTCCCTGCGGGTAGAAAAAGCTTGGTGTGTTCAAGGCAATGATAGGCCAGCAATACTGGAGCACAGTGAGCAAGAGGGGCTGTATGAGATGAGGTTAGAGGTGACAGAGCCATCTGAAGCAGTAATGAGTTTGGAATTTATTGTGGGTAAGTGGGAATCATTGGATGATTTAAGATTTAAATTCACACCTTGAAAGAATCCTCCAGTTGCTATACAGAGCATGGATTGAGGTGATATTGGAACAGGGAAAAACAGTTAGAACACTACTGGAGTGGTCCAGAGGAGATATAGATGATGATGGCTTGGATAAGAATGTTATTGGAGATTAAGCGAAATAGATGTACTTGAAAGAAGGTGGGAAGAATGGAAAGAATTTATTAACAGACTGGATGTGAGACTGAGGGAAAAGAAAGTAAGTAAGAATAAGGATTCTGGGGTTTCAGGCTTTGGTATCTACATGGACTGTGGAGTCATTTCCTTTGATTGGAATACTAAGGGAGGAACTCATTGATATGTGTGAAAGGTAAACTCTAGAGTCCATTTTTAAGCATTTCAAGTTTGAGACGTTTGAGAGATATACTAGTGGCAAGGAATAGACAGTTGGATATATGAGCTTGAAACTTCTTGGAGAGAGTGGGGCTGGAAATATAAATTTGGGAATCATTAGCATATAGATGGTATTTAAAGCCATGGGCCTGGATGAGCTCACTTAGGGATCTAGAGTGAGCAGAAGAGTATGAAGGTTTACCTCTGGAAAAAGTAGCCTGCAAAGGAGACTGAGAAAGAGTGACTAGAAAGATAGGAGGGAAACTAGGGTATTGGATGCTATGGAAACCAAGAAAGGAGTCTTAGAAAGAGGGAATTCAGAAACAAAGAATTGATCTGAATGACCCTAAAGCTCCTCCAGATCTGACTGTCTATGATTTTATGAATGTCTCAAATCCCTTCAAGCTTGGAAATTCTGTGACTCTATAGCATATTTGGAAAAAACAAACTTCCTAATGAATCATTGGGTATCTCCAAAGACTATAAAAATTAATTCTTCACAATGAGGAATTTTTTTAAATTTTTATTCTTTTTTGCGGTACACGGGCCTCTCACTGTTGTGGCCTCTCCCATTGCGGAGCACAGGCTCGGACGTGCAGGCTCAGCGGCCATGGCTCATGGGCCCAGCCGCTCCGCGGCATGTGGATCTTCCTGGACTGGGGCACGAACCCATGTCCCCTGCATCGGCAGGTGGACTCTCAACCACTGCGCCACCAGGGAAACCCCACAATGAGGAATTTTATATCTGGGCCTTAAAGTGATCAAGGGTAAGGTCAAGTCTTGAACAAAAATGAGGATCCCTGGAGAGAAAGCTTGGGCAACAATGCAAGTGGAAAAATATAAATGGGGTTATCTGATCTCCTCTTCTAGTAGGGCTCACTTAGTCATGGTAGACCCCAGGGGTTGGGGACAAATGACAGCCCCTGTCTTTAGACAGGAACATGTGTGGACCCCAATCCTTGGTTTCTTTCACTGTGGGGGCACTCTCTCAACCTCTACTCCACTTGTAGGGTTGACCTGTTGTCTTGAGAAACCCCAAGATTTGTGCCAATAGGGTCCTCTGAGGACTCTTGGTTGGGCCCTGGTCTGGGAGGGCAGCCTGGCAACTAAATTGCTCCTACTGGCTGATATGGAATTGTGTGAGATTGAGTCACCAGAATGGAACTGACACACTGATTTAGGGTGACTCTCACATCAGACACAGGGCACTGGGCTACTAATGATCCACTGCCACTACTCAGACTTGAGCTGCATGTGTGGGCCCATACCTCAGCTGTCACCCATCTGTGTTCCAACCATAGTGTCATCTCTGATTTAGAGCACTCAAAGGTGTGGGACGGTGGCAGGCATTCTTTACCCTGTATACCCCTTTGCCACTGTGGGTTGTCATCCCCTGCCCTCCTCAAGCTTTGTACCATACATCAGAAAGTCCTCCTGGGGTGGATGTGCATACCTCCTCTGAAGGCTTTTAAGACTATTGCGTTGCAATGCCAACAGGCTCTTCCAACCAATGTCCTCTCTTGCCTCCAAATGGTATGGTGATAGTGTGCTTTCCCAGGTCAGTCTTAAGCTATGCCCAACAAGGAATAAACATTTCTTGTTTTACCAGGACTGTTTTTCTTGCTCTATTCATGTCTCCTTACCTCTCCTCCCTGTTGATGGTAGTGTTTGGAAGCAGAACTGCAGGCAACACTAAAAATGATTACATTTTAAAAATGCAGTGATTACAGCCTAAAGAATTCAAGAGAATATGTGGTTTGAAGATGTGTTGTTCTATGCTAACATTATAAAATTTCAAGCAGAAAATTTAACATAATCAGAAAATTGATTATCATTCATACTTTCATGCATACAAGGCTTGGTAAGGCTTGCATTTTTTGGTCATCATCAATGAAGCACAGAGACACCCTTTGAGAGAGTATGCACAGATGCCATGATCCATGTTGCAGTGTCATGAGTAATGATACAACCAGAATTAAATACATGGGATTAGAGGACTGAAGAGGCACAAAAAACAAACAAAAAACCCAAACCCAAAACCATACTGTTTCAATACAAACAGGTTTCAAAGAGCTCTGGCATTGTGAGCAATTACTATCGCTATTGTGTTGCTGCCTTTTTCTCACTGTGAGAGATGTAACATAAGCCAAAAGAGCATAAAAAGATGTTTCCTGCACCTGAACAGGAATAATTGGTGCCTGGACTCTATGAAGAGTCTTCATGTGCAGTCTTAATACAATGAACAAATATGTAAATACCTCTATTGATGATTCTAAATCTTCATTGATTAAATATCAACACTTCACATGGGCCCATAAATTTTGAAATACATTTTAAAATCAAATTGTTTAGATAGACAAGAGCCCTTAAAAAATATCTTTCCGAGTTCCTGCACATCAGGGGTGGCCCGGTCATTGGTGATCTTGAAAATGCAGCCTCAGTGGACTGGTGGTGATAAATACCTCACTGGAATAAGTGCAAAAGGGAGTAAAAAGGGAAAAATTGGAGACAATGAATATAGATAAGTTTGCAAAAGACTTTTGTTGCAATTAAGAGCAAAGAAATGAGGCAGAAGGGACTTCCCTGGTGGCACAGTGGTTAAGAATCCACCTGCCAATGCAGCGGACACAGGTTTAAGCCCTGGTCCAGGAAGATCCCACATGCCGTGGAGCAACTAAGCCTGTGTGCCACAACTACTGAGCCCATGTGCCACAACTACTGAAGCCCACATGCCTAGAGCCCATGCTCCGCAACAAGATAAGCCACCGCGATGAGAAGCCCGCACACCACAATGAAGAGTAACTCCCACTCGCTGCAATTAGAGAAAGCCTGCACACAGCAAGAAGACCCAACACAGCCAAAATTAAAAATAAATAAATAAAAATTTTAAAAATGTTTTCAAAATAAAAATAAAGTAATGAAGCAGAAGCTGCAGGAGTGTGTAGAGTCAAGAGCGAATTTTTTGTGAAGATGTATGCTGCCCTAACACCATACACAAAAATAAACTCAAAATGGATTAAAGACTTAAATGTAAAGCCAGACACTACAAAACTCTTAGAGGAAAACATAGGCAGAACACTCTATGACATAAATCACAGCAAGACCCTTTCTGACCCACTTCCTAGAGAAATGGAAATAAAAACAAAAGTAAACAAATGGGACCTAATGAAACTTCAAAGCTTTTGCACAGCAAAGGAAACCATAAACAAGACCAAAAGACAACCCTCAGAATGGGAGAAAATATTTGCAAATGAAGCAACTGACAAAGAATTAATCTCCAAAATATACAAACAGCTCATGCAACTCAATATCAAAAAACCAAACAATCCAATCCAAAAATGAGCAGAAGACCTAAATAGACATTTCTCCAAAGAAGATATACAGACTGCCAACAAACACATGAAAGGATGCTCAACATCACTAATCATTAGAGAAATGCAAATCAAAACTACAATGAGGTAGCACCTCACCCCAGTCAGAATGGCCATCATCAAAAAATCTACAAACAATAAATGTTGTTGAGGGTGTGGAGAAAAGGGAACACTCTTGAACTGTTGGCGGGAATGTAAACTGATACAGCCACTATGGAGAACAGTTTGGATGTTCCTTAAAAAACTATAAATAGAACTACCATACGACCCAGCAATCCCACTTCTGGGCATATACCCTGAGAAAACCATAATTCGAAAAGAGTCATGTACCACAATGTTCATTGCAGCTCTATTTACAATAGCCAGGAAATGGAAGCAATCTAAGTGTCCATCGACAGATGAACGGATAAAGAAGGTGTGGCACATATATACAATGGAATATTACTCAGCCATAAAATGGAACGAAATTGAGTTATTTGTAGTGAGGTGGATGGACCTAGAGTCTGTCATACAGAGTGAAGTAAGTCAGAAAGTGAAAAACAAATACCGTATGCTGACACATATATATGGAATCTTAAAAAAAAATGGTTCTGAAGAACCTAGGAGCAGGACAGGAATAAAGACGCAGACCTACTAGAGAATGGACTTGAAGACATGGGGAGGGGGAAGGGTAAGCTGGGAAGAAGTGAGAGAGTGGCATGGACACATATACACTACCAAACGTAAGGTAGATAGCTAGGGGAAGCAGCTGCATAGCACAGGGAGATCAGCTCAGTGCTTTGTGACCACCTAGAGGGGTGGGATAGGGAGGGTTGGAGGGAGATGCAAGAGGGAGGGGATATGGGGATATATGTATATGTACAGCTGATTCACTTTGTTATACAGCAGCAACTAACACAACAATGTAAAGCAATTATACTCCAATAAAGATGTAAATTAAAAAAAATACTGGACCCACCACTACTCAAAAAGGACAAGCAGATTATAAGGAGTCATGGAAAATTCATTTATGTTATATCAAGCAAGTAGAAGACTAACTAGAACTTCTCCCATTAAGTACAGGCAACATTTTTAAAAATAACAAAAGAGTATGGCTAATGTACAAATATGCTAAAGTAAAATATTAAAAGAATGGAAGGTGGTGTACAAAAGACAGTTGAAGAATCCCATCTGGAAGAAAACATGCTCTGTGCAATAGGAAAATTGCCCACAAGTGCTTCATGTGATTTAAAATTTTAATAAGACTTAAAACAAGAACCTAGATGGCAAATGATGAAAAAACAGAATGAGACTAAATTGCTGTTTATATAGCTATGGAAGCAAATTAAGAGCCGAGATGCCATTATTATAAAACTGATAAGTAAATTAGAAACATAAGAAAGCAGATAAACACAGGTATAAAATGAATTACTGACATGAAACAAAGGCTTAACGTAACCACAATGAATGAAAAAAGAACAAAATCAAAACAATTACAAGGCAATCAACATGGAGGACAAAGATGATCTAACTTGGGGATAACTAGTATCCCTGAAAAGATATTCAACCATTAAAAACACCATAGGGACTTCCCTGGTGGCGCAGTGGTTAGGACTCCACGCTCCCAATGCAGGGGGCCCGGGTTCTATCCCTGTTCGGGGAACTAGATCCTGCATACATGTTGCAACTAAGGGTTCACATGCTGCAACTAAGACCTGGCACAACCAAATAAATAAAATAAATAAATAAATAAAATTTAAAACCCCCCCAAACCCCACAAAAAACCCTATCATAAAAACAAAAATTATTCCTTAAATGATGAAGTAAATCTGTATACTGAAAAAACACACAATAGTAAAACAAAAATTGATGCATACATATCAAAACCCACGTGTTAATGTATATGTGTACATGCATATATGTACAACAGTATGTAAAATATATATTACATAACATTACATGTAATGTAATACATGTAATGTACTTTCTACATTTTTTCTTCTATAAGGCAAAAAAAAAAAATCAAGCTCCTCTAACAGTTCTCCCCAGCAACATCCATTCCAGAAGCTAATAAAGGGGTATATACAAAGTTCTAAAAAAAAAAAAAAAAAAGATGTATGCTGATAGGAATGGTTCAGCAGAGGGAGAGAAAGACAGCAAGGGAGCAAAAGCAAGAGAGAGAAAAGAGATGCCAGAGTGATTTCCTTGAGAAGGTAAGAAGGGTTAGGAATCTAATGGACAAACGTGGAGGGGATGGCTTTGGAGAGGAGCAATGACATTTCAGTCCAGTGGCAGGTGGGAAGGCAGAGCACCTGGGTGTAGGTACTGTTAGGTGTATAGGCATAGTGATGAGAGCTGGCGGAAGCTCCATTCTCAGTGCTTCTATTTTCTCTGTGAAATAGCAACCGATATCATCACCAGAGAGAGCCAAGTGGATTGAGGAGAAGGTGTCAAATAATCATCTGGTGAGTAGGCAAGTGAGCAGAATGTGGTGGGGTTGTTGGTTCCCTTCATTTTCACTTGAGACTGAGGACAAGACTGGTAAGACTTGGTTTTTTTTGTTGTTGGTTTGGTTTTTGTTGTTGACGTTTTCTGTTGTTGTCTCTATCCACATACAGCTGCATGGGTGTCACTGTAGTATAGGCATAGGATTCGATTTAACCGGGTGTGGTGTGCTGCTATCAGCCTATTGTGTCTTAGCTCCAGGTCCATCTTCATTGCTTGCTGGTGATGTCAGAACGTTTCTCCTCAGCCCGATGATTATGATGTTAGGATGTTATGCTGTATCAGTAGAGAGCACTAGAGGACAAAAAGGGGCATTTCCTGGTCCCAGTGTGTTTTGGGAGCAGGTTTTTGTAGTGCACAGTGGCCACCAGTGTGCAGCACCTCTCCTTAGGCATCTTTCCAAAGCACCCCAGGAAAGTGAATTGCCCATGAGTCTTGCCAGCGGACACTTCAGTGAGTCGTGGCTGGCCCTCTGCAACAAGATCTTGATCTCAGCTCTGCTGGGAGGGGGTGCTCTCCCATGTTCATTCCATCCTTGGGTTTTCTACCCCAGCCCCGGGAACATACATGCAATTCCTCTATTCTTTAGACTTTTCTTTGCCCCTTAATAGTCAATTCCCTATTAAAGGTAGGAACTTTTATATTAAACTTTCTTGTTCAAATTACTTTCCCTGCTCAAACCCTGTGCGGTTTCTTTCTCTTAATTGGACCCTAACTGATATAGATGAGGTTTTGTCACGAGAAAGAGGGAAGAATTGTTGAAATGATGTCCATAACTTGTTTCTTTTCCCTCCTACATTTAAAAAAAGTTAATTAATTAATTTATTTTTGGCTGTGTTGGGTCTTCGTTTGCTGTGCAAGAGCTTTCTGTAGTTGCGGCGAGTGGGGGCCACTCTTCATCGCGGTGCGCGGGCCTCTCACTGTCGCGGCCTCTTTTGTGGCAGAGCACACGATCCAGACGCGCAGGCTCAGTAGTTGTGGCTCAACGGGCCCAGTTGCTCCGCAGCATGTGGGATCTTCCCAGACCCGGGCTCGAACCCGTATCCCCTGCATTGGCAGGCAGATTCTCAACCACTAGCGCCACCAGGGAAGCCCCCTCCTACGTTTTTATTGCTCTACTTTACTGTCTCTTCCAGTAGCACGTAAACTTGTTCAAGTTTCTCCTGTATATATTTCTATTACTGCTGTGTTTACTTTTACAATCAAATTTCTCAAAAGAGGGCTCAACTAGGCAGGATGGCGCGTCAGAGTCATCTGTGACGGCAAGACAGGCCACCAGGCCCTCAGAGGCGCTGCGAGCGGCAAAAAGTCTGGCGCCCCGCCGCGTGAGGGGCGGAGTCACGCGCCCGTAGGGGGCGTGGCTTCCAGCGCGCGCGAGGAGGGGGCCGGCACCGCTTGTGTGCACACAGTCGGCGGCTGCGCGCGCAGCAGGCTCGGGGCGTGGATGGCGGCTGTGGCGACTGGAAACGGGGCTTTCCAGGAGGAGGAGGGCACTGGTGGGGACGCAGCGGCTCCGCAGCCCCATGCCCCGACGAGTGCGCCCGGGGCTCGTCTCTCGAGGCTGCCTCTGGCGCGAGTGAAGGCCTTGGTGAAGGCGGACCCCGACGTGACGCTCGCAGGACAGGAAGCCATCTTCATTCTGGCACGAGCCGCGGTGCGGCCGGGGCACAATGGGGTGGCGGGGGTGCCTGGCGAGGGGCGGGGCTCGGGGCCTTTCCGAAGGGCGGGGCTTAGCGAGCCTTTGGTCCAGGTTTGGGGAACGCGGGGAGCCAGAAGAGGATGTGGGGCGGGGTGTGCTGAGCACCGGGAGGTGAGAGAGGTTCTGGGGCCGGATTCTGAGGTGTGAGCATAGGAAGGGAGGACGGAAAAAGCGTCGCGTAAAGTGGTTGTACTGGTTTGCTAACATACTTACCTCTTCTTGAGGGCCTGAACACGACTTTAATTTGCATCTCCAGTCTAACACTGAACTTGTAGGAACCTCAAGTAAATGAGTGTGGTGGATCTACAAGTGAGGGAGGGACGGATGTGTCATGGGTGACTGCAGGAGGGAGAAGGGGACTAGACTTTTATGAAGTCCAGGAGAACCTTCAGCTTCCCTGAGAACCTCTCTTTCACCCCTGTCCGTTCCCCCACCGCCAACAGAAGCACACACAAGAATTGTACTAGAATTCATCCATACAACTCTGCTTGGTTGTTTTGTTTTTTCAATTTTGGTTTATTATAACTTTTATTGTTTTAAAAATTTTTTTTCTGCTTTTCTTCACAGGAACTGTTTGTGGAAACCATTGCAAAAGATGCCTACTGTTGTGCTCAACAGGGGAAGAGGAAAACCCTTCAGAGGAGAGATTTGGGTAGAGTGTCACTTTGGTATCTTGGATCTGGGGGCAGACAAGAGAGGGCTGGTTGAGGTTTTCCCTTACACTGTTTAAGACGGCATCACTGTAAGATGAGCGGTGCCACAGGTCTCTTCCTACGATGTTTTCTCTTGGGCTGCCACAGTGCCAGAAAACCCTACCTTTTGAAAATCTGCTTTGGGTGGCTGGAGAGGTGCTGGGACAGAGAACCGAAGGAGTCTAGATGTTGCCAAAGCTAACTAGACCCCTTTATACCTTCTGCCATATTGTACCAGGCTTGACTTTTTTATTCACCTAGAAAGTAGAGGTTTGATTTCTGACTCTACTTTTTAGCTGGTAACCCTAGAACATCTGTAAGCTTTCATATACCATAATCTCGCTTTCCCTTCTGTATAGGCAACACTTCTATGATGACTTTCAGAGCAAAGATGTTCCCCTCGGTGAGCAGTATTTAACCAGGCTTTTCTTATTTTCTTACTCTCAGAGAGACAGCTGATACGTAAGATTTGGTGGTGGAGTAGATATGGATCTCAAGATAGCAAGGGACAAATTTTATAAATGCCCTAATTTGCATAAAGCCTCATGCCCTTCACTGTGGGTTGTGCTTTTGTAAGAGGTTGATGCCCAAATAACCGGAGTTAGTCAGGTGTCCCTTTACCTTGTGTTTCAGATAATGCAATAGAAGCTGTGGATGAATTTGCTTTCCTGGAAGGTGAGTTCTCTATCACGGGGTAATCATTTCCACCTGTCTTTCCCATGCTAACCATCTGACTTCAAAACCTTATAAAACCGATGGCCTGGTTCTTCCTTGTTCATGTAGGAATAATTTTCTCCCCATTTCCTATTAAGATAGGAAAAACAAATTCTAATTCAAATTCCCTTGGGTAGTTAGAACTTCTTCCTGAAAACTGCTTAACCATAAAAAAATGGAAGGGACTATAAAGACCCCAGTGTAGTTAGGTGGATTCAGAAGTTTGATTCTTACTTTGATCTCCATTCTTAGATATAAATCTTACCCCTCATCATAATGCTAGGGATCAGAAATGATTGCCAACATTTAAAGGGTTGCTTCTTGTTCTTTTTTCTTCTTCAGCAGTCTGTGTAAAGTGATTATTTTGCCGCAGTGAGATTCTATTCTGGCCTGTATCTATTTGTTCTTAGGAATTTTAGATTAATTCTTGTATACTAACTAAATCTTGTCATTGAAATAGAAAATATTTGAGATACCTCATTTTAACTAACTTCTCTTAGAGCTCTCTCTCCTACTTAATTCCTAAATCTGATCAGCTTACTATTCCCTACATATATTCTGATTGAAGAGCTTTGCGAAAGCCGTGCACCTTCAGTTCATTCTCACCTTTATCACACCAGGATGTTCTCAACTATCTCCCTGAAGCCTCATTACTTTCAGAAATCTTTTCTTGAATTATTTATTTCACTATTTTTACTCCTTTGTTCTGCATCTGTAATCAACCTAGGCCCCTGGCCCTGTTGATATATTCTTTTAAATGTCTTTTAAGATATATTCCCATGGCTAACTTTGAGCCTAGATTATTGAGTATTCTCTTAATTTGTAGATCTTTTTTAAGTCTCTTTTCTGATTACTCATTTCTCTTAAAAATAACTTGTTAGCTGCCTACCTAAGGCAGACAATTTCTTGTGACTGACATCCTATCAGTTCCTCAATCAAAAATGTTTGGAGCCTAACTCTACCTGTTTTTTTTTTTTTTTTTTTTTGCGTTACGCGGGACCCTCACTGTTGTGGCCTCTCCTGTTGCGGAGCACAGGCTCCGGACGCGCAGGCTCAGCGGCCATGGCTCACGGGCCTAGCCGCTCCGCGGCATGTGGGATCTTCCCGGACCGGGGCACGCACCCGCGTTCCCTGCATCGGCAGGCGGACTCTCAATCACTGTGCCACCAGGGAAGCCCCTGTTTATTTTTATTTTTAAACATGGAATACTTCATGAATTTGTGTGTCATCCTTGCACAGGGACCATGCTAACCTTCCCTGTATCGTTACAATTTTAGTAAGTGTACTGCTGAAGTGAGCACTCCTACCTGTTTATTTTTAATTACCATCTTTTCAAAGAGATGAGCAATGGGATCAAATTTCTGTTTAAAGACATAAAACTGCCAACTTCTGGTGCCAGGATGATAAATTGGAGGGTGCTAGGAATAGAAGTGGAGAGAACTTAACAAAGTTTTCCACTTTAGCCTATACCATGCATAGTGCTTGGCTTGGATTTTTAATAAATGGCCATTTAATGAGTGGTGGGTGTGTTCATTTTCATCTTTGGATTCAATAATCTGAGTGGTTGAATCCCTCTGCTCTATTCTACATTAGTAGATCTGAATTTTGGTCATTTTAGCCCCCTTGGATTTAGTCAGTATTATATTATTTTGTACCTGGTAAAATAAATGTTCTTATGTCCTTAGATGTGTATGTTCTAAGTGAAATTTTTTTTCTTTTTAATTGAGTCAGTATATATTCCTGTTTAAAAGTGAAATAGTTACCTAACGACTTATAATGAAATGGCCCTCATCCTTTTATTATTTCTGTTTTTAGCTTTTCAGATGGTTTCTTATATTTCTGAATAATATGCTTTGTTGTTCATTTATCAACTGTAGATCTTATGTTTTGACTTCCTGCTATGATAAACGAAGGTTTGGCTAACCTATACTACCCTCTCCGTCCCTTCCCTCCTTTCTCATTTTTTGTAGTTTTATCATTATTTTTAGTTCCTTTGTTACCTTTACAATTTATATAACATACTAAAATATGTTTTTTTTTGTTGGCTCCTCACTTTGTAAGGTATGACTGTTAGTTCTCTTATTCCTTCCTTTCCCATTTTTAGCTCACTTCTAGCTCTCACTTTGTGTCAAGGCTGAAAACATACCTCCTTATCATAATTAGATCTTCCATGCTATATAGGTTGAGTGTAGAAGTTGAAAAACGGTATTGTGAACAGTCTTCCTCTACCCTCTCTGTCCTTTAATCCCTTATATAGGTCCCCTCCCTTCACGTAGCAGTTATTAGTCTCTTGTGTAATCTTCTGGGTATTTTAATGCAAATATGTATGTGTATATATATATTCTTTTTTAAGCCTTTCCTTATGAAATGAGTATGGCATAGAATATGTATATCTTTTTTGGATACTGCCAAACATCTTGTATACCTGATTCACATCTCTATCAGCAGTGTATGACAGTTCCCATTGTTCCTCATTCTCACCAACACTTGGTATTATCAGGGTTTGATTTTTTGTCAGTCTGGTAGGAACAACATTGATGAGTGTTTTTATCATAAAAGGGTGTAGGATTTTGTTAAATGTTTTTTCTGCGTCTATTAAGATGGTCATGTGGTTTTTGTCTTTCCTTTTGTTAATGTGGTGTATCACATTGATTGATTTGTGAATATTGAATTATCCTTGCATCCCTGGAATAAATTCTACTTGATCATGTTGTATGATCCTTTTTAAATATATTATTGGATTTGGTTTGCTAGTATTTTGTTGAGGGTGTTTGCATTTATATTCATCAGTGATAATTGGCCTGTAATTTTTTTGTTTGTAGTTTCTTTGTCTGGTTTTGGTATCAGGGTAATGGTGGTCTTACTGTAGGATGAATTTGGGAGTGTTTCATCCTCCAGGTTTTTGGAATAGTTTGAGAAGGATAGGTACTAGCTCTTCTTTATATGTTTGGTAGAACTTCTCTGTGAAGCCATCTGGTCCTGGAGTTTTGTTTGCTGGGTGTTTTTTGATTAATAGTTCAGTTTCACTACTGGTGGTCCAGCTGTTCAGATTATCTATTTCTTTCTCATTCAGTCTTGGAATGTTGTCTGTTTCTAGAAATGTATCCCTTTCTTCTGGATTGCCCAATTTGTTGGCATATAACTGTTGGTAGTAGCCTCTTATGATTTTTTTGTATCTCTTATTTTGTTTATTTGGATCCTCATGTTTTCTTGATGAGTTGACTGAAGACTTCAATTTTGTTTATCTTTTCAAAAAACCAGCTCTTGGTTTCATTGACTTTCTATCGTTTTATGTTTCTCTGTTTCATTTTTTTCCTCTCTGATCTTTATTGTTACCTTTGTTCTGCTGACTTTCGGCTTTGTCCTTTTTCTTCTAATTCTTTTAGGTGGTAGGTTACGTTGTTTGAGATTTTTCTCATTTCTCAAGGTAGGCCTCTGTTGCTCCAAACTTTTCTCTTAGAACTGCTTTTGCTGCATCCCATAGATTTTGGAAAATTGTGTTTCCATTTTTATTTGTCTTGAGGTAGTTTCTGATTTTCTCTTGGATTTCTTCAGTGACCCATTGGTTTTTTAGTAGCATATGTTTAGTCTCCGCATGTTTGTATTTTCCCCATTTTTCATCCTGTGATTGATTTCTGGTTTCACACCATTGTGGTGGGAAAAAATGCTTGATATAATTTCTACCCTCTTAAATTTGTTGAGACTTGTTTAGTTAACTGGCATGTGATCTGTCCTGGAGAACATTCTTTGTGCATTTGAAAAGAATGTGTATTCTGTTGTTTTTGGGTGGAATATCCTGTAGGTATCTTTTAAGTTAACTGGTCTAATATGTCATTTATGACCACAGTTTCCTTATTGACTTTGTATCTGGATGATCTGTCCATTGATGTAAGTGGGGTGTCAAAGTCCCCTACTACTATTGTATTACTCTCAATTTCTCCCTTTATGTCTGTTACTGTTTGCTTTATGTACTAGGTACTCCTGTGTTAGGTGCATATGTTATTGAATGTTACATCCTATCTTTGTATTGATCCCTTTATCATTATATAATGCCCTTCTTTGTCTTTTGTTATAGACTTTGTTTTAAAGGCTATTTTGTCTGAGAGGACTATTGCTACCCCAGCTTGCTTGTTATTTCCGTTTGCATGAAATATCTTTTTCCATCCCCACACTTTCAGTCTGTGTATGTCTGAAGCTTTGAGGTGGGTCTCTTGTAAGCAGCATAATAGATAGGTATTGTTTTTTCATCCAGTCAGCCACCCTATGCTTATGATTGGAGCATTTAGTCCATTGACATTTAAGGTCATTATTTTTTTTTTTTAAACATCTTTATTGGGGTATAATTGCTTTACAATGGTGTGTTAGTTTCTGCTTTATAACAGAGTGAATCAGTCATACATAAACATATGTTCCCATATGTCTTCCCTCTTGCGTCTCCCTCCGTCCCACCCTCCCTATCCCACCCCTCCAGGCTGTCACAAAGCACCGAGCCAATATCCCTGTGCCATGCGGCTGCTTCCCACTAGCTATCTACCTTACTACGTTTGTTAGTGTGTATATGTCCATGACTCTCTCTCGCCCTGTCACCGCTAACCCTTTGCCCTCCCCATAACCTCAAGTCCGTTCTCTAGGAGGTCTGCGTCTTTATTCCTGCCTTACCGCTAGGTTCTTCATGACATTTTTTTTTTCTTAAATTCCATATATATGTGTTAGCATACGGTATTTGTCTTTTTCTTTCTGACTTACTTCACTCTGTATGACAGACTCTAGGTCTATCCACCTCATTACAAATAGCTCAATTTCGTTTCTTTTCATGGCTGAGTAATATTCCATTGTATATATGTGCCACATCTTCTTTATCCATTCATCCGATGATGGGCACTTAGGTTGTTTCCATCTCCGGACTATTGTAAGTAGAGCTGCAATGAACATTTTGGTACGTGACTCTTTTTGAATTATGGTTTTCTCAGGGTATATGCCCAGTAGTGGGATTGCTGGGTCATATGGTAGTTCTATTTTTAGTTTTTTGAGGAACCTCCATACTGTTCTCCACAGTGGCTGTATCAATTTACATTCCCACCAACAGTGCAAGAGGGTTCCCTTTTCTCCACACCCTCTCCAGCATTTATTGTTTCTAGATTTTTTGATGATGACCATTCTCACAGGTGTGAGATGATATCTCATTGTAGTTTTGATTTGCATTTCTCTAATGATTAATGAAGTTGAGCATTCTTTCATGTGTTTGTTGGCAGTCTGTATATCTTCTTTGGAGAAATGTCTGTTTAGGTCTTCTGCCCATTTTTGGATTGAGTTGTTTGTTTTTTTGTTATTGGGCTGCATGAGCTGCTTATAAATTTTGGAGATTAATCCATTGTCAGTTGCTTCATTTGCAAATATTTTCTCCCATTCTGAGGGTTGTCTTTTGGTCTTGTTTACGGTTTCCTTTGCTGTGCAAAAGCTGTGAAGTTTCATTAGGTCCCATTTGTTTATTTTTATTTTTTTATTTCCATTTCTCTAGGAGGTGGCTCAAAAAGGATCTTGCTGTGATTTATGTCATAGAGTATTCTGCCTATGTTTTCCTCTAAGAGTTTGATAGTTTCTGGCCTTACATTTAGGTCT
Source organism: Delphinus delphis (assembly GCF_949987515.2). NCBI lineage: Eukaryota > Metazoa > Chordata > Mammalia > Artiodactyla > Delphinidae > Delphinus > Delphinus delphis. The sequence goes on along the minus strand of NC_082694.2, from coordinate 26,350,217 downwards.
GTAATCCATTTTGAGCTTATTTTTGTATACGGTGTTAGGGAGTGATCTAATCTCATACTTTTACATGTAGCTGTCCAGTTTTCCCAGCACAACTTATTGAAGAGGCTGTCCTTTCTCCACTGTACATTCCTGACTCCTTTATCAAGGATAAGGTGACCATATGTGCTTGGGTTTATCTCTGGGCTTTCTATCCTGTTCCATTGATTTATCTTTCTGTTTTTGTGCCAGTACCATACTATCTTGATTACTGTAGCTTTGTAGTATAGTCTGAGGTCAGGGAGCCTGTTTCCTCCAGCTCCGTTTTTCATTCTCCAGATTGCTTTGGCTATTCGGGGTCTTTTGTGTTTCCATACAAATTGTGAAATTTTTTGTTCTAGTTCTGTGAAAAATACGAGTGATAGTTTGATAGGGATTGCATTGAATCTGTAGATTGCTTTGGGTAGTAGAGTCATTTTCACAATGTTGATTCTTCCAATCCACGAACATGGTATATCTCTCCATCTATTTGTATCATCTTTAATTTCTTTCATCAGTGTCTTATAATTTTCTACATACAGGTCTTTTGTCTCCTTAACTAGGTTTATCCTAGATATTTTATTTTTTGTTGCAATGGTAAATGGGAGTGTTTTCTTGATTTCACTTTCAGATTATTCATCCTTAGTGTATAGGAATGCCAGAGATTTCGTGCATTAATTTTGTATTCTGCTACTTTACCAAATTAATTGATTAGCTCTAGTAGTTTTCTGGTAGCATCTTAGGATTCTCCATGTATAGTATCATGTCATCTGAAAACAGTGACAGCTTTACTTCTTCTTTTCTGATTTGAATTCATTTTATTTCCTTTTCTTCTCTGATTGCTGTGGCTAAAACTTCCAAAACTATGTTGAATAAGAGTGGTGAGAGTGGGCAACCTTGTCTTGTTCCTGAGCTTAGTGGAAATGCTTTCAGTTTTTCACCATTGAGAACAGTGTTGGCTGTGGGTTTGTCATATATGGCCTTTATTATGTTGAGGAAAGTTCCCTCTATGCGTACTTTCTGCAGGGTTTTTATCATAAATGGGTGTTGAATTTTGTCAAAAGCTTTCTCTGCATCTATTGAGATGATCATATGGTGTTTCTCCTTCAGTTTGTTAATATGGTGTATCACGTTGATTGGTTTGCGTATATTGAAGAATCCTTGCATTCCTGGAATAAACCCCACTTGATCATGGTGTATGATCCTTTTAATGTGCTGTTGGATTCTGTTTGCTAGTATTTTGTTGAGGATTTTTGCATCTATGTTCATCAGTGATATTGGCCTGTAATTTTCTTTCTTTGTGACATCCTTGTCTGGTTTTGGTATCAGGGTGATGGTGGCCTCGTAGAATGAGTTTGGGAAACCTCTGCTATATTTTGGAAGAATTTGAGAAGGATAGGTGTTAGCTCTTCTCTAAATTTTTGATAGAATTTGCCTGTGAAGCCATTTGGTCCTGGGCTTTTGTTTGTTGGAAGATTTTTAATCACAGTTTCAATTTCAGTGCTTGTGTTTGGTCTGTTCATATTATCTATTTCTTCCTGATTCTGACTTGGCAGGTTGTGCATTTCTAAGAATTTGTCCATTTCTTCCAGATTGTCCATTTTATTGGCATAGAGTTGCTTGTAGTAATCTCTCATGATCTTTTGTATTTCTGCAGTGTCAGTTGTTACTTCTCCTTTTTCATTTCTAATTCTATTGATTTGAGTCTTCTCCCTTTTTTTCTTGATGAGTCTGACTAATGGTTTATCAATTTTGTTTATCTTCTCGAAGAACCAGCTTTTAATTTTATTGATATTTGCTCTCATTTCCTTCATTTCTTTTTCATTTATTTCTGATCTGATTTTTATGATTTCTTTCCTTCTGCTAACTTTGGGTTTTTTTTGTTCTTCTTTACCCTAATTGCTTTAGGTGCAAGGTTATGTTGTTTATTCGAGATGTTTCCTGTTTCTTAAGTTAGGATTGTATTGCTATAAACTTCTCTCTTAGAACTGCTTTTGCTGCATCCCATAGATTTTGGGTTGTTATGTCTCCATTGTCATTTGTTTCTGGGTATTTTTTGATTTCCTATTCGATGTCTTCAGTGATCACTTCGTTATTAAGTAGTGTATTGTTTAGCCTCCATGTGTTTGTATTTTTTACAGATCTTTTCCTGTAATTGATATCTAGTCTCATAACGTTGTGGTCGGAAAAGATACTTGAAACAGTTTCAGTTTTCTTAAATTTACCAAGGCTTGACTTGTGATCCAAGATATGATCTATCCTGGAGAATGTTCCATGAGCACTTGAAAAAAATGTGTATTCTGTTGTTTTTGGATGGAATGTCCTATAAATATCAATTAAGTTCATCTTGTTTAATGTATCATTTAAAGCTTGTGTTTCCTTATTTATTTTCATTTTGGATGATCTGTCCATTGGTGAAAGTGAGGTGTTAAAGTCCCCTAGTATGAATGTGTTACTGTCGATTTCCCCTTTTATGGCTGTTAGTATTTGCCTTATGTATTGAGGTGCTCCTATGTTGGGGCATAAATATTTACAATTGTTATATCTTCTTCTTGGATCGATTCCTTGATCATTATATAGTGTCCTTCTTTGTCTCTTCTAATAGTCTTTATTTTAAAGTCTCTTTTGTCTGGTATGAGAATTGCTACTCCAGCTTTCTTTTGGTTTTCATTAGCATGAAATACCTTTTTCCATCCCCTTTCAGTCTGTATGTATCTCTAGGTCTGAAGTGGGTCTCTTGTAGACAGCAAATATATGGGTCTTGTTTTTGTATCCATTCAGCCAATCTGTGTCTTTGGTGGGAGCATTTAATCCATTAACATTTAAGGTAATTATCGATATGTATGTTCCTATTCCCATTTTCTTAATTGTTTTGGGTTCGTCATTGTAGGTCTTTTCCTTCTCTTGTGTTTCTTGCCTAGAGAAGTTCCTTTAGCCGTTGTTGTAAAGCTGGTTTGGTGGTGCTGAACGCTCTCAGGTTTTGCTTGTCTGTAAAGATTTTAATTTCTCCATCAAATCTGCATGAGATCTTTGCTGGGTAGAGTAATCTTGGTTGCAGGTTTTTCTCCATCATCACTTTAAATATGTCCTGCCAGTCCCTTCTGGCTTGCAGAGTTTCTGCTGAAAGATCAGCTGTTAACCTTATTGGGATTCCCTTGTGTGTTATTTGTTGTTTTTCCCTTGCTGCTTTTAATTGTTTTCTTTGTATTTAATTTTTGACAGTTTGATTAATATGTGTCTTGGCATGTTTCTCCTTGGATTTATCCTATATGGGACTCTCTGTGCTTTCTGGACTTGATTAACTATTTCCTTTCCCATATTAGGGAAGTTGTCAACAGTAATCTCTTGAAATATTTTCTCAGTCCTTTTCTTTTTCTCTTCTTATTCTGGAACCCCTATAATTCGAATGTTGGTGTGTTTAATGTTGTCCCAGAGGTCTCTGAGTCTGTCCTCAGTTCTTTTCATTCTTTTTTCTTTATTCTGCTCTGCAGTAGTTATTTCCACTATTTTATCTTCCAGGTTACTTATCCGTTCTTCTGCCTCAGTTATTCTGCTATTGATCCCTTCTAGAGTATTTTTAATTTCATTTATTGTGTTGTTCATCATTGCTTGTTTCATCTTTAGTTCTTCTAGGTCCTTGTTAAATGTTTCTTGCATTTTGTCCATTCTGTTTCCAAGATTTTGGATCATCTTTACTATCATTATTCTGAATTCTTTTTCAGGTAGACTGCCTATTTCCTCTTCATTTTTTAGGCCTTGTGGGTTTTTATCTTGCTCCTTCATCTGCTGTGTGTTTTTCTGTCTTCTCATTTTGCTTATCTTACTGTGTTTGGGGTCTCCTTTTTGCAGGCTGCAGGTTCGTAGTTCCCGTTGTGTTTGGTGTCTGTCCCCAGTGGCTAAGTTTGTTTCAGTGGGTTGTGAAGGCTTCCTGGTGGAGGGGACTAGTGCCTGTGTTCTGGTGATGAGGCTGGATCTTGTCTTTCTGGTGGGCAGGTCCACGTCTGGTGGTGTGTTTGGGGTGTCTGTGGACTTATTATGATTTTAGGCAGCCTCTCTGCTATAGGTGGGGTTGTGTTCCTATCTTGCTAGTTGTTTGCCATAGGATGTCCAGCACTGTAGCTTGCTGGTCGTTGAGTGAAGCTGGGTGCTGGTGTTGAGATGGAGATCTCTGGGAGATTTTCGCCGTTCATTATTATGTGGAGCTGGGAGGTCTGTTGTGGACCAGTGTCCTGAGGGTGGCTCTCCCACCTCAGAGGCACAGCACTGACTCCTGGCTGCAGCACCAAGAACCTTCATCCAAATGACTTAGAATAAAAGGGAGAAGAAATAGAAAGAAAGAGAGAAAGAAAGAAAGGAGAGAGGGAGGGAGGGAGGAAGGAAGGAGGGAAGGAAGGAAAAAAAGAAAGAAACATAAAGTAAAATAAAATAAGATAAAATATAATAAAGTTATTAAAATAAAAAAATAATTAAGGAAAAAAAATTAAAAGTAAACAAACAAAAACAACAGACGGATAGAACCCTAAGACAAATGGTGGAAGCAAAGCTATACAGACAATATCTCACACAGAAGCATACACATACACATTCACAAAAAGAGGAAAAGGGGAAAAAATCTTAAATCTTGCTCTCAAAGTCCACCTCCTCAATTTGGTTATGATTCGTTGTCTATTCATGTATTCCACAGATACAGGGTACATCAAGTTGATTGTGGAGCTTTATTTCGCTGCTTCTGAGGCTGCTGGGAGATATTTCCCTTTCTCTTCTTTGTTCTCACAGCTCCCAGGGGCTCAGCTTTGGATTTGGCCCCGCCTCTGCGTGTAGGTCACTGGAGGGCATCTGTTCTTCGCTCAGACAGGACGGGGTTAAAGGAGTCGCTGAATCGGGGGCTCTGGCTCACTCAGGCTGGGGGGAGGGAGGGGAATGGAATGTGGGGCGAGTCTGCAGGGGTAGAGGCCGGCGTGACGTTGCACCAGCCTGAGGTGCGCCATGCGTTCTTCCGTGGGAGTTGTCCCTGCATCCCGGGACCCTGGCAGTGGCGGGCTGCACAGGCTCCCCGGAAGGGGGTTGTGGATAATAACCTGTGTTCACACACAGGCTTCTTGGTGGCGGCAGCAAGTGCTTAGGCTTTTTAAATCTATGGATTGATGTCTTTCATCTGTCCTGGAGAAGTCTCTTTGTCTCTCCTTTCTGTTTTTCTTTCTCCTTTCTCTCTGGGATTCACATTAAATGTATGCTAAAAGTCAACCATCATTTTGCCACTCCATGATGTATTATATGTAATTTTTCTGACCTTCCATTTTATTAATTCTCTGTTCAGTAGTCTTGTCTCCTTTAAACTTTCCTGTTGATTTATTAGTTTCAGTTCTTGTTTTTGTATTTTTCATTTTCTGTGAATTCCATTTAGTTATTTTTCAAATATATTTTGTTAGTTTGTATTTGCTGCAGATGTTTTGAAACTTGTCTTTTATTTCACTAAATGTAGTATGTACAATTGTTTATAATCTGTGTCCAATCTAATATCCAAAGCCTTTTAAGCCTGGCTTATTTATTTACTTTTCTGTCTATTGTTTTTGTTGGTACTGTCTCATAGTCTTTTTCTATTTGCTTAGTTATCTTAGTGTATATATATATATTGTTGCAGTACGCGGGCCTCTCACTGTTGTGACCTCTCCCGTTGCGGAGCACAGGCTCTAGACGCGTAGGCTCAGTGGCCATGGCTCACGTGCCTAGCTGCTCCGCGGCATATGGGATCTTCCTGGACTGGGGCACGAACCTGTGTCCCCTGCATTGGCAGGCAGACTCTCAACCACTGCGCCACCAGGGAAGCCCTATCTTGGTATATTTGTCATTGTATTAATATTTGAAAAAATAATTTGTTGGATAATTATTTGAGGCCAGTATAATGAGACCTTTCTTCAAAGATTTTCATTTGCTTCTGCAAGACACCTACGGGCATGTGTCAGTGCAGAACCTCCTTTTTGAATCTAAGACTTGAGGATTCCTTGATCACTGTGGTGATATCAACTGTGATGGCAGGTCTGTGAGGGGACTGATTTAATTCTAGTTCAGCCTTACTCTGAGGGTGTAGCCTTTTGGGAATCCAGCTTTTAGAAAGGGGGAAATTATCAAACCTTTCCACTTGGGCAGATTCTCAGATTTGACCCTTCATTTGCTTAGCCAAAATCGCAAATGTTTTTCAGCTCTCTTTTGGATTGGCAGATTCCCCTGAGGTAAAAGCAGTTTTGGAGGCTGGGTTTTCTTTGTGTTTTTGCCTTCTCTAGATTTTGGGTTTGCCTTTTCTTGAGGCCTATTTAATGCCTGAAGGATTTTCTTTTTAAAAATAGATTAATCAGTTCTATCAGTTGGTATCAGCAGAAATTTGACATTATCAAAAGCAGAGGCTATTAAAAAAATTTTGAAGTTTTTTTGCTTTGTTTTGTTCTTTTCTTACGTGTTCTTTTCCCTGAATTATTCTTTCAAATCTTTCCTTTTACTGGATAGGCTTTCTTCAAATGCCATGTAATTTTTATTCTATTTTAGAATGAGGGAATAAGAAAGCTCTTTGGAACCTGTGTATGTATGTGTATGGAGGGTGGTTATTGCCTTGCAGTTTTACTTTAGTGTGGGTAGCGGGTGGGACCAGATGTTATGTTGGGGGCCTCCAAAGGCCAGAATTGCAGAAAACTTGACTGTGGGAAGCTGGAATTTTCAGAAGCCACTTGTTCTCCAGATAATTCATTTAGTTCTTTAGAAGAGAGCCTGCTGATTTTTTTTCAAGTTAGATTTAGTTTAAATGCTTGTTTTCTGGTAGTGCTGCACACTGGGAGGGTTGTGAGGAGATGTGGTCAACTGTTTCTCATATAGACCCTCGAGTCATTACCCATGTTAGCCTTGCATCTCTTTCTGTCATTTTTGGTGTCAGTCTAGATCCTCCCCATGAGTTTTCTAGTTAGATGGGTTCCCACCTCTGCTGCACCCCCCTCTGTTTATTGTAGGCTTATTTTCCTCTGCCCTATTTATAAACACACTTCAGTCAGATTTCTGTCAGTCAATTTTTTGTTTCAACCAAATCTCTTTGTTGTAGATTTATATACCTGTTAAAAGATTTTTTTCCTTTCACGTGGAATCTTGCATGGGAGGGCATACAAACTTGAGGGTCCAGTTTCCCATCTTTTTTTAAAGTTTAAAAAAAATTTTATTTTTGGCTGCATTGGGTCTTCATTGCTTCGTGCAGGCTTTCTCTAGTTGCGGCGAGTGGAGGCTACTCTTTGTTGTGGTGTGCAGGCTTCTCATGGTGGTGGCTTGTCTTGTTGCGGAGCGTGGGATCTGGCATGTGGGCTTCAGTAGTTGCAGCATATGGGCTCAGTAGTTGTGGCTCTCAGGTTCTAGAGTGCAGGCTTAGTAGTTGTGGCACACGGGCTTATTTGCTCCATGGCATGTGGGATCTTCCCAGACCAGGTATCGAACCCATGTCCTCTACAATGGCAGGAGGATTCTTAACCACTGTGCCACCAGGGAAGTCCCCAGTTTCCCATCTTGACCTGGAACTTTTTCAAAGATTATACACCCTGCTTAGAAAACTTATTTATTTTGTATCACTCACCCCTTGTTGTAGTCTCCACAGATGCTCATTAACCAACACAATTTCTTAGCCCTTTTCCCACATCTAAATTGAACTCTCCAGACCCAACTGCCCAGCCTCTGTAATGACATGTTCTTCCCCAAGGATCTTTTGGATGGATATTCCTCAAAATGAGCATTTTGGTCTTAGAAGAACTGCCAGTACCAAAGCAGCTGCCACTTAACTTTGCCCAGTTTGCTACATTCATCCAGCTCTTGAGGCACCTTGCTTTCAACATTGCTCTTTGTGTTTTTAGGTACTTTGGATTGATTGCTGAGCCTGGGCAGTTTTGTGAGCCTGTACCTGCATCCTTCAGCTAGGCCCTCTGCAGGTCTCAGCTTTGAAGAAGAGTCTTTGAAATACTGGACTTACACACTTTTCCTGTTCTGCCTTCACCTAAGCCTGGATAAGCAGAGATCTCACCGGTTAGCTTTTCTTTATAAGGTCTTCCACTACTTGTGTCTTCCATTTCTGGCCTGGATGCAGCTGCTGCTGCTTGTGGTAGAGATATCAAAAATGATTTTGTAGGTTGCTTAATAAATGATAAGGACCAAATAAAAGTTTCTGATCAACCTCAGCCTAGTGTGTTTTATCATCTTGCCTTTGTTCTTGCGTCATGACTGGAGAGCCACCATGCCTAGCCACAGATTTTTCTGATCTTCCCTGCTAGCCATTGTAAACCCCAGTCTTTCATTTATTTGTTCATTTTTTTAGCACATCAGCAGAGTGTGGCTCCAGAATTTATAGGATGTCACTTAAGGTCTTCAGAGGTCAAATAAATGTGATCCTAGATTTAAAACCAGTTAAAATATTTCAGTAGCTTTATTGAGATATAATTCACCTACCATACAATTTACCCATTTAAAGTGTATATTTCAGTAGTTTTTAATATATTCACAGATATGTAAAACTGTTGCTATAGTCAATTTTGGAGCATTGTTAAGGGAATTACATAATAGGTGGTATTTTGTGTCTGCCTTCTTTCACTTAAGGTAATGTTTTGTAAGGTTTATCTATGTTATAGCATGTATCAGTACCCATTCCTTTATTTTTAAAATTGTAAAATATACATAACATAAAATGTATCATTTTAACCACTTTTAAGTGTACAGTTCTGTGGCATTTATTCCCATTGTTATCACCATCACCCATCTCCAGAATATTTTTCATCTTCCCACACTGAAACTGAACCCATTAGAAAATAATTCCGCATTCTTCCCTTCCCCAGGCCCTAGTTAAATCTTGTTTTTTGAGAAGGTGTGGGTGACATAGGAGGAAGGAGGCAGAGTACTTAGAAAGTAGTGGTTAAGGAAAGCAGTAGGAAGCCTTGGACAGTGGGACTTAAATATTTTTGGATCATGAATAGGAGGTATAAAGTCTATAAATCTCCCTAGAAGGATGTGCAGATGCTCAATCTTGTAATGTTTTATAAGTAAATTTTCTTTTAGAATAATACTGATTTACAGAAAAGCTGCAAAGACAGTACAGAGTTCTTGTATACTCCTCACCTAGTTCCCCATTGTTAACATCTTACATTGCCAGGTACATTTATCAAACCTAAGAAACTGACATTTATATCACTATTAACTAAACTCCAGACTTTTTGGATTTCTCATTTTCCCATTAATATCCTTTTTCTGTTCTAAGATCCAATCCAGTACATTATATTTACTTGTCATGTCTCCTAGTCTCCTCTGGTCTGTTTTCTCTTTTCATGACCATGATAGCCTTCAGTAGCACTGGGGAGGTATCCGGCAGACTGTCCCCGACATGGGTTTGTCTGTTTTTCTTAGGATTAGTTAGTACCAGAACTTTGCATATAATTTCAGGGGTTACCCAGGCCCCTGAGGCCCTTCCATGGGCCTTGTATTATTGCAGATTGGAATTTAAAAGGGAATGCAGGCCTTTTTTCACGATAAACTTAGAGGTTGCAGCCCATTAATAGGACATGAAATCAATGTACTATGTTGCCACTGTCATTTTAAAATAATAAAAGCAGTGAAGTGTTGAACTGAGTGAAAGGTAAGTTTGTTTCATTTATATGTGTGTATATTACATCATTGTGGAAAATCTATGTGGTGGGCACAGTTTTGGCCCCTGTGACCTTTGCCCCTGGTGTCATGCTTGTGAATATATTACATGGCAAGAGAGAATGTTGCATATGTAATTAAGGTTACTAATCAGTAGACTTTAAAATAGATGATCCTGGATTGTCTGGCCAGCCCCAAAGTAATCACATGAACTCTTAAAAGCAGAGCTTTCTCCTGGCTGAGGGTAAGAAGTTATAGAGATGTGGCAGAAGAGGACATCAGAAAGATTCAAAGCATGAAAAGGACATGATCTATTGTTGCTGGCTTTGAAGATGGAGAGGGTCATGAGCCAAGGAATGTGGCAGCCTTTAGACGATGATAACTGCTGGCTGACAGCCAGCAAGGAAATGACCTCAGTCCCATAACTGCATTGAACTGAATTCTGCCGGTAACTTGCCTGGTCTTGGAAATGGGTTGTCCCTTAGAGCCTCCAGAAAAAGCCCAGGTCAGCTGACACCTTCACTTTGGCCTGGTGAGACCCAGAGCAGATAATCTGGTCACACTGTGCCAGACTTCTAACTTGCAGAACTGTAAGATAATAAATGAGTGTTGGTTTAAGCTGCCAACTTTGTGGTAATGTTGTGTATTTCTTACTGGGGGTCAAGGTAAAACAGCATTGGAAAATATTGCTGTAGTAGAAAGGATCCTGGACGGGTCAAGAGACTTTGGTTCTCATCTCACTACTCCTACTACCTTAGATAAAACTGTTAATCACTTACCCTTCCTGAGTTTTCCCTCTTATCAGTTGAGTGGGTTATTCTAAAGTTTCTTCCATATGACATGTTTTTCTTTTATGAACTGCCCTTTTTTTTTTCAGCAAAATTCACCCCTTTTAGTGTATAGTTTTATGAGTTTTGATAAATGCATTTAATGACCATCTCAATCAAAGATTAGAAAAGTTACACCACCACAAAAATTCCCTCGTTGCTGCCTCTTTATAGTCCTCTCCCACCCAACAAGTGTGCCAGCTCCTGGCAACCACTGATCTATTTATTGTCCACATAGTTTGCCTTCATAAATGGAATCATACAGTTTGTAGACTTTTGAGCCTGGCTTCCTTAATAATGCATTTGAGATTCATTTATGTTGCGTGTATCAGTAGTTTGTTTCTTTTTATTTCTGTGTAGTATTCCATTGTATGGAATGTACGTACCACATTTTGTTTATCCATTCCCCAGTTGAGGGATATTTGCCAGTTTTTGGTGATTATGAATAAAGGTGCTGTAAATATTTGCATGTAGGTTTTTGTGTGAACATTAACTTTTCATGTCTCTTGGGTAAATACGTAGGAGTGGGAGTGCTGGATCTTGTAAACATATGTTTACTTTTTAAAGAATCTGCCAAACTGTTTTCCAAAGTACCAGTACCATTTTGCATTTATACCAGCAGTGTTTTGTTCTGCATCCTTCCTAGCAAGTATATTGCTATAAACTTCCCTCTTAGAACTGCTTTTGCTGCATCTCATAGGTTTTGGATAGTCGTGTTTTTATTTTCATTTGTCTCTAGGTATGTTTTTGATTTCCTCTTTGATTTCTTCAGTGATCCATTAGTTGTTTCATAGCATATTGTTTAGCCTCCCTTGTTTGTATTTTTTGCAGTTTTTTTCTTGTAGTTGATTTCAATCTCATACGTTGTGGTGAGAAAAGATGCTTGACGTGATTTCAATTTTCTTAAATTTACTGAGGCTTGACTTATGGCCCAAATTGTGATCTATCCTGAAGAATGTTCCCTGTGCATTTGAAAAGAAAGTGTATTCTGCTGCTTTCGGATGGAATGTTCTATAGATATCAATTAAATTCATCTGGTCTAATGTGTCATTTAAGGCCTTTGTTTCCTTATTGATTTTCTGTCTGGGTGATCTGTCCATTGATAAAAGTAGGTTGTTAGAATCCCCCACTATTATTGTGTTACTGTCGATTTCCTCTTTTATAGCTGTTAGCATTTGTCTTATGTACTGAGGTGCTCCTATGTTGGGTGCATATATATTTATAATTGTTGTATCTTCTTCTTGGATTGATTCTTTGATCATTATGTAGTGTCCTTCCTTGTCTCTTGTATCACTCTTTATTTTAAAGTCTATTTTTTCTGATACAAGTATTGCTACTCTAGCTTTCTGTTGATTTCCATTTGCATGGAATACCTTTTTCCATCCTATCACTTTCATTCTATATGTGTGCCTAGATTTGAAGTGGGTCTCTGATAGATAGCATATATACGAGTCTTGTTTTTGTATCCATTCAGCCAGTCTGTGTCTTTTGGTTGGAGCATTTAATCCATTTACATTTAAGATAATTACTGATATGTATATTCTTATTGCCATTTTATTAATTGTTTTGGGTTTGTTTTTTTAGGTGTTTTTTCTTCCCTTCCTCTTTTGTTCTCTTGTGGTTTGATAACCATCTTTAGTGTTGTGTTTGGGCTGCTTTTTCTTTTTTGTGTATGTAGCTATTGTAGTTTTTTGGTTTGCATTTCCCTTGAAGTTTTGATAAAGCAGTCTATATGTGTACAAAGTTGTTTAAGTTGCTAGTCTCTTAATTTCAAATGCAATTCCCATTTCCTACCTTTGTACTCTCCTCTCATCATGGTTGCTGGTTTTGATATCATATTTGTGTGTGGATAATTTCCTGCTTTTATTGTATGTTTGCCTTTACCAGTGGGCTTTCCCATTTGTGATTTTCTTATTTCTAGTTGTGTCCTCTCCCCCCAACCCCTTTACTTAGAGAAGTTCCTTTAGCATTTGTTGTAAAGCTGGTTTGGTGGTGCTAAATTCTCTTAGCTTTTGCTTGTCTCTAAAGCTTTTGATTTCTCCTTCGAATCTGAATGAGAGCCCTGCTGGGTAGAGTATTCTTCGTTGTAGGTTTTTCCCTTTCATCACTTTGAATTTATCGTGTCACTCCCTTCTGGCCTGCAGAGTTTCTGCTGAAAAATCAGCTGATAACCTTCTGGGAATTCCCTTGTATGCCATTTGTTGCTTTTCCCTAGTTGCTTTTAATATTTTCTTTTTGTCTTTAATTTTTGTCAATTTGATTAATATTTATCTTGGTGTGTTCCTCCTTGGGTTTACCCTGTATGAGGCTCTGTGCTTCCTGAACTTTGGTGACTGTTTCCTTTCCCACATTAGGGAAGTTTTCAGCTATTATCTCTTCAAATATTTTCTCAGGCCCTTTCTCTCCCTCTTCTTCTGGGACCCCTATAATGCAAATGTTTGTGCATTTGACCTTGTCAAAATGGCAGCTTCCAGGACAGCTCATGCCAGTGAGTACTCCCCAGTACCTCTGCCACCAGTGTTCTTGTCCCTACAGTGAACCACAGTTGCCCCCCACCTCCCCAGGTGACCCTCCAAGATAAGCAAGTTGGTCTGGCCCAGGCTTCGATGAAGTCACTGTTTTTCCCCTGGGTCCTGGTGGGCCCTAGACCTTGTGTATGCCCTCAAAGAGTGGCGTTTCTGTTTCCCCTAGTCCAGTGGAGTTCCTGTGATCAAGCCCCACTGGCCCTCAAAGCCAAATGCTTTGGGGGCTCCTCCTCCCAGTGCCAGACCCCCAGACTGGGAAGGCTGACATGAGGCTCAGAACTCTCACTCCTATGGGACAAACTGTGATATAATTATTTTCCAGTTTGTGGATCACCCACCTGGTGGGTGTGGGATTTGATTGTATCACGGATGTGTCCCTCATCCTACCCATTTTTCTCTCATGGAAAAATGCCTAGGGTGATTTTCTACCTAATGTTAATGGTTATTTCTTGGTGGTGGAAAATTTTTTTTTAAAGCTTTCATCTCTGTTCTTTTCTGCATTGCATATTATGTGATGCAAGTTGTTATGATGTGAGGAGGGACCAGAACTAGGAGGAGATTGATGTAAGGAGGGACCAGAACTAGGAGCTTTATGATACTGGGTTGGAACTAACCACTAAAATCTCTGGGCTGGGCTTGAAATTGCTTGGCCCAGTATTGCCTAATGGTTTCCTAAGAGTGATAAAATATCCCAATTTTCTGGAAGACAGATTACATTTTGTCTTATCTGTGTTGCACAAAAAAGTAATACTGTATAATGCCATTTATATAAAGCTCTAGAACAGGTCAAATTAACTATGGTGGAAAAAAATAAGAGCATTGTTGTCTCTGAGGGATGGAGGTGAGAATTGCCTGGGAAGAGGCTTGAGGGAATTTTCTATGTTCTATGTCTCTGTAGGTGTGTGGATCATATGGAGGTTTGTGTTTGTCAACATTCAGCAAATGGTACATTTAAGATTATTGCAGTTCACCGTATGTAAATTTTACCTTAAAAAATTCCCATAGACAAATTTTGTATTCTAGTTGATGTGCATACTGAAGTGTTTAAAGGCAGTATGTAATGGTATCTACAACTTACTTTGAAATGCATCAGAAATAAGATGGATTGATAGATGAAGAAATATGTGATAAAACAGATTATATATAACAATTATATAATCTGGGTGGTGAGTCAACTTTTCCTTTTAAAATTTTTCAAAATAAAATGTTGGGAAAATAAAGACCATTGCAATCCCATGAGAGACCAAGTGAAAATGAAAGAGATAGGAGGCATCCAAAAGTCCAGTCCACAAAACATTTTTTTTTGTGCAGCACAGGTGCTGAGATGAATAGATCCATTCTGGTCCTGCAGGACATGGGAATGTGGAAGGAGAACCACTCGGGAGTAAATTTCTGTAATCCAAATGAATATTTTAGTGATGCATTAATAGAGACTCAAAAGTGATTAGTGTGAGAAAGGAAAGTTACATCCCAACCAGAAGAAATTAAGATAAACTACCTCCCCACCCAAGGCAAGGACAGTCATCTCCCAGACCTTGAGGATTTCTACCCCCAAAACTCCCATTGCTTCCATTGCTTCCGGAAGAGGTGACTGATGCTGTGTCTTCAAACCCCACTGTGGAACAGCTATGATATAGATGTGTTGCTATCAACACATTCACAAGTGACTTGTTACTAACAATAGTTGACTTTAAAATAAATTTATTAGAGTTGATTTAAGGCCTTTCCTAGTTAAAACCATTCTCATGTACACTGTAGTGTATTTCTCAATGGGAGCTTACGGGTACAGTTAGTGCTGGCATGGTAAGACTTGCACATAACTAAGGCTGTATCCTTCAGAGTGTCACAAGAGTGAGCAGCCCCTGCTATGTGTCTCTTGATGGGAATTCAGTTTGGAAATTACTGTTCTGAAGACTAGTTCCAAAACTTGACTATGGATCAGATTCTTCTGCAGCATTTGTTAAAAATGCCAATTTCTGGACCATACCACCCCCCAGACCTAATGAATCAGAACCTCAAGGTTGGAGCTCCAAGAATCTCTCTTACACTCTCTCTTTATTAAAAACAAATTCCCCAGGTAATTTTTTTCCCTGGCACTGATCCACAGACTTCTGGTCTACAGGAAAATGTAAATCCGAAGGGCAGGGCATGGGTCCTTCATCATGTCTGTTGAACTGATTAATCATTAATAAAGCAGTCACTCTCATAGTAAGAAGTGGTCCTGAAATGCTAGCATAAAGCTGGCAGGTGGCTTAGGAATTTAGGGACTCCACATTCCTGGGCCATAACCAGCAGAGGGAGACTGGCTCCCCAAGCCTTTGGTGAAGGTGGCCACCCTTAGACCACCCCCTGGTGGACGTGATTTCTTCTGCCAAATCAGGTTAAGGCTGTGACAATTTTAGGAATTTCCTCTGTGTTTTCTGAGAAATGACAATTATATTTTTTCTATGGATTCTGGCCCGGAAGCCTCCCAGACTCTCTCCAAGCAGTATATCGAGTGCACTATCCAGAGTTTTTTTTTTTTTTTTTTCTGCGGTACGCGGGCCTCTCACTGCTGTGGCCTCTCCCGTTGCGGAGCACAGGCTCCGGACGCGCAGGCTCAGCGGCCATGGCTCACGGGCCCAGCCGGTCCGCGGCATGTGGGATCCTCCCAGACCGGGGCACAAACCCGTGTCCCCCGCATTGGCAGGCAGACTCTGAACCACTGTGCCACCGGGGAAGCCCTATCCAGAGTTTTTACTTCCGTTTCACTGTAGGCCATCTGAACCTCAGAAATGTATTATCCCTGCTGTTAAGATTTCATACAGTCCAGAGGAAACAAGTGTGAGGCCCTGCTCGGAATCCCATGATCAAACCCTTTGCTTATGATAATATGCTCTAGTATATGAGCTATGGTGTGTTTTTCCCAAGAATTTGGAAATAAGGGGTAGGAAGATTGCCCTCGGAAAGCGGAACCTCAAAGTCAAGCTGAGTTCAGAGGCTGAGTTGCTCCCAGATTCAGCTAGGCCTGATCAAATATATCTAGAAGAATGTGTCAATCAGTAGGGGGCACTGTTCAGTCGTGAAAGTGAGGAAGGAGTCCCAGAGATATGGTGGTGGGCCCCATCCTCCACTAGGTAGGGTAGCTTGAGCCAGTGCCTCTGAGTATTGTGGTCCCATTGACCAGGCATGACAGCCTGTCCTATTCAGGTGCCTTCAACCAGTGGAATTGTATATTGAGCTCCATTTGTTCTGAACCCACATTCCCTAAGCAACAATTTGGTGCTGACCTGCCTTCACAGGTAGCTCTGCCCCAGGTAGAGAAGGCGCTGATCATGGGAATGTGTTCTCTTTCCATTCACCGTGACAGTGATTTCTCTTTATGAATGAATAGGGCCATTTCCAGCTATGAGTTGTCTGTCCATGTTGCATCATTACAGGGAAACAAGAGGATTGGCGGCCTTATGCATAGGGAATATTTCACTCCTTGTAAGAGTTTTTCCGCATTGTAGATTACTGACTTGCCAAGCAAGGGACGTATTGGAAAATTGCATACAGTCAGAATACACACATATTAGAAGTAAACTTCCTATAGGAAATGATACAGGAGAGAATTGAGGTGTTTTGGTCACATTTGGGAGAATCTGCAGGCTGCATTATGCCCATATTTATAGAGTTCTATAAATATTTCAATGTATCAGATGGTAACAACATCCAACAGGTGGAGGAAGAGAGAGGATATGCTGTAGAATGAGGAGAAGGTGATCTGCACAGGTCAAAATTGTGGGACATCACGGACCAGATCTAAAATAATCAAAACACAAATGTCCAGTCTCTAGGCAGTGGAAACCATGGGACAGGTGAGAAAGACCCACCACTCACTGGCTGTTGTGCTGGATTACCTGGCAGTGACACCCCTAGTTTTCTGTATTAGGGTAAAAACAAATTTGCTGTAACAAATATCCCCCAAAACACACTGGCTTAAATCAAGTAGAAGTTTATTTCACCTCCATCTAACAATTCAACTGGTGTAGACTAGCAGAGCAGCTCTGTTCTATGGGGTCATTTGGAATCCAGGATCCTTCCATCTCATTGCTTTGTGGTTACCAACTGTATAGTACTGCCCAGTAGAACTTTCTGTGATGATGGAAATGTTCTACATCTGTGGTGTACAATGATAGTCACCAGCCATATGTGGCTAGCAGTTGAAATGTGGCTGAGGAGCTAAATTTTTAATTTTGCTTAATTTTAGTTAATTTAAATTTAAATGGCCACAGGTGTCTAGTGGTTACTGTATTTGACAGAGTAACGCTAGATCAAAGCTGGGTGATCTCCAAGTCCAGTTCCAGTTCACAGGAAAGGAAAGAGAGTGTTAGCAGGACAAGGGACTCATCTTTTAAGTTGGAGAGGACTAAGAAGTCGTATACATTACTTCAGTTCAAATCTCATTTATCCATACTTAGTCAAGTAGCAACATCTAGTTGCAAGGACAGTGAGGAAATAGTTTCTGCCTAGGGGGCCATGTGCCCAGCCACAACTCTATTGTTATGGTCAAGTGATGGACAGATTTTGGTGGACATCTAGAAGTCTCAGCCACAGCATCTCATTTTTGTAACTCTTACCTGTGGGATTGTGGGTATATTAACATTTCTAAGCCTCGGTGATAATAACAATCACTACTCCATAAGGTTATTGTGAGGGTCACAATGAGATAATGCTAGTAAAGCCCTCAGTACCATGCTGGGAACACAGTGTTGAATCAACACTGGGTACTGCTACTACAGCTTTTGTCCACTTCAGTGTCAGCCTTCAGTAATACTTACTGAGCATTGAAACCCTTTCTATTCTGAATGTGGCTTGTCTATGATAATAAAAGCTCTAAATAAGAAATGAGGGCTCTGCCAAACATACATAAGGGAAACAGCATAAATGGAGACATGTCTGCACATCAGACATTGGGCTTGGTTAATGAGAGTTTGCTTCTGAGAAAAGGTTCATTTTGATGTGCTGACAGCCCCAGGTTTCTTAGTCTGAGACATACTGAGATTATTAATGTCACTGTAAAGGACCTCTTTGCGGATGCTGGAGAGCTTTTACCCAAGACAGACAACATGTTCCTTTTGCTCCCCACTGCCAAATAGAGTCTAATACAGTGAACAGAGAAAGACATGCTTTTAAAAAGATGTCTATGCCTGTCAGTTCACAGTGTTTTCTTGATGAGCTGACAATGAGCACATCTCTACCTTATTGAAGAAGGTAAATAGAGACTGACCATTCACCTGTTGAATGAAGCAACTTGGGTTGCTTCCATATCTTGGCAATTGTAAATAGTGCTGCTATGAACGTTGGGGTACATGTATCTTTTCTAATTATTGTTTTTGTTTTTTTTCTGGATATATACCCAGAAGTGGAATTTCTGTGTCATATGGTAGTTCTATTTTTAGGTTTCTGAGGAACCTCCATACCGTTTTCTATAGGGGCTGCACCAATTTACATTCCTGCCAACAGTATACTGAGCCATAGAAAAAGAATGAAATTCTGCCATTTATAGAATATTATGCTTACTGAAATAAGTCAGACAAAGACAAATACTGTATGATATCACTTATATGTGGAATCTAAAAAATAATGCAAACTAATGTATATGCAAAACAGAAACAGACTCACAGATATAGAAAACAAACTAGTGGTTACAGGAGGGGACAGGGAAGGGAGAGGGGCAAATTAGGGTATGGGATTAACATATACAAACCACTGTGTATAAAATAGGTAAACAACAAGGGTATATTGTATAGCACAGGGAATCATAGCCACTATTTTGTAATAACTTTTTTTTTGTAATAACTTTTAATGGAGTATATAATCTGTAAAAATACTGAATCACTATGCTGTATACCTGAAACTAATATAATATTTAAATCGACTATACTTCAAAAAAATAGAGACTGACCAGGGAGCAGCAGGGCAGTGAGAGTTGTAGAAGTCATCTGTCCTATCTCAGGAATGTCACATCAGATTGTCATGAAGCAAAGGTCAATGTTTGGCTTCTAAAATTACACAAAGATAGTGAATTTACTAAAGACCCTCAATTTGTTTTAAAGAAATGTGTGATTTCTGAATAAACAACTGTGAAACTATATTTCAAAACAATAGGTGATAGTATTTCTTATTTGCCTTTTGTGCTTTGAGATAGTAAAATACCAGGTGAATGCTGAATGAAAAATCTTAGGGATAATTTCTGGATTATTCTCTTGTCATGCTAAAAGCAAGAAGCTAAATTGGTTTTCTCCTAATTTTCATTCCTAATTACGAGTGACATGAATCACAGTGATTTCACAAAGCAGTTTGTAAAAGTGAAAATGTCTATAAGTCAGAATATGTGTCCTAATAGAGAAAAATATCAGACATTACAGAAGCGGAGAGAAAATTCCCAACAGAGTTCATTGTCATGGGAAACACTCAAGCTCAGAGCTTAAGAGATGGACTGTGGCCTTAAAGCAGATGTTTGGGCACAAGATAAGAGGAAACCTTAAGCAAAGGTGGCAGTGGGAGGCAGGAAGGGGAGAGTGATGGTGCCAGCAGATGCCAGCAGATTAGTGTCTGTGGCAAGGACGAGTTGAGGTGTTAATTGTGGTACGTGCCAATGTTCGAGAACACAGCCTGGGCCCCATGGGGCCTAGAATGGCTAAACAGACCTGTCCATGGATTTCACCAGGAGATTCTTCCACACCAAAGTTGTAGAAAGGGCTTTTTTTTTTTTTTCTTTCTGGGTTTGATTCTCATCGTATTATATAGCTAGTAGTTTAGGAATGGTGGTGTAGTTGGCCCTAGGGAAAAGTGTCTGTTAAAGTTGGCAATAAGAGCCAGGAGTTATAAGCTGGGGACAGATGGATGGATGGTCTTCCTTCAGATGACACTAGGAAAACACTACCCAGTGTTCTAAAAGATGAGAAAACTTCGCAGTTGTAAGACAATGAAGGTAAGAATGAATGCCATGCTTCACAGCTGATATAGTCTGGAAGAGGAGATGCTGATTAACTGATCATGCTAAAGGGTGGGTCCATCAGCCTTTCTGCTTCAGGCCCTCTCTGAATACCTATTTGCTTCTAGGATAAAGTCTAACCTGCTTAATAACACCTTACAAGGTCTTTCTTTACAAGGTTTCTGATGGGACCTTGCCTACCTCTCTATGCTTGTTTCTCCTCCCCCCTCTCCTTGAACTCTAGCCACTCTGGATTTCCTTAGGGAGCCATGGTCTCTGGCTTTGCAGATGCTGTTCCCTCTGCCTGTTGTACTTTTCTGCTCATTCTCCTCTCCCCCATTTGCCTCCTGACTTCTACTCTTTTTTATGTCTAAGGCTTGAGAAAATTTCCAGGCCACCTGCTAGGTGAGGGTAGGTGCCCTCGCTCTGTGCTCCCACATGCCCTTTCTCTCCTCATCACAGGGCTCACCACACTCTTGAACCAGTGCTTGTTTCCCTGTCCCTGTTTCCCAGGAGACTGCCAGCTTCATGAGGCTGGGGACAGGGTCCGCCTGCTTCATGGTACCCCCAATTGGGCTCTGGTGTAAAACAAGTAAAAGACTTGTTTGAAAAAAATTGTGTTAAAATATTTATATTTTTTAAAAGCAGTCCATGAATCTATGATAACTTAAAATATTTAAATAACACAGAAGATAGATTAAAATGTGGAAGTTCCCTAGAGTCAAGGTCTATCATTAAGCTCTCCGTCCCCATAGTAACCACTGTTAGCAGTTTGCTGTATTAGCCTTCAACATTTTGTATGTGTTTTTCAGATTTATACATGTATAATTTTTTTTAACATCTTTATTGGAGTATAATTGCTTTACAATGGTGTGTTAGTTGCTGCTGTATAACAAAGTGAATCAGCTATACATAAACATTTATCCCTATATCTCCTCCCTCTTGCATCTTCCTCCCATCCTCCCTATCCCACCCCTCTAGGTGGACACAAAGCACCGAGCTGATCTCCCTGTGCTATGTGGCTGCTTCCCGCTACCTATCTATTTTACATTTGGTAGTGTATATATGTCCATGCCACTCTCTCACTTCGCCCCAGTTTAGCCTTCCCCCTCCCCATGTCCTCAAGTCCATTCTCTACGTCAATGTCTTTATACCTGTTCCTGCCCCTAGGTTCTTCAGAATCAATTTTTTCTTTTTCTTTTTTTTTTTAGATTCCATATACATGTGTTAGCAAACAGTATTTTTTTTCTATTTCTGTCTTACTTCACTCTGTATGACAGTCTCTATGTCGATCCACCTCACTACAAATAGCTCAATTTCATTTCTTTTTATGGCTGAGTAATATTACATTGTGTATATGTGCCACATCTTCTTTATGCATTCATCTGTCGATGGACATTTAGGTTGCTTCCATGTTCTGGCTGTTGTAAATAGTGCTGCAATGAACATTGTGGTACATGACTTTTTAAATTATGGTTTTCTCAGGGTATGTGCCCAGCCCAGTAGTGGGATTGCTGGGTTGTATTTTTAGGTTTTAAAGCAACCTCCATACTGTTCTCCATTGTGGCTGTATCAATTTACATTCCCACCAACAGTGCAAGAGGGTTCCCTGTTCTCCACAACCTCTCCAGCATTTATTGTTTGTAGCTTTTTAAATGATGGCCATTCGGACTGGTGTGAGGTGATACCTCATTGTAGTTTTGATTTGCATTTCTCTAATGATTACTGATGTTGAGCATTCTTTCATGTGTTTGTTAGCAATCTGTATATCTTCTTTGGATAAATGTCTATTTAGATCTTTGGCCCATTTTTTGATTGGATTGCTTGTTTTTTGATAATGAGCTGTGTGAGCTGCCTGTATATTTTGGAGATTAATCCTTTGTCAGTTTATAAATATTTTCTCCCATTCTGAGGGTAGTCTTTTCATCCTGTTTATGGTTTCCTTTGCTGTGCAAAAACTTTTAAGTTTCATTAGGTCCCATTTATTTGTTTTTATTTCCATTTCTCTATGTGTTGGGTCAGAAATAATCTTGCTGTGATTTATGTCATAGAGTGATCTGCCTATGTTTTCCTCTAAGTGTTTTATAGTGTCTGGACTTACATTTAGGTGTTTAATCTATTTTGAGTTTATTTTTGTGTATGGTGTTAGGGAGTGTTCTAATTTCATTCTTTTACATGTAGCTGTCCAGTTTTCCCAGCACAACTTATTGAAGAGGCTGTCTTTTCTCCATTGTATATTCTTGCTTTCTTTATCAAAGATAAGGTGACCATAAGTGTGTGGGTTTATCTCTGGGCTTTCTATCCTGTTCCATTGATCTATATTTCTGTTTTTGTGCCAGTACCTTACTGTCTTGATTACTGTAGCTTTGTAGTTTAGTCTGAAGTCAGGGAGCCTGATTCCTCCAGCTCTGTTTTTTGTTCTCAAGATTGCTTTGGCTATTCGGGGTCTTTTGTGTTTCCATACAAATTGTGAAATTTTTTGTTCTAGTTCTGTGAAAAATGCCATTGGTAGTTTGATAGGGATTGCATTGAATCTGTAGACTGCTTTGGGTAGTAGAGTCATTTTAACAATGTTGATTCTTCCAATCCAAGAACATGGTATATCTCTCCATCTATTTGTATCATCTTTAATTTCTTTCATCAGTGTCTTATAATTTTCTGCATACAGGTCTTTTGTGTCCTTAGGTAGGTTTATCCCTAGATATTTTATTCTTTTTGTTGCAATGATAAATGGGAGTGTTTTCTTAATTTCACTTTCAGATTTTTCATCATTAGTGTGTAGGAATGCCAGAGATTTCTCTGCATTAATTTTGTATCCTGCTACTTTACCAAATTCATTGATTAGCTCTAGTAGTTTTCTGGTAGCATCTTTAGGATTCTCTATGTATAGTATCATGTCATCTGCAAACAGTGACAGCTTTACTTCTTCTTTTCCTATTTGGATTCCTTTTATTTCCTTTTCTTCTCTGATTGCTGTGGCTAAAACCTCCAAAACTATGTTGAATAAGAGTGGTGAGAGTGGGCAACCTGGTCCACTTCCTGATCTTAGTGGAAATACTTTCAGTTTTTCACCATTGAGAATGATGTTGGCTGCGGGTTTGTCATATATAGCCTTTATTATGTTGAGGTAAGTTCCCTCTATGCCTACCTTCTGGAGGCTTTTTATCATAAATGGGAGTTGAATATTGTCAAAATGTATTTCTGCATCTATTAAGATGATCATATGGCTTTTCTACTTCAATTTGTTAATATGGTTTATCACATTGATTGATTTGCATATATTGAAGAATCCTTGCATTCCTGGGATTAACCCGACTTGATCATGGCGTATGATCCTTTTAATGTGCTGTTGGATTCTGTTTGCTAGTATTTTGTTGAGGATTTTTGCATCTATGTTCATCAGTGGTACTGGTTTGTAGCTTTCTTCTTTTGTGTGACATCTTTGTCTGCTTTTGTATCAGGGTGATCGTAGCCTCATAGAATGAGTTTGGGAGTGTTCCTCCGTCTGCTATATTTTGGAAGAGTTTGAGTAGGATAGGTGTTAGCTCTTCTCTAAATGTTTGATAGAATTCGCCTGTGAATCCATCTGGTCCTGGGCTTTTGTTTGTTGGAAGATTTTTAATCACAGTTTCAATTTCAGTGCTTGTGATTGGTTGGTTTATATTTTCTAGTTTTTCCTAGTTCAGTCTTGGGAGGTTGTGCTTTTCAAAGAATATGTCCATTTCTTCCAGATTGTCCATTTTGTTGGCATATAGTTGCTAGTAGTAATCTCTCATGATCCTTTGTATTTCTGCAGTGTCAGTTGTTACTTCTTCTTTTTCATTTCTAATTCTATTGCTTTGAGTCTTCTCCCTTTTTTTCTTGATGAGTCTGGCTAATGGTTTATCAACTTTGTTTGTCTTCTCAAAGAACCAGCTTTTAGTTTTATCGATCTTTGCTATTGTTTCCTTCATTTCTTTTCATTCCTTTGTGATCTGATCCCTATGATTTCTTTCCTTCTATTAACTTTGGGGTTTTTGTTTGTTCTTCTTTCTCTAAATGCTTGAGGTGTACGGTTAGATTGTTTATTTGAGAAGTTTCTTGTTTCTTGAGGTAGGATTGTATTGCTATAAACTTCTCTCTCAGAACTGCTTTTGCTGCATCCCATAGGTTTTGTGTTGTCGAGTTTTCATTAGCATTTGTTTCTAGGTATCCTTTGATTTCTTCTTTGATTTCTTAGTGATCTCTTGGTTATTTAGTAGTGTATTGTTTAGCCTCCATGTATTTGTGGTTTTTACAGATTTTTTGCTGTAATTGATATCTAGTCTCATATCATTGTGGTCAGAAAAGATACCTGATAAGATTTCAAATTTCTTAAATTTGCCAAGGCTTGATTTGTGACCCAAGATATGATCTATCCTGGAGAATGTTCCATGAGCACTTGAGAAGAAAGTGTATTCTGTTGTTTTTGGATGGAATGTCCTATAAATATCAATTACGTCCATCTTGTTTAATGTATCATTTAAAGCTTGAGTTTCCTTATTTATTTTCATTTTGGATGATCTGTCCATTGGTGAAAGTGTTGTGTTAAAGTCCCCTACACTGATTGTGTTACTGTCAGTTTCCCCTTTTATGGCTGTTAGCATTTGCCTTTTTTATTGAGGTGCTCCTATGTTGGATGCATAAATATTTACAATTGTTATATCTTCTTCTTGGATTGATCCCTTGATCATTATGTAGTGTCCTTTTTTGTCTCTTGAAATAGTCTGTATTTTAAAGTCTATTTTGTCTGATATGAGAATTGCTACTCCAGGTCTCTTTTCATTTCCATGGAAAATCTTTTTCCATTCCCTCACTTTCAGTCTGTATGTGTCCCTAGGTCTGAAGTTGGTCTCTTGTAGACAGCAATATACATGGATCTTGTTTTTGTACCCATTCAGCCAGTCTATGTCTTTTGGTTGGAGCATTTTATCCATTTACATTCAAGGAGGTTATCGATGTGTATGTTCCTATTACCATTTTCTTAATTGTTTTGGGTTTGTTATTTAGGTCATTTACTTCCCTGTGTTTCCTGCCTAGAGACGTTCCTTAAGGATTTGTTGTAAAGCTAGTTTGGTGATGTTGAATTCTCTTTGTTTTGCTTGTCTGTAAAGGTTTTAATTTCTCTGTTGAATCTGAATGAAATCCTTGTTGGATAGAGTAATCATGTTTGTAGCTTTTTCCCTTTCATCACTTTAAATATGTCCTTGCACTCCCTTCTGGCTTGCAGTGTTTCTTCTGAAAGATTAGCTGTTAATCTTATGGTGATTCCCTTGTATGTTATTTGTTGTTTTTCCTTTGTTGCTTTTAATATTTCTTCTTTGTATTTAATTTTTCATAGTTTGATTAATATGTGTCTTGGCGTGTTTCTCCTTGGATTTATCCTGTATGGGACTCTCTGCCCTTCCTGGACTTGATTGACTCTTTCCTTGCCCATATTAGGGAAGTTTTCAACTATAATCTCTTCTAATATTTTCTCAGTGCCTTTCTTTTTCTCTTCTTCTTCTGGGACCCCTACAATTTGAATGTTGGTGCGTTTCCTGTTGTCCCAGATGTCTCTGAGACTGTCCTCAATTCTTTTCATTCTTTTTTCTTTATTCTTCTTTGCAATAGTTTTTTTCCACTATTTTATCTTCCCAGTCACTTATCCCTTCCTCTACCTCAGTTATTCTGCTATTGATTCCTTCTAGAGAGTATTTAATTCCATTTATTGTGATGTTCATCATTGTTTGTTTGCTCTTTAGTTCTTCTAGGTCCTTGTTAAACGTTTCTTATGTTTTCTCCATTTTATTTCCAAGATTTTGGAACATCTTTATTATCATTACTCTGAATTCCTTTTCAGGTAGACTCCCTATTTCCTCTTTGTTTTTTTGGTCTGGTGAGTTTTTACCTTGCTCCTTTATCTGCTGTGTGTTTCTCTGTCTTCTCATTTTGCTTAACTTACTGTGTTTGGGGTCTCCTTTTCGCAGGCTGCAGGTTCATAGTTCTCGTTGTTTTTGGTGCCTGCCCCCAGTGGGTAAGGTTGGTTCAGTGGGTTGTGTAGGCTTCCTGGTGGAGTGAACTGGTGCCTGTGTTCTGGTGGATGAGGTTTGATCTTGTATTTCTTGTGGGCAGGAGCACATCTGGTGGTGGATTTTGGTGTGTCTGTGACCTTATTATGATTTGAGGCAGTCTGTCTGCTAATGGGTGGAGTTGTTTTCTTGTCTTTCTAGTTCTTTGGCATCGGGTGTCCAGCACTGTAGCTTGTTGGTTGTTGAGTGGAGCTGGGTATTAGTGTTGAGATGGAGATCTCTGGGAGAGCTTTCGT
Organism: Delphinus delphis; assembly: GCF_949987515.2. Lineage (NCBI taxonomy): Eukaryota > Metazoa > Chordata > Mammalia > Artiodactyla > Delphinidae > Delphinus > Delphinus delphis. The sequence goes on along the minus strand of NC_082694.2, from coordinate 26,323,913 downwards.
CATTTGATATTATGTGGAGCTAGGATGTCTCTGGTGGACCAATGTCCTGAATTCAGCTCTCTCACCTCAGAGGCACAGGCCTGACACCTGGCTGGAGCATGAATACCCTGTCAGCCACACGGCTCAGAAGGAAATGGAGAAAGAAAGAAAGAAAGAAGATAAAGTTATTAAAATAAGAAATAAATTATTAAAATAACAAAAACTAAAAAAAAACCAAACAAAAACTAAAAAGTAATAAATAAAAGAAAATAAGAAAGAAGAGAGCAACGAAACCAAAAAACAAATCCAACAATGATAAGAAGTGCTAAAAACTATACTAAAAAAAAAAAAAAGGACAGACAGAAGTGTAGGACAAATGGTAAAAACAAAGCTATGCAGACAAAATCACAGAAAGAAGCGTATGTATACACATCCACAAAGGGAGAAAAAGGAAAAAAAAATATTTTTTTTCAAAAAGAAAGAGAGCAATGAAATCAATAAACAAATCTACCAGTTATAATGAACTCTAAAAACTAAACTGAGATAAACATAAAACCAGAAACAAATTAGATGCAGAAAGAAAACCCCAAGTCTACAGTTGATCCCAAAGTCAACTGCCTCAATTTTGGGATGATCTGTTGTCTGTTCAGGTATTCCACAGATGAAGGGTACATCAATTTGATTGTGGAGATTTAATGTGCTGCTTCTGAGGCTGCATGGAGAGATTTCCCTTTCTCTTCTTTGTTCGCACAGCTCCCGGGGTTCAGCTTTGGATTTGGCCCTGCCTCTGCGTGTAGGTCACCCGAGGGCATCTGTTCCCCACCCAGACAGGATGGGGTAAAGTAGCAGCTGATCGGGGGCTCTGGCTCACTCAGGCCACGGGGAGGGAGGGGTATGGAATGCGGGGTGACCCTGCAGCATCAGAGGCCAGCATGACATTGTAACAGCCTGAGGCATGATGTGTGTTCTTCTGGGGACGTTGTCCCTGGATATCGGGACCCTGGGAGTGGCGGGCTGCACAGGCTCCTGGGAGGAGAGGTGTGGATAGTGACCTGTGCTTGCACACAGGCTTCTTGGTGGCTGCAGCAGCTGCCTTAGCGCCTCATGCCTGTCTCTCGTGTCCTCGTTGATAGCTGCGGCTCACGCCTATCTCTCTAGCTCATTTAGGCAGTGCTCTGAGTCCCCTGTCCTTGCACACCCTGAAACAATGGTCTCTTGCCTCTTAGGCAGTTCCAGACATTTTCCCAGACTCCCTCCTGGCTAGCTGTGGCACACTAGCCCCCTTTCAGGCTGTGTTCATGCAGCCAACCCCAGTCCTCTCCCTGGGATCTGACCTCTGAAGCTCGAGCCTCAACTCCCATCCCCCACACATCCTGGCAGGTGAGCAGACAAGACTCTCAGGCTGGTGAGAGGTGGGTGCCACTGATCCTTTGTGTGGGAATCTCTCCACTTTGCCCTCTGCACCCCTGTTGCTGCACTCTCCTCTGTGGCTCCAAAGCTTCCCCACCACCACCACCCTATCTCTGCCTTTGAAGGGGCTTCCTTGTGTGTGGAAACTTTTCCTCCTTCACAGCTCCCTCCCTGAGGTGCAGGTCCCATCCCTATTCTCTTATCTCTGTTTTTTCTTTTGCCCTACCCAGGTACATGGGGAAGTGTCTTGCCTTTTGGGAAGTCTGAGATCTTCTGCCAGCGTTCAGTAGGTGTTCTGTAGGAGCTGTTCCACATGTAGATGTATTATTGATGTATTTGTGGGGAAGAGGGTGAACTCCACGTCTTACTCCTCTGCCATCTTGAAGCTATCCCCCTATACATGTATAATTTTAAGGCAGAAAAGGGAAAAAACAAGCCATATAGTGGCATATATGTGACTGATCTATCTATGTACCTATCTATCTGTCTATGCATACGCATACCATCTTTGTAAAAATGAATGTGTGTGAGTATGCATGTGTGTGTATGTATAGTTAACATTCTAAGTGGTAAGCAAGAAAAACGAACAATGGTTGATTTTAAACAGAAAAGGAATTTAATGTCAAGTAGCTCGTAGGATCAGCAGTAGCCTGAAGAAGCAGGCTTGGAAAGTGGGTGGGAAGAACGGGAAGCTGGACAACCAGAAGCACAGCTAGATTCCCCCACAGGATAGGTCTGGTGAGGACACCTCTGCTGTCCTCTGAGCAGGGACTCCTCAGCTGCCCCCTTCCTTCAACCTATGTCAGTGCTGCTTGCTGCTGCCACCACTACCCCTGACCAACAAATGTTGCCATGCTGCCACCACCCACACCCTTCCTGTCTTTGCACCATTAATTCTCTATACAAAGGCCCAGTCAGAGGATTGGCCAAGGCTGGTTAGGAGATGGCAGCCAGATGCAGAGGGTCTGGAGGCACAGTTGTCTGGAGACTTTGACTCCTATAGATGTGGCCCCTCCTAAGTCTCCTCCTCTCATGGTTTTTCTTTTTCTAGTATTTTTTTTTGTTTTCTTTTAATGCTTAAGCTTTTGATCCATCTGGAATTTATTTTGGCCTATAGAGCGACATAGGGAGCCAATGCTACTTCTTTTCTGGATGGTATTTAGTTATTCATATACCATTTAAAAAATTCATCCCCACCCCTACCCTCAGCACATGATGTTTTGAAATGCCACCCTTTTTAAAAAAATTGAGGTATAGTTGATTTACAATATTGTGTTAGTTTCTGTGTACAGCAAAGTGATTTATACATGTATATATATATATATTCTTTTTCATATTCTTTTCCATTATGGTTATTACAGGATATTGAATATAGTTCCCTGTGCTATACAGGAGGACCTTGTTGTTTATCTATTTTATGTATGAAATGTTACTCCCCTGCTTTTTTTTTTGGCTGTGCCATGCAGCTTCCAGGATCTTAGTTCCCTGATCAGGGATCAAACCCACGCCCCGGCAGTGAAAGCTCTGAGTCCTAACCCCTGGACCACCAGGGGATTCCCAAAACGCCACCCTTTTAATGTATTAAATTCCATACATGCTGGGATATATGTATTTATGGATTCTCTGTTCTGTTCCATTGACCTATTATGTACCAGTACCAAATTACTTAAGTCTTTTGTCAAAAACTCATATAATGTTTTTTAAACTTTACATTTTGAAATAATTTCAAACTTAAGGTGCAAGACTAATAGAAAAGACTCCCGTATCACCTTCACCTAGATTAATTTTCTCTATTTATCACCCTTTATTATATATATTATTATTATATAATTTTTATTCTGAACTATTTAAGAGTAAATTGCAGACATGATGCCCCTTAACTCCTAAATACTTCAGTAACTTTTTTCTAAGAACAAGGGCATTCACTTACTTAACCATGAGACAGTGATAAAAACAAGGAAATCTAACCTTGTTACAATCTAATGTAATGTATGGATTTATTCAAATTCTGCCAATTGTCTGTCTCAATAATTGAATTTTCATAATTTTTTTCTTATTGAGATACAATCCAGGGTCATTCCTTTTATCTAATTTTCATGTCTTTTTTTTTTGGTCTTCTTTAATCTGTATCAGGTCTTTAGGTTTTGTTATTCATGATTTTGACATTTTTAAAGAAAATGGGCCATTACTTTTTTTTTTAGAATATAAATTGGGCATGTACAAAATTTTAAAAAGTGACACAGTATAGTATTTGTATCAATATCTGTCAGGGTCCTGGCAGAAAACTAAGGCACTCAAGAAGTTCAAGAGACTTTAGTAAAGGGGCAATTTTCAGAGGTGTGGGTGGGATTAAGATTCACAGCAAGGGACATTGAGAAGCTGTTCCCATTCCTGGTCCGGAAGGAGCAAGGGGAGGGGACATTGCACAAGAGCTGGTGAGAGCTGGAGCTTGGATGAGAAATGAATGCCCTGCCCATAAACACCCCGCAGCTCAGGGAGGTTACCACAATGCAGGAAATCCCTCCCTCCTTCCACACTTTTATCTCTGCAGTGCCTCCCAATGGCTGATTCAACCAGAACCCAGGGACAAATCAACATCAAGGTCAGCCTCCTGGGGCTCAGAGTAGGACAGAGAAGGGTAATGAGCGGATGGGAGAGGGACAGTGTGCATGTAGAGCAGAGAGGATGCCTGGCACATTACTAATAGGCTTATAATGAGAATCAGCCACACCTTTCCCACTCCTGTCTCAGTCATAATCCTCAGAGACAACCATGTTCAGCTATTCTAGTTTTTCTCTTTGCTATTTACTTCCATATTTCTTTTCTTCTCTTTTCTTTTTTTTTCAGGGAAAGGCATTTTGTGTTAAATATAGCAGTGTGTACATGTTAATCCGAAACTCCCTATCTATCCCTCACCTCCACCCTTCCCTTCTGGTAACCATAAGTTTGTTCTCTAAGTCTGTGAGTCTTTTTCTGTTTTGTAAATAAGTTCATTTGTATCATTTTTTATTAGAATTTGCAACAAGTGATATCATATGATATTTCTCTGTCTGACTTACTTCAATTAGTATGATAATCTCCAGGTCCATCCATGTTGCCACAAATGGCATTATTTCATTGTTTATTTTTATATTTACAATATAGACACTTTGTATATATGTACCACATGTTCTTTATCCATTCATCTGTCAGTGGACATTTACGTTACTTCCATGTAAACATGGCTGTTGTAAACAGTGCTGCAATGAACAATGGGGTGCATATATCCTTTTGAACCATGTTTCTCTCCAGATATATGCCCAAGAGTGGGATTGCTGGGTCGTATGGTAGTTCTACTTTTAGTTTTTTAAGGATCCTCACACTGTTCTCCATAGTGGCGGTACCAATTTACATTCCCACGAACAGTGTAGGAAGGTTCTATTTTCTCCACACCCCTGCAGCATTTATTGTTTGCAGATTTTTTGATGAAGGCCATTCTGACTGGTGAGAGGTGATATCTCATTGTAGTTTTGATTTGCATTTCTCTAATGATTAGTGATGTTGAGCATCTTTTCATGTGCCTCTTGGCCATCTGTATGTCTTCTTTGGAGAAATGTCTCTTGAGTTCTTCTGCCCATTTTTTGATTGGGTTTTTGTTTCTTTGATATTAAGCCACCTGAGCTGTTTGTAAATTTTGGAGACTAATCCCTTGTTAGTAACATTGTTTGCAAATATTTTCTCACATTCTGTGGGTTGTCTTTTGGTTTTGTTTATGGTTTCCTTGGCTGTGCAAAAGCTTTTGAGTTTAATTAGGTCCCATTTGTTTATTTTTGTTTTTATTTCCATTACTCTAGGAGGTGGATCAAAAAAGGTACTTCTGCGATTTATGTCAAATTGTGTTCTGCCTATGTCTTACATTTAGGTCTTTAATCCATTTTGAGTTTATTTTTGTGTATGGTGTTGAAGAGTGTTCTAATTTCATTTTTTAACATGTATCTGTCTAGTTTTCCCAGCACTATTTATTGAAGAGACTGTCTTTCCTCCATTGTATAGTCTTGCCTACTTTGTTGTAGATTAATTGGTCATAGGTTCATGGGTTTATCTCTGGGCTTTCTATACTGTTCACTGATCTATATTTATGTTTTTGTGCCAGTACCGTACTATTTTGATGACTGTAGCTTTGTAATATAGTCTGAAATCTGGGAGCCTGATTCCTCCAGCTGTTTTTCTTTCTCAAGATTGCTTTGGCTATTCAGGGTCTTTTGTGTTTCCAATAAAGTTTAAGATGTATTTGTTCTAGTTTTGTGAAAAAATGCCATTGGTAATTTGATAGTGATTGCATTGAATCTGTAGACTGCATTGGATAGTATAGTCATTTTGACAATATTGATTCTTCTAATCCAAGATCATGGTATATCTTTCCACCTGTTTGTGTCATCTTTGATTTCTTTCATCAGTGTCTTATAGTTTTTGGAGTACAGGTCTTTTGTCTCCTTAGGTAGGTTTATTCTTAGGTATTTCATTTATTTATATATTGATGCAATGGTAAATGGGATTGTTTCTTGAATATCTCTTTCTGATCTTTTGTTGTTAGTGTATAGAAATGCAACAAATTTCTGTGTATAAATTTTGTATCCTGCAACTTTACCATATTCATTAATGAGCTCTAGTAGTTTTCTGGTGGCACCTTTAGGATTTTCTATGTATAATATCATGTCATCTGCAAACAGTGACAATTTTACTTCTTTCCCATTTTGAATTCTTTTTATTTTTTCCTTCTCTGTTTGCCGTGGCTAGGACTTTCAAAACTATGTTGAATAACAGTGATGAGAGTGGACATCTTTGTCTTGTTCCTTATCTTAGAAGAAATGCTTTCAGATTTTCACTGTTGAGTATGTTGTTAGCTGGAGGTTTGTCATTTAAGACCTTTATTATGTTGAGGTAGGTTCCCTCTATTCCCACGTTCTGGAAAGTTTTTATCATAAATAGGTGTTGAATTTTGTCAAAAGCTTTTTCTGCATCTATTGAGATGATCATATGGTTTTTATTCTTGTTTGTTATGTGGTGTATCACACTGATTGATTTGTGGATATTGAAAAATCCTTGCATCCCTGGGATAAATCCCACTTAATCATGGTGTATGATCCTTTTAATGTATTGTTGGATTTGGATTGTTAGTATTTTTTTTTTTTGAGGATTTTTGCGTCTATGTTCATCAGTGATATTGGCCTGTAATTTTCTTTTTTTGTGGTATCTTTGTCTGGTTTTGGTATCAGGGTGATGGTGCCCTCATAGAATGTGTTTGAAAGTATTCCTCCCTTTGCAAATTTTTGGAATAGATTCAGAAGGATAGGTGTTAACTCTTCTCTAAATGTTTGATAGAATTCACCTGTGAAGCCAACAGGTCCTGGACTTTAGTTTGTTGGGAGTTTTTATATAACAGTTTCAATTTCAGTACTTGTGATTCATCTGTTCATATTTTCTATTTCTTCTTGGTTCAGTCTTGGGAGATTCTGCCTTTCTAAGAATTTGTCCATTTCTTCCAGGTTGTCCATTTTAAAGCCATAGAGTTGCTTGTTGTAGTCTCTCCTGATCCTTTGTATTTCTCTGGTATCAGTTGTATTTTCTCCTTTTTCATTTCTAATTTTACTGATTTGAGCCCTCTCCCTTCTTTTCTTGATGAGTCTGGCTAAAGGTTTGTCAATATTTGTCTTTTCAAATAACCATCTTTAGTTGTATTGATCTTTTCTATTGTTTTATTCATTTCTATTTCATTTATTTCTACTCTGATCTTTATGATTTCTTTCTTTCTGCTAACTCTGGGTTTTGTTTATTCTTCTTTCTCTAGTTGCTTTAGGTGTAAGTTTAGGTTATTTGTGACTTTTCTTGTTTCCTGAGGTATGATTGTATTGCTATAAACTTCCCTCTTAGAACTGCTTTTGCTGAGTCCTACAGGTTTTGGATCATTGTACTTTCATTTTCATTTGTCTCTAGGTATTTTTTGATTTCCTCTTTGATTTCTTCAGTGATCCAGTGGTTGTTTAGTAGCATATTGTTTAGCCTCCATGTGTTTGTGGGTTTTTTTTTTTTACAATTTTTTTCTTGTAGTTGATTTCTTTCTTTTTTAAAAATATCTTTATTATTTATTTATTTATTGCTGCATTGGGTCTTCGTTGTTGCACGGGCTTTCTCTAGTTGCAGTGAGTGGGAGCTACTCTTTGTTGTGGTGCGTGGGCTTCTCATTGTGGTGGCTTCTTGTTGTGGAGCATGGGCTCCAGGCATGTGGGGTTCAGTAGTTGTGGCATGTGGGCTCAGTAGTTGTGGCTTGCAGGCTCTAGAGCACAGGCTCAGTAGCTGTGGCACATGGGCTTAGTTGCTCCGCAGCATGTGGGATCTTCCCAGACCAGGGCTTGAACCCGTGTTCCCTGCATTGGCAGGCAGATTCTTATCAACTGTGCCACCAGGGAAGCCCTTGTAGTTGATTTCTAATCTTGTAGTGTTGTGGTTGGAAAAGTTGCTTGATATCATTTCAATTTTTTAAAATTTACTGAGGCTCACTTTGTAGCCCAGCATGTGATCAATCCTGGAGAATCTTCCATGTGCACTTGAGAAGAATGTGTATTCTGCTGCTTTGGGATAGAATGCTCTATAAATATCAATTAAGTCCCTCTATCCTAATGTGTCATTTAAAGCCTGTGTTTCCTTGTTGATTTTCCATCTGGTTGATCTGTCCATTGATAAAAGTGGTTGTTAAAGTCCCCGCTATTATTATGTTACTCTCAATTTCTTCCTTTATGGGTGTTATTATTTGCTTTATATATTGAGGTGTTCCTATGTTGTGTGCATATATATTTACGATTGTTATCTTCTTCTTGGATTGATCTCTTGATCATTATGTAGTGTCCTTCTTTCTCTCTTGTAACATGCTTTATTTTAACGTCTATTTTGTCTGAGAGTATTGCTCAGCAATGTGAGTATTGCTACTCCAGCTTTCTTTTGATTTCCATTTGCATGGAATACCTTTTCCCATCCTGTCACTTTCAGTCTGTATGTGTGTCTAGATCTGAAGTTGGTCTCTTGTAGACAGCATATATATGGGTCTTATTTTCATATCCATTCAGCCAGTCTGTGTTTTGATTGGAGCATTTAATCCATTTATATTTAATGTAATTACCGATATTGCTATTTTGTTAATTTTTTGGGGTTTGTTTTTGTAGGTCTTTTTTCTTCCCTTCCTCTTTTATTCTCTTCTCTTTTGATTGATAACTATTTTTAGTGCTGTGCTTGGATTCGTCTTCCTTTTTTGTGTGTATATCTATTGTAGGTTTTTGGTTTGTGGTTACCATGAGGTTTTGATATAGCAGTCTATATATAAACAAGATTGTTTTAAGTTGCTGCTCTTTTAATTTCCAATGCATTTCCAATATCCTGCATTTGTGCTCTCTTCTCACAATTACTGGTTTTGATATAATATTTGTGTGCAGATTATTTCCTACTTTTACTGTATGTTTGCCTTTACTGGTGAACTTTTCCATTAGTAATTTTCCTGTTTCTAGTTGTAACCTTTTCTTCTCCACCTAGAGAAGTTCCTTTAGCATTTGTTGCAAAGCTGGTCTGGTGGTGCTAAATTCTCTTAGCTTTTGCTTGTGTGTAAAGCTTTTGATTTCTCTCTCAAATCTGAATGAGAGCCTTGCTTGGTAGAGTATTCTTGGTTGTAGGTTTTTCCCTTTCATAACTTTAACTATATCATGCCACTCCCTTCAGAGTGCAGAGTTTCTGCTGAGAAATCAGCTTATAACCTTGTGGGAGTTCCCCTGTATGTTATTTGTTACTTTTTTCTTGTTGCTTTTAATATTTTCTCTTTGTCTTTAATTTTTGTCAGTTTGATTGATATTTGTCTTGATGTGTTCCTCCTTGGGTTTATCCTGCCTGGGACTCTCTTTGCTTCCTGGACTTGGGTGATTTTTACCTTTCCCTTGTTAGGGAATTTTTCAGCTATTATCTTGTCAAAATTTTCTCATGTCTTTTCTCTCTCTCTTCTCCTTCTGGGACCTCTATAATGCGAATGTTGGTGCATTTAATGTTGTCCCAGAAGTCTCTTAGGCTGTCTTCATTTCTTTTCATTCTTTTTTCTTTATTCTGTTCCACAACAGTGATTTTCACCATTTTGTCTACCAGCTCACATATCCGTTCTTCTGCCTCACTTATTCTGCTATTGATTCCTTCTAGTGTAGTTTTCATTTCAGTTATTGTATTGTTCATCTCTGTTTGTTCTTATTTCTTCTATGTCTTTGTTAAACATTTCTTCCAACTTCTTCATCCTTGCCTCCATTCTTTTTCCAAGATCTTGGATCATCTTCGCTATCATTATTCTGAATTCTTTTTCTGGTAGGTTGCCTATCTTCACTTCACTTAGTTGTTCTTCTGGGGTTTTATCTTGTTCCTTCATCTGGGACATGTTCCTCTGCCCTCTCATTTTGTCTAACTTTCTGTGATTGTGGTTTCTGTTCCACAGGCTGCAGGATTGTAGTTCTTCTTGCTTTTGCTGTCTTCCCTCTGGTGGATGAGGCTGTCTAAGAGGCTTCTGCAGGCTTCCTGATGGGACAGGCTGGTTCCTGCCTACTGGTGGATGGAGCTGGGTCTTGTCCCTCTGGTGGGCAGGGCTGTGCTCAAAAAGACTTTCAGCAGCTTGTCTGCTGATGGGTGGGTCTGTGTTCTTGCCCTGTTTGTTGCTTGGCCTGAGGCATCCCAGCACTGGAGTCTACAAGCTGTAGGGTGGGGCTAATGGTGGCCTCTGGGAGGGTTCACACCAATGAGTACCCCCCGGATCTGCCACTGCCCATGTCTTTGTCCCTGCCATGAGCCACAGACGCCCCCTGCCTCTACAGAAGACTCTCCTATACTAGCAGGTAGGCCTGGCCCAGTCTCTTATGAGGTCACTGCTTTTTTCCCTGGGTCCATGTGCACATGCAAGCTTGTGTTTGCCCTCCAAGAGTGGAGTATCTGCTTCCTCCAGCCCTGTGGAATTCCTGCAGTCAAACACCACTGGCCTTCAAAGCCAGATTCTCAAGGTGCTTCTCCTCCCTTTGCTAGACCCCCAGGCTGGGAAGCCTGATGTGGGGCTCAGGACTTTCACTACTTTGGGAGAACTTCTGTGGTATAATTGTTTTCCAGTTTGTGGGTTGCCCACCCAGTGGGTATGGGATTTTATTTTATCTCAGTTGGAGCCCTCCTACCATCTCACTGTGACTTCTTTGCCTTTGGATGTAGGGTATAATTTTTGGTAGGATCCAGCTTTTTTTTCCAGTGGTTGTTTAGCAGTTGGTTGTGATTTTGATGTTTACATAAGTAGGGGTAAGTTCACATTCTTCTACTCCCCCATCTTGAGCTAATCCTCCCCATATTTCTAAACAATAGACTAATACTACCATTTTAAAATTTATCAGTTGACTTCCTTAACCACCCCCATCTTTCACTCCCATCATAGTTGTATATTTTTCTTATTTGTTAAACCAACAGTTAGTGTTTTCTTAACCACCTCTTCCCCTTCTTTCACTCTCATCATAGTTATATATTTTCCTTGTTGTTAAATCAGTGTTTACATTATTAGGGTTATGCAGATTGTTCCACTGGCAAGCTAAGAGGTTCATGATGATTGGGCCTCCTTTCTTTTTAAATTCCTCATTTTGTCCTGTAGTGAGAAGCACATTGATTTTTTATTTGCCTAGCTTCCTACGAGCTTCTTTCTAAGTTTATCTAAACACTCTAACATTTCTGTACTATGCCTTTCAATAAAAATTTTCATATCCTCTAACATATCTGTTTCTTTTCTTTTCTTTTATATTCCTCTGTCTGCCTATACCAATCTGGTGTTGTTGGGGCCTAGACCATTACCTGCTGTCATCTGGAAATTTCCCTTTCCTGTTGTGATAGGCAGCATTCTAAAGACATTTCCCAAGACTTCAATCCACTGTTTATTCGAGCAAACACCAGTCAGGGTACTATTATGGGGGGAACTTTGCAGATGTTATTAAGGTCACTAATCAGCTGACCTTAAAATAGAGAGACCAGCCTTGTGGGCCCAGTGTAGCCACATGAGCCCTTAAAGTAGAAGAGAGAGACAGAAAGTTGGTTAGAGAGATGTGGCAGGAAAGATGAGGCAGAAGGGGAGGTCGGAGAGTGAAGTGTGAGGACGTGACCTGCTAAGGGTGGTCTAGAAGCCCTGGACTTCTAAATAAACTGTGAGGTAATAAACTTGTGTTGTTTTAAGCCACTAAGTTTGTGGTAATTTGTTATAGCACAAGAGAAAATCAGTATAGCTGTCACCATGGGCTTCACTCTCATCTTTCTTGTATTGGAGTCCACATTTTCTAGATCCTTTTTATTCCTCCTGGAGCATATTCTCTAGTATAGCTGTCCTCAAACATTTTAGTCTTAGGAGTCTTTCACACTCTTAAAAGTTATCGAGGACCCCAAAGAATGTTATATTTGTTAATATTTACCATGTTAGAAATTAAAGCTGAGAGATCTTTAAAATATTCATTAATTCATTTCAAAATAACAATAATAATACACATTATATATTAATATAAATAAAATTCTTTATAAAAATATAGTTTTTAAAAAAAAATTACTGAGGAGAGAGGCACTGTTTTACATTTTCACAAATCTCTTTAATGTCTGGCTGAATAGAAGACAGCTGGGTGCTCAGACCTGTTGTGATGAATTACTTTAGTTGGAGTGTATGGAGAAAATCTGTTCTCAACACAGGTATATAGTTGGAAAAACAAAGACCTCAGTGATCCCTGAAATGATCCCAGAGGTCCTTTGGCCACACTTTGAAAACTGCTACTATCGTATATTAACGCATGTATGTGGAATCTAGAGAAATGGTATAGATGATATTATTTGCAAAGCAGAAATAGAGACACCAACGTAGAGAACAAATGTATGGATACCAAGGAGGAAAAGGGAGGGTGGGAGGAATTGGGAGATTGGGATTGACACATACACACTATTGATACTATGTATAAAATAGACAACTGATGGGAACATAATGTATAACAGGGAACTCTACTTAATGCACTGTGGTATCCTAAATGGGAGGGGAATCCAAAAGGGAGGGGATATATGTATATATATGGCTGATTCATTTTGCTGTGCAGTAGAAGCTAACACAACATTGTAAAGCAACTATACACAAATAAAAAAAAAGAAACAAAAAGAAAGAAAACTGCTACTGTGGTATCTTGCTGCTCAAAGTATGGTGCAGCAGCACCAATATCACCAGGATCTGAATCAGAATGTACAGTTTAATAAGATCCTCAAGTGGTTCCATTGCTCAGGAAAGTTTGAGAGGCACTGTTTAAGGAAAAACCTCAGTCCTTCCTCCTTTTTACCACTCTCACAACACTTCTGACACCAGATGTGTGGGGGTTTTCCCCCACCAAGCAATTCTCTGTGACACCAGCTGGGTGTCCTACAACTTAACTCCATTCTGACACCATCTACCTGAACATAGTGTCAGATCCCACAGGTTAAGGACCCAGTCCCACATGATGCCATCCCACTTCACATTCCAATCATAAGTCCAGGTTGTTACCAGTGCTTCTGACCTATCAGCTATAAATCTGAGGTTTCCATGACCCCCTCGTCAGATTCGATTAATTTGCTTGAGTGGCTCACAGAGTCCAGGGAAACAAGTTTACCAGTTTATTAATGGGTATGATAAAGGATACAGATGGACATCCAGATGAAGAGATACATAGGGTGAGGTGTGGAAAGATCCTTAGCACAGGAGTTTTGTCCCTGTGGAGCTGGGGATGTGCTCACCAATGTGGAAGCTCTCCAAACCCCATACTATTGGGATTTTTTGGAGGCTTCCTCATACAGGAATGATCAATTATTAATTCCATTTCCAGCCCCTTCCCCCTCTCTGGAAAATGGAGGGGTGGGACTGAAAATTCCAAGCATCTAATCATGGCTTGGTCTTTCTGGTGACCAGCCCCCATCCAGGAGCACACCAAGTGGCACCTTATTAGAACAAATTTCCTATCACCCAGGAAATTCCAAGGGATTTAGGAACTCTGTTGCAGGAACTGTGGTGAAAGACCAATATTAGGACAAAAGATGCTCTTAATACTCTTTTTTTAATTTTTAAATTTCATTTTATTTATTTTTTATACAGCAGGTTCTTATTAGTCATCAATTTTCTACACATCAGTGTATACATGTCAATCCCAATCGCCCAATTCATCACACCAACACCCCCACACCCCCACAGCTTTCCACCCTTGGTTTCCATACATTTGTTCTCTACATCTGTGTCTCAATTTCTGCCCTACAAACTGGTTCACCTGTACCATTTTTCTAGGTTCCACATATATGCGTTAATATACAATATTTGTTTTTCTCTTTCTGACTTACTTCACTCTCTATGACAGTCTCTAGATCCATCCACATCTCAACAAATGACCCAATTTCATTCCTTTTTATGGCTGAGTAATATTCCATTATATATATATACCACATCTTCTTTATCCATTCATCTGTCAATGGGATTTAGGTTGCTTCCATGACCTGGCTATTGTAAATAGTGCTGCAGTGAACATTGAGGTGCATGTGTCTTTTTGAATTATGGTTTTCTCTGGGTATATGCCCAGTAGTGGGATTGCTGGATCATATGGTAATTCTACTTTTAGTTTTTTAAGGAACCTACATACTGTTCTCCATAGTGGCTGTATCAATTTACATGCCCACCAACAGTGCAAGACGGTTCCTTTTTCTCCACACCCTCTCCAGCATTTGTTGTTTGTAGATTTTCTGATGAAGCCCATTCTAACTGGTGTGAGGTGATACCTCATTGTAGTTTTGATTTGCATTTCTCTAATAATTAGTGATGTTGAGCAGCTTTTCATGTGGTTCTTGACCATCTGTATGTCTTCTTTGGAGAAATGTCTATTTAGATCTTCTGCCCATTTTTGGATTGGGTTGTTTGTTTCTTTAATATTGAGCTGTATGCGCTGTTTATATATTTAGGAGATTAATCCTTTGTCCATTGATTCGTTTGCAAATATTTTCACCCATTCTGAGGGGTGTCTTTTGGTCTTGTTTATGGTTTCCTTTACTGTGCTAAAGCTTTGAAGTTTCATTAGGTCCCATTTGTTTATTTTTGTTTTTTATTTCCATTTCTCTAGGAGGTGGATCAAAAAGATGTTGCTGTGATTTATGTCAAAGAGTGTTCTTCCTATGTTTTCCTCTAAGAGTTTTATAGTGTCCGGTCTTATATTTAGGTTTCTAATCCATTTTATTTTTGTGTATGGTGTTATGGAGGGTTCTAATTTCATTCTTTAACATGTAGCTGTCCAGTTTTCCCAGCACCACTTATTGAAGAGACTGTCTTTTCTGCATTGTATACCTTTGCCTCCTTTGTCATAGATTAGTTGACTATAGGTGCGTGGGTTTATCTCTGGGATTTCTATCTTGTTCCATTGATCTATGTTTCTGTTTTTGTGCCAGTACCATATTGTCTTGATTACTGTAGCTTTGTAGTATGGTCTGAATTCAGGGAGTCTTATACCTCCAGCTCTGTTTTTGTCCCTCAAGACTGCTGTGGCTATTCGAGGTCTTTTGTGTCTCCGTACAAATTTTAAGATTTTTTGTTCTAGTTCCCTAAAAAATGCCATTGGTAATTTGATAGAGATTGCATTGAATCTGTAGATTGCTTTGGGTAGCATAATCATTTTCACAATAGTGATTCTTCCAATCTAAGAACATGGTATATCTCTCCATCTGTTGGTATCACCTTTAATTTCTTTCATCAGTGTCTTACAGTTTTCTGCACACAAGTCTTTTGTCTCCCTAGGTAGGTTTATTCCTAGGTATTTTATTCTTTTTGTTGCAATGGTAAATGGGAGTGTTTCCTTAATTTCTCTTTCAGATTTTTCATCATTGGTGTATAGGAATGCAGGAGATTTCTGTGCATTAACTTTGTATCCGGCAACTTTACCAAATTCATTGATTAGCTCTAGTAGTTTTCTGGTAGCATCTTTAGGATTCTTTATGTATAGTATCATGTCATCTGCAAACAGTGACAGTTTTACTTCTTCTTTTAAATTTGTATTGCTTTTATTTCTTTTTCTTCTGTGATTGCCGTGGCTAGGACTTCCAAAACTATGTTGAATAATAGTCGTGAGAGTGGACATCTTTGTCTTGTTCCTGATCTTAGAGGAATTGATTTCAAGTTTTCACCATTGAGAATGATGTTTGCTTTGGGTTAGTCATATATGACCTTTATTATGTTGAGGTAGGTTCCCTCTATGCCCACTTTCTGAAGAGTTTTGATCATAAATGGGTGTGGAATTTTGTCAAAAGCTTTTTCTGCATCTATTGAGATGATCATGTCGTTTTTATTCTTCAATTTGTTAATATGGTGTATCACATTGATTGATTTGTGTATATTGAAGAATTCTTGCATCTGTGGGATAAATCCCACTTGATCATGGTATGATCCTTTTAATGTGTTGTTGGATTCTATTTGCCAGTATTTTGTTGAGGATTTTTGCATCTATATTCATCAGTGATATTAGTCTGTAATTTTCTTTTTTTTTTAGTTTCCTTGTCTGGTTTTGGTATCAGGGTGATGGTGGCCTCATAGAATGAGTTTGGGAGTGTTTCTTCCTCTGCAATTTTTTGGAAGAGTTTGAGAAGGATGGGTGTTAGCTCTTCTCTAAATGTTTCATAGAATTCACCTGTGAAGCCATCTGGTCCTGGACTTTTGATGCTGGAAGATTTTAAATCACAGTTTCAATTTCATTATTTGTGATTGGTCTGTTCATATTTTCTAATTCTTCCTCGTTCAGTCTTGGAAGGTTATACCTTTCTAAGAATTTGTCCATTTCTTCCAGGTTGTCCATTTTATTGGCATAGTGTTGCTTGTAGTAGTATCTTAGGATGCTTTGTATTTCTTCAGTGTCGTAACTTCTCTTTTTTCATTTCTAATTTTATTGATTTGAGTCCTTTCCCTCTTTTTCTTGATGAGTCTGGCTAATGGTTTATCAATTTTGTTTATCTTCTCAAAGAACTAGCTTTTAGTTTTATTGATCTTTGCTATTGTTTTCTTTGTTTCTATTTCATTTATTTTTGCTCTGATCTTTATGATTTCTTTCCTTCTGCTAACTTTGTGTTTTTTTTGTTCTTCTTTCATTAGTTCCTTTAGGTGTAAGGTTAGATTGTTTACTTGAGATGTTTCTTGTTTCTTGAGGTAGGCTTGTATAGCTATAAATTTCCCTCTTAGAACTCCTTTTGCTGCATCCCATAGGTTTTGGATCATTGTGTTTTCATTGTCTTTTGTCTCTAGGTGTTTTTTTATTTCTTCTTTGGTTTCTTCAGTGAGCTCTTGCTAATTTGTTAATGTTGTTTAGCCTCGATGTGTTTGTGTTTTTTACCTTTTTTCCCTGTAATTGATTTTTAATCTCATAGCGTTGTGGTCAGCAAAGATGCTGGATATGATTTCAATTTTCTTAAATTTACTGAGGCTTGATTTGTGACCCAAGATGTGATCTATCCTGGAGAATATTCCATGTGCACTTGAGAAGATAGTGTAATCTGCTGTTTTTGGATGGAATGTCCTATAAATATCAATTAAATCTATCTGGTCTATTGTGTCATTTAAAGCTTCTGTTTCCTTATTTATTTTCATTTTGGATGGCTGTCCATTGGTGTAAGTGAGGTGTTAAAGTCCCCCACTATTATTGTGTTACTGTCAATTTCCTCTTTTATAGCTGTTAGCAGTTGCCTTATGTATTGAGGTGCTCCTATGTTGGGTACATATATATTTATAATTGTTATATCTTCTTCTTGGATTGATCCCTTGATCATTATGTAGTGTCCTTCCTTGTCTCTTGTGACATTCTTTATTTTAAAGTCTATTTTATCTGATATGAATATAGCTACTCCAGCTTTCTTTTGATTTCCATTTGCATGGAATATCTTTTTCCATCCCCTCACTTTCAGTCTGTATGTGTCCCTGGGTCTCACGTGGGTCTCTTGTAGACAGCATATACATGGGTCTTGTTTTTGTATCCATTCAGGAAGCCTGTGTTTTGGTTGGAGCATTTAATCCATTCACATTTAAGGTAATTATCAATATGTATGTTCCTATGACCATTTTCTTAATTGTTTTGAGTTTGTTTTTTTAGGTCCTTTTCTTCTCTTGTGTTTCACACTTAGAGAAGTTCCTTAAGAATTTGTTGTAGAGCTGGTTTGGTGGTGCTGAATTCTCTTAGCCTTTTTTGTCTGTAAAGCTTTTGATTTCTCCATCGAACATGAATGAGATCCTTGCTGGGTAGAGTAATCTTTGTTGTACGTTCTTCCCTTTCATCACTTTAACTATATCATGCCACTCCCTTCTGGCTTGTAGAGTTTCTGATGAGAAATCAGCTGTTAGCCTTATGGGAGTTCCCTTGTATGTTATTTGTCATTTTTCCCTTGCCTCTTTCAATAATTTTTCTTTGTCTTTAATTTTTGCCAATTTGATTACTACGTGTCTCGTCATGTTTCTCCTTGGGTTTATCCTGTATGGGACTCGCTGTGCTTCCTGGACTTTGGTGGCTATTTCCTTTCCCATGTTAGGGAAGTTTTCGACTATAATCTCTTCAAATATTTTCTCTGGTCCTTCCTCTCTCTCTTCTCCTTCTGGGACCCCTGTAATGTGAATGTTGTGTTTAATGTTGTCTCAGAGGTCTCTTAGGCTGCCTTCATTTCTTTTCATTCTTTTTTCTTTATTCTGTTCCGTATTAGTGAATTCCACCATTCTGTCTTCCAGGTCACTTATCTGTTCTTCTGCACCGGTTATTCTGCTATTGATTCCTTCTAGTGTAGTTTTCATTTCAGTTATTGTATTGTTCATCTCTGTTTGTTTCTTCTTTAATTCTTCTAGTTCTTTGTTAAACATTTCTTGCATCTTCTCGAGCTTTGCCTCCATTCTTTCTCCAAGGTCCTGAATGATCTTCGCTATCATTATTCTGAATTCTTTTTCTGGAAGGTTGCCTATCTCCATTTCATTTAGTTGTTTTTCTGGGGTTTTATCTTGTTCCTTCTTCTGGTTCATAGCCCTCTGCCTTTTCATCTTGTCTATCTTTCTGTGAATGTGGTTTTTGTTCCACAGGCTCCAGGATTGTAGTTCTTCTTGCTTCTGCTGTCTGCCCTCCGGTGGATGAGGCTATGTAAGAGGCTTGTGCAAGTTTCCTGATGGGTGGGACTGGTGGTGGGTAGAGCTGGCTGTTGCTCTGGTGGGCAGAGCTCAGTAAAACTTTAATCTTCTTGACTGCTGATGGGTTGGGCTGGGTTCCCTCCCTGTTGGTAGTTTGGCGTGAGGCAACCCAACACTGGAGCCTACCTGGGCTCTTTGGTTGGGCTAATGGCAGACTCTGGGAGGGCTCACGCCAAGGCGTACTTCCCAGAACTTCTGCTGCCAGTGTCCTTGTCCCCACAGTGAGCCACAGCCACCCCCTTCCTCTGCAGGAGACCCTCCAACACTAGCAGATAAGTCTGGTTCAGTCTCCCCTGGGTCACTGCTCCTTCCCCTGGGTCCCGATGCACACACTACTTTGTGTGTGCCCTCCAAGAGTGGAGTCTCTGTTTCCCCCAGTCCTGTCAAAGTCCTGCAGTCAAATCCCACTAGCCCTCTAAGTCTGATTCTCAAGGAATTCCTCCTTCCTTTGCCGGACCCCCAGGTTTGGAAGCCTGACGTGGGGCTCAGAAACCTTCACTGCAGTGGGTGGACTTCTGTGGTATAAGTGTTCTGCAGTCTATGAGTCATCTACCCAGCAGTGATGGGATTTGATTTTACTGTGATTGTGCCCCTCCTACCAACCCATTGTGGCTTCTCCTTTGTCTTTGGATGTGGGGTATCTTTTTTGGTGAGTTCCAGTGTCTTCCTGTTGATGATTGTCCAGCAGCTAGTTGTGATTCTGGTGTTCTCGCAAGAGGGAGTGAGAGCACGTCCTTCTACTCCACCAGCTTGGTTCAGGCTCTGCTCCTAGTGCTCTTAACACTTAGGAAATTCTAAGGGTTTTAAGAGCTCTGTGCCGGGAATGGGGACAAAGACCAAATATACAAATTATTATAAATTACAATATCACATGCACTTACTTCTTCAGAACTGCATGTTCTCTGAGTCATTACATGTCTGAAAATGTCTTTATTCCAGCCACATATTGACTTGATAGTTTGGCTTGGTACAGGCTAGATGCTAGGTTGAAAGTCATTTTACTTTTCAATTCCTGTTTTCCCAGAAAAGAAATCAATTGTATCTGCTGGGCTAGTGGGGGATATTATTTATCTTGGCAGGCTTGGGGAAGGGATGTAGGGGATTTGGATCTCCCTGTAAATCAAATTTCAACTAATGTCTATGTTTTTAGCCCCTTGCCTCATCTTTACCTTCCTTAGAACTTTGTTCCTCTGTGTCCTGAGGTTTGCCAGGGTCTATAAGGGAAAACCCCTCCTCATTCTTATCCCCCTCTACTCCATAAAGCACCCATTTTATAGCTTCCTCTCTTCCTCCCATTCTCTTTGGATTTTTGGTTTATAATTTTATTACTTCACTGTTCTTTTGGTGGTGTTTCAATGGTTGTGTTTGCTCAGCAGTTTGTCAAATGGTTTTAATTACCAGAACAATATAAAATTTTCTGCTCTCTGGTTGGCCTAAAAAGAGTTTTCCTAGTCCATCTTTAATTTTTATTTTGTATATGAATTTTATAATCAACTTGCCTAGTCTCCCCCCTTACATCCCTCCAAAACCCATTGGGATTTTATTGAGATTGTATACTTTTATTGTTTAATTTAGGGAGAATTGACATCTTTAAACTATTAAGTCTTTCAAGAACAGAATATGTTTTTCCATTTATTCAATTATTCTATTATGTTCTTCAGTAGAATTTTAAAGTTTACTTTTGACAGATTTTGCCCCTGTCTTGTATTTTATCTCTTTGGTTGCTATTATAAATGAGATCATATTTTCTAATATATTTTGTAACTGTTTGGTGTTTTACTTACCATTGTATCAATGAAGTCTTCTTTGATCTTGAGGTATAAAAATCTCTCTAGTATTTTAAAATGTACTAACTAGATTTTTGTTTAGTTTTAAAAGTAATACATGCCATTATAAAAATGATTAAAAATATAGAAGAGTATATAATGAAAAGTAAATTTCCCTCTCATCCTGGTCCCCCAATTAACCCTCAGAGTTTATCACTGTGGATGATTTCTTGTATAATCCTTCCAGAACTTTTTTTCTTTTTTGCTTATACATGGATATATGGATATGCAATAAGATGTTGAAGTAGTACTCTTTCCTCCTTTTGAGTGAGGCCTAAAGGCCTGCAAAAGTACTGTAGATGCTTTATACTTACACTGGGTCAACTGCCTTTGTAGGTTGTGCTGAGAGACGGTGAGAGAGGGTGGGCTGTATTAGCAACCTTCTCCTGGCCAATAAGAGTAGTGGGCGTAGAGGCTGAGAGGTTTCTTCAGAGGGTGTTGTCAGTGTGCTTGGCCAAGTGAGAGGGCTTTAAGTCTGTCTCCCAGAGGGCTGGACCTTGTTACCTGGTATCTGTTAGAAATAAAGATGCATCTGTTTCTGTCTGCAGAAGGTGAGAAGGCTGTTTTGAACTCTCTACCTGGGGGTTGAATGAAGAGAGGTGGCTACCTTAGAACTGGGCTGCCTTTTCAGTAGCTGTGTAGGAAAAATGCATGTTTTGAGGGGACCAGACGTGGATTCTCTTGGGTTTGGGAGTAGCTTAGGGTTGCTTTGGGTTTCACCAAGGAAGATTTCCTGGTAGGACCATGAGATCCCAACAGAGTGAATGTGTGGGCCTGAGGAAGACGTCTACAGCTAGATAAGAGACAGCTCCTGGAGTAAGGGAGCCATAACTATCAGTCCTCAGTGCGAGGAGCTTCAAAAAGGGAGGGAAAAAAAGAAAAATCAAATCTTATAATAGCTCTCTGTAAAACATCTGGAAACTCTGCATCTGTCACACTCAGAGAACCAGGCTCCATTACCTCTGCATCAGCCACAGAAGACTACCCTCTTCCTATAGGCCCTCTTCCCCTGCACTGTAACGTGGGGTGGGTGGGCCAGAAACTGCAGCCAGCAAGCGACTGGGGAAGGTGAGTGGGGAAGAGAGAGCAGCCAGATTCGCCCCACCATAGCCCCACCCCCAACAGCACCGACCGGCAGACAGCAGGCCTAGACTGCCAGAGAAGGGAAGTTTGACATTGGATGAGACTGGAGTTTTAGCTATTATACTCGATGGATTGTTAAATGACTAAAATGAGGTTTTTCTTACAACTGAATGTGACTGGGGGCTTTTAAATTATCTAGCAGTGGCTGGAAACTATAGGACCTGCCAGCAATTTCATCTGGAGTGCAGAAAAAGAACAAGTACACAAGGTGAGTTTAAGCAGAAGTGGTGGGAAAAAATGAACTTACTTTTTTCATGGCCCATATTCTACTTGATTATGGCTCCATCCCCAAAAAACCAACCTCCACCCCCCCACCCCAAAGCCCAAAAACCTCCACAAATAGGGCCGTACTATACCTATTGTTCTGTACATTGCTTTTTATGTAATAACATATCTTAGAGATGTTTTCTTACAAGCACAATATGTATCTATTTTTTGAGACTGTTATGTAGTATTACATTGTATGTACAAACCATATTTATTTAAACATTCCTCTATTTTTAAACAATTAGGATTTTTCCAATCCTAATCCCAAATCCTTATTTCTACATACAATTTGGAAACGAATATCCTTCTTGAGTTTTTTGCTTGCAGGTGGGAGAGTATTTATAGAAAACCTTTCTGGAAGTAAGATTGCTAAATTAATGAATATGTAAATCTTAAATTTATGATCCTCCAAAGAAATTTCATCAATTTATATTGCTACCAATAGTTTCTTCATAACCATGCAGGCATTGTGTATCATTGAATCTTTTAATCTTTTCCAGTATGAGAGGTTTAAAAAAATAGTACCTTAGCAATTCATAAATTATGAGATTGAGCATGTTTTCATATGTTGGTAAGTCATTTGTATTTCTTTGTCTATAAATTGCCTATTTATGTCTTTATGGGTTGATTTTAAAAATTGTGTTATTAGCACTATTTTTGAGTGGGAAATCAGCCAGTGAGTGAGAGGGTAGGAAAGGAGAGAGGGAGCTCTACCCAGTGCTGGGAGCACTAAATGTGGCCAGGAAGATCTGTCTTGCTCAGATCTTTAATCTGCCTTCTTTGGGTTTGTGTCTCAATGTCTGGGTTTGAAACTCTCATAGGTTACCTTAGTCTTCCCTCCCCTTCCTACCCTGTCACGAGCACCGTGGGCACATATTAGTCAGCACTATGCAGGTGAGTGATGTTCAGTTACCAAGGGCAGGGGCACCGTGCTGGTTATCATCCACCTGCACCCTTCTCCATACTGCCCTGTGCCCTGGGAAGCTGACCTGCATGCCCTTACATCAGTTCGCTTCCTTCAGTCTCCACAGGAGATGGGAGGGAGAGAGCGAGAGTCAAGCCAATGGACATTTCCTTTCTCCCTGTGTGATCGCCACAAGTAGCTGTGGCCCTTGACCAAAGGCCTCAGCTTTTGACAGACCTCCTCTCAACTTAGCCTCCTCATCTTTGAGTTCCCTTAATCACACCTCCTTCACCCCTTCAGTCCTAGGGGTGAGATGATGGCTGTTTCTGACTTTGGGCTACCACACTACTCCTTGTAAAGTCCCTACTCCTTGCCTACACTTTTGTAAATAGTCCCTTAGTAAACTGCTCTCAAATTATCCAAAGTTGCATGTGACATTTCAGTTCAGGATGCTGGGGCCTTGACTGATACAGGCATCTCATGCTTAGCTGTATCCAGGGAGTCCTAAATAGGAAGAAAATTAAGCAGCACCCAAGGCTGGTTTTAGATCCTTCAGCTACTCTCAAAAGGGGTCACACAGAGTGGTACCAGGGACCAGTCAGCCCCACACTACACCATATTAGAGGGACCCTAAGAGCTGTATTTTGATAATGATGGCACCTAGGACCAGGTGGAGGAAGGTTATAGTACCTGAGCAGTGAGATGCTCCTGGATTTACTTTAGCCCCTGGTGACCAACATAATTGAAAAAATTGTATTGGATGGAGCTCTGGGCCAACAGAGGTGGCTCTGTGCTTGAGGAAGAGGTGTCAACCACAGTAGAACTCTGTGATCCATCCCTGGGGCTTGGGTGAAGCTGGCTTCAGTGGGGATCCTAGGAGTGAGGGTGGCAATAACTCTAGGAGGGGCAGGGCATGAGGAAGATGGGATGGATTGGGGGATGGAAGGTGACCAGAATGTCTCAGCTGTAGGAGGACTCTGGGTAATGTTGGATTCAAGTCCAAAGCGTCCCCAAGAGGCTGCCTGTGCCACAGTGCAGGTAGTGGAGCCTGGCTGGGTAGAAATCTGAGAAGATGCTTGGGTCAGGGAAGAAGTTAGGGTTGTAGCCAGTGGTCCAGCCTTTAGTACGTGGCTCACAGCCTGTGGGAGTCCAGGCTGTGAGAGAATTCCTTTCATTGCTGTTTCTGAGAGGCTCCAGGGAATGCTCACATGTCCTCCATATCCTTTCATTCCCACATGCAGCCATAGCCAATAGCTGCTCTGCTGGTCATTACTTCTCATTACTCTTTTTCCAGGTGACTGTGCTTTCATCATAGTCCAGAAGTGACCTACTTTTTCTCTCCAAAGAACAGCCTAGAGCAGGCTTTACCTGAAGACTTGGTGAGAACAGGTGGTAATTACCATGCAGAAAAGGAAAATTCAAACTGCATGGTAGAGATCATGCCTCCTAGAGTTCCTTCCCGGAGGTTTTTCCCTTCCCCCACTCTGTCTTTAGCTCCTTAGCTGGGCTGCCTTTTAATCTTTAATTAATTAATTAGTTTATTTTTATTGTGGTAAAACGTACATAACATCAAATTTACCATTTTGATCATTTTAAGCATACAGGTACAATTTAGGTGGCATTAGTTATATTTACTATGTTGTACAACCATCACCACTATCCATTTCCAGAACTTTTTCATCACCTGAACAGAAATTCTATATACATTGAACAGTGACTTCTCATTTCTTCATCCCTGCCACCTCTGGTGACCTTTATTCCACCTTCTGTAACTAGGTCATCATTTTGCAGGATCCACCTCTGCTGGGTCTCGAGAGAAGAAAGTAACTTCTTCCTCGTTTCTTCAAGGGTAAAATAAAAAGATGAAAATAAAACAAAAAAGAGATACGGCTTAGCACATAAACCAATATCTTTAATCTCTGAATTATTATGACAAATCTGTGATTTAAGCAGAGAAAACTGGACATAATATAATCATTTTGCGCTAATTACTGGAAGCTACTGTTAGGAAGTGGAATAATTTAATGCTATACTAAATGGCCGCAACTTGTGCTTTGTGAGTTGACCTTATGTCTCTTTTATAATGTTTGGTCTCCTTTCCCTGATTTTTTGCTTCACATTTGCTGTGGACTGATAAACCAGACAGTTAAACTTGTTACTATGTGGTGTAAAATAAGATCAATAAATTCTGAATGAGAGATTGAAGACTAATCGCATAAGTAGAATGCAGTAACTTTAACACCATTATTTTTGTTGTTTGGAGACCTTTATGCATGTATTTTCTCAGACTTTATTTTCACCTATATTCCAAGGAGGTGAGGTTACCAGCTAATCTAGTTCTAGATTCGGGATTTGCACTGTACACTCTAGAGGGGACATGACCATGGTGGAATGGAGGGAGAGCAAAGAAAAGCCCCAAAGGTAGCTCCTGGCTTTGTTGACTCTGTATATTGGGTACAGGATATGATGAACTGTTATGGCCAAAGGGCAGTGTGGCCAACAGATTTAGAAGAGACACTGTGGGCACATGACCACCCTGACAGACTGGATCCCCAAGCACAGTTCTGTGGGGGTCCTGGGCTGTTTGTTTTGCTGCACTCCTTAGTACTGATGACATATTTAAGATCATTTAAAAATCAAAATGGAGTAACTATGGTTCAGGCATCCAAAATGGAGCCAGGTAGCCATTGTGGATATGGTTTCAGACATGTTTCTGCATCACTGAGAAGTTGAATTTTCTCTAAACTGTATCAAACTCAAGGACACTACCAACCATTTTCAAAACAATACTTGTTAAGCTGCTAGTTACAACCTTGTAGTTTCAAGTCACCCCAATTCTGTCCTTTGCAAATATGTAATCATTTCAGACCCCAGCCAATCCTTGTTTAACAAGCACCCATACTTCTTGCCAGCTCCAATCCTAATTCTTGACAAACAACTTATGCAACCTTGTGTTTTTTTGCCTTTATAAACCTCCTCCGTTTTGTAGTTCAGCAGAACATAATTTAAGTGCTTTTTGGATCTCCTGGGCTGCAGTCCTAACAAACCTCAAATGAATGCCTCTTTATTTCAATCAGGTCTCCATTTCTGAAGTTTTGGTTAACGGTACCTAGGCCATCCACCTCTGTTTTTTTTTTTTTTTTAATATGTCCCATCTTTTGTCCTGGTCCTTGGTTCCTCACCTGAATCTTCTATTTCTGAGTCATATCTGTTTCTATATATCTCATTACCTTCCTAGTTCATTTTGACTCCAGCCTTCATAGTAATGCACAAACAAATCACTGCTTTTGGCTCTGATGTCTTGGCACTTGCTTGGATCTGGTGGGCCTGACTTTCCTGGGCTGGGATAAAATCACATGGGACAGTCAACTGGTATATAAAAAGAGGTATATATCCCACAGGAGGGTTGTGTTGTAAAGATCCGTCAAGAAGATTCTCAGAAATGTGGGGGTTAATGAAAAATGGCTGATGCCACACAAACAAGCACTTATTTGTGGTCCCCAATCCAGATTCCCAGTAAGTGGGCAATGGAGCTTTGGTACCATCCTTCCTAATTCTGAGAGAAGAAAACACAAGTCTCTGGGAAGAAAGATACATGTCCTAAGGTGAAAGAGCAGAATCTTTCTTGAGGAGCTCTTTGTCTCTCCTTTAGTCTAATCGGTATTGCCAATTGGCCTTCTAAGACCTTTAAGGAATGGGTGAAGTTGGGGGTGGGGGGCAAAGGACTTTTGAATTTCTATTTTTTCTTTTGGCTGCACCACATGGCATGTGGGATCTTAGTTCCCCCACCAGGGATTGAACTCAGGCCCCCTCTAGTGGAAGCATGGAGTCTTAACCACTGGACCACCAGGGAAGTCCTGGACTTTTGAATTAGAATTGCATTGTCTGGAAAAGGGGAAGGTGTATCTCCAGTATTTACTAGGTAGCTTCCTTTTTAGCCACTTACCCTCCTGTGGGCAAATGCTATCCTATGGACTGGTACATGGTCTTCCTGTGGAGTCCGTAAGCAGATCTGTTAGCTCTACCAAGTGAGGACTTGACTCAGAGTCACACCACTGACTTTAGGGCCCAGGTAACGAGGGGACCCTGTTATCATCTACTGCCTAGATAATTTCAAATCTAGTCTAGACCAGCACTGTCCAGTAGAACTCTCTACAATGATGAAAAATTTTGTCTGCCACTAAAAGTGTTTTCCTAATACCCTAATCTGGGTTGGGGACTGCAAATGGGTATTTGCTGGTGTAGCTTCATCAATTTTTCAGTAAACCCCATGTTTCTTAGAATCTTTTGGTTAGATCTTGACAACCCAGCCATCCCCTGTCCAGCTGGCTGTGAGATCAGTGGGCTGATCTGGCTCCTTGCAATGGCTTCCAGCATGCTCCTGGCACTTCTGTTCACAGCCCACATGTGGAACCATTTGCTCTTCCCTCCTTGTACCCCACTTCTTGCCCAGTCCCTTATCTCCCTCACTTTCTAACCATGTTCCATCTTTTTTTTTTTTTCTTTTGGCTGCATTGGGTCTTTGTTGCTGCACGCAGGCTTTCTCTAGTTGCCGCGAGCAGGGGCTACTCTTCATTGTAGTGTGTGGGCTTCTCATTGCGGTGGTTTCTTTTGTTGTGGAGCACGGGCTCCAGGTGCACGGGCTTCAGTAGGTACACCATGCAGTCTCAGTAGTTGTGGCGCGCAGGCTCAGTAGTTGTGGCACATGGGCTTAGTTGCTCCGCATCATGTGGGATCTTCCTGGACCAGAGATCGAACCTGTGTCCCCTGCATTGGCAGGCGGATTCTTAACGACTGTGCCACCAGGGAAGTCCCTAACCATGTTCCATCTTGAACTCACTGGCGGGACCTTGGGAAAATTGTACTTCATAATGTGTAAAACAGAAGAGTCTCTAAGGACAAAAACCACTTGCTCTCATGTGTATAAGGTGATTTGCCAGATTATTCCAGCCCTGTCCTTGGTCTCTGTTAAGCAGAGGTAATAATTAGGGTAATAACAATAATACAAATGGATACAATCCTTCCTGCACTCCTGCTAGAAGAATACAAAGAGATAGTACATGTAAAATTACTTTGAAAATTTAGAAATGCTCTAAAATTTAAAGTATCATAGTTATTAAATCCTTGTTTTCCTCTTTGGTGGGCCACCAATAAGTACTGCTCATTTTAGCCATCCCTTTTTGCTTTTTATTTTTCTCTTCCTTATTTCTTCTGGGCCAAGTAGAAGGTAGCTGATTAAAAAGTATCTTGGATTGAATGAGCTTCCCCCTCATGGTCTCCTTCAAAGTGCTTTCCTGTTGTCTTCTTTTATCTGAGTCACATTCAGAAATAGTTGGCTTTCTAGCTGGTTTGAAGAAACCACTTTCAAATTACTTGATAGAATAAAAAAAAATCCAGACTCTGAAAACCCGCAGGGCCTTGTGCATCCTATTGGCCATTTCCTTAAATGACATGAAGGAGGGTATGAATCTGATGACAAGCATGGCTTCAGTGAACAAATCCACCAAATTTGGACAAGTGACAGAGGACCCAGGATACTGAGGGCGATTTTAAAAGTACTCAGGGCTCCAGTAAACACATTTTGGAGGAGGGCATTTTATAGGGATTTTTATACTGAATGTCACCAGAATGCACTTTAAAAGATAAACAGAATATTATATTTTTAAATATTTTATAGCACAGAGCAAGAATTATTTTAAGTGAGTAGACACTGAGGTGCAGTGTATAAAGAAAGAAAATTCTCCATAACCCATTTATCTTGCTGGACTTAGAAGAGTTGAGTGACAGTTACAAATGACAGCCCTCTTAGGTATTCAGTTTCCTGTGGTATTTAAATGAGAAAATGTATTTTGGGGATACATTATATACAATAATACTAAAGTGGTGTTCAGTTGCAGATGACAAAAACCAGGGTTGATTAAAATATTTTAATATGTGAATTGGATTTGTAAATTTTGTTTAAATATTTTCTGTTCATTATTGACATTAAAGAGGACAGAAGTGAAATCAAGGGGAAGGAAGGCCATCTAGGTGCTGAGATTAGGGCCCCAGAGGTGTCAGGCCATTATATTCCTGGTTGGATCTTTGCTTTTTTTTGCCAGAAATTCAGAGACAGCCTCAGAAAAACCAAGTCCAAAGGAGATTTATGCATATGAGCACTCCATACCCCTGCAAGAGTGAGGACCTTGAAGATTGTCCCTGCAGAGGGCTGTGGACAAGGATGAGTGTCAGGTGCAGTCCATTGCCACTACTGTGGCCCTTGGTCTACCTCTCCTTGGTCTAACTGGGGCTTCCTCTGGCTGAGGTCCCTGGCTGGGCCATTTGAAGAACCTGTGTCTTCTCCTTCATCTCAAGTTTCTGTAGCCAGTGTTGCCTAGGTTTCCTATCAGAATCTACCCTCTGCGCCCCATGCCAAGAATTCCAGATAAACATGCTGCCTAGGGGAAGATGTTCCCAGATATAAAGAGAAAGAAGTGACCTCTGTTCTGTTTAGGACTGTACAATTGATCTGGTGCTCCCTCCTGAGCTTGAGGCCAAGGTTATTGGCAAGTCATCTGCACTTGCTCATGGAATGGGCTCATCAGGCTTTCCCTCTCTGCTAGTCAAGATGCTGACAAGATGTGGGAGCTTCCTGGTTAGTTGAAGGCATCTAGTGATTCCTGGATAGGCTTCATGAAAATTATGGTGTTTTGTTCCTTACTTTCCACCCAGTCATCTCTTGTAACCAAGATCCTTAAGAAAGAAAAGGTGGTGGTGTTCTGCAGTTGCAGAATTCTAGTGGCCAAGACAGCTGAAAACATACAGATCTTCACTAACTCTAGTTTATCTGATCCCACCCAGGCTTGCATGGCCAAGGCCAATGCCCACAGCACAGCACTGGGAGCCATATTATCAAGGGAAATCTCAGGTCTGGCAGTCTCTGTCCTGTTGCTTCTTTTCTTGGGAGCTGGTCCTGGTAGAGGTCAACCATCTGGTGTGGGGCTGAGAGTTGCTCGCTATCCAGCTTGCTTCCATCTTCCAAAGAGTCTACCTTGAGGGTACCTGAACCATGTAAACTGGGAGAGCCATGCTGGATATGGCCACAAGTTACAAGTCTTAGTTTCTTGAGTTCACTCTTTATTATTTGTGTGTATGTGTGTGTGTGTGTGTGTGTGTGTGTGTGTGTGTGTGTGTGTGTATGTAATACGACATAGTAAATACAGCCTATATATTATATATAATATATACAGTATATATATATATATATATATATATATATATATAAAATATATATTTGGATAGTGAGGTTGTGAGAGAGGAGGGGAAGAATGCAGGTATACACTGTGTATATGTTATCATCTTATCTGAAATCAAGGATATGTAACTTAATGTTTTTATTTATTAGTTCAAACAAGTATTTATTAAATGCTTGAAAGTGTATAACACTGTCCTAAGAATGAAGGTGGGATACAGGACTTCAAAAGGTAAAAACGACATGTGTCCTGTCTTCAAAAAGCTCAGCATCTATGGGGGAGACAGGCATGTAACTTATCAAATTTTACATCTTACAAAAATTAAGTATCAAAAGAGAGATATAAACTAAATATTGTGGCAGTTTTGATGAGAAAAGGATCAATTCTGTCGATGGGGATTAGGGGCCATGTTCCTGAGGAGGTAACCTTTGAGGTGGCCTTGAGAATATGAATAAAATTTCATTTCAATAGTTATGAAAAGAGTTAGTCTTGGCAGCAACACTCTTAACAACTTGTGTTTATTTAGCAGTTCCCCACTGACTGAGTAGCCTCACACACTTTGTTGTATTCAATTAGAACAATAACTTTGCAAAGTTAAGTAAGGGGATATTATTATTATTTTAAGGTCAAATTTTGGTTTAGAGAAGTTCTATGACTTGCCTACGAGGACACATTATTTAGTTGGGGTGGGGAAATGTAGATGTGGAACCAATATCTTCTATCTGCAAGTACTGTGAGAGCCCTTCCCCTGCCCACCCCTGCTTTTAGCAGGCCAACTAGAGGTGCATTCCCGGAGTTTACCAACTGTTGGTCATTCACAGCCTTACTAACTAGCCTCAGCAACTACTGATGGTGCACAAAGTGTGGTCGCCAGACAGCAGTATCAACATCACCTGGGAACTTGTTAGAAATATAAATTCTCAGACCCCTTCCATACCTGCTGAATCAGAAATGCCAGCAATGTGTTTTAACAAGCCCCTCAGGTGATTCTGATGCAAGTTTAAGTGTGACCTAAACACTACATATCTGAGGATTCTTTTAACTTAAAATAGATGATATGAAACCATGAGAGCTGACTCTAGAAAAAAAAAATGCCCAATTAATCCTTACAGTATCTAGAAATTAAATTGTGTTCTCCTTTTCCTTCTGAGGATTGTTACTGAACAGGATGATGTGGCATATAGGGCTGGAATAAATTTGGCATTAAAATTGCATTTACTTCTTTCTCATTGAGAAAACAGATACATTCAAAGCCACAGGGAACATGGGACTCAGCCTGCAAAAGTCAAGGTCTCCAAGAGCTGAAGTACAAGGTCACACATTGCTTCAGAAAACAAAGGGTTAGATTTCTGACAAGGGTTACCCACAAAAGAGAGGCCTTAACCCTGAGAATTCATGAATCTGCTCTTGCGAACATGCAGTTTCCAAAGAAATTCAGCTGAAAATGGGAGATAGGCTGATGTCATGGCATTTCATTCCTTTGAATAGTTTGTGAGAAAAAGCAAGAGAGATAAAGTTATTCTGTTACCATGACAACTTGGAGAGGCCCAGGCTGGATAATGATACAATGGAGCTGACAAAGCTTGGCATCCTGATTCTAGATGAGAAAAATGGGGCTGTGGAGGCCTGGGGATTATGTAGAATGAATATTCTTTTCTTCCCTTACAGTTCTGCCACATTGCCTGATTTTAAAAAAATAACCCATTAAACAGTGCACATAGTGACTATGACTGATGTACATCTATTCATGTGTTTTCCTGGAAGGCACTTCTCCCCTTTGTCTTGTTTCTATCTATCCTTTGCTGCATAGCTCCAAACGTGCTTCCTTAGGAAGGGTTCCTCATTGACTGGCCCTCAGTGAACCACAGCGTTGAAAGGCTCAGTCATGCATTTAGTCCCATTTTGCAATTTTTTTTTTTAACACATACAAACTCTTTCCTTCAGGGGAGAGAAAGACAATAATGTTACTTCCTTGTGACTTCAGGGTCTAAAAATAGCAAAACTGTCTATAATCATTTTTTTTCCTCTTTTGTTTACAATAAAAATAGCTAAGAGTTATTGAGTGCTGATTGTATACCATTCCAGTACTACTTAAAGCGTGGTTGAAGACCAGCAGCAGTAGCATCACCTGGGAACTTTTAAAAATGGAAATTTGAGGGCTCTACCCCAGACCTGCTCAATCTGAAACTCTAGAGGGTGGGGTCCAGGAATCTTTTTTTAATAAACGTTTAATAAATACCAAGTTTTCAGAATCACTGCATTAGACGCATCTAAGTGCATCATATTTTTTCTCACTTAATTTTCACAACAACCTGGGAATTAGTATCATCTCCCTGTACAGGTGGGGGAACTGAGGCACAGAAAGTATGAGTAAATTGCTCAAGGTCCCTGTAGTGTATTGTTTCCAAAGATTGTGGCAACAATCTCTTCTACTTTTTCAAAGTGACTTTGTCACTTCTATCAAAAGGTGTAGTCTATTTCTCTTCCTTAAACTGGACTGGTCTGTGACTTGCTTTGACCAATAGAATGCAATGAAAGAGATATGGTACAACTTCTTTTTTTTTTTTAATTGAAGTATAGTTGATTTACAATGTTGTGTTAGTTTCAGGTATACACCAAAGCGAATCAGTGATTCACTGTATATATATATTCTTTTTCAGATTCTTTTCCCTTTTAGGTTATTACAAAATATTAAGTAGAGTTCCCTGTGCTATATAGTAGGTCCTTGTTGGTTATCTATTTTGTACACAGTAGTGTATATACGTTAATGCCAAATTCCTAATTTATCCCTCCCCCCATACTTTCGCCTTTGGTAACCGTAAATTTATTTTCTATGTCTGTGGGTCTATTTCTGTTTTGTAAATAGGTTCATTTATATCATCTTTTTTTTAGATTCCACATATAAGCAATATCATATGATATTTGTCTTTGTCTGGCTTACTTCACTCAGTATGATAATCTCTAGGTCAATCCATGTTGCTGCAAATGGCATTATTTCATTGTTTTTTTATGGCTGAGTAATATTCCATTGTGTACATGTACCACATCCTCGTTATCCATTCCTCTGTCAATGGACATTTAGGTTTCTTCCATGTCTTGACTATTGTAAATAGTGCTGTAATGAACATTGGAGTACATGTATCTTTTCAAGTTATGGTTTTCTCTGGATATATGCTCGGGAGTGGGATTGCAGGATCATATGGTAGCTCTATTTTTAGTTTTTTAAGGGTCCTTATACTGTTTTCCATAGTGGTTGCACTGATTTATATTCCCACTGGCAGTGTAGGAGGGTTCCTTTTTCTCCACACCCTCTCCAGCATTTATTATTTGTAGACTTTTTGATGATGGACATTCTGACTCATGTGAGGTGATATCTCATTGTAGTTTTGATTTGCATTTTTCTAATAATTAGTGATGTTGAGCATCTTTTCATGTGCCTCTTGGCCATCTGTATGTCTTGTTTGGAGAAATGTCTGTTTAGATCTTCTGCCAATTTTTTGATTAGGTTGTTTTTTTGATATTGATTTGATTTTTGTTTTTTCTTTGCTATGAGCTGTTTGTATATTTTGGAGATTAATCCCTTGTCAGTCACATATTTTGAAAATATTTTCTCCCATTCTTGTGGTTGCCTTTTCATTTTGTTTATGGTTTCTTTTGGAGGCCTTGCAGAGTCTGTTTTCATTCTCCTACTAACTTGACTCCCATGTAAAGTCCAGGCTGCTGGAGACAGAGGCCATATGATAATAGGGACCATGTGGAGATAGAGACCATGTGGAGGAGAACCAGAGTGTGCTAGCTGACAGCCGCACCTAAGCCTTGTCCTGTGGGTGAAGCCATCTTGGACCTGTTAGCCCAGTGTAGTCACTAGCTGAATGCAGCCACGTGCAGGGGCCTTGCTAATGCCACATGGAGTAGAGACTTGCTTGCTGAGCCCTGCCCACATTTCCAACACGAAAAATTGTATGCAATAAAATGGTGGTGTTTTAAGCCACTGACTGTTGGGATAATTTCTTATAGAGCAATAGATAATGGAAATAGTTATATAATTTGTCAACCATAGATCCTGGAGTCCAACCCATGTACCTTTAGCTTTAGGGCTATCCATCTTAACCATTGCTCTTTTTTTTAATTTAAAAATTTAAATTAATTAATTAATTAATATTTTGGCTGTGTGGGCTCTCTGTTGCTGCATGTGGGCTTTCTCTAGTTGCGGTGAGCAGGGCCTACTCTTTGTTGCACAGCCTTCTTATTGCAGTGGCTTCTCTTGTTGCAGAGCACAGTCTTTAGGCACATGGACTTCCATAGTTTTGGCATCCGGGGTCAGTAGTTGTGGTGCACAGGCTTAGTTGCTCTGCGGCATGTGAAATCTTCCTGGATCAGGGCTCAAACCTGTGTCCCCTGCATTGGCAGGTGGATTCTTAACCACTGCACTACCAGAGAAGCCCTTAACGATTGGTCTTTGCTTTGTTTCATTTTTTAAAAATTAGAATTGCTATTTTATTAACATATCAGGTTTTAAACTCATGTTCCAGGGCAGACAATCTGGTAAGTTTCTTTCAGTAAACCATGTAGCATATATAACACCCATTTTTACCCTAAGCTAGGTAATAATAATAGCTAACACTTTATGGTACTTCCTATATACCAGGCGAATCATGCTTTGATTATGTTTTAATTTGCTAATTTTTCTCTAACTTTTGAAATACATACTTAGGTAGTCAATTTTCAGCCTTTTTTCTAATGCAAGTATTTAAAGGTTTACATTTTCTTCTAAGTACTACTTTAGCTGCACCCTAAAATTTTTGATATGTTATATATTAACTATCATTTCATTTAGAATAATTTTTTTTCCATTTAGAATAATTTCTAATTTCCATTGTGATTTTTTTGACCCAGGAGTTTTGTTTTAGAAATATATTGCTTACTTTGGGATTTTTCTTACTGTCTTTTTATTAATTATTTTCTTCCTAAAATAATTCCATTGTGGTTGGAGGATATATATTCTATATGATTTCAAACATTTAAAATTGATTGGTGGACTTTCCAAAATGGCAGAGGAGTAGAAGGACATGGAGTTCATCTCTCCCCACAAATGTGTCAAGAATACAACTACAAATGGAACAATTCTCACAGAGCACCCGCTGAACACTAGCAGAGGACCTCAGACACCTAAAAGGACAAGAAAGATCCCCACGTAACCAGGTAGGATGAAATAAAGAAGAAAGGAAAAGGAAGAGGAGAGGAAGCAGGATGGGACTTGAGCCCCTGGCAGAGAGCTAAAGGTGAGGAGAGGTTCCTGTATCTGTGCAAGCCCCCTGACTGGTTGGGGGATCAACTGGGACAGAAGGGGAGTTTCAGGGGCTTGGAGGAGATCCTAGCAACCAGTCTGTGGCAGGCAGGACAGAGTGAGACCTACCCAGATTGTCCATGCCACAGCACTGCACACCCCAGGCTGAGACAGTTGTCTACCACTGTGCATGGGGGCTGAGTACTGGAACATGGGGTTTGGAGAGCAAACCCAGGGAGGGGACTGCTGTTGGCTGTGAGGAGACAGCCTGAGTGTATGGTAGTGAGGAGCTCCACAAATGGGAATGCTCGTGGAGGAAACCCAGACTGCCACAGAAGAGAAGTGCCATCATTGAGTGATGTACAAAGGGCTGGGCCACCATTGCAGCCTCTTTCTTCACATGCTGGCCCTGCCTCCATGGGCACTAGGGAGGGCTCCCACCAGAGCAGGCTCATGTTCCCCTGCCATTGCCTCCTCTGCCCCCACCTGCCCTGCCTGGGTGACCCACTCACCCTGATTGCCACCTCAGGTCCTTCCTGCCTGTTGGGCTCGTGTGCTCCAGCAACGTCTGGGGAGGAAGACATGCAGAGGAAGGGCTGAAACCAGGGGTTGGCCATGTGACTAAGGAAGAAAAGCTGGAATCTCTCCTCATGGCTGCGCAAACTGTGGAGTTACACCTCCACTGACGGCTTCCTAAATTCAGCGCCTGAGAAATATTGAAAAGGACAACAAGTGCTCCAGCAGCTGGAATGGGTCTGGCTTTAACAGCTATGGGCTTTGTGGGCACATATATGCAGGGGTTGGTCTAAGCCAGAGTCTGAGCTGCCTCCATAGCTCTCACAGCAGGTCCAGATGCACAACTACTGCAGTCCTGGGACCTGATCTCAGTGTATCTGTGCCAGTGGCCTGGTGAAAACAATGCCTGAGAGACACCAGGGCCAATTGCCGGCACACCCACAGTTAAGGTGGGACCAAGAGCAGTGCCAACAACAGTGTAATTTTTGAGCCCACACAGTGGGTGAAAGGGGACAAAACGGAGCACATTCACAGGTGAACAGCTACAGAGGGGGAATACTCAGTGGCTTCTTTCACAGTGGAAGTACTGAAATCCCACCTACCTCACATGACAGATCAGAAACAATGAAGACACATATCTGGGGGCCTCTACTCCAATAACCAGAGAGCAGACCCTGACCCTGACAGGGCAGAGACAACCACAGAGCAAAGGGGAGGCCCCACTTAATATCCAGGGCAGACTCTTGTAACCACAATACCAGTCAAACCCTCTATCAAGGGGATAATGGCATAAGCCTCTGGACCAACCTCACCCACCAGGGGACAGACACCAGAAGCAAGAGGACCTATGATCCTGCAGCCTGTGGAAAGGAGACCACAAACACAGTAAGTTTGACAAAATGAGATGACAAAGAAATATGTTGCAGATGAAGGAGCAAGGTACAAACCTACAAGAACAACTAAATGAAGAGGAGATAGGCAATCTACCTGAAAAAGAATTCAGAGTAATGATAGTAAAGATGATCCAAAATCTTGGGGAAAAAATGGAGGCACAAATGGGAAAGCTCACTGGTAAAGGATTGAGAAGATACAAGAAACATTTAACAAAGGCCTAGAAGAACTAAAGAACAAACAAATAGAGATGAGCAATACAAAAACTGAAACAAAAAATACACTAGAAGGAATCAATATCAGAATTACTGTGGCAGAAGAACAGATAAGTGAGCTTGAAGACAGAAGGGCGTAAATCACTGCCATGGGACAGAATAAAGAAAAAAAGAATGAAAAGAAATGAAAAGAGTCTAAGAAACCTCTTGGAGAACATTAAATGCACCAACATTTGCATTATAGGGGTCCCAGAAGGAGAAGGGCCTGAAAAAATATTTGAAGAGATAACCACTAAAAACTTTCCTAACATGGGAAAAGAAACAGTCACCCAAGTCCAGTAAATGCAGAGTCTCAGGCAGGATAAACCCAAGGAGGAACACGTTGAGACACATAGTAATCAAACTGACAAAAAATTAAACACAAAGAGAAAAAATATTAAAAGCAACAAGGGAAAAATGACAAATAACATACAAGGGAATTCACATAAAGTTATAGGCTGATTTCTCAGCAGAAACTCTGCAGGACAGGATTGGCACAACATATTTAAAGTGATGAAGTGGAAGAACCTTCAATCAAGAATACTCTACCCGATAAGACTCTCATTCAGATTCGACAGAGAAATTAAAAGCTTTACAGACAAGCAAAAGCTAAGAGAATTCAGCACCACCAGACAAGCTTTGCAACAAATGCTAAAGGAACTTCCCTAGGCAGGAAAGAGACCAGCAACTTAAAACAACCCTGTACGTATATAGACTGCTATAGCAAAACCTCTTTGGAACATCAAACCCCAGAACTACAATAGATACACACACAAAAAAGAAAAATCAACACCAACACAACACTAAAGATGGTCATCAAACCACACGAGAAGAGAACAAGAGAGGGAGGGAAGAAAAAAAACCTACGAAAATAAACCCAAAACAATTAAGAAAATGGCAATGGGAACATACATATTAATAATTACCTTAAAACAAATAGATTAAATTCTCCAACCAAAAGACATAGACTGGCTGAATGGATGCAGAAAATAAGACCCATATATATGCTGTTTACAAGAGACCTACTTCAGACATAGGGACACATACAGGCTGAAAATGAGGGGATGGAAAAAGGTACAGTAAGTCCCCTACATACAAATATTCAACTTGCAGACTTTCAAAGAGGCAAACGTGCGTTCACGTGTCCAATCATGTAAGTTAGTCCATATGTCTGGTGTACATTGTCGTGTGTGCATCCTCTACAAGTGGTTGTGCTTTTGTGTACTTTACTGTACAGTCCTGTATAGACTACAATAGTACAGTATCTTTATTTCAAGCCAAGGATGTATGGAAGCAAGTGTAAAAGCAGTGGTGATGTAGTTGGTACTGCTAAGAAGCACCGAGTGCCAAGAAAGGATGAGAGAGACAAGAGGAAGAAGAAGTAACTGAAAAAAGAAGAGATTCATGACACAGAAAATGGCAAGGGGATTTTCTTTATTTGAGGAGGCACTGTTAGTTTTTGAGACACCCAAACATAGAATGGTACACAAAGGTTGCAGCAGCTGTTCAGAATGCAATCCAGTGCTCCCATGTCATTATGATGAGACAAAAAGACCTACTACCCAGACATCACTGGATCATTTTTTCAAGAGGGTAGATAGAATTGAATCCAGCAAGGAACCAGAACCTGTGCCATCAATGTCAGGTATGAGTGAAATTTCAGCTTGTCCTCCATCTCCTATTGCTGATGATCCTTCAGCTCTACCACCTCCCACCTCCTCTCCCTTCCAGTCAGTAACTCTTCTTGCCTGTTCACTTGATGCCAGCCCCTGTATGCCAGCTGTTGTACTGTACTAGTCTACTTTTCAAGGTACTGTACTGTAAGATTTTAAATGTTTTCTTTATTTTTATCTGTTTTTTATGTATTATTTTGGTGAAAAGTATTATAA
Organism: Delphinus delphis; assembly: GCF_949987515.2. Classification (NCBI taxonomy): domain Eukaryota; kingdom Metazoa; phylum Chordata; class Mammalia; order Artiodactyla; family Delphinidae; genus Delphinus; species Delphinus delphis. The sequence goes on along the minus strand of NC_082694.2, from coordinate 26,285,064 downwards.
ACCTATTACAGTACAGTACTATATAGCTGATTGTGTTAGTTGGGTATCTAGGTTAACTTTGAGGACTTATGAACAAATTGGACTTATGAACATGTTCTCGGAACAGAACTTGTTCATATGTAGGAGACTTACTGTAGTCCATGCAAATGGAAATCAAAGGAAAGCCGGAGTAACAATACTCATATCAGACAAAATAGACTTTAAAATAAAGAATGTTACAAGAGACAATGAAAGGCACTACATAATGATCAAGGAATCAATCCAAGAAGAAGATAACAATTGTAAATATATATGCAGTCAACACAGGAACACCTCAATATATAAGGCAAATACTAACAGCCATAAAGGGAGAAATCGACAGTGACACAATAATAGTGGGGGACTTTAACACCCCACTTTCATCAATGGACAGATCATCCGGACAGAAAATCAATAAGGAAACACTGCCTTAAATGACATATTAGACCAGATGGACTTAAATGATATTTATAGAACACTCCAACCAAAAGCAGCAGAATACACATTCTTTTCATGTGCACATGAAACATTCTCCAGGATTGACCACATCCTGGGCCACAAAGTGAGCCTTGGTAAATTTAAGAAAATTGAAATCATATCAAGCATCTTTTCTGACCACACCGCTTTAAGATTAGAAGTAAACTACAAGGAAAAAAAATGTAAAAAACAGAAACACGTAGAGGATAAACAATATGCTATTAAAGAACCAGTGGATCACTGGAGAAATCAAAAAATACCTAGAGACAAATGAAAATGAGAGCACAATGATCCAAACCTATGGGATGCAGCAAAAGCAGTTCTAAGAGGGAAGTTTATAGCAACACAATCTTACCTCAGGAAACAAGAAAAATCACAAATAAACAACCTAACCTTACACCTAAAGCAACTGGAGAAAGAAAAACCAACAAAACCTAAAATTAGTAGAAGGAAAGAAATCAGAGCAGAAATAAATGAAATAGACATGAAGAAAACAACAGCAAAGATCAATGAAACTAAAAGCTGGTTCTTTAAAAATATAATATTTATAAACACTTAGCAGGACTCATCAAGAAAAAAAGGGGGAGAACACAAATCAATAACATCAGATATGAAAAAGAAGTTACAATTGACACCACAGAAACACAAAGGATCATAAGCGACTACAACAAGCAACTGTGTGCCAAAAAGATGGACAACCTGGAAGAAATGGACAAATTCATAGAAAGATACAATCTCCCAAGACTGAACCAGGAAGAAATAGAAAATACGAACAGACCAGTCACAAGTACTGAAATTGAAACTGTGATTTAAAAACTCCCAGCAAACAAAAGTCTAAGGCCAGATGGCTTCACAGGTGAATTCTATCAAACATTTAGAGAAGAGCTAACAGCTATCCTTCTAAAACCATCCCAGAAATTTTCAGAGGAAGGAAAACTCCCAAACTCATTCTACGAGGCCACTATCACCCTGATACCAAAACTAACCAAAGATATCACACAAAAAATTATAGGCCAATATCACTGATGAATATAGATGCAAAAATTCTCTACAAAATCCTAGCAAACAGAATCCAACAACACATTAAAAGGATCATACACCATGATCAAGTGGGATTTATCCCAGGGATGCAAGGCTTCTTCAACATATGCAACTCAATCAATGTGATATACCATATTAACAAATTGAAGAATAAAAACCATATGATCATCTCAATAGATGCAGAAAAAGCTTTTGCCAAAATTCAACACCTGTTTATGATGAAACTCTCCAGAAAGTAGGCAAAAACGGAACCTACCTCAACATCATAAAGGCCATATATGACAAACCCACAACAAATGTCATTCTCAATGGTGAAAAGCTGAAAGCATTTCCTCTAAGATCAGGAACAAGACAAGGATGTCTACTCTTGCCACTTTTATTCAACATAGTTTTGGAAGTGCTAGCCTTGGCAATCAGAGAAGAAAAAGAAGTAAAATGAATCCAAATGGGAATCCAAACTGTCACTGTTTGCAAATGACATGATACTATACATAGAAAATCCTAAAGATGCTACCAGAAAACTACTAGAGATAATCAATGAATTTGGTAAAGTTGCAGGATACAAAACTAATACACATAAATCTCTTCCTATACACTAACAATGAAAGATCAGAAAGAGAAATTAAGAAAGCAATCCCATTTACCATTGCAACAAAAAGAATAAAATACCTAGAAATAAGCCTACCTAAGGAAGTAAAAGAACCATACTCTGAAAACTATAAGACACTGATGAAAGAAATCAAAGATGACACAAACAGATGGAGAGATATACCATGTTCTTGGATTGGAAGAATCAATATTGTGAAAATGTCTATACTACCCAAAGCAATCTAAAGATTCAATGCAATCCCTATCAAATTACCAATGGCATTTTTCACAGAATTAGAACAAAAATTTTACAATTTATTTGGAAACACAAAGCACCCAAAATAGCCAAATCAAGGTTCAGAAAGAAAAACGGAGCTGGAGGAATAAGGAATCAGGTTCCCTGACTTCAGACTATACTACAAAGCTACAGCTATCAAGACAGTATCATACTGGCACAAAAACAGAAATATAGATCAATGGAACAGGATAGAAAACCCAAAGATAAACCCACACACCTATGGTCACCTAATTTATGACAAAGGAGGCAATAGTATACAATGGAGAAAAGAGAGTCTCTCCAGTAAGTGGTGCTGGGAAAACTGGACAGCTACATGTAAAAGAATGAAATTAAAACCCTTCCTAACACCATACACAAAAATAAACTCAAAATAGATTGAAGAGCTAAAAGTGAGACCAGACACTGTAAAACTATTAGAGGAAAACATAAGCAGAAAACTCTCTGACATAAAGTGCAGCAAGATCTTTTTTGACCCACCTCCTAGAGTAATAAAAATAAAAACAAAAATAAACAAAAGGGACCTAATTAAACTTAAAAGCTTTTGCACATTAAAGGAATCCATAAACGAGACAAAAAGAGAGCCCTCAGAATGGGAGAAAATATTTGCAATCAAAGCAACTGACAAGGGATTAATCTCTAAAATATAGAAACAGCTCATGCAGCTCAATATTGAAAAAACATACAACCCAATCAAAAGTGCACAGAAGACCTAAATAGACATTTCTCCAAAGAAGACATACAGATGGCCAAGAGGCACATGAAAAGATGTTCAACATTGCTAATTATTAGAGAAATGCATATCAAAACTACAATGAGGTGTCACCTCACACCAGTCAGAATGGCTATCATCAAAAAATCCACAAAGAATAAATGTTGGAAAAGGTGTGGAGAGAAGGGGACCCTCAGACACTGTTCGTGGGTATGTAAATTGGTATAGCCACTATGAAAAACAGTATGGAGGGTACTGAAAAAACTAAAAGTAGAACCACCATATGACCCAACAATCCAACTCCTGGGCATATAACCAGAGCAAACCATAATTCGAAAATATACTTGCATCCCAATGTTCATTGCAGCACTATTTACAATAGCTAGGACATGGAAGCAACCTAAATATCCATCAACAGAGGAATGGATAAAGAAGATGTGGTACATATATAGAATGGAATATTACTCAGGCATTAAAAAGAATGAAATAATGCCACTTGCAGGAACACGAATGGGCCTAGAGATTGTCATACCGAGTGAAGTAAGTCAGACAGAGAAAGAGAAATATCATATGATATCGCTTATATGTAGATTCTAATAAAAATGATACAAATGAACTTATATACAAAATAGGAACAGACTCACAGACTTAGAGAAGGAACTTATGGTTACTGGGTGGGGGAAGGTTGGGTGGGAGGGATAGTTATTGAGTTTGGGATTGACATGTATACACTGTTATATTTAAAATGGGTAACCAACAAGGACCTACTGTATAACACAAGGAACTCTGCTCAATATTATATAACAACCTAAATGGGAAAAGACTTTGAAAAAGGATAGACACATGTATATGTATAACTGAATCACTTTGCTGTACACCTGAAACTAATACAATATTGTTAATTATACTGCTGGGCTTCCCTGGTGGCTCATTGATTAAGAATCCACCTGCAGAGGGGGAGACCTTCAAGATGGCAGAGGAGTAAGACGTGGAGATTACCTTCCTCCCCACAAATACATCACAAATACATCTACATGTGGAATAGCTCCTACAGAACACCTACTGGACACTGGCAGAGACCTCAGACTTCCCAAAAGGAAAGAAACTCCCCACGTACCTGGGTAGGGCAAAAGAAAAAAGAGATAAGAGAATAGGGACAGTACCTACACCTCTGGGAGGGAGCTGTGAAGGAGGAAAAGTTTCCACACACTAGGAAGCCCCTTCACTGGCAGAGACGGTGGGTGGGTGGGGGAAAGCTTCAGAGCCAGGGAGGAGAGCACACCAACAGGGGTGCAGAGGGCAAAGCAGAGAGATTCTCTCACAGAGAATCAGTGCTGACCAGCACTCACCAGCCTGAGAGGCTTGTCTGCTCACCCGCCAGGGCGGGTGGGGGCTGGGAGCTGAGCCTCAAGCTTCAGAGGTCAGAGCCCATGGAGAGGACTGGGGCTGGTTGCGTGAACACAGCCTGAAGGGGACTAGTGAGCCACAGCTAACCAGAAGGGAGTCTGGGGAAAAGTCTGGACCTGCCTAAGAGGCAAGAGAACATTGTTTTGGGGTGTGCGAGGAGAGGGGATGCAGAGCACTGCCTAAATGAGCTCCAGAGATGGGCTTGAGCCGTGGCTATCAGCTCAGACCCAGAGATGGGCATGAAACACTAAGGCTGCTGCTACAGCCACCAAGAAGCCTGTGTGCAAGCACAGGTCACTATCCACACTTCCCTTCCTGGGAGCCTGTGCAGCCGGCCACTGCTAGCATCCTGTGATCCATGGAAAATGTCCCCAGGAGACCACACAGCATGCCTCAGGCTGTTGCAACGTCACCCCAGCTTCTGCCATGTCAGGCTCACCCTGCATTCTGTACACCTCCACTCGCCCCACTTCCCCCAGACTGAGTGAGCTGGAGCCCCCTAATCAGAGGCTATTTTTACCCCGTACTGTCTGAATGGGGAACAGTGGCCTCAGGCAACCTACACGCAACGGTGGGGCCAAACCCAAGGCGGAACCCCAGGAGCTGTGCGAAAAAAGAAGAGAAAGGGATATTTCTCCCAGCAGCCTCAGAAGAAGTGGATTAAATCTCCACAATCAACTTGATGTACTGCATCTCTGGAATACCTGAATAGACAACAAATCATCCAAAAACTGAGGTGATGGACTTTGGGAACAACTATAGACTTGGGGTTTGCTTTCTGCATCTAATATTTTCTGGTCTTATGTTTATATTAGTTTAGTATTTAGAGGTTATTATCATGGGTAGATTTGTTTATTGATTTGGTTGCTCTCTTCCTTTTTTAATATATGTATAGATATGTATATATTTTTTCCTTTTTCTTTTTGTGAGTGTGCATGTGTATGCTTCTTTGTGTGATTTTGTCTGTATAGCTTTGCTTTTACCAATTGTCCTAGGGTTCTGTCTGTCCTTTTTTTTTAGTATAGTTTCTAGTGCTTGTTATCATTGGTGGATTTGTTTTTTGGTTTGAGTGCTCTCTTCTTTCTTTTATTAAATTACTTTTTAGTTTTTTTATTTTTAATAATTTTTTATTTTAATAACTTCTTCCTTTCCTTCTTTATTTCCTTCTTTCTTTCTCTTTATTTCTTCCTTCCTTCCTTCCTTTCTCTCTCTCTCTTTCTTTCTTTCTTTCTCCCTCCCTCCCTCCCTCCCTCCCTCCTTCCTTCCTTCCTTCCTTCCTTCCTTCCTTCCTTCCTTCCTTCCTTCCTTCCTTCCTTTCTTTCTTTCTTTCTTTCTTTCTTTCTTTCGCTATTTTCTCCTGAGCTGTATGGCTGACAGGGTCTTCTTGCTCCAGCCAGGTGTGAGGCCTGTTCCTCTGAGGTGGGAGAGCCGAGTTCAGGACATTGGTCCACCAGAGACCTCCTGGCTCCATGTAATATCAAAAGGAAAAAGCTCTCCAAGAGATCTCCATCTCAATGCTAAGACCCAGCTCCACTCAACGACCAGCAACCTACAGTGCTGGAAACCCTATGCCAAACAACTAGAAAGACAGGAACACAACACAACCCATTAGCAGAGAGCCTGCCTAAAATCATAATAAGGTCACAGACACACCAAAATGCACCATTGGACAAGGTCCTGCCCACCAGAAAGACAAGATCCAGCCTCATCCACCAGAACACAGGCACCAGCCCACTCCACCAGGAAGCCTACAAACCCACTAAACCAAACTTAGCCACTGGGGGCAGACACCAAAAACAACGGGAACTATGAAACTGCAGCCTGTGAGAAGCAGACACCAAACACAGTAAGTTAAGAAAAATGAGAAGACAGAGAAACACACAGCAGATGAAGGAGCAAGGTAAAAACTCACCAAACCAAACAAACAAAGAGGGAATAGGCAGGCTACCTGAAAAAGAATTCAGAGTAATGATAGTAAAGAGGATCCAAAATCTTGGAAACAGAATGGAGAAAATACAACAATGTTTAACAAGGACCTAGAAGAACAAAAGAGCAAACAACCAATGATGAGAAACACAATAAATGAAATTAAAAATTCTCTAGAAGGGGGCTTCCCTGGTGGTGCAGTGGTTGAGAGTCTGCCTGCCAATGCAGGGGACAAGGGTTCGTGCCCCGGTCCGGGAAGATCCCACGTGCCGCAGAGCGGCTGGGCCCGTGAGCCATGGCTGCTGATCCTGCGCATCCGGAGCCTGTGCTCCACAATGGGAGAGGCCACGTACAGAAAAAAAAAATTCTCTAGAAGGAATCAATAGCAGAAATACTGAGGCAGAAGAACGGATAAGTGACCTGGAGGATAAAATAGTGGAAATAACGACCACAGAGCAGAATAAAGAATGAAAAGAATTGAGGACAGTCTCAGAGACCTCTGGGACAACATTAAATACACCAACATTCAAATGATAGAGGTCCCAGGAGAAGAAGAGAAAAAGAAAGGGATGAGAAAATATTTGAAGGGTTTATAGTTGAAAACTTCCCTAATATGGGAAAGGAAAGAGTCAATCAAGTTCAGGAATCACAGAGAGTCCCATACAGGATACATACAAGGAGAAACACGACAAGACACATATTAATCAAGATAACAAAAATTAAATACGAGGAAGAAATATTAAAAGCAACAAGGGAAATACAAGAAATAACATACAAAGGAAACCCCATAAGGTTAACAGCCGATCTTTCAGCAGAAACTCTGAAAGCCAGAAGGGAGTGGCAGGACATATTTAAAGTGATGAAAGAGAAAAACCTACAACCAACATTACTCTACCCAGCAAAATTCTCATTCAAATTCGACAGAGAAATTAAAACCTTTACAGACAAGCAAAAGCTAAGAGAATTCAGCACCACCAAACCAGCTTTACACAAATGCTAAAGGAAATTCTCTAGGCAGGAAACGAAAGAGAAGGAAAAGACCTACAATAACAAACACAAAACAATTAAGAAAATGGGAATAGGAATATACATATCGATAATTACCTAAAATGTAAATATATTAAATGCTCCAACCAAAAGACATAGACTGGCTGAATGGATACAAAAGCATGACCCGTGTATATGCTGTCTACAAGAGACCCACTTCAGACCTAGGGGCACATAGAGATGGAAACTAAGGGAATGGAAAAAGATATTCCATGCAAATGGAAATCAAAAGAAAGCTGGAGTAGCAGTTCTCATATCAGACAAAATAGACTTTAAAATACAGACTATTACAAGAGGCAAAAAAGGACACTACATAATGATCAAGGGATCATTCCAAGATAATCCAAGATAATCCAAGATATAACAATAGTAAATATTTATGCACCCAATATAGGAGCACCTCAATACATAAGACAAATGCTAACAGCCATAAAAGGGGAAAATGACAGTAACACAATCATACTAGGGAAATTTTAAAACTACACTTTCACCAATGGGCAGATAATCGAAAATGAAAATAAATAAAGAACCACATGCTTGAAATGATACATTAAACAAGATGGACTTAATTGATATTTATAGGACATTCCATCCAAAAACAACAGAATACACTTTCTTCTCAAGTGCTCATGGAACAGTCACCAGAATACATCATATCTAGGGTCACAAATCAAGCCTTGATAAATTTAAGAAATTTGAAATCTTATCAAGTATCTTTTCTGACCACAACCCTATGAGACTAGATATCAACTAAAGGAAAAAATCTGTGAAAAATAAAAATAGCTGGACGCTAAACAATACAGTACTAAATAACCAAGAGATCACTGATGAAATCAAAGAGGAAATCAAAAAATACCTAGAAACAAATGACAATGAAAACACGATGACCCAAACCTATGGGATGCAGCAAAAGCAGTTCCAAGAGGGAAGTTTACAGCGATACAATCCTACCTCAAGAAACAACTCAAATAAACAACCTAAACTTACACTTCAAGAAATTAGAGAAAGAAGAAAAAAAAAAAAACAGTGTTAGCAGAAGGACTGAAATGATAAAGATCAGATCACAAATAAATGAAAGAGAAATGAAGGAAATGATAGCAAAGATCAATAAAACTAAAAGCTGTTTCTTTGAGAAGATAAACAAAATTGATAAAGCATTAGCCAGACTTATCAAGAAAAAAAGGAAGAAAACTCAAATCAATAGAATTAGAAATGAAAAAGGAGAAGTAAAAACTGACACTGAAGAAATACAAAGGATCATGAGAGGTTAATTCAAGCAACTATATGCCAATAAAATGGACAACCTGGAAGAAATGGACAAATTCTTAGAAGTGCACAACCTTCCGAGACTGAACCAGGAAGAAATAGGAGGTATCAACAGACCAATCACAAGCACTTAAATTGAGACTGTGATTTAAAATCTTCCAACAAACAAAAGCCTAAGAACAGATGGCTTCACAGGCGAATTTTATCAAACATTTAGAGAAGAGCTGCCTCTATCCCTCTCAACTCTTCCAAAATAAAGCACTGAGAGGAAAACTCCCAAACTCATTCTATGAGGCCACCATCACTCTGATACCAAAACCAGAGAAAGATGTCACAAAGAAAGCAAACTACAGGGCAATATCACTGATGAAGACAGATGCAAAAATCCTCAACAAAATACTACCAAACAGAATCCAACAGCACATTAAAAGGATCATACACTATGATCAAGTGTGGTTTATCCCAGGAATGCAAGGATTCTTCAATATATGCAAATCAATCAATGTGATACACCATATTAACCAACTGAAGGAGAAAAACCGTATGATCATCTCAATAGATGCAGAGAGACCTTTCAACAACATTCAACATCCATTTATGATAAAAACCCTCCAGAAAGTAGACATACAAGGAAATTTCCTCAACATAATATAGGCCATATATGACAAACCCACAGCCAACATCATCCTCAATGGTGAAAAACTGAAACCTTTTCCACTAAGATCAGGAACAAGACAAGGTAGCACACTCTCACCACTATAATTAAACATAGTATTGGAAGTTTTAGCCACAGCAATCGGAGAAGAAAAAGAAATAAAGGAATCCAAACTGAAAAAGAAGAAGTGAAGATGTCACTGTTTGCAGATGACATGATACTATACATAGAGAATCCTAAAGATGCTACCAGAAAACTACAGACTTAATCAATGAATTTGGTAAAGTAGCAGGATAAAAAATTAATGCACAGAAATCTTGCATTCCTATACACTAAAGATGATAAATCTGAAAGTGAAATTAAGAAAATACTCCCATTTACCATTGCAACAAAAAGAATAAAATATCTAGGAATAAACCTACCTAAGGAGACAAAAGATATGTATGCAGAAAATTATGACACTGATGAAAGAATTTAAAGATGATACAGATAGATGGAGAGATATACCATGTTCTTGGATTGGAAGAATCAACATTGTGAAAATGACTATACTACCCAAAGCAATCTACAGATTCAATGCAATCCCTATCAAACTACCACTGGCATTTTTCACAGAGCTAGAACAAAATATTTCACAATTTGTATGGAAACATAAAAGACCCCGAATATCCAGAGCAATATTGAGAAAGAAAAATGGAACTGGAGGAATCAGGCTCCCTGACTTCAGACTATACTACAAAGCTACAGTAATCAAGGCAGTATGGTACTGGCACAGAAACAGAAATATAGATCAATGGAACAGTATAGAAAGCCCAGAGATAAACCCATACACATATGGTCACCTTATCTTTGATAAAGGAGGCAAGAATATACAGTGGAGAAAAGACAGCCTCTTCAGTAAGTGGTGCAGGGAAAACTGGACAGCTACATGTAAAAGAAGGAAAATAGAACACTCCCTAACACCGTACACAAAAATAAACTCAAAATGGATTAAAGACCTAAATGTAAGGCCAGACACCATCAAACTCTTAGAGGAAAACATAGGCAGAACACACTTTGACATAAATCACAGCAAGATCTTTTTTGATCCACCACCTAGGGTAATGTAAATGAAAACAAAAATAAACAAATGGGACCTAATGATACCTAAAAGCTTTTGCACAGCAGAAGGAAACCATAAACAAGGCAAAAAGATAACCCTCAGAATGGAAGAAAATATTTGCAAATGAAGCAACTGACAAAGGATTAATATCCAAAATTACAGGCAGCTCATGCAGCTCAATATCAAAAAAAACAAACAATGCAATCCAAAAATGGGCAGAATACCTAAATAAATATTTCTCCAAAGAATATATACCGATTGCCAACAGATACATGAAAGAATCGTCAATATCATTAATCATTACAGAAATGCAAATCAAATTACAGTGAGATATCATATCACACCGGTCAGAATGACCATTATCAAAAAATCTACAAACAATAAATGCTGGAGAGGGTGTGGAGAAAAGGGAACCCTCTTGCACTGTGGGTGGGAATGTAAATTGATACAGCCATGATGGAGAACAGTATGGAGGTTCCTTAAAAAACTAAAAATAGAACTACCATACGACCCAGCAGTCTCACTACTGGGCATATACCCTGAGAATACCATAATTCAAAAAGAGTCATGTACCAAAATATTCATTGCAGCTCTATTTGCAATAGCCAGGACATGGAAGCAACCAAAGTGTCCATCAACAGATGAATGGATAAAGAAGATGTGGCACATATATACAATGGAATATTACCCAGCCATAAAAAGGAACAAAACTGAGTTATTTGTAGAGAGGTGGATGGACTTAGTGACTGTCATACAGAGTGAAGTAAGTCAGAAAGAGAAAAGCAAATACCATATGCTAACACATATATATGGTACAAAAAAAAAAAAAAAGTCCTGAAGAACCTAGACAAGACAGGAAAAATGATGCAGACCTACTAGAAAATGGACTTGAGGATATGGGGAGGGGAAAGGGTATGCTGTGACAAAGTGAGAGAGTGGCATGGTCATATATACAGTACCAAGCATAAAATAGATAGCTAGTGGGAAGCAGCCACATAGCAGAGGGAGATCACCTCAGTGCTTTGTGATCACTTAAAGTGATGGGATATGGAGGGTGGGAGGGAGGGGCCGGCACGAGGGAAGAGATATGGGAACATATGTATACGTATAACTGATTCATTTTGTTATAAAGCAGAAACTAACACACCATTGTAAAGCAATTATACTCCAATAAAGATGTTAAAAAAAGAAATAAATGAAAAAGAAATGAAGGAAATAATAGCAAAGATCAATAAAACTAAAAGCTGGTTCTTTGAGAAGATAAACAAAATTGATAAACCATTAGCCAGACTCATCAATAAAAAAAGGGAATAGACTCAAATCAATAGAATTTGAAATGCAAAAGGAGAAGTAACAACTGACACTGCAGAAATAAAACGATAATGAGAGATTACTACAGGCAATTCTATGCCAATAAAATGGACAACCTGGAAGAAATGGGCAAATTCTTAGAAAAGCACAACCTCCTGAGACTGAACCAGGAAGAAATAGAAAATATAAACAGACCAATCACAATCACTGAAATTGTGATTAAAAATCATCTAACAAACAAAAGCCCACGACCAGATGGATTCACAGGTGAATTCTATCAAATATTTAGAGAAGAGTTAACACCTATCCTTTTCAAACTCTTCCAAAATATAGCAATTCATTCTACGAGACCACCATCACCCTGATACCAAAACCAGACAAAGATGTCACATAGAAAGAAATCTACAGAACAATATCACTATGAACATAGATGCAAAAATCTTCAAAAAAATACTAGCAAACGGAATCCAACAGCACATTAAAAGAATCATGCACCATGATCAAGTGGGGTTTATCCCAGGAATGCAAGGATTCTTCAATATATGTAAATCAATCAATGTGATAAACCATGTTAACAAATTGAAGGATAAAAACCATATGATCATCTGAATAGATGCAGAAAAAGCTTTAACAAAATTCAACGTCTATGTATGATAAAAAAAAAACTCCAGAAAGTCGGCATAGAGTGAACCTAGCTCACCATAATAAAGGCCATGGATGACAAACCCACAGCAAATATCATTCTTAATGGTGAAAAACTGAAAGCATTTCCTCAAAAATCAGGAACAAGACAAGGATGCCCATTCTCACCAATATTATTCAACATAGTTTTGGAAGTCCTAGCCATGGCAATTAGAGAAGAAAAGAAATAAAAGTAATACAAATTGGAAAAGAAGAATTAAAACTGTCACTGTTTACAGATGACATGATCCTATATAGAGAATCTAAAGGATGTTACCAGAAAACTACTATAGCTAATCAATGAATCTGGTAAAGTTCCAGGATACAAAATTAAAGTACAGAAATCTCTTACATTCCTATACACTAACAATGAAAGATCACAAAGAGAAATTAAGGAAACAATCCCATTCACTATTGCAACAAAAAGAGTAAAATACCTAGGAATAAACCTACCTAAGGAGGTAAAAGACCTGTACTCAGAAAACTGTAACAATGATAAAAGAAATCAAAGATGACACAAACAGATGGAGAGATATACCGTGTCCCTGGATTGGAAGAATCAATATTGTGAAAATGCCTATACTACCCAAAGAATCTACAGATTCAGTCCAATCCCTATCATATTACCAATGCCATTTTTTACAGAACTAGAATGAAAAATCTTAAAATTTGCATGGAGACACAAAAGATCCCAAATAGCCAAAGCAATCTTGAGGGAAAAAAACAGAGCTTGAGGAATCAGATGCCCTGACTTCAGACTATACTATAAAGCTGCAGTTATGAAGACATATGATACTGGCAAAAAAAAACTAAAATATAGATCAATGGAACAGGATACAAAGCCCAGAGATCAACCCACACACCTATGGTCAACTAATCTATGACAAAGGAGACTAGTATATACAATGGAGAAAAGACAGTCTCTTCAATAGGTGGTGCTGGGAAAACTGGACAGCTACATGTAAAACACCATACATGTAACACCATACACAAAAATAAACTCAAAACGGATTAAAGACCTAAATGTAAGACTGGACACTACAAAACTGTTAGAGGAAAACATAGGCAGAACAGTCTTCGACATAAATCACAGCAAGATGTATTTTGATCCATCTTCTAGAGTAACAAAAATAAAAACAAATATAAACAAATTGGACCTAATGAAACTTAAAAGCTTTTGCACAACAAAGGAAACCACAAACAAGACGAAAAGACAACCCTCAGAATGGGAGAAAATATTTGCATAGGAATCAATGGACAAAGGATTGCTCTCTAAAATATATAAACAGCTCATGCAGCTCAATATTAAAAAAACAAACAACCCAAAGATAAAGTGGGCAGAAGACCTAAATAGACATTTCTGCAAAGAAGACATACAGATGGCCAAGAGGCACATGAAAAGCTGTTCAACACCACTAACTATTAGAGAAATGCAATCAAAACTACAATGAGGTAGTTTTGGATAGGAATCATCAAAAATCTAGAAACAATAAATGCTGGAGAGGGTGTGGAGAAAAGGGAACCCTCTTGCACTGTTGGTGGGTATGTAAATTGATACAGCCACTATGGAGAACAGTATGGAGGTTCCTTAAAAAACTAAAAACAGAATTGCCATATGACCCAGCAATCCCTCTACTGGGCTTATACCCAGTGAAAACCATAATTCAAAAAACACATGCACCCCAATGTTCATTACAGCACTGTTTACAATAGCCTGGTCATGGAAGCAACCTAAATGCCCATTGACAGACGAATGGATAAAGAAGATATAAATGGAATATTACTGAACCATAAAAAGGAACGAAATTGCGTCATTCGTAGAGATGTGGATGGACCTAGAGAGTGTCATACAGAGTGAAGTAAGTCAGAAAGAGGAAAACAAATATCGTATTTTAACGAATATATGTGGAACCTAGAAAAATGGTACAGATGTACCAGTTTTCAGGGCAGAAATAGAGACACAGATGTAGAGGACAAATGTATGGACACCAAGGGGGGAAAGCGGGGTGGGGCATGGTGGTGGTAATGGGATGAATTAGGAGATTGGGATTGACGTATATACACTAATATGTATAGAATAGAGAACTAATAAGAGCCTGCTGTATAAAAAAATTAAATTAAAAAAAAGGTGAAAATAGCAAAAAAAAAAAAAAAAAAGAAAAGAAAAAAGAAAAGGTAGAGTATCTTATTAGACAAGAAATTGTTTAAACCAGATACACATTGTTAGACCCTAATCAAGCATTCTGAGCAGAGTTTATAGAGGCGGTAAATTGGAAAAATCAGGTTTAAAATAAAACTCACAAATTCATGGCAAATTGGACTGATCAGTTGAAGCATAAACTTTCAAGGGAAGAATCAGAACTCCTTTGACCTGAAAATCTGAAATCAGTTTTCAGAATGCAAGCACCATTATGGAGAATGGTTAGAGCCTTTAGAGTGATCACAGATTTGATGTCATACAGAATTCTAGAAGTCCTGCCCCTAAGCACAGTATGAACTGGCTAAGGAAAATCTAAAGGAGTCACAGGTTTCAAAGTCTTTCTCTCCGTTTGTGTTAAATGTTTTTTTCTGGTGAAATTTGGATAGTAATTGACATTTCTGATTAAACATTAAACTATCTCTCCCAAGGAATTTTTAGAGTCTTAATGAGAGGAAGGACATATTTCTGTGGTCACCACAGCTGCTAAAATGAAACAACTGAGGTAAACTGACAATACCAAACCTCTTTTAGATGAAAGGAAAGGGTTGTAGTATGCCTATTTTGTTCTGAATGCATTATTCTTTTTGGATTTTTCTCACATGTTGAATCTCATGGATAGCTGTACTCATTTGCCAGAGGAATCAGAATACAGTTGTTACCATGACCCCTGGGCAACACATGCATATTTAAGTTCAAATTATTTTATAAATTAAAAAGATTCTTTTAATTACATACTCCTATTAGAGTAAGAGGCACATAATAAATGCTTATGTATAGCTGCTTCAAGAGTGGTTTCTATGATAGAGGATTCTTCCATTCTCTTTAAAGACCTCTAATGTTCTCATCAAAGATTTTTTCATAGATTTCAGGGCTCTCCCTGGGTAGGAATCCAATAACTCCATTCTCCTTAAAACATATGAACATCCACCATATCCTGGAAGGTCCAGGAAAAGATATTTGGCTTCCAGAATTGTTTAAATGTTATCCCAAGTTGTGGGGTTTTTGCTCTCAATCTCCATTCACCGATTCCTCAGACAGTGCTCTCAGCATAAACTCAAAGTGTATTTTTTTGTTTGTTTAATTAAACTTATGTCTACTTTTCCTCTTTCCAAAAAGTTTTGAAGCAATTAGTAGCAACAAAGCAAATAAAACGGAAATGGAAAGTGTTGACTGGAAGATAAAGGCACAATGTGAGTGTTGTGAATAAAGGTTTATTCAGGGTCTTATTGAGGACCATAAACTGGGAGATAGCCTCTCAGCTCTGAGGAACTGCTCCAAAGATGTAGGGGGGAAGCTAGTTTATATGTGATTTTTGTTAGGGAATACATGCAGTTGAATATACATCTTGGTGAAAAATTACTGAGAGTCACAAAGAACAGATATCTCAAGTTAATGATTATAATGCTTTTCTATGTATGGCAAGATGCAAGAAGTGAGGTTCATTAAAATTCTTCTTGAAAAGCATCTAACGATCTAAGGCCTGTTTGTCCAAAGCACAGAGCATCCTGTTATCATCTTTAATTTCTTCTCTCTGAATCACAGAGTGCTTCATCCTGTTATTGCCTTAATCTCTTTTTCTGAAGCACTGAGTATATTGTCAGTCAGTGACTGCAGCAGGTTAATATTTGTAGACTTGGATAGTGAGTGAAAAGCTCTTTGCTTTTCTTTTGTTTGTAGTTCCCCCATTTTGGTCATAAATTCAGCCAAAGTTTGGGAGACATTTCATGACAAATTTGTCCCATGGCCCTAGGAAGGCTAATTCCTAGGTCAAGAGAGTACTTCATTGATAGACCACTCAATGTGCTATGACTGAACTGGGCCCTGTTAATTGTAAATGTCTCTGGACCGCCTGTCTTACTAGTCTGTTATCGTCCAGGAAATGATTCTCCCGTGTTGCTTCTTCCCCTATCTAGAGTTTACACTATTACAATCAATCTTTTACTGTTATATAGAATTATATAGCTGGACAATTGTTTCAGTTCACTTAGTCATCATTATTTTTGTCACAGATTCAGTTGCACATTGTGTAATACAAGAAAAACAGTGTTGAGAGGAGGGGAAGATGGAGGAGGAGTAAGACGCGGAGATCACCTTCCTCCCCACAGATACACCAGAAAAACATCTACATGGGGAGCAACTCCCACAGAACACCTACTGAACACTGGTGGAACCTCCCAAAAGGCAAGAAACTGCCCACGTAACTGGGTGGGGCAAAAGAAAAAAGAATAAAGGAGACAAGGGGATAGGGATGGGACCTGCACCAGTGAGAGGGAGCTGTGAAGGAGGAAAGGTTTCCACACACGAGGAAGCCCCTTCACTGGCGGAGACTGCGGGTGGCGGAGGGGGAAGCTTTGGAGCTGCGAAGGAGAGCACAGCAACAGGGGTGGGGAGGGCAAAGCAGAGAGATTCCTGCACAGAGGATCGGTGCCGAGCAGCACTCACCAGCCCGAGAGGCTTGTCTGCTCACCCACCGGGGCCGGCGGGGCTGGGACCTGAGGCTCGGGCTTCGGTCGGAGCGCAGGGAGAGGACTGGGGTTGGTGGTGGGAACACAGCCTGCAGGGTGTTAGTGCACCACTGCTAGCTGGGAGGGAGTCCGGGGAAAAGTCTGGACCTGCCAAAGAGGCAAGAGACTTTTTCTTCCCTCTTTCTTTCCTGATGCACGAGGAGACGGGATTAAGAGCGCTGCTTAAAGGAGCTCCAGAGACGGACGCGAGCTGTGGCTAAAAGCGCGGACCCTAGAGACGGGCAAGAGACGCTAAAGGCTGCTGTCACCACCACCAAGAATCCTGTGTGCGAGCACAGGTCACTATCCACACCCCCGTTCTGGGGAGCCTGTGCAGCCCGCCACTGCCAGGGTCCTGGGATCCAGGGACAACTTCCCCAGGAGAACGCACGGTATGCCTCAGGTTGGTGCAACATTACACTGGCCTCTGCCACCACAGGCTCACCCCACACTCCATGCCCCTCCCTCCCCCCGGCCTGAGTGAGCCAGAGCCCCCAAATCAGCGGCTCCTTTAACCCTGTCCTGTCTGAGTGAAGAACAGATGCTCTCCGGTGACCTACACACTGAGGCAGGGCCTAATCCAAGGCTGAGCCCCTAGAGGCTGTGAGAACAAAGAAGAGAAAGGGAAATCTCTCCCAGCAGCCTCAGAAGCAGTGAATTAAAGCTCCACAATCAACTTGATGTACCCTGCATCTGTAGAATACATGAATAAGACAACGAATCATCCCAAATTGAGGAGGTGGACTTTGAGAGCAAGATTTATGATTTTTTCCCCTTTTCCTCTTTTTGTGAGTGTGTATGTGTATGCTTCTGTGTGAGATTTTGTCTGTATAGCTTTGCTTCCACCATTTGGCCTAGAGTTCTATCTGTCCGTTTTGGTTTATTTTTAAATATTTTTTCTTAATAATTAATTTTTATTTTAATAACTTTATTTTATTTTACTTTATCGTCTTTCTTTCTTTCCTTCCTTCCCTCCTTTAGAAAATGAATCATCCCAAATTGAGGTGGTGGACTTTGAGAGCAAGATTTATGATTTTTTTTCCGTTTTCCTCTTTTTGTGAGTGTGTATGTGTATCTTCTGTGTGAGATTTTGTCTGTATAGCTTTGCTTCCACCATTTGTCCGAGGATTCTATCTGTCTTTTTTTAAAAATTTTTTTCTTAATAATTACTTTTTATTTTAATAACTTTTAATATTTTATCTTATTTTATTTTACTATATCTTCTTTCTTGCTTGCTTTTTTTCCTTGCTTCCATCCTTCCTTCCTTCCTTCCTCCCTCCCTCCCTCCTTTCTTTCTTCCTTCTTTTCTTTTTACTTTGACTAATTCTTTCTTTCTACTTTTTCTCCCTTTTATTCTGAGCCATTTGGATGAAAGGCTCTTGGTGCTGCAGCCAGGGGTCAGTGCTGTGCCTCTGAGGTGGGAGAGCCAACTTCAGGACACTGGTCCACAAGAGACCTCCCAGCTCCACAGAATATCAAATGGCAAAAATCTCCCAGAGATCTCCATCTCAACGCCAGCACCCAGCTTCACTCAATGATGAGCAAGTTACAGTGCTGGACACCCTATGCCAAACAACTAGCAAAACAGGAACACAAAAACACCCATTAGCAGAGAGCCTGCCTAAAATCATAGTAAGTCCACAGACACCCCAAAACACACCACCAGACGTGGACCTGCCCACCAGAGAGACAAGATCCAGCCTCATCCACCAGAACACAGGCACTAGTCCCCTCCACAAGGAGGCCTACACAACCCACTGAACCAACCTTAGCCACTGGGGACAGACACCAAAAACAACAGGAACTACGAACCTGCAGCCTGCAAAAAGGAGAACCCAAACACAGTAAGATAAGCAAAATGAGAAGACAGAAAAACACACAGCAGATGAAGGAGCAAGATAAAAACCCACCAGACATAACAAATGAAGAATAAATAGGCAGTCTACCAGAAAAAGAATTCAGAATAATGACAGTAAAGATGATCCAAAACCTTGGAAATAGAATAGAGAAAATGCAAGAAACATTTAACAAGGACCTAGAAGAACTAAAGATGAAACAAGCAATGATGAACAAAAATAACTGAGATTAAAAATACTCTAGATGGGATCAATAGCAGAATAACTGAGGCAGAAGAACGGATAAGTGACCTGGAAGATAAAATAGTGGAAATAAGTACTGCAGAGCAGAATAAAGAAAAAAGAATGAGAAGAACTGAGGAGAGTCTCAGAGACCTCTGGGACAACATTAAACACACCAACATTCGAATTATAGGGATTCCAGAAGAAGAAGAGAAAAAGAAAGAGACTGAGAAAATATTTGAAGAGATTATAGTTGAAAACTCTCCTAATATGGGAAAGGAAATAGTTAATCAAATCCAGGAAGCACAGAGAGTCCCATACAGGATAAATCCAAGGAGAAACATGCCAAGACACATATTAATCAAAGTGTCAAAAGTAAAATACAAAGAAAACATGTTAAAAGCAGCAAGGGAAAAACAACAAATAATACACAAGAGAATCCCCATAAGGTTAACAGCTGATCTCTCAGCAGAAACTCTGCAAGCCAGAAGGGACTGGCAGAACATATTGAAAGTGGTGAAGGAGAAAAAGCTACAACCAAGATTACTCTACCCAGCAAGGATCTCATTCAGATTTCATGGAGAAATTAAAATCTTTAGAGACAAGCAAAAGCTGAGAGAGTTCAGCACCACCAAACCAGCTTTACAACAAATGCTAAAGTATCTTCTCTAGGCAAGAAACACAAGAGAAGGAAAAGACCTACAATAACAAACCCGAAACAATTAAGAAAATGGGAATAGGAACATACATATTGATAATTACCTTAAATGTAAATGGATTAAATGCTCCAACCAAAAGACACAGACTGGCTTAAAGGATACAAAAACAAGACCCATATATATGCTGTCTACAAGAGACCCACTTCAGACCTAGAGACACACACAGACTGAAAGTGATGGGATGGAAAAAGATATTCCATGCAAATGGAAACCAAAAGAAAGCTGGAGTAGCAATTCTCATATCAGACAAAATAGACTTTAAAATAAAGACTATTAGAAGAGACAAAGAAGGACACTACATAATGATCAAGGGATCGATCCAAGAAGAAGATATAACAATTGCAAATATATATGCACCCAACAAAGGAGCACCTCTATACATAAGGCAGATACTAACAGCCATAAAAGAGGAAATCGACAATAACACGTTCATACTAGGGGACTTTAACACCCCACTTTCACCAATGGACAGAACATCCAAATGAAAATAAATAAGGAAACTCAAGCTTTAAATGATACATTAAACAAGGTGGACTTAATTGATATTTATAGGACATTCCATCCAAGAACAACAGAATACACTTTCTTCTCAAGTGCGCATGCGACATTCTCCAGGATAGATCATATCTTGGGTCACAAATCAAGCCTTGGTAAATTTAAGAAATTTGAAATTGTATCAAGTATCTTTTCCGACCACAATGCTGTGAGACTAGATATCAATTACAGGAAAAGATCTGTACAAAAAACAAACACAAGGAGGCTAAACAATACATTACTTAATAACGAAGTGATCTCTGAAGAAATCAAAGAGGAAATTAAAAAATACCTAGAAAGAAATGACAATGGATACACGATGACCCAAAACCTATGGGATGCAGTAAAAGCAGTTCTAAGAGGGAAGTTTATAGCAATAGAAGCCCACCTTAGGAAACAGGAAACATCTCGAATAAACAACTTAAACTTGCACCTAAAGCAATTAGAGAAAGAAGAACAAAAAAACCCCAATGGTAGCTGAAGGAAAGAAATCATAAAAATCAGATCAGAAATAAATGAAAATGAAATGAAGGAAACAATAGCAAAGATCAATAAAAGTAAAAGCTGGTTCTTTGAGAAGATAAAAAAAAATAGATAAACCATTAGCCAGATTCATCAAGAAAAAAAGGGAGAAGACTCAAATCAATAGAATTAGAAATGAAAAAGGAGAAGTAACAACAGACACTGCAGAAATACAAAAGATCATGAGAGATTACTACAAGCAACTCTATGCCAATAAACTGGACAACCTGGAAGAAATGGACAAATTCTTAGAAATGCACAACCTGCCAAGACTGAATCAGGAAGAAATAGAACATATGAACAGACCAAACACAAGCACTGAAATTGAAACTGTGATTTAAAATCTTCCAACAAAGAAAAGCCCAGGACCAGATGGCTTCACAGGCGAATTCTATCAAACATTTAGAGAAGAGCTAACACCTATCCATCTCAAACTCTTCCAAAATATAGCAGAGGGAGGAGCACACCCAAATTCATTCTACGAGGCCACCATCACCTTGATACCAAAACCAGACAAGGATGTCACAAAGAAAGAAAATTACAGGCCAATATCACTGATGAACATAGATGCAAAAATCCTCAACAAAATACTAGCAAACAGAATCCAACAGCACATTAAAAGGATCATACACCATGATCAAGTCGGGTTTATTCCAGGAATGCAAGGATTCTTCAATATATGCAAATCAATCAATGTGATAAAACATATTAACAAATTGAAGGAGAAAAACCATATGATCATCTCAATTGATGCAGAGAAAGCTTTCGACAAAATTCTACACCATTTATGATAAAAACCCTCCAGAAAGTAGGCATAGAGGGAACTTTCCTCCACATAACAAAGGCCATATATGACAAACCCACAGCCAACGTCATCCTCAATGGTGAAAAACTGAAAGCATTTCCACTAAGCTCAGGAACAAGACAAGGTTGCCCACTCTCACCACTCTTATTCAACATAGTTTTGGAAGTTTTACCAATAGCAATCAGAGAAGAAAAGGAAATAAAATGAATTCAAATCGGAAATGAAGAAGTAAAGCTGTCACTGTTTGCAGATGACATGATACTATACATAGAGAATCCTAAAGATGCTACCAGAAAACTGCTAGAGCTAATCAATGAATTTGGTAAAGTTGTAGGATACAAAATTAATGCACAGTAATCTCTGGCATTCTTTACACTAATGATGAAAAATCTGAAAATGAAATCAAGAAAACACTCCCATTTACCATTGCAACAAAAAGAATAAAATATCTAGGAATAAACCTACCTAAGGAGACAAAAGAACTGTATGCAGAAAATTATAAGACACTGATGAAAGAAATTAAAGATGAAACAAATAGATGGAGGGATATACCATGTTCTTGGATTGGAAGAATCAACATTGTGAAAATGACTATACTACCCAAAGCAATCTACAGATTCAATGCAATCCCTATCAAACTACCAATGGCATTTTTCACAGAACTAGAACAAAAAATTTCACAATTTGTGTGGAAACACAAAAGACCCCGAATAGCCAAAGCAATCTTGAGAACGAAAAACGGAGCTGGAGGAATCAGGCTCCCTGACTTCAGACTATACTACAAAGCTACAGTAATCAAGACAGTATGGTACTGGCACAAAAACAGAAAGATCAATGGAACAGGATAGAAAGCCCAGAGATAAACCCAAGCACATATGGTCACCTTATCTTCGATAAAGGAGGCAGGAATGTACAGTGGAGAAATGACAGCCTCTTCAATAAGTGGTGCTGGGAAAACTGGAAAGGTACATGTAAAAGTATGAGATTAGATCACTCCCTAACACCATACACAAAAATAAGCTCAAAATGGATTAAAGACCTAAATGTAAGGCCAGAAACTATCAAACTCTTAGAGAAAAACTTAGGCAGAACACTCTATGACAACCACAGCAAGATCTTTTTTGACCCACTTCCTAGAGAATTGGAAATAAAAGTAAAAATAAACAAATGGAACCTAATGAAACATCAAAGCCTTTGCACAGCAAAGGAAACCATAAATAAGACCAAAAAACAACCCTCAGAATGGGAGAAAATATTTGCCAATGAAGCAACTGACAAAGGATTAATTTCCAAAATTTACAAGCAGCTCAGGCAGCTCAATAACAAAAAAACAAATAACCCAATCCAAAAATGGGCAGAAGACCTAAAGAGACATTTCTCCAAAGAATATGTACAGATTGCCAAGAAACACATGAAAGAATGCTCAACATCACTAATCATTAGAGAAATGCAAATCAAAACTACAATGAGATGTCATCTCACACCAGTCAGAATGTCCATCATCAAAAAATCTAGAAACAATAAATGCTGGAGAGGGTGTGGAGAAAAGGGAACACTCTTGCACTGCTGATGGGAATGTGAATTGGTACAGCCACTATGGAGAACAATATGGAAGTTCCTTAAAAATCTACAAATAGAACTACCATATGACCCAGCAATCCCACTACTGGGCATATACCCTGAGAAAACCATAATTCAAAAAGAGTCATGTACCAAAATGTTCATTGCAGCTCTATTTACAGTAGACTGGAGATGGAAACAACCTAAGTTCCCATCATTGGATGAATGGATAAAGAAGATGTGGCACATATATACAATGGAATATTACTCAGCCATAAAAAGAAATGAAATTGTGCTATTTGTAATGAGGTGGATAGACCTAGAGTCTGTCATACAGAGTGAAGTAAGTCAGAAAG
Organism: Delphinus delphis; assembly: GCF_949987515.2. Lineage (NCBI taxonomy): Eukaryota > Metazoa > Chordata > Mammalia > Artiodactyla > Delphinidae > Delphinus > Delphinus delphis. The sequence continues at coordinate 26,261,260 of NC_082694.2, read as the reverse complement.
AGAAAGACAAATACCATATGCTAACGCATATATATGGAATTTAAGAAAAAAATGTCATGAAGAACCTAGGGGTAAGACAGGAATAAAGACACAGACCTCCTAGAGAACGGACCTGAGGATATGGGGAGGGGGAAGGGTGAGCTGTGACAAAGCGAGAAAGAGGCATGGACATATATACACTACCAAACGTAAGGTAGATAGCTAGTGGGAAGCAGCCACATAGCACAGGGAGATCAGCTCAGTGCTTTGTGACCGCCTGGAGGGGTGGGATAGGGAGGGTGAGAGGGAGGGAGACGCAAGATGGAAGAGATATGGGAACATGTGTATATGTATAACTGATTCACTTTGTTATAAAGCAGAAGCTAACACACCATTGTAAAGCAATTGTACCCCATAAAGATGTTAAAAAAAAAAAAAGAAGAGAGGAGGGTTATGAAAAGGCAAGAAGGGAGACTAGAAAAAAAAACAACAACAATAAACCCAATTGAGAAATCAACAATTTAAAGAGGGTTAAAGAATTTGGAACTTCACAACCTAAAAAAGTAAGGATGTCTATCTGATATGAGAAAACTTAGGAGTTTGTGGAAGTCAGTCAGTGAGACAGGAAAACATTTTCTGTGAGTGATTGTATGTGCGTTGCCACTGAGGAAAACCTTGGGCTTAAGATTTTGTTGTCTTTTGACAACATTTGGTGTGGTAAAACATCAAGGTTTCTTTCCAGCATCTCTACTTTGACATTCCTCCCACTGGACTGTGGTGAAACTCTGTCTACCCCTCTGGACTGTAAGTTTCTTGAGGGCAGGGACCATGTGCTATTGAAATTTATATTTCCAACCCCCCACAGACTGACTGCTACATCATGGCAAATCTTCAGTGGGTGAAGTTGAATTACCAGCTGTCAAGTCCTTATAGGTATAAAATAAGCAGAAAAGTGCTGCCTCTCTTTTTGAGATAGCGTTTGGGTTGTCCCCAAATTTCTGAGGTGAACCCAGAATCATGTTCATAACCATCCATAACAACATCTCTTTTTGACTATCTGGACCAGCCCAGGTGGCTGCCATGTTTCAGGAATAGTTATTGTCCCGTAGGACACTTTTGCCAAAACAAGTACTCCTCCAGGCGGTAGTTATGGAACAAGAGGGCAATGGGCATGGGTCAATGAGTGAGAAAAGGGCAGAGGAGCACGGCCAAATCCAGAAGGAGCTTTCTGGGCAGTGAGCATGCACTGCCTGGCCTCTTCATGCACTAACATTCTTCTTTAAATTCATGATTGGCATGGTTAGGAGATGACAGCACTGGAACCTGGCATCCCTCTGGAGTCTGCTGTTCTCCCAGCCCAGCCTAGTGGCTGGATCTCTTGCTTCAGCTGCTTCTTTTGAGTGTTGGCACTAATTCAGGAGTTCTGCTCTGAAAATCTTCTTAATTTCAGAAAATGGGTGAGTGGGAGGTGAGGTTAGGGGGTGAAAGAAAAGAGTGGGTGAGTGGGTACATGAAGTGGGCAAGAGGGTACTAGAGATAGGAAACGAGAATTTGTTAGGGATGGTGGGTTTTCACTATTCCACCAAATACACTCTTTATTAAAATGTGTACTAAGAAGGCATCCAGAGTAGTGGGATTAAAACCTAGAGATTTTAGCAGGGAGTATGTTAGGAGGAGAGAGTTTCTAGGGATGAAAATAATTTTGGACTAAAGAGTGGAGTACAAAAGGATACTGGACATAAAAAGAAGAGGAAAGAGACAAAGGACATGTGAACACAATGCAGAGTACTTGGGTTTGAATCTGTCTGTGTGAAAATCTCTGAAGCTCGTGAAATAGATGCTAACATGCCAGCAGGCAGTGGTGAGGCAAGGGCAGCACCCCTGGTGGGGCTTATGTCATTGTTGATACACTTGGTCACTTGTTTCCAATTAGCAGCCTTTTCTCCTTGCTAGCTGCACTGCTTGAGAAAGAAGCCAGAACCAAAGGTTGAATTTTATGTTGAATTTGGTGTTCATGAGATGTGCCCTTCCATGCCTCATTCCACTTCCTCCCTGTTTTCCTAACTGGTAAAGATAAATGAGGGTGTCTCAGAACATTGCCTGTGGAGTTCAGGAAAGCAGTTTCTGCAGTTAAGTGCTCCCTTCACTCTTGAAAATGGAGAGGAACGCTCTTGGTGTGTCCCTACCTTGCCTGCCTCTGTTTGAGGCCTTGACTGAAACCCCTTCTTGGGTTCCAGAGCTGAGGAAATCCATTTACTCATGAAAAGAATCTGAGGCAGCTATGCAGGGAGAATTACCAAAGCCAGACTGGCTCCTAAAGCTAAGCACCTTCAGCGCGTATGAGGTCACATGTGCCTACACAGGACTAAATGAAAACGTGCTTGCCTTTCCACAAGAATGTCAATACTCCACAGCTGATATTATTTGTTGACCTGTAACTAAGGTTAGTCTTTCTTCAGCTAACAAATATTCATATTTCCATGGAAGAGTGAGCACACCCCTTAATCATGAATTTGGTGTTTTTACTGCCACAAACATCTTTAAGGATGTTCTACAGCTTTAACACATCTGGGCGCCTGAGGTGAATTATGATTTTGTTCCAAAGTTGTTTCAAGTTTCATGGCAGCCACTCTGATTCTCCCAGGGCTCACCTACCTCCCAGTGTGCTCTGAAGGCCTCAGGGCTCCTCACCCCTCTCCCATAAACAATTTATTTTCTCTCCTTCTCTAGAGAGTGGAGGATGAATGATTTCTTCTGAGAAGATTCAGGTTTTGCACCCTTTATTACACACACACACACACACACACACACACACACACACACACACACAGTGTTTTACATATGATTTGTGGAGACCTTGAAGGGAAGATGTGGATTTCTTGAAGCTTATCCAGGCACCTCAATTTAAGATGCCTTAGTTTAAACAGAAACATCTTTATTATTTGTTTCTGATACTCATCGTGTTGCGACGCTATCTAGATTCTCCTCAAACCTCCCTGTTTTAACGCAGACATAGAGAATGGACTTGAGGACACGCGGAGGGGGAAGGGTAAGCTGGGATGAAGTGAGAGAGTGGCAAGGACATATATACACTACCAAATTGTAAAATAGCTAGTGGGAAGCAGCCACATAGCACAGGGAGATCAGCTCAGTGCTTTGTGACCACATAGAGGGGTGGGTTAGGGAGTGTGGGAGGGAGGGAGACACAAGAGGGAGGAGATATGGGGATATATGTATATGTATAGCTGATTCACTTTGTTATAAAGCAGAAACTAACACACCATTGTAAAGCAATTATACTCCAATAAAGATGTTAAAAAAAAACCCCAAACTCCCTCTTGTAAGCTTTACAATCTTTGTCATTGCAAGTTTGCTGACAGCTGCTGATCACTCTTTTGAGGATGCATGCCTGAGGGGTGAGGTGGTACAGGGTGGCCCCTACTTCCTGGGCTTCCATTCAGGTTTGCTGGGCTTACAGAGATGAGCCATTGAAGTTTCTAATACAGCCAAGGGTTTCCTGATATGTGTTTTCAAACAGAGGGGGCTGGACCAAAGCTCTGGTGGAAGCTGTGGAAGTGATGTTACAGATCTCCCTTCAGGAGAGGCCCTGCAGTGGGTGTGCCATCAGCTGCCTGCCTCCAGCTGCTGTGATTTCAGGGACCACCACAGTGTTCAAGAGCAGACCACCCTCTCCCAGGAGAGCTCCCAGTCAGTGACCCAGCATGTTGAGTGTACCAGGCCTGGCCATTTCTGCCTGCTGGGGCTTTTCTCTGGGCACCCTTTGCACACTGGTGGGCCAGCTGAGACTTTCTCAAGGCTGCTCCTCATATGGAAGCTCCTCCTGCCCAATCTTACCCTCCCCCTTTTTTCACAGGTGTCAGATCTGCATAGTGGTCTCAAGGCCTCCCCTGCTTACCTTCCTCACCCCTTATCTTTCCCAAGTGTTCCCTCAATAAATCTCTTGCACTTCTGACTCTGTCTTGGTGTCTGCTTCTAGGAGGACTTGAACTGACACAGCTCTACTCATAGGTGACACTGTTGGTCACTTCATACAATCCCATATTACCTTCCCAGATTCCCACCTGGAAACAGTTCCCACATCTTGCCAACCCATTTTGTCACAGAGTTAGGAGTTTTCTGGGTGTTGGGTTCCATTCTTTGGTCTTTGCAATTTATTAAGATTCATAGTACCACCCCATTCAGTGTCTTGTAGGTTGCTTAGTTTCCCTGGAGATGAGACAGAGGAATGAGACAGTTAAAAACATACTTTATTTCTATATGGAGATTCTTTCTATGATCTCAGGTTGGAAAACATAGAAACTTCAAGAAATACCCGTCTCCACTTACATGATTCTTCCTGAAACCAGGTCAATAAGGTTAGCTCCCAAGTCCCCTTTTCCAAGGGTTCCACTCAGTCCTTCCAAGAGAAAGGACATTCCAGTATGTCTTAGCACTCCAGTGGGAGGTGAGGAAGACAAGGACCCCTATCCTTTAGTTCTTGCCATATAGTGTCCCTCCCCAACCCTCAGTTGCTATGGTACTACTGTGAGTCCATTATATACATCAGCTTCTCTCTGTGAAAGAATGAGGAGGAATCAGCACAATACAAATAGCTCATTGACAGCAACTGGATCCCACATTTTAGAAGTAACATAACAGTGATAGCCCCATGATGCCTTATATTCTATTACTACTGAACAGAATATCAAGGAAAAACACTTAGGAGATAACATAGGATGACAGATTTCTATAAGAATGAGACCAATGCACAGTGCAGATCATGGTGTTTCTCACACATGGAAGGAGACAACAATTTTATAAGTTAAACGGGTGTTGGAGAGTGAGTTAGAGGAAGACTTGCTGGGCTCTCTCAGAGGAAACGTTCTGCCATATTTGAAACTGTACACTCCTATTATGTGCAGTGATGATGCTGTCCAAACACACCCCTTCAGTTCCCCTGGATTGGCTGGTGCTCTCTTTGGAATTATCTCAGAGAGCTCTCATTGCAAAAGGCTATCTTAAGGTCTTTGGCCCGATTACCCATGTTGAGTGTGGGTCTTTAGAATCCTGTGGAAAATCTGCTTCTCAACTTCCTCCATGCCTGCTGGGCAGCCTAGACCCACTAAGACTGGTGAGTTAACAATGGCCTGTTGGTAGGCTCCTCAAGAACAGAAGGAGCTGTGCATCCCCAGCTCAGGGCCAAGTCCAGAGCAAGTGCTCCATAAACCTTGTTGAATTCAACTCTAACCTCTTCCATAGAGGGGATGTCCCCTACTCATTAACACTTTCTTCTTAGGTACTTCTCATAATCATGCCAGTTCTTTACATCCCTCTGAAGTGAATAATCCATACATGGTATGATTCTTTATCAGAAGTAAGACTAATGCTTTGGGCACTGACTTTTGTTGCCCCTAAATTATGTGTTCCATTCATATATTTGCACTGAGTTGGTTTTCTTAGTTTATTTAATCCTTCTCATGCTGCTTTGGAGGATATCTTTCTGGCTTATACTGTTGCTATATAACTTCTTCCTGGCCTGTCAATGCCCTGGTAGGGTTAGGGCCAGCACAGCTGGTAACGGCTGTAAACCTATGTGCAGCACAGTTCTCCCTCAACATGATGGATGCAGAATATGTCCATGCATTCTTCAAACCACAAAGAAGGCATTTATGGTAGTTACATGAGGTTTCTGCTTTCAGCCACATCTGTACAAAGCACAGATCTGGGAGACAGAAAGAAACTGCACACTCACCTGCTATAACCCCCAAACTGTCAGGACACGAAGCTTTAAGTTCATGACTCTCTGTCAACTGACTCTTCTGTAAGGTTGATCGATCATCCCACCTCTTTTAGACAGGAGGCCAGCAAAGCTGGTGGCAGGAAGGGGAGATTCAGAGAGTCTAAAGGGAAGATGCAAGGTGGCCTCTTCCCACAAGTGTTGTTGCAGGGTGCAGCCTCCTCAGTCACTGAACTCATGCCTTATGCTAGTATAAAGCTAAAAATCTAGGTGAGTGCCCCTGCCCTAAGATACCCAAAAGTCCAGAGCAGGGAGCCTACATGTTTTTCTTCCCTGGTGGCATTCTCCAGCTGGGAGACTTAGCCTGTTGAATCCTTATAGAGAGATGTAGGATTTGACACGAAGTCCTCTGCTCTGTCAAAGGCCAAAATCTTCAGGAGAAGGAAAGTGCTCACAGTTTTAGGATAAATCAGAGAATGTCATATATGGATACTGATACATGGTCTTAGCAGTTGCTACATCTCTAGGTATTAATTCGCTGGACTTACTGCTTCTATTCTTCCTGAGACTACAAATTTTTGGTTGAACAACAAAAAAAGACTCATACAATCATTGAACCAATGAATGTTAACATTCAAAAGGACACCTAGATGATGTAGTTCAGCTCATAGTTTTACAAATAAGGAAAGAGAGGATCAGGTAGATTAAGTATTGCACAGTTCTCCTGAGTCTTGGTTCATAACAGACATTAGCTAGTATCAGTGGACATATTCTATCAGCATTGATTGCTCAGGACAGTCACTGGGCACATAATACAGATAAACTTGAGGCTCTCAATCCCATACTGCACTGAGATATTGAGATGCCAAAAAGGGGCAGAAGTATGCCTTCTTTTCATGAGTCCTTAGAAGAGAGTGTTACATCTTTCATTCAGATTTCATGTGGTTCCTCCTTTTGTTCACCTTATCAAGCAGAGGCTGATGCAGTATGAGCCACCAGCTAAAGGAAAATAATCTAAGCAAGACTGAGAACACCTTTATTGAAATAAGATAGCAGCTTTAGGCAAACAGATCAGTTGGATCTTTTGCTGCATTGCAGGAATTACCCTGAAATGAGTGCCAACATGCAATTAAAGTTAATTCTAGAATCTTGGAATGGATTGTAGAGAAAATCGAGTCTAACCTTCCCATTGTACAGGCTCAGAGAAGTTCGATGATTTGTTTTGGGTCACACAGCATGTGGGTGGCAAAGACATAGAAGAATGCAGGTTTTTGACTCCAGAATAGAATGTTTTTCCTAAACTATTCTGACCTTTTCACAAGCCGCAAAAGCGTTTCTTATGGTCTCTATATTGAGGATTTATCCATGCATGAAATGAAGCAAGACAAACACAAAGGTGACTGCGCCTACTGAACGCCCCATAGTCTAGGAGAGCATGTTGGAGTAGAAGCTGAAGTTCTCCGTCGTGGTCTTAGAGTCGCTGCGAGGGGAGTCATTGGAGGTCTTGTCCAGGGATGAGGGCATGGCCTTGGGGCCTTCCTCCAGGTCTTCCTCATGGGCCCCCACCACTGTGGAGACAGTGGTCTCCAGGCGGCTGACTTTATACACACTGCCCTGCGTCTGGAAGTACCTAGTGGATTTCATTTCGAGCCCCTCATAGTCACCAGCACTGATGAAAGGGCAGCACCGAAAGGCTTGCTTGAAGCCCAGACGGAACCTGAAGAGAGAGTAGAAGGAGAGGTAATCCTTGAGTATGGCCTGCTTTCAGAGGTGTTCCCATCATTGTGGTAGCTCTTTAATACGTGGACATACCCAAATGAGACACTGTGTTATTAATTTTTTTAATTAATTGACAGCTGAAGATGCTAAGGGCAAAAAGATTCAAAGGTCAGTGATCAAGGTCAAATCCAGGACTAGAACCCAAGTTCATGTGAAATGCATGTCTGTACTTAGGGTGGCTGTTGAAATATACTGCCTCCACTGGTTCAGGGTCAGCTGATTTTGGGTCAATTCAACATCAGTAAAAACATTCACCAAGTGTTTACTATATGCACAATACTGTGTCAAGACTCAGTCCTTTCCTTCAAGCAGCCCACTGACTTTCTGCCAATCATGTCCCTTCAGAATCAGCTTTTGGGAGATTAAACTTAGAAGTGTTTAGGTATGTTGTGAGGCTCCTAGAAGAAAGATAAATCCATGAGTTAGACAAGCAAGACCATTTGGACAAGTCCCAGGGGATATCTGTCCCCAAATTCATAGCACCTGAGTGTCTCATTCAGAGAAGTCACGTTATAGGCTGATAACTGTTGGCTATAAATGTGACAAGCCTTTTTTCCTTCCCCCTCCTTCTCCTGCCTCCTTTTTCACAGAGGCTGAGATGGTGCTCCAGATGAGTGAGCTGCCACCATGGCATACCAGCTGCCTCTTGGGGACTCTGCACACAGTGGTGAATTCCCTATTACTGAACACCATTCTAGATGGCTCTCCCTTCTCTTACTTGTCTGAGGTTGGCTTCCACTTCAGGGAAGGCTCTCCTGGCCCCTGTGGCCAAATAAAGGCAGAATCAGGCCTTTGAGGCTCTGACTTCTTTTTGCTTACCCTGTCCTGCTGGAAGTGCTGGAAGAAACTGGACAAAGCTGCCCAGATTTTATGATGGGATGGGAAGAAGAAAATGAGAGACCAGAGAAGGGAAAAGATGCCATGTGGTGGATAATTATTCTAGGGGCATCAATCTCTCTCTTTCTCTCTTGTTCTCTCTCTCACTATCACTCTCTGACTCATTCACTCTCTGACTCCTCTCTCTCTCTCTTTGATTCTCTTTCTCTTTGTCTGCATGGACAACCCTCTGTGCATGGAATCCATAGAGCAGATTGAGAAATTCATGAACTTGATCCAGCTTGCAACCTGCTTTATATATATTAATCACAGAGGTTTCTTTTATCTGCCCCTGTGCCCCACCCTCTACTACTGACTTAGTAACGAGTGTTTAAAAGTCAGAAGATTTCACATAAAAACATGGATTTCTGGTTCATCTTGGAAAAGAAAAAAAAGTCTCCTCAGGGCTCATATTCCTGCATGGTGACAAGAAGACCATTTGTCTTTGTAGTTCCCAAGTAGCCAACCTAAATGAGGAAAGCCAGCTGTGAGACAAGAGGGAGTGGTAAAGACTACAGAGAACTAATCATCGCATGGTTCAGTCCGCAGGGATTGAACAGTGTGATGATTAGTTTCTTGTCCTGGAGAGAGTATGGGGGATGGGGTTCTTACCTGTCATTGAGGCAGCAGTAGATGATGGGGTTGTACATTGTAGAGCTCATGGCCAGCCACATGATGGCCAGGTAAACCTGCTGAATAAACTTCTCCAGGTAGAGATCAGGGTTGATGTAAGGCAGGAGGAAGAAGACGTGGAAGGGCAGCCAGCAGACGGCAAAGGTGCATACAACAATAATCATCATCTTAACCACCTGGCAAGAGGGTGAGACAGGTGAGACCACCAGCACATCCTCTCTTTCTCATGTTATTTTCTCTCTTATCCTGCCCCCTGACTGTGCACAATGTGATATGGAGTGTAAAGTAATTATAATAACACCTTTCAAGGTGGAGGAAGGACCATTTATATGTGGTACCAAAGGACTTTGTTTATGTCAGTGATTCTCAGAGGGTGGCCCCAGGACCAGCAACATGGCCATAACTTGAGTACTTGTCAGAAATGCAAATTCTTGGACCCCATTCCAGGCTAACCAAATCAAAAAGTTTGAGTGTGGGACCCAGAATTCAGACTTTGACAAGCCCTTCTGATTGTTCTGATGTGCACTCATGTTTGAGAACTTCTGTGTTATACCATACTTCTGGGCAATGACTGGAGAAGCCAAGGGAGACCAGATTAATGAGCAAAGGGGAATGGGTGTTCAGGAGGTAAAGACCCAGGAATGGGGAGGAAGCAGCAGGGGGAAAGGGGTCATGAGCCAGAGCAGGCTTCTAGGTGTGAAGACTCAGGGAGAGGGAAAGAGAAGGGGTGGGATTTGGACAGCAGCAGCAAGGGAGTGTCAGATGTTTAAAGGGGATATTAATAAAATGGTTTTATGAATACTGGGTGATATAACCCATTCCTTTTTATTCCCAAGAAACCTTCAGAGAAAAAATGACCTAAGAGAGGTGTGGCCAAGATAGTGGAGTAGGAAGACACTGAGCTCACCTCCTCCCATGGGCACACCAACTAGTTACAGAGAAACTATTAATGAGAATGACCTGAAGACTAGCAGAAAAGCTTTTCTTGAACTAAAGATATAAATAAGGAATCACAATGAGATGGATAGGAGGGACAGAGATGCAGTATAGTCAAGACCCACACCCCTGGGGAGGTCACCCCCAAATGGAAGGATGATCACAATTGCAGAGGTCCTCCCCAAGGAGCAAGAGGTCTGAGCCCCACATCAGCGGGGTATGCACTGGGAAGACAAACCCTCAGAATCTCTTGCTTTGAAGGCAAGCAGGGCTTGCACACTGGAGGGCTAGAGAGCTGTAGGAAACAGAGATTCTGCTTTTAAAGAGTGCACAAAAAATCTCACATGCTCTGAGTCTCAGCACAGAGGTAGTGATTTGAGAGGAGCCTGAGCCAGACCCACTTGCTGACCTTGAAGAGCCTCCTGGAGAAGAAGGAGGCAATTGGGAACATCCCTGGGGACAAAAACACCAGTGGCAGCTGTATGGGGGAGCTCATTCTACCATGAGGACACTGGTTTTGGCAAATGCCATTTTGGAGTTCTTCTTCTAGTCTATTAGCTCTGGGAGGTTACCCACCCACCAGTGGGCTGGTACAAGCCCCAGGGCCCTCATAGACCCACAGCCAGCTGCCCCAGGACCTGGCCCTGTGCACAAGTGCGCCAACAGTCACAAGGCAGAGTCGGCAGTGAACTGGGCTGGGGGCCAGCCCCACCTACCAACATGCCCACAGTAGTCAGTCCCAACACAACAGAACGGCCCACACAGCACATATAGGGGGCACCCCTAGAGCATATAGCTCTGTTGATCAGAGGAGAGTGTGCTGCTGGGCCCCACAGGACAGCTCCAACACAAGGTCACTTCTCCAAGATCAGAACATGTAACCAACTTACCTAATGCATAGAAATAAGCACAGAGAAATAAATACACACAATTTGAGGAGACAGAGGAATATGTTTTCAACAAAGGCACAAGAAAACCTCAGAAAAAGAACTAAATGAGGTGGAGATAAGCAATCTACTTGAAAAAGATTTCAAAGTAATGACAATAAATATGCTCAATGAACTTGAGAGAAGAATGGATAAACACAATGAGAATTTAAATAAAATTAGAAAATATAAAGAAGAACCAAACAGAACTGAAGAATACAATAACTGAAATAAAAAATTCACTAGAAGGAATCAACAGTGGATTAGGTGATACAGAGGAGTGGATCAGCAAACTGGAAGACACCCAAGCTGAACAAAAAATTTAAAAAGAAAATAATTAACAAAAAAATGAGTGTAGTTTAAGAGACCTCTGGGACAACCAAAGTGTACAAATATTTGCATTGTAGGGGTCCAAGAAGGATAAGAGAGAGAGAAAGCATCAAAGAACTTATTTGAAGGAATAATAGCTGAAAAGTTCCCCAATCTGGGAAAGGGAACAGACATCCATGTCCAAGAAGCACAAAGAGTCCCAAACAAGATGAACCCAAAGCAGTCCACACCAATACACATTATATTAATATGGCATATATTAAAGATAAAGAGAGAATATTAAGAGCAGCAAGAGGAAACAAATAGTTATACACATGGGAACTCCCATAAGACTGTCAGCTGACTTTTCAGTAGAAATTTTGCAGGCCAGAAGGGAGTGGCACCATATATTCAAAGTGATGAAAGGATAAAACATGCAACCAAGAATACTCTATCTGGCAAGACTATCATTCAGATTTGAAGGAGAGATACAAATTTTAAGACAAGCAACAGCTAAAAGAATTCAGCACCACTAAACTGGCTTAACGAGAAATGTTAAAGGGACTTCTCTAAGGGGAAAAGAAAAGACCATAGCCAGAAAAATGAAAATTATGAGAGGAAAAATCTCATTGGTTAAAGCAAACATACAATAAAGATAGTAGATCAACCACTTATAAAGCTAGTAGGAAGATTAAAGACAAAAGTAGTAAAATCATCTATATCCACAATAAGTAGTTAAGGGATACACAAAACAAAAAGATGTAAAATATGATGTCAAAAACATTAAATGTGGGGGGGGGGGAAATAAAAATGAAGGGTGGTTAGAATGAGTTCAGACTTAAGTGGTCACCAACTTAAAAATAATCACATGTGGGACTTCCCTTTGGTGCAGTGGTTAAGAATCTGCCTGCCAATGTGGGGGACACAGGTTCGAGCCCTGGTCTGGGAAGATCCCACATGCCGCAGAGCCCATGCACCACAATTACTGAGCCTGCACTCTAGAGCCTGTGAGCCACAACTACTGAGGTTGCATGCCACAACTACTGAAGCCGGCGCACCTACAGCCCATGATCCACAACAAGAGAAGCCACTGCAGTGAGAAGCCCTCACATCGCAATGAAGAGTAGTCCCCACAACCCACAACTAGAGAAAGTCTGCATGTAGCAATGAAGACCCAACGCAGCCAAAAAAAAAAAAATCACATGTGTATGTATATATAGTTTGCTATATATAAACATCATGGTAACCACAAACCAAAAAAATCTCTAATAGATACACATGAAAAAAGAGAAAGGAATCCAAACATAACATTAAAGGCAGACATTAAACCACAAGGGAAGAGAGCAAAAAAGAGAAGAAAAGAGAACTATAAAACAACAAAATGGCAATAAGTACATTACAGACCAATATAACCGATGAACATGCATGCAAAATCCTCAACAAAATATTAGCAAACAGAATTCAACAATACCTTAAAAGGACCATACACCATGATTGAGTGGAATTTGTGCCTGGGATGCAAGGATGTTTCAACATCAGCAAATTAGTCAATGTGTTACATCACACTAACAAATTGAAGAATAAAAATCATATGATCATTTTCATAAATACAGAAAAAACTTTTGACAGAATTCAGTATCTTTTTATGACAAAAACTCTCAACAAAGTGGGTATAGAGGGAACATACCTCAACATATAAAGGCCATATATGACAAACCCATAGCTAACATCATATTCAGTGGTGAAAAGGTGAAAGCATTTCCTCTAAGATCAGGAACAAGAAAACGTTGCCCACTCTCACCCTTTTTATTCAATGTAGTATTGGGAGTTCTATTCAAAGCAATCAGACAAGAAAAAGAAATAAAAGATATCCAAATTAGAAAGGAAGACTTCAAACTGTCACTGTTTGCAGATGACAGGATACTATACATTGAATATCCTAAAGAACCCACCAAAAAACTATTAGAACTAATAAACAAATTCAATAAAGTTTCAGGATACAAAATTAATATACAGAAATCTGTTGCATTTCTATATACTAACACTGAAATATCAGAATGAGAAATTAAGAAAACAGTCCCATTTACGACTGCATCAAAAAGAATAAAATACCTAAGAATAAACCTAACCAAGGAGGTAGACAACTTGTACTTGGAAAACTATAAGGCACTGATAAAATAAATTGAAGGGGACACAAGCAAAAACCAAAATATAGCATGCTCACAGATTGGAAGAATTAATATTGTTAAAATGACCGTACTACCCAGGGCAACCTACAGATTCAATGCAATCTATCAAAATATCAAAGGCAATTTCACAGAACTACAACAAATAATTCTAAAACTTATACAGAAACACAAAAAACCCCAAGTAGCCATAAAAATCTTGAGAAAGAAGAACAAAGCTGGAGGCATTATGCTCTTGATTTCAAAAACATACTAAAAGCTACAGTAATCAAAACAATATGGTACTGGCACAAAACAGTCACAGAGCTCAAAAGAACAGAATAGAGATCCCAGAAATAAATCCACACCCATATGGTCAATTAATTTATGACAAAGGAGGCAAGAATTATAGTGGGGAAAATACAGCCTCTTCAAAAAACAGTGTTGGGAAAAGTTGACTGCTACATGCAAAAAAATAGAACTGGATTACATTCTCACATCATATATAAAAATAAATTCAAACTGGATTAAAAACTTAAATAGAAGACCTGAAACCACAAAACTTCTAGAAGAAAACAGGAAGCACCCTTTTTGACACTGGTCTTAGCATTTTTTAAAAAAAATTTGTCTCCTCAGGCAAGGGAAACAAGAGCAAAAATTAACAAATGGGACTACATCAAAGTGAAAAGCTTTTGCACAGTGAAGGAAACTAAAAACAAAAAGGCAGCTTACTGAATATTTGCAAATAATGTATCTGATAGGGGATTAATATCTAAAATATACAAAGAACTAATATCACTCAACATCAAAAAAACCAAACAACTGCATTAAAAAATGGCAGGGACCTGAAGAGATGTTTCTCCAAATAAGGCATACAGATGGCCAAAAGGCACATGTAAAGATACCCAACATCACTCATCAAACCAAAACCGCAATGAGATATCACTTCACACGTGTCAGAATGGCTATATCACAAAGACAGCAGATAACAAGCATTGGCAAGGTTGTAGAGAAAAATGAGCCTTTGTAAACTGTTGGTGGAAATGTAAATTGGTGCAGCCATTCTGGAAAACAGTATGGAGATTCCTCAACAAATTGAAAAGAGAACTACCATATGATCCAGCAACTACACCCCTGGGTATTTATCCAGAGGAAACAAAAACACTTTGAGAAGATACAAGTACCCTGATGTTTATAGGAGCATTATTTACAATAGCCAAGATATGGAAGCAACCTAAGTGTCCATTGATAGAGGAATGGGTATAAAAATATATTTTATGTATATATATATACACACACATACAATGGAATATTACCCAGACATTAAAAAATGAAATCTTGTCATTTGGGACAACATGGATGAATATAGAGGGTATTATCCTAAGAGAAAGTCAAATATCACATCATCTCACTTATATGTGGAATCTAAAAAACAAAACAAAGAAACAAACAAAACAAAAGCAGACTCATAAAGATGTAGAGAATAAAAGGGTGGTTGCCAGAAAGAAGGGGGATGGGTAGGTGGGTGAAATGGGTGAAGGGGATTAAGGGGTACAAACCTTAAATAAGTCATGGGGATGTAATAAGCAGCATAAAGAATATGGTCAGTAACATTTTAATAACTTTGTATGGGGACAGATCATTACTAGAATTATTGTGGTGCTAGTGGATGCAAATGTCAAATCATTATGTAATACACCTGAAATTAATATACTATTGTAAGTCAACTGTATTTCAATAAAAAAGAAAAGCTATCTAGCATCCACACAATGAAATACTATGCAAAGAAGTACCAAAAGAGAAAAATAAAGAATGAGAAATCTCTTTCTATATTGATTTTTGAAGATTTTGTGGATATTGTTAAATTTAAAAATAAGAGGAAGAACAGCGTGTATTTACTATTTGTGTAAGAAAGAAAAGAATATATATTTATTTGGCTTACAAATAAATTTGGCTTACAAATAAATTTATTTGCATTACAATATCTGAAAGGATTAACAACAACTGTGATTATCATACTCTGTGTGTGTGTGTGTGTGTGTGTGTGTGTGTGTGTGTGTGTGCATACACATTTGGGAACTGTGTAGATGGAGGACCTAGAAAGGAGGGAGACCTTTCATGGTAAGACTCAATATATTTCTTGACTTTTAATTTTCGAATAATTTAAGACTCCCAAGAAGTTGCAAAAATAGGTCAGAGAGTTCCCAGGTACCCATCACACAGCTTCTCCCAATGATATCATCTTACATAACTATGCCACATGATCAAAATCAGGAAACTGATGATAGTGCAGTGCTATTAATGGACTGCATTTGGATTTTGCCAGTTTTTACATGCATTTTTTTTTTGGTGTATAGTTCTATGAAATTTTATCATATGCAGAGATAAGTGAAAAACCCACAGCAATCAGGATACATAGCTGCTCCATCATCACAAAGAAACTCACTCATGCTGTCCCTTTGTAGACAGACTCTTCCCCCAGTACTAATCCTGGCAACTCCTAGTCTGTTCTCCATCACCATAATTTTGTTTCTTTTAGTACTTTTTGATGTTTGAACCAAGTAAATGTACTATTTGTCAAATTTTAATAATAAAAGAGAACTGAATAACGCTTCATGCTTTTGTAGTTAAATATGTGTGTTTGTGTTTTAATGACTTGACAGTTTTCAATTAGCCTTAAGGCGAGAGTGAGGTGGCTTATGCCTGTACAGGCAGGCCTAGGTTACGAAAACATTGAAGAAAGATCTCTTCCCTCCCCTCCCTTCCCCTTTCCTCCACTCCCTTCTATTGTTCCCAGGACCCAGGGATGTTTTGTGCCTGCTGCCTCTGGGTCTCCTGAGGCTCTGGGGCTCATAAACTTGCCGGTCTGTCACCTATGCCAGGGTGGGTTAAGTACTGCCTGCCCTTTGCTCACCTTGCGCTTGGCAGAGACTTGCTCGTGGTAACGGTCAGAGGAGTCCCCAGGGATCTCGCTGGCCCACAGTGTGATACCCACTACAGTGTACGCATAGCCTATCACCAGCAGGGGGAGGAAGTAGATCAACACAGTCACACAGATGTGGTACCTGCAACAAGGTGGATGGAAGGGGTCAGTTCAAGAAATAATAGGGTTGGTCAAGCCTTGATGGTTACATTTCTCAGCATTTGCCATTAATAAGCTTTGATAATAAGGCTAGCCACCTGCATTGGAGAGAAGGGTGATATGTTAATGGATAAAGTAGAGAAAGCAAATCTCTTCAACTTATGTTTTTCTTATGGACTTTTTCCATAATGGAGATTCCTATTCAGAATGAAAAGAGAAGAACAAACACTGATCAGAGGGAACTGAATCTGTTGTATACCTACAGCAATTTTAGTTGATGTTAAGTTCAATATTGCTTACCTCTCCCTCCAAAGAGAAAATGAAATCTTAGGCTGCATTAATGGAAGTATAGTCTCTAGAATAAAGGAGGTGATTTTACTGCTCAATACATACTTGTCAGATTTAAACTTAGGGTCAATTTTGGTGCAGGAACATAGACCAACTAGTACATTCAGATGAGAACCATCGTCGTGGTTAATGAGACAATCTATCCTAAATGACAAATGGCTTCATGGATATAAGCATAATTATCTTGGAGAGAGATAAGACTTATCCTAGAATTAAGATCAGTAGGTGAGAGCCACAAAGTTTAAGCTACTTCTAGGCCTGGTCCTTAAATATATATCTCCAGACGGAAGCTGTCTGGGTCTCTGAGTTACCACTTGGAGGACAGATACCAAATGATTTGAGTCTGATTGGAATATGAGAAAGAAACAAACCTTTGCAGTGTTAAACCACAGATTTTGAGGTTTCTTACAACAGCACAACTTATCCTATTCTGTTTAAGATGAAGCTCATTGTAAGTTGGACATTTTAATAAGTTATTTGAATTTTGAGAAAGAGTATTTTTTCTCAGATGGTCCTTGGCATGTCTGGCTAGTTATAGGACTTTCCCCCTGATGTGAGTTTAATGCAAAGCCTCAGCATTCCTGATAATAATAATAAGAAGAAGAACAGCTAATATTTTGAGGGTTTTACTCTAGGTCACTGTGTTCATAATAACATTAATGATAGTATTAATAGCTGAACTGGAAGTTAGATTTTATTGAGTGAATAGCACAGTGCCATGCACTTTACTGGCATTATCTTCTTTAATCCTCAAAACAAATGATTAGGTAGATACTATCATAATCCCATTTTGTAGATAAGGAAACCAAAGCTTAGAATTTAATTAACTTTCCGAAATTCATAGCTGGTAAAATGAGGAGCTGAGATTAGAGCCAGCCACAGAGCCAGCTTCTTTTCACTGGAGAAAAGTCACCCAGTGATATATATATATTTTAATATTTTAATTTAATTTTATTTATTTTTTTATACAGTAGGTTCTTATTAGTTATCTATTTTATACATACTAGTGTATACATGTCAATCCCAATCTCCCAATTCACCCAACCACCACCATCAGCACCACCACTTTCCCCCCTTGGTGTCCATACGTTTCTTCTCTACACTGTGTCTCTATTTCTGCCCTGCAAACCGGTTCATCTGTACCATTTTTCTAGGCTCCACATATATACGTTAATATACGATATTTGTTTTTCTCTTTCTGGCTCACTTCACTCTGTATGACAGTCTCTAGAACCATCCACGTCTCTACCAGTGACCCAATTTCATTCTTTTTTATGGCTGAGTAATATTCCATTGTATATATGTACCACATCTTATTTATCCATTCATCTGTTGATGGACATTTAGGTTGCTTCCATGACCTGGCTATTGTAAATAGTGCTGCAAGGAATATCAGGGTGCATGTGTCTTTTTGAATTATGGTTTTCTCTAGGGGTATGCCCAGTAGTGGGATTGCTGGGTCACATGGTAATTCTATTTTTAGTTTTCAAAGGAACCTCCATACTGTTCTCCGTAGTGGCTGTATCAATTTATATTCCCACCAACAGTGCAAGAGTGTTCCCTTTTCTCCACACCCTCTCCAGCATTTGTTGTTTGTAGATTTTCTGATGATGCCCATTCTAACTGGTGTAAGGTAATACCTCATTGTGGTTTTGATTTGCATTTCTCTAATAATTAGTGATGTTGAGCAGCTTTTCATGTGTTTCTTGGCCATCTGTATGTCTTCTTTGGAGAAATGTTTATTTAGGTCTTCTGCCCATTTTTTGATTGGGTTATTTGTTTTATTAATATTGAGCTGCATGAGCTATTTGTATATTTTGGAGATTAATCCTTTGTCCATTGATTCATTTGCAAATATATTCTCCCATTCTGAGGGCTTTCTTTTCATCTTGTTCATTGTTTCCTTGGCTCTGCAAAAACTTAAGTTTCATTAGGTCCCATTTGTTTATTTTTGTTTTTATTTCCATTACTCTAGGAGGTGGATCAAAAAAGATCTTGCTGTGATTTATGTCAAAGAGTGTTCTGCCTATGTTTTCCTCTAAGATTTTTATAGTGTCTGGTCTTACATTTACATCCATTTTGAGTTTATTTTTGTGTATGGTGTTAGGGAGGGTTCTAATTTCATTCTTTAACATGTAGCTGTCCAGTTTTCCCAACACCACTTATTGAAGAGACTGTTTTTTCTCCATTGTGTATCCTTGCCTCCTTTGCCATAGATTAGTTTACCATAGGTGTGTGGGTTTATCTCTGGTCTTTCTATCCTGTTACATTGATCTATATTTCTGTTTTTGTGACAGTACCATATTTTCTTGATTACTGTAGCTTTGTAGTATAGTCTGAAGTCAGGGAGTCTGACTCCTCCACCTCTGTTTTTTTTTTCCCCTCAAGACTGCTTTGGCTATTCAGGGTTTTTTGTCTCTATACAAATTTTAAGATTTTTTTGTTCTAGTTCTGTAAAAAATGCCACTGGTAATTCAATAGGGATTGAATTGAATGTGTAGATTGCTTTGGGTAGTAGAGTCATTTTCACAATATTGATTCTTCCAATCCAAGAACATGGTATATCTCTCCATCTGTTTGTGTCATCTTTGATTTCTTTCATCAGTGTCTTATAATTTTCTGAGTACAGGTCTTTTACCTCCTTAGGTAGGTTTATTCCTAGGTATTTTATTCTTTTTGTTGAAATGGTGAATGGGATTATTTCCTTAATTTCTCTTTCTGATCTTTCATTCTTAGTGTATAGGAATGCAAGAGATTTCTGTGCATTAATTTTGTATCCTGCAACTTTACCAAATTCATTGATTAGCTCTAGTCACCCAGTGATATTTTCTTCCACTATTTATGCTTATTTTCTGCAATATTTTTTTTCCAAAAAGGAAAACCCACTTACTCACTCACAATTTCTCCTTTATCAATAGTTTGTTTTCAATCACTTCTTTGCAAAGCCCCACAGTTTTACCACTTATTCTGCCTCCTCTGAATGCTAAAATTTGAAACTTGAAGAAACTTGAAGAGTTCTTAAAGTAAAAAGCCACAGATTCAGCAAAGCAGGGTGTTTAGTGCAAGCTGTTATGTACAGACTGGCTGTTCCATGCAGACAGGCTGTTCTGTGCAGACAGGCTCTTCCATGCAGACAGGCTGTTCCAGTCTTACCAGACTTTCAGTGTTCACTTTGATTGTCTCCTCTAGAAGACTTCTTGGGAGCCTCAGTTCTCTAGTCACCACAGCAGTGACTGCATACTTGTTTCCTACCTGATCTCAGTCCCTCTTCCTGATTGCTGTATAGATACTGCTTGAAATCAAAATGTTTGGGGACTATGGTGTCAGGGAGACCCTGGGAACCTGCAGGTTGCACCTATTTCTTCTATCTGTAAGAACAGCCCTCCCTTTTGAAGACCAATACTTACTTGGCGATAAAAACATGTTAACTGAGCTTTGTGGGGTCTTTCTCTCAGAGCGCTGAGCATCTTTTTGGAGTCAGGGATATGATGAGAGAACACTGCAGTCAAGTCACAGATGCTTCTTACCTTGGACCAGTGGTTCTCAAACTTAAACCAGCCTCAGAATCACCTAGAGGGCTTGTACAAATATGGAGGGCTAGGCCCCACTCTGGGCCCCACCCAGTTTCCAACTTAGCATGTCTGAGGTAAGTCTGAGAATCTGAATTTATAACAAGTTCCCAGGTGACGCTGATGCTGGTTCTGGTTCAGACTTTGAGAAACATTTAGACCACTGGTTCTCAAGCTCAGAATCACATGAGAAACATCGGGGGAGATTTTTAAATGATCAGTGTCCAGAGATACTCATGTAATTGGTCATGAGTGTGGGAGCAGAAAACCACAGTTTAGAAAATTCCCCAAACCATTCTGGAATACAGCTGACATTGAGAATCACCTTTTCAGATCCAAGGCCTACAAGCCTGTTGGAACTACTATATTGTTGTTGGAGATTTAATTACATCACTAAAGTATGTATTAACCATATTTTCTAGTTTCTGTATCTGATGCTTTGACATCTTGGGTCTTGCTGATGAATCTAGGAGGGACTGCCTGTCCAGAGCTAGCTAACTCCTAGAGATAACTCCTGCTAGTGTGACTTCATATTCAAACTAAACAACCCAAGGCCCCTACCTGCCGTCTATCTGCTTTTTCGGGGCTCTTACACTACAGGATACTATCCTTCTGCCCTAATCACCCCAGGGCCACCTCAGACATCTATGGGCAGCCCCTACACTGGAGCCCACTGAAATGATTCAAACAAGAAAATGCTAGGCCTGTTTACCCTGCCTCACTGGTTGCTTCCCTCAAAAACATAGTAAAAGACTTTCCTACAGTTTCCCCATGCTCTCTGCCTGTGACCCTCTGTGGGGTGGTGTGCACCTTCCTCTTGGGAACTATGAGTAATAAACTATATTTTCAATGGAAATCACGTCCCGATCTGTTGGCCTCACTGTACGTGAATTAAAAAAATGAAATCTATACTTTAAAACAAAGTGCTCCAGGGAGATCAACTCGATGCTTTGTGACTACCTAGAGGGGCGGGATAGGGAGGGTGGGAGGGAGATGCAAGAGGGAGGAGATATGGGGATATATGTACATGTATAGCTGATTCACTATGTTATAAAGCAGAAACTAACACACCATTGTAAAGCAATTATACTCCAATAAAGATGTTAAAAACAAAAAACAAAGAAAACCCCCACAAAGTGCTCTTTGGAAAATCACAAATCAGACCATTAGGAAAATGCTAAGCTAAATCAGTAAACATAAATTATCAGCTTCTTTTTTTTTTTAAGAAGGAAAAGTTATTTTGTTATTCATTTGTGGGAAAGAAAAAGTATGGACTTAATTTAAACTAAAATGAGTTATAGACAGGTCCATGCTCTAACAGGGATAATTAAGAATAACAGGAATATGCCCCAGCAATTCCACTTCTAGATACATACCCAGAAATGAATGCAGGGACTCAAACAAATACTTGTACACCAATGTTCATAGCAGCATTATTCACAATAACTAAAGCGTGGAAACAACCCAAATGCACCTCAGTAGATGAATGGATAATCAAAATGTGGTATATACATAAAATAGAATATTATTTAGCCTTAAAAAGAATGAAGTTCTGATACATGCTACAACTGGATGAACCCTGCAAACATTATGCTAAGTGAATAAGCCAGACACAAAAGGACAAATATTGTATGACTCCACTTACATGAAATATTTAGAACAGGAAAATTCATAAAGACAGAAAATAGAACAGAGGTTACCAGGAGCTGGGATATGGGGATGGGAGTTACTGTTTAATAGGTACAGAATCTGGGATGATAAAGTTCTTGAAATGGACAGTGGTGACAGTTGCATAACATTGTGAATGTAAAATGATAAATTTTACATTATGAATATTTTATCACATATGTAAATGTCATACACACACACATATATATTACATAATATAATAAAAAACCATAAGAACATTTAATCTGACCTGGGGTCCCGGGTCTCCAGATTTTCAGCCTTCTATTCCCCTCAGATACTCCTCAACTACCTCCAAAATAATAAAAATCCTCCACTGTGATCAAAGGGTAAGTAAATCTTGCTCATATAAACCCCTTTCACATGGAAGTTGCAAGTGCTCAATCCAATGTCCAAGTTATCAAAAATTCTAAATGAATGTAGGTCAAGTGAATGAAATTTAATCACTAGAAAATATGAAAATAAATATATTTCTTCCATCTTGACACATTCTTGGAGAAGTTTTACCTATTCTTGCAGTTAATTGGAGATAAACCTGCATTTTAATATTTTGCCCAAATCATTATTTTAGAGAACTGGTCAATAGGACCTAGTATAATCTTATTTTGTACAGCTTCATGGGTTTTTTTGGCTCTTGAATCTGATAGCTCTCAGAAGTAATATCTGCCTTGGGAGAAGAGATCAGGGATCAGGGATCAGGGATGTGCCAAATGTGAGCCAGGGAAAGAATCAGGAGTGACTGCAATAGACTGTGACTGAAAGGACAGCTTGGTTCCCACATGATGAGATAGATGAGACATGTGCATTGATTTTTTTTGTGTTTTTTATTAAGTCTTTTTAAAAACTGAGGCATAGTTGATTTATAAAATTATATGTTTCAGTGCAACATAGTGATTCACAATTTTAGAGGCTATACTCCATTTATAGTTATTATAAAATATTGACTATATCCCCTATTCTGTACAACATATCCTTGTAGCTTATTTATTTTATACATAGTAGTTTGTACCTCTTAATCCCATACTCCTATCTTGCCCCTCCACTCTTGCCTCTCACCACTGGTAAGCACTAGTTTGTCACTATATCTATGAATCTGTTTCTCTTTTATTATATTCACTAGTTTGTTCTATTTTTTAGATTCCACATATAAGTGATAACATACAGTATTTTGTCTTTCTCTGTCTGACTTATTTCACTAAGTACCTTCCAAGTCCATCCATGTTGTTGCAAGTGGCAAAATTTCATTCCTTTTTATGGCTGAGTAATAGTTCATTGTATTAATATTTATATACCACATCTTCTTTAGTCATTCATCTGGTGATGGAAACTTAGGTTGCTTCCATGTCCTGGCTATTGTCAATTATGCTACTATGAACATTGGGATGCATATATCTTTTTGATTTTTGAATTAGTGTTTTTGGTTTTTTGTATATACATCCAGGAATGGAATTGCTGGGTCATATGGCTAATTCTGTTTTTAGTTTTTTGAGGAACCTCCTTTCTGATTTCCATAGTGGCTGCACCAATTTACATTCTCACCAACAGTGTAGGTTTCTTCACATCCTCACCAACAGTTGTTATCTGTAGACTTTTTGAAGATAGCCATTCTGACAAGTGTGAGGTGATATCTCATTGTGGTTTTGATTTGCATTTCTCTGATGATTAGTGATACTAAGCATGTTTTCATGTGCCTGTTAACCATCTATATGTCTTCTTTGGAAATATGTCTAATCAGGTCTTCTGTCCATTTTTAATTGGGTTGTTTCTTGATATTGAGCTGTATGAACAGTTCATATATTTTAGATATTAAACCCTTATTGGTTATATCATTTGTAAATATTTTCTCCCATTCAGTAGGTTGTCTTTTCATTTTGTCCATGGTTCCCTTTGCAGTACAAAAGCTTTTAAGTTCAGTTAGGTCTCTTTTGTTTATTTTTGATTTTATTTCCTTTGCCTTAGGAGACAGATCCAAAACAATATTGCTATGATTTATGTCAAAGAATGTTCTGCCTATGTTTTCTTCTAGGAGTTTTATGATTTCAAGCCTTGTATTTAGGTCTTTAACCCTAATATCATTTTCTTACATGTAGTTGTCCAATTTTTCCAGCATCACTTATTGAAGAAACTGTCTTTTTCCAATTGTATATCCTTGCCTCATTTGTCATAGATTAATTGACCATAAGTGCATGGGTTTATTTCTGGGCTCTCAATTCTTTTCCATTGATCTATGTGTCTGTTTTTGTGCCAGTACCATACTGTTTTTACTATTATAGTTTTGTAGTATAGTCTGATGTCCAGAAGCATGATCCTCCAGCTCTCTTCTTTTTCAAGATTATTTTGGCTATTCAGGGTCTTTTGCGTTTCCATACAAATTTTAAAATTATTTGTTCTAGTTCTGTGAAAAATTACCTCAGCTTTCTTTTGATTTCCATTTGCATGGATTACCTTTTTCCATCCCCTACTTTCAGTCTGCGTCTTTAGATCTGAGGTGAGTATCTTGTAGGCAGCATTATATACAGGTCTTGATTTATATTCTTTCAGCCACTCTATGCCTTTTGATAGGAGAATTTAGTCCCTTTACATTTAAAGTAATTATTGATATGTACTTTCTTACTGCTATTTTGTTTATTGTTTTTGTGTTGTTTTTGTAGTTCTTTTTGTTTCTTCTTTTTTTCTCTTCTACTGTGATTTTATGACTATCTTAGTGTTATGTTTGGATTCCTTTCTCTTTTGTGTGTGTATCTATTATAGAGTTTTGGTTTGTGATTATCATAAAGTTTATATATATATAATTATCTATGTCTATATATGATTGTTTTAAGTTGCTGATCTCTTAATTCAAACACACTTTAACAACCCTGCATTTGTACTCTCCTCTCTTCTCGATTACTGTTTTTGACTTCACATTTTACATCTAATTGTTTGAGGTATCCCTTAGCTGCTTATTGTGGATATAGGTGATTTTACTACTTCTGTCTTTTAACCTTCCTACTAGCTTTATGCATGGATCATTTCCTACCTTTATTGTATATTTGCCTTTACTAATGAGTCTTTTCCTTTCATAATTTTCATGTTTCTATTTGTGACCTTTCCTTTTTTTACTTAGAGAAGTCCCTTTAGCATTTCTATTAAAGCTGGTGTGTTTGCTGAACTATTTTAGCTTTTGCTTGTCTGTAAAATTTTTGACCCCTTCATCAAATCTGAAGGAGAGCCTTGTTGGGTACTGTGTTTTTGGTTGTAGGCTTCTCCTCTTTTATCACTTTAAATATATCATGCCACTCACTTCTGGCCTGCAGAGTTTCTACTGAAAAGTCAGCTGATGGCCTTATGGGAGTTTCCTTGTATGTTATTTGTTGCTTTTCCCTTGCTGCTTTTAATATTCTTTCTTTAACTTTAATTTTTGTCATTTTAATTAGAATGTGTTTTGGTGTGTTCCTCTTTGGGTTAATCCTGTATGGGACTCTCTGCACTTCCTGGACTTGGATGACTGTTCCTTTCCCAGGTTAGGGAAGTTTTCAGCTATTATGTTTCCAAATATATTATCAGCCCCTTTCTCTTTCTCTCTTCTCCTGGAATCTCTATAAAGCAAATATTAGTGCACTTGGTGTTTTCCCAGAGGCCTCTTAAACTGTCCTCATTTCTTTACATTCCTTTCTTTTTTTTTCTGTTCAGTGATTTCCACTACCCTGTCTTCCAGCTCACTGATTCATTCCTCTGTTTCATTTAGTCTACTTTTGATTCCTTCTAGTGTATTTTTCATTTCAGTTATTGTGTTCTTCATCTCTATTTGGTTATTCTTTATATTTTCTAACTCTTTGTTAAAAACTTATAACTTCTGACTCTGTACATCTATTCTTCTCCCGAGTTCATTACCCTGAAATCTTTCTTGGGTATAGTGCATATCTCCACTTCACTTAGTTCCTCTTCTGGGGTTTTATCTTGTTCCTTCATTTTGAACAAGTTCCTCTGTTGCCTTATTTTTCCCAACTTGCTGTTTTTAATTCCTATGATTCTGGAAGTTTGGTTATATTTCCTGACTGTGGAAAGGTGGCCTTTTATAGGAGATGTCCTGTGTGTCTGGCAGCACACTCCTCTCTCATCACTAGAGCTATATGTTCCCCTATGTGGGCTTTGTGTGTTCTTCTGTTGTGGCAGGTTGACTACTGTGAGTGGTCTGGTAGGCTTGGTTGGCCCTGGTCTGGTTGGTTGCTAGGCCCTGCCTTGTGTGAAGGTTGCTGGACACTAGTTTGTGAGGCTGGGTTACAAGGCAGTTGGCTTCAGAACCCAAGGAGGACCAAGGGCTAGTGCTGACGCACTGGTGGACAGAGTTGGGGTCCAGGAGACTCCAGCATTGTTACCTGCCCACTGGTGGGTGAAGCCATGTTCTGGGGCTAATGCTCGTCCACTGGCAGGCAGAGTTGGGTCCTGGGATCTATCTTCAAGACCCAGGGGTCCCAGAGCTTGTGTCAGACTGCTGGTGGGTGGGGTCAGTTTCTGACACAGTAGGCTGTTTTGTCGGGTGTGTCCCAAAGTGTCTGTTGGCCTGCAAGTGGGCAGGGCCTGGGTTCAGTCAGACCAAGGGCCTGGGTTCAGTCAGTCCAAGCAGGTGCTGGACTGGTGGTGAGTGGGCTAGGTCTTCAGGCTGTGGGGTTGCTGTTGTCCTATGGCTGGGTTCCACCTGTGGTGGGTTATGCTTGTCCTGAGGAGAACATTCTCACTGGTGGGCAAAGCTGGGGCCCATCTTGTCCCAGGGCAGGATCTGGCCTGCTATTGTGTGGACTGGGTCCTCAGGCTATGGGGCTGTGTATGTTCTGTGGCTCATGTCTACCTGTTAGTGAGTGAGGCTGGTCTCAAGGCTAGAGCAGGGTTGGTGGGGCCAGGGATTCTGGGGAATGGGTCTGCCTACTGGTGGGTGAAGCTGAGTCCTGAGGTCTCTGAGTGCAAGGCCCTGGGGGTCCCAGTTTTCGTTCTTGCACTCTGGTGTGTGGGGCCAGGTCCTGGACATTTTGGTGGGCTGGACTGTGTCCAGTGGTGGCTGTGGGCTCAGGGGGTTTTAAGGCACCCTGTTGTAAGTGGGGTGTTAAAGTCCCCTACTATTATTGTATTGCTGATTTCTTTTTTTAATGTCTCTTAATATTTGCTTTATATATATAAGTGGTCCTGTATAGAGTGCATATATGTTAATGTGTGTAGTACCCTCCTCTTGCATTGATCACTTTATCACTATATAATGCCCTTATTTGTCTTTTGTTATAGAATTTGTTTTAAATTCTATTGTGTCTGATCTGAGTATTGCTATCTGTTTCCTTGTCATTTCCATTTGCATGAAATATCTATTTCTATCCCCTTAATTTCATTCTGTGTGTCTTTGGTTCTGCAGTGCATCTCTTGTAAGCAGCATATAGATAGGTCTTGTTTTTTTTCTTTATCCATTCAGCCATTCTATGTCTTTTGGTTGGAGCATTCAGTCCATTGACATTTAAAGTAATTATTGATAGATATGCACTTATTGACATTTTATTACTCATTTTCAAGTTGTTTTTGTAGTTTTTCCCTATTCTTTTCTTTTTCTCTTAGTCTCTCCACTTGTGGTTTGATGATTTCCTTAGTGGTATGCTTGTCTTCCCCTCTCTCTTGTTTTTGAGTATTTACTGTAGCTTTTTGATTTATGCTTACCATGGGGTTCATATATGTTCACTTATAACTATATCTATTTGTTTTAAGCAGGTAGTCCTTTAAGTTCAAACATATTCTAAAAGATCTACATTTTTTATTCCCTTCCCCCATACTTTGTGCTTTTGATGTCACATTTTACACCTTCATATTTATCCCTTTACTGATTATTCTAGTTATACTTGATTTTACACTTTTTTGTCCTTTAATCTTTGGATTAGCTTATTTAAGTTATTGATCCTTAGACTTTCAGCTGTTCTAGTGGGATTTTCCCCTTTCCTACAGAATCTTCATGTTTTAGCCTTTTCTTTTCCCTTTAGAGAAGACCCTTTAACATTTCTTTTAGGGAAGGTTTAGTATTGATTGACTCTTTTAGTTTTTGCTTATATGAAAATTTCTTTACCTCTCCTTCTATTTTAAATGATAATCTTTCTGGGTAGGTTATCCTTGGTTGCAGGCTTTTCCCTTTCAGTAATTTAAATATATCATGCTACTCCCTTCTGGCCTGCATAGTTTCTGCAGAAAAAGCAGCTGTTAACCTTATGGGGGTTCCCTTGTATATGATTCTTGGTTTTTATTTTGCTACTTTTAGAATTCTCTCTTTAATTTTGCCATTTTAATTATATGTCTTGGTGTGGGTCTATTTAAGTTTATCTTGTTTGGGATTCTCTGTGCTTCCTGTACCTAGATATCTGTTTCCCTCTTCAGGCTTGGGAAGTTTTCAGCCATAATTTCATTAAATATATTTTTAACCCCCTTCTCTCTCTTTCCTCCTTCTGGGACCCCTATAATGCAAATGTTGGTATGTTTGTTATTATCCTAAAGATCCCTTAAACTATTCTCATTGAAAAAAAAATTTTTTTTTTTTGCTATTTTGATTGGGTGATTTCCATTATTCTATCATCTAGATCACATATGCATTCTTCTGTATCATCAAGTCTGCTGTTCATTCCTCTAGTGTGCTTTTCCTTTCATTTATTGTATTCTTTACTTCTGACTCATTCTTATTGATATATTCTAGTTCCTTGTTAAATTTCTCACTGTGTTCATCTGTTCTTTTTTCTAATTCAGTTAGCATTCTTATTACTAATGCTTTGAATTCTTTATCTGGTTTATTTCCATTTTATTAATTGTTTTTCCATGGATTTTCTCTTGCACTTTCAATTGTGACAAATTCCTCTGTCTTCTCATTTTGCTTATCTTTCTCTGTCTCTATGCAATTAAGTGAAACAGTTACCTATTGTAGTCTTGAAGATGTGTCCTTGTGTGGGAGTGTCCCTATACAGTCTCCCTATGTCCAGTGGCTTTGGTCAGAGAGCTGGATTTGATGTGAACACAAGTCACATCTTCTTCAGGGTGTGCTGGCAGCTATCATCTTGTAAAGAGCTGGGGCTAGAGATGGAAAGACTAGGGCCAGAGCCAAGTGTGAAGCAGGGCTTCCCCTATGCTCAATGGTTGTTTCTGCCCTATCAGTTGTGGGGTCAGGTCCCAAGTTGCTGGAGCAGAAGAAATCCTGTAGGTTGGGTTCGAGCTGGCTCTGTTCCCTTTAAGTGTGTGTTCTTCTCCCTCCCAGCTCCTGCACCCAGCAGTACTGGTACAAGAGGGACTGTTGAGGGTAGTCAGCAAGGTTTGGGATGTGGGTTGTGGCAGTCTGGCTGCTGTCAGAAATCCAGACTGCCTCTGATGTGCCACCTGTACAATTGCCAATAATGGCTGCCTTTTCCCTGCTCAGACGCTACTTAGGGTTTGAGCTTCTTCAGCATCTCACAGCCCAGCTTTTCCCTTGGTTGTAGCAGTCCTTGCTCCAGTTTGGAGATGCAATGCAAGGCAAGCAGTGTTGGAGCATTTGCTCAGTTCAGGCTGGGGTGCATGCCGGGGAGGTGGTGGAAAACCAGTCAGCCACCAGTGTGATTTAAATTCTCCCTCTCTGCCCGGCTCAGGAGCAAGCAAGTGTTTATGTATTCCTCATGACTGGAGTTCAGGCTTCCCTCTGCTCTCCTGTTAGCGCCACCAGCCCTCCAACCAGCCAAGGGTGTTCATCTTGCTGGCATCAGACTCCAGGGTTGGGGTGGCCAATATGTGGCTCAAACTGCTCACTCCCCAGGGAGGATCTCTGCCTGTGTAATTGCCCTTTTCCTCCTAGTCCCCTTCCAAGGGTACTGACCTGATCGCTTCTCTTCCCTTCCAACCCAATTCCATGTGTATCTTTCTTACAGCTTTGATTGTACAGGAGTCTCTCTGCCAGTTTCCAGATAGTTTCCAGTGAGAATTGCTCCACACGTAGATGTATTTTTGATCTGTTTATGGGGGGAAGTAAACTCTGTGTTCCCTTACTATGCAATCTTGATCTCCCTGCCCATATCTGCTTGATTGGATGATATGGTCCTTAGAGGGAGAGCCCAGTGTTATTTCTCTTTAATTCCTTTTACAACACAGGCACCAAGGAAATATTGGGTTGGCCTGAATGAACTTTTTGGCCAACCCAATACTTCACAGAAAGGTATAATCTCAGGCTTCAAAGGACATTAGAATTCTCACCTCATCCATTCCGTACAGCAAGAAATCCCTCCTGATGGTATCCACCACAGGAGGGGATTCATTGTAAGTTGAAATTTTACAATTATGCTATAGTTATTGTCATTTCTTTTTTGTGAATTGACCACTTGCATAATTTACTTAATTTTACATTGGGGTGTTCATATTGTCTTTGCTAATTTGTAAGAACTCTTTATGGATTCTATCATATCATAGTTAAAATGTC
Source organism: Delphinus delphis (assembly GCF_949987515.2). Lineage (NCBI taxonomy): Eukaryota > Metazoa > Chordata > Mammalia > Artiodactyla > Delphinidae > Delphinus > Delphinus delphis. The sequence continues at coordinate 26,230,801 of NC_082694.2, read as the reverse complement.
TTTTCCATATAAAAATCATGAAAACATTCACTTATGCTTTCTCTTAGCTTATTTATTTATTTGCATTTAACTATTCAGTCTCTCAGGGATCTACTTTGGTATTATGAGAAAAGGCTCCAAATTTGCTTTCTCCAACAATTGTTAATAGTTTCCCAAGTACCACTATTGGATACTCCATCCTTTCCCTGATGATTTAAAATTGCACTTCTGTCTTATACACTCACATGGCTCTGTTTCTGGGCTTTTGCTCTGTTTCCTGGGTCTATCTCTCTTTTCTGGTATCAGCTTCACACCATCTCAATTTCTGTGGCTTTGTAGTACATTTTTTTAATCCTATGGCAGTAAAAATCTCTTATTATTTTACTAAGTTCCAAAAAATAAAGTATCTCCATTCCTGCACATTTCTTAAGAAGAGGGTCAAGGGATGGTTTTAGTTATTTGCAGCCAGGTTTGCAGCTTCACAAAAGATATCATATGGTCAGTTCACTGGCCCATCCCAGCACTGATTCTCATGATGAAGTTCAGTGGTGGATGCTATTGATCTGCCCAGGGCCTTATGTCCTTGTTTCAGATTCTTTCTTGGTCAGCTCTTTCAGGCAAACAGAAAGGTTCTATAAGGATGTGTTGCCAGGAATGGCTCCAGAGTTTGGAAATGCTCTAACAAGAAATATTTAAATACTGGACTCCAGCAGAAATAAACTCAGTTCCCTTATCCACACCCCTCCTCCATCCAGCCTGCTTAGGGGCAGGGCAGGGATTTGGGTGGAGGCAGGTGACTAGTAATCCTGCCTGAAATTTTTATTCGGTGGATATGTTAAAGAAAAAAAACAAACCATAAATTACAAAGCTTCTGCAGGCTTCATATATCTGAGAAAGAGGAACAAATTAGTAGTTGGTTTGTTGGTTGTTGGTAGTTGGTAGTTGGTTTGGCTGAGGATCTTATTGTGTTTTGCGATAAGAAAAGATAGGCCAATAGCTTAACTTAAGGTGGGGTGAAAAATGCCAAACTACTGTCTGTGAGGAAGAAAAATATCAAGAGTACCAGTAACAAGAAGGAGAGGGAAAAGGAGAGATTAAGAGAGAGAGAGAGAGAGAGAGAGAAAGACATTGAGACCCCTTGGTTGGTAGCAGGGACTTGTAAAAGGACACATCTAGCAAGAAATTTTCTATGGTAAGGACTGCTCAGTATACTGCAGGAACCGTGGTATCGGAAAGTCAATTCAAGAAAGTACAATCCTGTCCTATACTGTAAATCTCTGATTTCTCTAACCACTCCCAAAATCTTCTGTAAAATATGCCTCACCCAACAATTCCATGTCAGTGGGGCTTTGAGATATGAATGAAGAGGACTGGTTTCCAGAGTGGAACCAAGTGGGCTGGCCAGAAATAGTGGTGGCCGCAAAGTTCCCATTACCTTGTGTGGGATAGGAGATGTGGTGGAGAGGAAGTCTCTGTCTCAGGAAGCAGGGAGACAGAGACAGATTTCCTGAATCTGTATTATGTTCCCTGGTCAATCTTCCCAGTCTGGCAGATGACATCAAATCATGTAGATATTCCTTGAATCCCCATGGTAGTTCTGGAAACCCCAACCAGCCACAGGGCTCAGATAATTGACGTCTGAACAGACATTGCCACCATGTGGTGCCAAACTGCAGCTGGCACCTGGACCATTCAGTATTTCACTTAGGTGACTGGTATTTCTGTAACCTATTAATAAAATAGCATGCATTTTATGTGCTTGAATTAATTGTAAACTGCATACCCCTCCTCCCAATCCCTTACCATGTCATGATGTCATTTTCCGGTATGTACCTTGGCCTGGTCTTTACCAACATGGCTTGGGCTTTGCAAACCTCCTCGGATAATTACAAGCCCATTGAGAACAAGATTGAATTTTATCTGTAATTTGTTTTTTCTGAGTGTCAGTGGACATTGATAAATGTTTTGTTTATATAACTTACCCATTTTCAACCTCTCTAGATAGTGCTTAACTCTATGTGTTTTGCTCACCTCGAGGTTGGCTTCACTGACTATCACTGCAGTGGAATATTCCTTGCTGTATAAGCAAGCAGGGACAGATCTGGGATGAGCTTATGCCTTGGCTGCTGAAGCTTGTGATGAATGCTGAGCCAAAGAGGACTCAGATACATGTAGCAGAACTGAAGCTTGTACTTTACCATTCTGTTGAGCATTTAAAATACTGTTTTTTTTGGTAAGGCATTGTTTAAAATTTGATTGATGCTAACTGGTATTAGTAAACATTCCCTTATATAAGTAAGTTGCCTATAAATGTGGGTGTTTTTATACTCTAGTCCTTGGCATCTGAAAAATGCAAAATAATCAAAACAATCATAGTCACAAGAGCCTGCAACTAATAACCATTCATGTCCCCAGGTCTGGACTAAGTGCTCAGACTCATGGCCCTCATGCTGAGTGCCCACTTTCCTTGCTATGCCCTGATAGTATTTTCTCTCCACAAGGAAAATCTTGGCATAACAACCACTAACAAATGGCCAGGTAGTGGCCATTTTTCTTTTGATAAAGTCTGATGAAATTTAGTTTATCAAGTGCGGTACAACATAAACAGCCATTTGCTTGTAGAAGATGTAGAAATTTTACATTTTCTATGTGCAGTAGTTTTATTGTAAAGGTGTTTCTGAAAAGTGGATTTGACTTCATCTATTACTTCTGGAACTTGGGGTAAGGGACAGTTATTGCTAACCCCATTTTAAATTGAAAAATAAAGGTACAAGGAAGATAACTGCTTTGTTCAAGTCACTCAGGGTTGAAATGGGAATAGAAAACAGATATGTTCTTTTCTCATTTCAACCCTTTGCATTTCTATTATTTCTGTTTAGATGAGCTTGAAAGAAGAATAGATAAATGTCTCTTAGAGCAGGGAAAACACAGTTTTCAAGAATAAGCATGTATATTAAGCACAAAAATTATTCACAGCATTTAATAATGCAGATAATTCACTGAAAAATATCATAACTTAAAATATCAGACACAGAATTCAATTCCATCTACATGGGTGACTTGGAATGTGGCCAAGTCTTGGATTTCAGCTTACATCTGGATTCCTTTTTGTATTTCCACAGCCTTTTCCTGTCTTGAACCCTGAGCCCAAAGACTCTCAGTTGGCTGAAATATGTGGGAAAGACAAACACTTTACTTTCGGTACCTCAGCCAAAATTTCTCAGCATAGACAATAGACCGTTATGCTGTGAACCACACAAGCTGCTAGTCTATAGTTTTCATTAACAAATTGAGCAATGCAATTTGTGTGTTTCACAAGAAATTGTCAAGGAGACTACATTAATCAGTTTGAAGTCTGCCGTGAGTTATATGTGAGAGGACAAACATTTTTAATGAAGGAGTGTTGACAGCTTTTCATACCTCCTCAAGCTGGTCGAAGAGAATCTAGTCAATAGATGCTTTCATGCTTCTGTGGCTGAGGGGAATAGTTGTGACAGAGATCATAGGGCCTTCAAAACATAAAATATTTACTACCTGGCCTCTTAAACTCTGCCCACTCTGTTCCACTGTACTGCAAAGAGAAGAGGCTATTACTAGTACAGAAAAAAAAGGGAGAGTATGCAAATCAATAAAATTAGAAATGAAAAAGGAGAAATCACAACTGATACCACAGAAATACAAAGGATTATAAGAGACTACTACTAACAACAATATGCCAATAAAATGGACAACCTTGAAGAAATGAACAAATTCTTGGAAGGGTACAATTTTCCAAGACTGAACCAGAAAGAATTAGAAAATATAAACAGCTCTATCACAAGTAATGTAATTGAAACTGTAATTAAAAATTTTCCAACAAAGTCCAGGACCAGATGGCTTAACAGGCGAATTCTATCAAACATTTAGAGAAGAGCTAACACTGATTCTTCTCAAACTCTTGCAAAAAAATTACAGAGGGAGGAACACTCCAAAATTCCTTTTACAAAGCCACCATCACCCTGATGCCAAAACCAGAAAAAGATATCACAAAAAAAGAAAATTACAAACCAATATCACTGATGAACATGGATGAACAAAATACTAGCAAACTGAATCCAACAACATATTAAAAGGATCATGCACCATGATCAAGTGGGATTTATCCCAGGGATGCAAGGATTTATCAATATCCACAAATAAATCAGTGTGATATACTATATTAACAAATTAAGGAATAAAAACCATATGATCATCTCAATAGATGCAGAAAAAGCTTTTGACAAAATTCAACACCAATTTATGATAAAAAATAAAACTCTCCAGAAAATGGGCACAGAGGGAACCCATCTCAACATAATAAAGGCCATATATGACAAACCCACAGCAAACATCTTTCTCAATGGTGAAAAACTGAAAGCATTTCCACTAAGATCAGGAACAAGACAAGATATCCACTCTCACCAATTTTATTCATCATGGGTTTGGAAGTCCTAGCCACAGCAATCAGAGAAGAAAAAGAAATAAACTGTATACAAATTGGAAAAGAAGAAGTAAAGCTGTCACTGCTTGCAGATGACATGATACTATACATAGAAAATCCTAAAGATGCCACCAGAAAACTACTAGAACTAATCAATGAATTTGGTAAGTTTGCAGGATACAAAATTAATGCACAGAAATCTCTGACATTCCTATACATTAACAATGAAAAATCAGAAAAAGAAATTAAGGAAACAATTCCATTTACCACTGCAACAAAAAGAATAAAGTACCTAGCAATAAACCTGCCTAAGGAGGCAAAAGACTTGTACTCAGGAAACTATAAAACACTGAGGAAAGAAATCAAAGATAACATAAACAGACAGAGAAATATACCATGGTCTTGGATTGGAAGAATCAATATTGTGAAAATGACTAAACTACCCAAAGCAATCTACAGATTCAATGTAATCCCTATCAAACTACCAATGGCATTCTTCACAGAATTAGAACAAACAATTTTACAATTCGTATGGAAACACAAAAGACCTCAAGTAGCCAAAGCAATCTTGAGAAAGAAAAACTGAGCTGGAGGAATCAGGCTTCCCAACTTCAAACTATACTATAAAGCTACAGTAATCAAGACAGTATGGTACTGGCACAAAAACAGAATTATAGATCAATGGTACAGTGGGAGAAAATATTTGCAAATGAAAAAACAGACAAAGGATTAATGTCCAAAATATACAAATAGTCCATGGAGCTCAATATCAAAAAAAACAAACAACTCAATTAAAAAATGGGCAGAAGACCTTAATAGACATTTCACCAAAGAAGACACACAGATGGCCAAGAGGCACATGAAAAGATGCTCAACATCACTAATTATTAGAGAAATGCAAATCAAAACTACAATGAGGTGACCTCACACTTGTCAGAATAGCCATTATCAAAAAATCTACAAACAAGTGCTGGGGAGGGTGTGGAGAAAAGGGAACCCTCTTGCACTGTTGGTGGGAATGTAATTTGATACAACCACTATGGAGAACAGTATGGAGGTTCCTTAAAAAACTAAAAATAGAAGTACTGTATGGCCCAGCAATCCCACTGCTGGGCATATACCCTGAGAAAACCAGAATTCAAAAAGAGACATGTACCACAATGTTCATTGCAGCACTATTTACAATAGCCAGGACATGGAAGCAACCCAAATATCCATCAAGAGATGACTGGATAAAGAATATGTGCAACATATGGAATGGAATGGAATATTTCTCAGCCATAAAAAGAACTGAAATTGAGTTATTTGTAGTGAGGTGAATGGACCTTGAGTCTGTCATACAGAGTGAAATAAGTCAGAAAGAGAAAAACAAATACCATATGCTAATGCATATATATGGAATCTAAAAAAAAAAGGTTCTGATGAACCTAGTGGCAGGGCAGGAATAAAGATGTAGACATAGAGAATGCACTTAAGGACCCTGGGGGAAGGGGAAGCTGGGGCGAAGTGAGAGTAGCATCGACATATATACACTACCCAATGTAAAATAGCTAGCTAGTGGAAAGCAGCAGCATAGCACAGGGAGATTAGCTCGGTGCTTTGTGACCACCTAGAAGGGTGGGATGGGGCGGGGAGGCTCAAGAGGGTGGGGATATGGGGATATATATATGCATATGGCTGATTCACTTTGTTGTACAACAGAAACTAACACAGTATTGTGAAACAATTGTACTCCAATAAAGATGTATTAAAAAAAAAGAAGAAAATAGTATAGATCAATACTGTGCCTTCACTGGTCTTATTAGTGCTATCGTGATGCTCTCCCTTCTTCTGGCACCAACCCAACTCCTACCCTTCTTCAAGGTCCATCTCCTGATGCTGAAAACTTCTCTGGACGAGTCTAGTCTTCACAATTCCTCCTAGTCCTTTGATCTCCAAGACCACTTAACATCTACTAAGTTTTTGATTACTTGATGCCTTGTACAGTTCTTCATTTCAGGCAGCTTAGCTTTGTCTTCCAAGTTACCTGTAAACTCTGTGAAAGCACAGACCATGGGTATCTTTCTTCTCCCTACATTATCAACCATGGATTAAGTTTTCTACTACTCAGCTCTGATTGTTGATACAAATGTCCTCCCTGTTTAGGCTCCCTATTACCTACCAGATTAAGCATGAACTCCTTAGCACAACATTTAAAGCTCTCTATAATCTTCAGCCCCCATTCTTACTAGCTAACTAGTGCCCAGAGTGGCTGCTCAGGAATGGTCTTTTCTGCTTTCCCTTACTTTGCTTTCTCTTATGCTCTTACTTCATTGGAAGAGGCCTGAGAACAGTTCTGGATTTGATAATGATGAGGTCAGTCATGAGCAATTTTAGTGTTAGGATGGGGACAAAAGCCAGAAAGCAGGAACAAAGGAATATGTCAATGAAAAAAATAACTGTAGCAGGCATAGTGTAGATGTTTGTGCTGAGAAGGAAGAAGTGGTGAGGCAGCCAGAAGACCAATGTTTAGTCTAGGGTGAGTACTGCATGGATTTGTGGGTGAATGACAGGAGTCAACGGCAATATGAAGAGGAAGTTAGCTAGGAATAGCTCAGAAGGAGCAGAAAGAGGGCTCAATTGCAGAGAGGGAGAGAGAAGAGAAGGGAGGTCCAGTTTCTGTCTTCTCAGTGTGGTTGACATGAGCCATCTACTGAATCAAATATGCAGGACAGGATTAGAGATCTGAGGAGACTGGCCACAGGAAGGCAGCTGCTGACATCAGTAAGAGAAGATTGCCAAGTAGTATGAATTAATATGGACACAATTAGCCTCATTTCCTGGCTTTTGCTAGCATTCCTGGGAGATCTGAGTCTGATAATATCAGGACTGATAATATCAGGATAATATCAGGGGAGAAAATATCAGGAGAAAATATAAGGTGGGAGAGTTGAAGTTGGGGATGGCCATAGAATCCATGGAAAACCTTGGGAACAATGCCTAGGTGAACACATTGGATTGAGCGACCTTTGATTTAGCACCAACTGCAGTCCAGAAAATTACCATGTCTTACTCTGTTTAACCAATTCTGTTAAGATTGGGGTTCATCATCCTAATTTTTCAATTTAATTTGAGGTTCAAAGATGTTCCTTGACTGATGTGGTTTGAGCTGGAACTTTAATCCAGATATTTATTTCCTTTTCCACTCTATCATTGTGCCTTCGTACTATAGAAATGGTGTGTCAAGAGGCCCCAGGGTACCACAGATTGGGTGGGGGGATAAGTGGAGCCTTGAACGGTTAAGATTCTTTAGCACCTTCATTTCTATCGAATCACATATCCTTCCTCACTGTGACACCATTCATCTAACCCCTCCTGGTCCACCCAGCCACATGAGTGGTGTTTGTTCTCTGCTGAATTTGTCTGTGAAAAGCAGAGTCCTGAGGGTACCAGTGTCCATCTGGGGGAACCATGGGTAGCACAGGTCACTCCATGCTTTACCCTCTCTCCAGTAGAAGAAAATCAGGAGTGGGAAGGGGACCAGCAAGGGTCCAACCCCAAGACCCCTTTGCTCTTCACTATGACTCTCCAAGAAAGACCTCTGTTAGGGACTGAATGTCTGTGTTCCCCAAATAGACCTGTTGAAACGTTAACTCCCAGAGGGATGATATTAGGAGACCGGAGTCTTTGGGAGGTAATTAAGTCATGAGGGTGGAACTCTTATAAGAAGAGAGAAATAATCTCTCTTTCTCCGCAGTTGAGGATACAGCAAGGTGTCCCTCCACAAACCAGGAAGAAGGTTCTCACCAGGAAATGAGTGGGCCAGCATCTTGATCTTGCATTTACCAGCCTTCAAAACTGTGAGAAATAAATGTTTGCTGTTTAAGCCACCTAGCCTATGGTATTTTGTTGCAGCAGCCCAAATTAAGATAACCCCAGTTTATTCCAGACTCAGATCTCTGAGTACAATTCTCTGGTGAAAACCTGTTTTGGTGCCATCTTGACAATAACAACAAAAAGTGTTTTTAAAGATAAGAAGGCAGTTTCCTGGGTCTAGAAGCAGAAAGACAAGAGACTTTCCCATCATATTTAAACTCATTTCTTCCATCTTCATGGCAGTTAGTCTCAACAGAATGTTTAAAAAAAAATCACTGTGAGCCAGCTTTAAAAATGATGATTTCTGGGCCCTACCCTAGGGATTCTGAGGGAAGTCCTGGGAGCACGAATTTTAACAAGTGCCTCAGTGATTCTGAGGCAGGTAGCTCTTCCTACATGTGAAAAAACGGTGCTCAGAGAGGGACATTGTGTCTGTTGTACACAGTGGTGTCTCAGGATGGCTGGTTGGCCAGGCACCAAGAGACCCTTAAGGGCATTTTCCTTAATAAGTTTTCTCTAGTGCAGGGGCTTGCTCCAGTCTTTGAGCCTCAGAACCCTCATTTGTCAGCATGCATAGCCTCACAGGCATGGACATACTAACCACACTCTCAGGAATCTGATTTGTAAACCATTTTTTTTTTTTTTTTTAATTTTGCGGTAAGCGGGCCTCTCACTGTTGTGGCCTCTCCCGTTGCAGAGCACAGGCTCCGGACGCGCAGGCTCAGCGGCCATGGCTCACGGGCCCAGCCGCTCCGCGGCATGTGGGATCCTCCCAGACCGGGGCACGAACCCGCGTCCCCTGCATCAGCAGGCGGACTCTCAACCACTGCGCCACCAGGGAAGCCCTTGTAAACCATTTTTAAGGGAGAAATATGACCGCTAAGTAAACTCGGTGTTGGTGCTGGCCAAATCAAAAGGCTGCAGATCATGTAACCAGATTCAGCACCAGGAGCGTTGGCTGGCTGAACCCAGGGCCTCCCTGGCAGCAGACTCTGAGAGCCTGAAAGGCAGGTGCACCCGCTTCCACAGTGAGAATCTATTTGTCAGAGGGATGGACACACCTGTTCCTGAGGGGACCCCTGCCCTTGCATAGTGCCTGGCACACAGTTGGTGTCCTGAAGGTGACTTAGCAGGGTGAGAACAGCTTCAGAACTCTTTCGTCTAAAATCTCAAGATCTATGGTTCCCAGACTTCTGCATTTCATGGAAAAATTTTAAATAAAATTTGGGAACTGATGTAGGTTTTGTTTTCAGTTTCTTATTGTTCCAAGTAAGGATGGAACAACAAAATTAACCTAACCTAAACTAAGGTAAGCTAAACTAAGCTACTGATGATTGTCTTCATCATTCCATTTGGCAAAGTATATTTTAATAACAGAAAAGAAGGGTGGGTATAATTTCTGCATGAAAACCAGACCTTTAAATGAAAAAAACCTCATTACCCACAGGTATACAGACTGGGTATTTGGAAACACCTGACACTCTGGGCAATCAGTCTCTTTCTTTGCCTGCAGTCACCCTCCAGACAAGCTACAATCGGATTCATTTTATTTCCATCTACTCACAATCACAGTCCAGCCCAACCTCTGAGATCACCCTGATTGGGGTTTTAGGTGTTCTCAAACTGGGCAGTGTCACTTTCACAGACAAGCTCCTGATGTAAAGACAGCTTTGGCATCCTCTGTGTGTGGAAGCTCCCAGTGGAAGTCTCAGAGGGTGATTTTATTTCCAAGAGGAGGCATTTGAGGAGAAGTGTGATGACTGCCTGGTGCTGGTCACCAGGGCTCGGAGCCTGCATCTTCACTCTGACCTCCCTCTTAGGGAGGGTGTGTGATAAGGGGGCCACACGATGTTGGTATTGGCTGGTAAGACAGTAACTGGTTTGAGTCCAGTTTCTAAGTGGGACCAAGACAGAAGAAATAAAGAAACAAAAAGGAATAAAGGATAAGCGCATGGTGGTTGCTCACAGGTGAGAGTGCAGCTTGCGGCTTTCCCTGCCTGGAGTCAGGTGGGCACCCACTGGGGCTGGCCTGGGAGGAGGGAGCAGTCAACCAGTAGGTAACGAGGCTCCTCTGTCTGGAGACCAGTCACGGAGGAAATAGGAGAACAGAGAAAGGAATCTCTCCCACTTCCATTTAATGGAATTTTCCACAGCCTCACATAGGAATGGCCACCTCTTACCAAGAGACATAAGGCCAAATAAAGCAAGGCTTCCCAAACCCACCTGGAGGACCATTTCTGCTGGGCAGAGTGAGACATTTACAGAATAGGTTTCCTCAGCTCAGCTTTGAGGCCCTTTCCTACCCAAGGGCAACTTCACAAGCCCTGAAATAAAGGATACCTGCACCACCCCTCCCATTTTGTGTTCTGCCCAAACCCAAAACACATCTTGGAATTATATGACATGTATAGTGTCCGAGATGAACCACACATATTAGAGTTTATATTAGTGTATATTATTAAGTAGTGTGTTTTTTTTAAAAACACCTACTATGTAATATACTATCTACTAAATGGAAGGAAGTGTCAAAATATTTTCACAACTGGTGCAGCTGTGCCTGTTTGTTTCTGCTGAATGCCAGCCCAGCTCATGAGGAGCACCCAGCTTATCTGCAAGGTAAGAAATGACTGACACAAGTGTTGGCTGGTGCTGTCGTAACTTGCTGCAAAGGAAAATAATTGACAATGGGGGTTTTGTCATTTTTGTTCCCTGAAACTCCAGCCTCTAGCAAGAGCCCTATTAAATCTCTTAACTGTTAAGCCCTGTTAACAGTCCATCAGGAGCTCTTGGGCATACTCTGCCTTGTGGGGGAGGCAAAACTCAAACTTCATGTCCAAGTAACATGGCTCTATAGAATGTGGCTGATTTTCCCAGGTAGACTGGCCCTGGGTCCTGCATCATTTTTGAGATGTCTTTCCCCACTATGGAGAAATAAGAATTTTTATAAAAATAGCTACTGAAGAATATACTGACATGAAATGCAATATGATCCAGATTTCTCTTTAAAACTTTTTTTACAGATTTCTCTTTTAAAATGAGAAGTAAAATTATTTTATTCACCTTATTCACTAATAACAACAGTATTTTCAGGCAAGACGGTAGCTTCGAATTGTAGTCTATATGCTGCCATCTGCCATACAGAGGCCAGGCTAATTTGGGGTGTGTGTGCATGAGGATTAGTCTTCCTTCATGGAATAAAATGTTTTAGTCCTAATAGGGTTGGAGAGCATCTATATATGCAGTGTAAGTAGGTGACCAAATTGTCTTGGCTTGCCCGGGATTTTCCTGATTTTAAAATGAAAAGTCCTACGTTCAGGGAAACCCCTCAGTTCCAGACAAATCAGTATCGTTGTTTACCCTAGATGTGGAGTTGCTGTGAGCCTGCTCCTCTTCCCAGCTGTCCCCTCTTTCAATGGCTATAATAGGGCTGATTGTACACTATTTAAAATCCATTCTTTTGAGTTAAAACACTGTCCATATTAAAATGTAGGCATCTTTGAGAGGGGTGAACCATTAAACCATTATAACTGGAAGCAACATTCTATGCAGCTGATCACTCCCTCTTCTTGAAACAACTATCTTCTTCCTCATAAAGATGCAAATTAAGATCACAACAAGATAGCATTTTACATTTACTATGTAGGCAAAAAATAAAGAAGTCTGGCAACACCAAGTGTTGACAGGGACACAGAACACCAGGAACTCTTATTTACTGCTGGCAGGTATGTAAGTTGGTACACCCACTTTGGAAAACAATCATCATATAGACTCTTATAAAGTTGAACTTTATAACTTATAAAGTTCAACTCTTATAAAGTTGAACATGTGCGAACTCAAGTTAATTTCACTTTAAGATATATGCCCTAGAGAAACTCTTCTACTTGGGTCTCAGGAATCATACACAAGTATTTCATAGTAGCAAAAAATTGGAAACCACCTAAGTGATGACAAGTAATACAATGGATAAATGAATTATGGAGTACTTATACAGGAGACAATATGGAGCAGTTAACACTAATGAACCACAGCTACATAATGTCAAGCAAAAATGTTAAACTAATTATGAAAACTAAATGCAGCCATTTCCATAAAGGTGAAAATCAAGAAAATTCCTATTTTTTAGGAATCCATACAGAGCACCTATGGGAAGGAAGCAGAGATGGTTTCTATAGCTTAATAATGTTCTAGTTCACAAGATGAGTGTTAGATTCTTATATTATAAATTATTAATATGCCCAATTATTTACATATATGTTACATACATTTATTTGTAAAAATAAAAAATACATAACAAATGTTTTAGGAAAATAAAATGTGGAAATAAATCAAAATATTGTCAATGAATACAATAAACATAAAGAGACTGCCTAAAAGGCCAGTAAGATGGTAAGATTATATTTTAAACAGCAACAATTATGAGAAATCCAGGTAAGTGCTCTTTATGAAAGTGACACACAAAACAAAAGAACAGAGAAAAATTGACAGTAAAAGGGCAGAAGAAGATATTACAAGCAAGAGGTAACTATGTTAACATCAGACAAATAGACGTTAAGCCAAAATTTAGGAATATCCAATATCCTAATATCCAATATTAGGAATCGAGTCTCTGTAAAATCACCAGAAAGTTAAAACTTATTTTAATCTGTATAACATAGCTTTACTATGTTAGAAAGGTATAAAGCAATACACAACATAAGTACTAGGAGAAATGGATAAATTCACAACAACACTGGGTGGGAGATTTTAACACAAGTGAATGGGAGATGCAGGTTTGTGCTTCAATCTGCCTCTGCTATTCTGTCCCTACTAATTTTTATGTGACCGTGAGCAAGTCTCTTCCTCTCGTTAAACCTTAGTTTCTCATATCTGAAAAGAAGAGACTGGACCATATGGATAGGAATTCCATGAAATACCCACAATCCTATGCCAGGCAATGTTTTGGAAAGAGAACTTGTCATATGATGGATGCTTTTAAGAATCTACCACGTACTGTTTTCCCTGACAATGTCACCTCCCAACACCCCACTGCCTCTCACCCCCATCCCAGGCAGCTTTACAAATACAGAAGCTTATATTTGTTAGCTGAAAGGCTAAGAGAGTGAAAACACAGTCCAGTCGATCCAGCTTCTGGGAGCTGTACTTGTGGTTTGCCTCTTGAAGCTAATTAGAGTGAGGTAGGCAGTCCAAACCACCTCCACTGGAAGGCTGGCATTAATACAGGACAAATGCACCTGCAAACCTGGAAGTGGCCATCTGTGAAAGTTGGGAGTACAGCTTCCTTCAGTGGCAATTCCAAGTGCAGCATAAAGGGACTAGTTGGACAGTGCTGGTGTGTAATAGAGGTTGTTTTTGCTGCCTTGACAATCACTGGTGCAACACTGGGCTGACTGCTGCTTATCTCTGTATCTCTTTCTCTTCTCTAAAGTGATTGGACTGGGTTCTAACCTCCAAGGCCTTCCCAGCTCTGGAAGAGACTGAGAACTCTAAGTCTTGGCAAGATAACTCTTTTGTTAATTGACATTTTTACTCAGTAGGAAAAGGGGAGTGTACTAGCATTTACTAGGTGCTACGAGGTTCCAGATGCTTTACATAAGTAATTTCATATAATTCTCACCATATACCTATTGTTATTTTAGTTTTACTTATGAGAACTGAGGCTCAGAAAAAATACAGTAATATTGACAAGATTCAAACTCAGGTCTTTTGACACCACAGAGTGTGATTTTTTCTATGCCAACCAACCTACAGTAGCTAATTCATCTCCAGTAAAAGATTGTTCAGATTGTTCTGCTGTGAATTTTTCTTCCTATAAGGCAGAATTCTTCCCGAAGAAGCTAAAAGAAAAGAGAGGTTTTTGGTAAATTGCTGACACAGGACTACAAAAATTCCACAAATATCTGATGATTGATATGGGAACAACTCAAATACACAAACATTCTGGCAAGGGATGTGTAGGAGGTCATCCTGAGGCAGAGCCTTGTAGTCAACAAGGCAGCATGTGCATTCATTCATTCTTACATCCACTTTTCAAATACTTTCTCAGCATTTATTGTGGGACAGGTCTGGAATGCTGAGGGTACAGTGATGAGCAACATAGACCCAGTCCCTGCTCTCTTTAGTTCTGCTAAATTCTCAGTAGCTCAGGTCTACTGAGAATTCAGTCACTGGATAATGCATTTCAATATGGTGTGAAAGTGCTGTGATGGGAGAGTACATGTATCATGGGAGCTTTTGGCTGGTGCCTGCTCCTCCAGACAAGAGGGTTCAGGGAAGGCTCCTAGGAACATAACCCATTAATGATCTTGTCCTCTTCTCTTTATCCTTCAATCTTCCCGTTTTTCTTGGTCTCAGCTCTGTGCTGTTCTCTCTTTCCTCCAATAATCAAACTCACATCAATTAATTCAGGTTGGAAAGCTCATCCACATCTATTGTGTTACCCCTTCTGGAGAATCTACATTTTGATTTGGGACTCCTGATATCAAATGAACCAATTCTCTATTGATGTGACTTCTATTATTAGAGCAGGGAGATGTTCCAGATTGGGAGTGAGATGGGCTCCCCTAGATCACCCAGGTAGGGCCTCTGACCACCAGCAAAGAGGAAAGAACAGGGGTTGTTCATTTAAAGTGCTTAGCATAGTACCTGGCTTATACAAGGGCTTGACAAAAAATTAATGTCATTCAAAATAATAATTTCATTTCTATTAGTTCCCCTTTGCTTCCATTTTATTATTTCTCCTTTCTATGAAGACCCTCTGCTTCTAGGCAAAATGTCCAATGGCATCTTGGTTTGCTTTTCCACATTCCACTCTAATATGTTCCAATTACACCATCTATGCCACTTCCAACATCGTGGAGGTAGCACAGAGATACAAACAGGGTCCTGGAAGTGATATATTCAGAGGAACTAAGGATCCTCTTTGGGCACCAAAAAAGCAAATAGTAACTCTAAGTGGTTTTCAAACCATACATATTCTTGTCTGCCTTTGTTCCTTTTCTGATAGGAACAAAGTCACACTGTGTGCAAAATGTTTAGCACCATGACTTGTCTCCTATAGGCTCTTAGTAAATGAGAGTTTCTCTTTTTTGGTAGTTCTTCCACTACCCACCATATATTTTTTAAAATCTATTTAGTAACAAATCCTGAAGATTCTCAGAATTATTAAGGGGAAAATATGATAAATAATTCTAAAGTTCATGTAAAGTGAACACAGACATTGAATCATGCACCCACAAGCTCTCTGACAAATGTATTAAAGCATCAAAATCCTGTCTGTGCTTGAGGCCTTACCAATGTCAGGGAGCTCACACTTCACAAGGCAGTCTATACCATTACTTCTCAGTAGTAATTATTCCCAAAGTTGTCTTTACATGGATGCCACATAACATGCCTTCCTGCCACTTCCATTCATTGGTCCTAATTTTGCTCTCTGGAACAACCCAAAGTAAGTCCCTTACCTCTTCCATGTGAAAGGGCCGTAGGACTGTAGTGTTGTCCATCACAGTTGAAGGGGCTATTATAATAAGTCTCCTTAGCATATCCTTCTGTGTCTAGTCTCTCTTCCAGAGAGAGTACATTAGTGTTCCCAGCCCCACCTTATACCTAGGCAAGAGGGGGTCATTATCCCATGTCCTTTGCTATAGGAGCCCCTGTCAGGCCCTTTCATGACCAGGCCAACCCCATAAAGCAAGGAGTCTGTGCGTTTCCTGGGGGTCAAGAAGACATGCCTGTAGGTGACCCCTCCACCCTCATCATGTTGTACTTGGAACCCTGGAATTCCCTAGACCCTATTTCTAGGGCCTATGTAAGCCTCTTCCTTTGGGTCAGTCTCCCCAAGGGTAGACAATGCTGCTTGTGTTGCCTGTGAGGTGGCCAAGGGACAACTGCTTATAGGGACTGGATTTAGAAAGAACTTGGATGCAGAGACTGGGGTGTCACTGTGTTAGACCCCATCTCTGGGTAGGGGCAGAAGCAGTGGTGAGAAGGAAAGTAGACCAGTCTGCAAGCTAGAGGCTAGGTTGTCCTGCAAGATCATTTTCTCACAGAGAACATCAAGGAGTAAAATGTTCAAACCTGGGCTTCAGGTTAACATTAAGGCATAGTTTTTTCAAGATAAAGGATAAAGATGTTAATGAATGGTTTATTAGCTTGATTTATAACTTTTAAATATTTAGACATATTATGCAAGATGCACTCTTGTTTTGGCAGGCCTGAGTGCTACAGTAGTTTGGAGAAGGAAGAGACAAACATTTGCTAAGCAGCTGTATCACCTCAGGCAGGTTGCTGCATCACAAGATGCAGAGAAGGTTTTCAGAAGCTGGTTTTGAAGCAATTAAGTGGATCTGACCACAGATCACAGCATTAACGGAAGCAGTTACTCTCCAATTTTGCAAATGGTTGTTACATGTTTATTACTTATACTTCAGGATATTAAGATTGTGAGGAAAGTAATTCTTACTGAAATTAACTGCAAGCATAAGGAAGGACGTCCCCTAGGAGATAAGGTTTGAATTTTGCCTTGCAGTATTTGTCAATATTGGGAAGGAATTCCAAGGCACACAAATTATTGAGCAAAGTCCTGGAGGTAATGAGGGTGACCTGGCTGGAGTCAGTCATTGTTGATTTCTTCCAGCCCCAACCACTCTTTATAGTCCCCCATGTGGCTAAATTCCTGACCTTTCTTCAAATCTTACTGAAGTTCCTCTTCTTCCATGGAGCTTACTTGGATTTCCTCATTTCATAATCACCTTTCTTTTCTGCTTCCATTGGAATCCTTTATCTACACCATCAGCATGTACAAGCATTTTTAGAAAATCTACTGTACATGGGCACTACTAGTTGGCACTAACCAGTTTAGAATTTAATTGTGAACTAATACTTTTGGGAGTGTTATTTTTGACTCCAAAAACTAGAACTCGTGGGGATCAAGAGCCCTTCAGTTAGAGAATGACAATAAAACTGGTCTGTGGCAAGGTCATTCTGACAGTTCTAAGTTGTTTGGGTTGAGGAGAGAGAAAACGAAGGAGGGGGAGCAATTATCAGCCTTCTCAGACTTTTTGATCAAAGTTGCTTCTTGTAGTACAGGAACTGGGGACATGTGTATCCTCTGGGGAATCTGAGGGCATAGCCCTAAGCTATGCATGTCAAGCTCAGACATTTATGTAAAGCCTCTTGCTTTATCTTAAAACTTCATGCAGATTTTATATTTTATGCCATGATACATTTTTGTATCTGTTAAAATTAAGTTTTAAATTACTTATCACTGAGTAAAACCAACTCTCCTGGAATATTTACCATGCCAGTTTTATAAAACATGAATTATTCTCAGGGCCAAGCACAGCACTTGACACATAGTGAACAATTGATAAATATTTGTTGAATGAATGAATGAATGAATGAATCATATTGGGGAGTCTCATATGCCCAGTCCATTGCACTATATTCCCAGGAGGAAGCATGGCTGCATTTGAGTAGCTGGAGGTTAGATCACTATTTCAATGGTTATATCAGGTGTGAACAAAGAATGTTGCCTGCCATTTCAGTAAACAAAAGATGTTGCGGCCATCAAGCTATCAGACATTACGGTGCACCCTGAGGGGATTCAGGATGGAGAAAAACAGGATACTGGCCCTAGATAGTTAGGGTGCATATCAAAGGAATAACTTCATTAAGCCCAGACTCTTGTATCTTCCCATACATAGAAAAGTGCTAAATTCATTAAATTGAGATGTCTGGTTTTTCTTTAATTAGCAGTAATGTTTTGATGTTGGCTTACCTGTTTTTGTTTTTGGTTTCTTTGCAAAAATTCCTATATATCCTGTCTCCTCCCTTACCTCGTTGGAAGAGTCCCTCAGAGCTTTTTGAGAGGCTGTATCCCAGGCTTAAGTCCTCAGTAATACCCCAAATAAAACATAATTTTCAAATTTTAGGTTGTGCATTTTTTTCAGTTGACAGTTTTAGCAACCAATGAAGGGACCCAGAGCAGACTTCTCTCCTTTGCCTGAACTCTATGAGGACCTGGAACCTTGGCATTGAGAAATGGAATATTTCCTGCCATATCAGTAAACAAAGGATGTCACAGTCATCAGGGATTGCAGCCACAGCCTATGGTGAACTGGTGAGCCCTGAGGGAACTCAGGAAGTAAAGAATACCTGCCATCTAGCAACCAAAAGACTTCAGCCACTTCCTACGCTGAGCCCTGAGGAAACTCAGGATATGAAAACAGAGGATACTGGCCTCAGATAGCTGAGGTGCCTATCAAAGGAATGATTTCAGTGAGCTCAGACTCTTGCATCTTCCCATACATAGAAAAGTGCTAAATTCCTTAACCTGGCATATCTGGTTTCCTTTAATTAACAGGAATCTTTTGATGTTCTCGACTATCTGCCCTTTGTTGCAAAACTCCTGTATATACTAGCTCCCCCTTCACCTCGTCGGAACAGTTCTCTCAGGGTTACTTGAGATGCTGCCTCCCAGCCTTGAAGTCCTAAAAATTCCTGCCGAATAAAACATAACTCTCAACTTTTAGGTTGTGAATATTTTTTAAGTCGACAGTATCCGCAGAGGCCTCTTGTGCCCATCTGCCTTCTCAGAGAGTCCAGACAAATTTGGGCGAGTCTCTTCCGGTTCTTGGATTTTCAGATTATTGGCAGATGATCCTGAATTTTATGTGGTGGTGTATAACAGGTACCTGGCTCCCCAGTTGAAAGATACTGCAGGAATCTGGTTGAAAGACACTGGGAGTTGTTCATTTGCGAGACACTGAACAGTCTGGACTGGGAGTCCAGAGAGGCTGGCTTAAATGAGGGGCACCAGAGAGCCAACCTCCAACTAACACTCCAGCTAGATTTATGTATGTACAAAACTTATACTTAACAAGTACTTACTTAATTGGGTGTTAAAGGAAATCTCCCCATGAAAATAGCCAATATGGGGCTCTTTTATCGCATACACATTAAGTTAGAGAATCTGATGGATGGAACATCTTTTCAGAATTCTGACCTTAAAGAAACAAAAGCCCTTCTGGGGGAACTTGTACTAGGTGGCTACAAAGACCAATTATCATTCACTACACACATTTGATAGGGTTTACTGTTGAGAAAAGCTGTAGAAGTGTAAATTCAAATGGAAACTAATTAAAACCCTTGCCTAAAGAAGCCCCATCAGTCCCAAACAACTTCAAGTAGAGACCTTTGATTAAAGTCACTTTTGTGCTAGTCAGTACTTCTCCAGCTTTATCTCCAGGTTGTCACTGATTTCCCCACCCCTTTCCATTTTAAACAAATAATTGGACACCTGTTTATCTCCTTACCATTCCTAATCACTTCTCCCCTGCTGAGACCTGGTCCTTTAAACTAAGTAGTCTATTCACCTGGAGGAATTGAAGCATTTTTTGATACTGTTACCAAGTCTAACTGCAGCTCTAGCAGGGTCAGGATTCTAATTACCTAGTTGCTATTTGTGGTATTTTCATGAGGCAAAGTGCTACATGCAGTTACATAGAGACCTACTCATTGATAAGGAACTTGACCCCCAGGGGCAGGCATTTAGTTATTGTTTTTGGAATCCTTCCAAGGGAAGCTCTCCTCTGTGGTAGAATGAACTTCTCTTATCTGCAGTCCTGCCACACCTGAGTCCTTGCTTGATCCTTGGTTTGATCCTGCAGCCTGAAGTTCCACCTATCCCTTTTGGTGATGGATAAAGACCTAGACCCTCAACTGGCCAGCAATGCATTGTCTGACCTGGCCCTGCCCCTTTCTGCAGCCACATCTCAAGCCACTCTCCCATGAACCTTGTTCCAGCCATCCTGGCTGGACTTGGTCCTTGTTCTTGATCAGGTCCTACTGCTTTCAGCCTCAGGGCAATTCCTTGCAGCCTCTCCGCTTGGAATAAGTCCCCCTACTCTCCTTTTTCATTCACAAACTCCTCAAGGCTTAGCCCCGCTGGGCATCTTCCTCGAAACTTCCAGCCTTTTTATTTATTCTCAAGGTATACTGTCTTTCAAATGCTTGTCACAGTTGATGATATTATATTGTTAGATGATTATTTGATGTGTGTCTTTGCCACTTGATATTAAGCACATGGAAGATAGGGATAATCTTTGGTTTGTTCACTGTTGTATATCCAGGGGTTGAGACTCAATAAATATTTGCTGAATGAATTCATAAAAGTGTTTGCTTTGTGGCATGGTCATTCTGACAGTTCTGTGTTGTTCAGGTTGAGGAGAGAGAAAACGAAAGCGGGGCGGGAGGCAATTACTGGTCCTCTCAGACTTTTTGATGAAAGTTACTTCTTGCAGCAGAGGAACTGGGGACATGTATCCTCTGGAGAATCTGAGGGCATAGCCCTAAGCTATGCATGTCAAGCTTAGACATTTATGTGAAGCCTCGCTTCATCTTAGACTGATGAAATTGCATTGGTGAGAGTGCTAAGGTGCATGTGCACGTGCATGTATGTGTGGTGTGTGTGTGTGTGTCTCCCTCCTCTTCCCTTCTTCTTCCATAAGTTGGAGACCCTTGTACTTTAGACAATAGCTGCCATGTGTATGGCAATGGTGGGTTAGGTGGGTCATTTATAAGGAACATGGAAGCAAAATGACTTATGGTGTCCTCCCAACCCACAAACCTTAAATCACGTCTCCCTTCTTAATTCCCTTGACGTGAGCTACCTATTCTCACTTCCTGAGATTCCTTATCTCTGGATTTCAAATCTTCTCCCTCTTCCCCAAAGCTCTTCTGCTTTAGCTGCTCACAACTCCTTCTCCCCCCTTTCCATGTGCTGCCCCCATCTTCTTGCTAGTCTGATAGATTCCCTTAGAGAATATCAAGCTCTTAGCCTGTGGCAATTTTCCATCTGATTATAGTGGTTTCCAGTTTTAACATACCCACGTAAGATAGCCCAGGCTCAATTAGATGCCATGGAGGCTTATCACATGTTCCTCTCTTTGGCCTAGAACACAGAACTGGGGGCCAGGTACAGAGTTTCAGATGAGGCCACTGGTCAGAGAGTTCTTCATGTTCCAGAGATCACATCTGCCACAATTTTACATAGGAAGTACATATGACTCATTTTTTGCATAAATATAAGATTTTTCATCAGCAAAATCTACTAGCTCTCCTTTCAAAGATATATCAAGAATCAGACCACTTTTCACCACCTCCACTTGCAGCATTTTGACCTAAGCCACTTCCATCTTTCTCCAGAATTACTGCCATGGTCTCCCTGCTTCTCCCTTAAGTCCCTATTTCAACACTGCATTCTGAGTGATCTTATTGACATTGTAATTCAATCATGCTGCTCCTCTGCTTAATGTCCTCCAATGGAAGGAAATCCTGCCATTTGAAACAGCATGGATGGACTTTGAGCACATATTCCTAGGTGAAATAAGTCAAAGAAAGGCAAATGCTGTATGATCTCACTTATATGTGGAATCTGAATAAAACCAAACTCACAGAGTATAGATTGGTGGTTGCCAGAAATAAGGGATAGAGAGTGGAGAAAATGGGTGAAGGTGGCCAAAAGGTACAAATTTCCAATTGTAACATAACTCCTAGGGACGTGATATACAAAATGTGACTATAGTTAAAAATATTGTATTGTATTTGAAAGTTGCTTAAAAGTTCTCACCTCAAGAAAAAAAAAATTGTAACTGTGTGAAGTGATGAATGTTAACTAAACTTACTGTGGTAATCATTTCACAGTATATACAAATATCAAACCATTATGTTGTACACCTAAATTCTTTAAATTTCATTTCAGAGAAATGAAATGTATAACTATGTGAACATGTTGGTAGGGGCAGAGGTGTCACTCTCTTAGCTGACAGATTGGGAAAGTGTTGCCAAGAGGCTAAATTCTTAATGTAGAAGCTGGAAGCAGTTAAGGGAGCCTGAGTGGAGACGGCTTGGCTTTGTCACCACCACCACTCCTACCTTCCCCCCACCCAACCATAGTGCATTACAAGGGTTTTATCAATACTAAAAGAAATAAATTTCTGGAAATCACAGCACACTGCCTGTCTTAAAATGAATGCACCAAATATGGCAACTCATCATTTCATCAAAATCATTATCAACACCATTCATCTAATTATCTATATTGCACCGTTTTTTCCATAAGTACAGTGTGAGGACTTATCACAGCATTTGTTGAAACAAATATATTATTGCCTCCTCAGGTCTGCTCAAAGATCACTTCTCAATGACATGACCATCCTACTGCAAAGTACAACCCACTCCTTTCCTATCCTCTGAACTTCCATCTCCACTCTGATTTTATTTTTTTCCCCCATATTGCTTTTCACCTTCTAACATGCTATACAATTTACTTATTTTTGTTTATCTATTGCTTAATTTCTACCCCCCCACCCCCACTAGAATGTAAACTAAGCATGGGTATCTGCTCTGCCCATTAGCATTCCACTCTCCCTTCAAGTTCCAGTCAAGTCCCAGCCTTCTTTCCTGTCTCTGGTTTGCACTGATTCTGCCTCCCTTGGTTACCATGGAGTAAATTTTTTATTTCACATCTCAGTGTTTGACAGAATTCCTTTTTGTAATCTTCTATTTCTTATGTGCTTGGAGGTAAAAAATAATTTCACACTGGGCTATAACTCTTAATTTAGTCATAAGTTAATGATGACCTTGAAAAATTACCCAACCAGTCTAGACCTCATTCTCTCCATTTTACAATAAGGGGCTCAATTAGGTGATATTCAAGTTCTCCTCAGATTTTATGTTCTAAGACATGATAAGTAGTTTGACAGCAGGGTCCATGGCCAATAATAATAATGACAGTTCTCATTCACAAGTTCCTGCTTGCTACATTGTTTCCAATCCTCTCAATAATCCTATAAGGGAGGTACTATTATACCCATTTTACAGATTAGGAAACTAATACTCAGAACTGTTAAAAAAAACTTACTTAAGTGACTGTTAGTGAGACAGTCACTAACAGCAGTGACTGATAGGCTGGAACTCTATCTTAAGCCTGTCTAACTTCAAAGGCTGTGTCCATTTCCCACTTCTAAATGGCTTCTTGCCTTATATTTCTTTTATATTACTCTTGACCATGGATGACATACCCGGGTACAATAAATGATCTGAGGTGAAATTTGAATTGTATTTCAAAGCTCAAAAAGAGGAATCTGTTTGCATTTTCTTGTGTGGCTCTGACACCTGCCTGCTGTTTGGGCTGGGGCTTACCCTCAGAAGCTCCTTGATCCTGGCAGTTGGACAGAAGACAGCCCACCTGGTGAAGAAGTTGCTCTCCCACCCACTGATGTATGACTGTGGGCAGGTTACATAAGTTTCATATGCCTCAGTTTACAAATTGTTTTCATTCATTAAATAAGGATAATAACACCTACCTCCTGGGATTTTTAGGAGAAATTTAAATGAAGAATGATTGTAACATCAGCATGTGATGCTTTAAAGATTTTTTTTTAAATTGTGGTAAAATATATATAATATTTACCATCATTTTTTAAATATTTACCATCTTAACCATTTTTAATGTACAGTTCATTGGTATTAAATACATTCATTTTGTTATACAACCACTACCACTCTCCACCTCCAAAACTCTTTTCATCTTGCAAAACTGAAACTCTATATATGGTGGGTTTTTTTTGTTCCAACTTAACCTGGATGCAGAACTCAGCACACCTTCCAATTCTCTCAAAAGAATACACAAACACCAAACATACACTCACATCAATGAGCAGCAAAGACCTCCCTGATAATCTGACAGGGTGTTAGGAGGGAGGGTTTTCATCACACACACTGTAGTAAACAATTCCATATTCACATATTCTGAGTCACCTTTCCTGATATGATGCCAATCCTCTGGTTCCCATCCTTCTCATCCCTCCCCCAACTTCAAATCCCTCCTCCATTGATTGTGCAGAATGCAATACCACCAGCTTTCTTTTCCAAATTCATGTTTCCAACTTATTATGGTGCTCAGAAAACAAAGTCCTTGCCAGTTAACATGGCACTTGTTGGGGTTCTAAATAATAAAGATTATTTTCCTTGTACATTATCATCATCACCTACATCATCAAAAACTTCTGTTGTGAAGAAGAGACCAAGATGACGGAGGAGTAGGAAGCAGAGTTCACCTTCTTCCACAGAAACATGGAAAATACAAGTGGAACAATTGTATTTGTACAAGTGGAACGATTCACACAGAACAGCTACTGCGTGCTGACAGAAGACCTCAGACATCCAAAAAGGGAAGAAAACCTCCATGTAACTGGGTAGGGAAAAAAGAAAAGGAAAAAGAATGAATCAGGATGGGACCTGTGCCCCATGGAGGGAGCTGTGAAGGAGGAAATGTTCCCGCACCTTGGGAAGTCTCCTCACTGGTGGGGAGATCAGCCTGGAAGGAAGGGGAGCTTCAAAGCCTAAGAGGAGAGAGCAGCAATCAGTTTGTGGAAGGCAAAAGTAAGACTAACCTGCACAGAGGGTTGGCACCACCACCCTGCGCTCCCCAACCTGAGACATTCCTCTCTCAGTGTGGGGGGGTGTTGGGGAATGAAGCTCAGGCTCTGAAGGTCAGTCCCAATGAGAGGACTAGGGTTAGGTGTGGAAACAGCCTTAAGAGGTTGGGCGGTGGCAACTGAGGGTGTACTAGGAAGAAACTTGGACCCACCAGAGAGGCAAGTCACAGTTATTGGAAGGCACATGGAGAGGGGTGGGACCACCATAAGAACTTCTTTTCCTGCGAGTGTTCCCAGGCAACAGGACACCACTGACAGGAGCTCTGGGGGCAGGCGCAAGTCGCAGTTGCCATCTTGGGCTCCAGAGGTGGGCACTGGCCACCTCTTCCAAACCCATGGGCAGACACCAGGACATGCCCCTGCTGACCCAGAAGGTCAGGGATAGCTTCTGAAACTAGGAAATCTGTCAGTGGGCACTGCGACCTGCCCTGCTCTCCTGAGAGGCATGGATAGCTCCCCCCACTAAGAAATCAGCCAAGAGGAGGGGCTGAAACCACAGCAGAACCACAGGGGCCATATGACTAAGGAAGAAGAGCTGAAATCTCTCCTCATGGCTTCATGAACTATGGAGTTACAACTCTGGTGACAACTTCCTAAATGCAGCACCTGTGAAACATCCAAAAGGACAACAAGTGCTCTGGCAGCTGGGATGGGGCTGGATTTAGCAGCTATGGGCTTTGTGGGCATGTACATGTGGGGGTTGGGCAAGGCCAGAGTCTGAGCTGCTTCCATAGCTCCCACAGTGGGTCCAGGTGTATGACAACTGCAGTCGTGGGACCTGATCTCAGTGGATCTGTGCTAGTGGCCTGGTGAAAACGAAAGTCACCAGGGCCAATTACTGGCACATGCACAGTTAAGGTGGGACTGAGAGCAGTGTCAACAAGAGTGTACCTTTTGAGCCCATACAATGGGTGAAAAGTGACACAACAGAACACATTCACAGGTGAACAGCTCCAAAGGAGGAATAGTCAGTGGCTTCTCTCCCAGTGAGGGTGCTACAATTCCATCTACCTCACACCACAGGTCAGAAACACAGCTAAGAAACAGATATGGGGGCTTCTACTCCAACAATGAGGGAGCAGCCACTGGCCCTGAAGGGCAGTGAGAACCACAGAGCAAAGGGGAGACCCTGCTCAATATCTAGGGCAGGCTCTGGTCTCCACACCAGTCAAAACCCATATCAAGCGGATAATGGCACAAGCCTCTGGACCAACCTCACCCAACAGGGGGCAGACACCAGAAGCAAGAGGAACTATGATATTGCAGCCTGTGGAAAGGAGACCACAAACACAGTAAGTTTCACAAAATGAGATGACAAAGAAACATGTTGCAGACAAAGGAGAAAGATAAAAACTTACAAGAAAACTTCTTCCTTTGAAGAGATGGGCAATCTACTTGAAAAAGAATTCAGAGTATGATATTAAAGATGATCCAAGATCTCGAAAAAAGAATGAAGGCACAAATTGAGAAGATATAAGAAATGTTTAACAAAGACCTAGAAGAACTAAAGAACAAACAAACAGAGATGAACAATACAATCACTGAAATGAAAAATACACTAGAAGGAACCAACAGCAGAATAACTGAGGCAGAAGAATGGGTAAGTGAGCTGGAAGACAGAATGATGGAAATCACTGCTACAGAATAGAACAAAGAAAAAAGAATAAAAGGAAATAAGGACAGTCTCAGAGACACCTGGGACAACATTAAATGCACCAACATTGACATTATAGGGGTCCCAGGAGAGGAAGAGAAAAAGAAAGAGCCTAAGAAAATATTTGAAGAGATTCTAATTGAAAACTTACCTAACATGGGAAAGGGAATAGTCACCAAAGTCCAGGAAGTTCAGAGAGTCCCATATAGGATAAACCCAAGGAAGAACACACCAAGACACACATTAATCAAACTAACAAAAATTAAATATAATGAAAAAATATTGAAAGCAACAAGGGAAAAGCAGCAAATAACATACAAGGGAATTCCCAGAAGGTTATCCACGGATTTTTCAGCAGAAACTCTGCAGGCCAGAAGGAAGTGACACGATAAATTCAAAGTGATGAAAGGGAAAAACCTACAACCAAGGATACTCTACCCAGCAAGGCTCTCATTCAGATTCGAAGGAGAAATCAAAAGCTTTAGAGACAAGCAAAAGCTAAGAGAATTCAGCACCACCAAACCATCTTTACAACAAATGCCAAAGGATCTTCTCTAATCAAAGGGGTTGGGGAGAGAAGCCACAACTAGAAATAAGAAAATCACAAATGGGAAAGCCCACTGGTAAAGGCAAACATACAATAAAAGCAGGAAATCATCCACACACAAATGTGATATCAAAACCAGTAACCATGATGAGAAGAGAGAACAAAGGTAGGAAATGGGAATTGCATTTGAAATTAAGAGACTAGCAACTTAAACAACCTTGTACATATATAGACTGCTTTATCAAAACATCATGAGGAAGGAAAGAAAAAAGACCTATGAAAACAAACCCAAAACAATTAATAAAATGGCAATAAGAACATACATATCAGTAATTACCTTAAATGTAAAAGGATTAAATGCTCCAACCAAAAAGCACAGACTGGCTGAATGGGTACAAAAACAAGACCTGTATATATGCCGTCTACAAGAGACCCACTTCAGACCTAGGGAAACATACAGACTGAAAGCAATGGGATGGAAAAAGGTATTCCATGCAAATGGAAATCAAAAGAAAGCTGGAGTAGCAATACTCATATTAGACAAAATAGACTTTAAAATAAAGACTGTTGCAAGAGACAAGGAAGGACACTGCATAATGATCAAGGAATCAATCCAAAAAGAAGATATAACAATTGTAAATATATGTGCACCCAATATAGGAGCACCTCAATATATAAGGCAAATGCTAATAGTCATAAAAGGGGAAATTGACAGTAACACAATAAGAGTGGGGGACTTTAACACCCCACTTACACCAATGGACAGAAAATCCAGACAGATAATTAATGAGAAAACATAAGCCTTAAATGACAAACTAGACCCAATAAACTTAATTGATGTTTATAGGACATTCCATCCAAAAACAACAGATTACACTTTCTTCTCAAATGCACACAGAACATTCTCCAGGATAGATCACATCTTGCATCACAAATCAAGCCTCAGTAAATTTAAGGATCTTTTCTGACCAAAATGCTATGAGATTAGAAATCAATTACAGGGGAAAAAAATCTGTAAAAAACACAAACACATGGAGGCTAAACAATATGTAACTAAATAACCAATGGATCACTGAAGAAGTCGAAGAGGAAATCAAAAAGTACCTGGAGATAAATGACAACGATGATCCAAAACCTATGGAATGCAGCAAAAGCAGTTCTAAGAGGGAAGTTTACAGCAATACAATCTCACCTCAAGAGAGAAGCAAAATCTCAAATAAACAACCTAACCTTACATCTAAAGCAAATAGAGAAGGAAGAACAAACAAAATCAAAAGTTAGTAGAAGGAAAGAAATGATAAAGATCAGAGCAGAAGTAAATGAAATAGAGATGAAGAAAACAATAGCAACAATCAATGAAACTAAAAGCTGGTTCTTTGAGAAGATATACAAAATTGATATACCTTTAGCCAGACTCATGAAGAAAAAAGGGAGAGGACTCAAATCAATAAAATTGGAAATGAAAAGAAGTTAAAACAGACACCACAGAAATACAAAGGATCGTAAGAGACTGCTGTGAAGAACTATATGCCAATAAAATGGACAACCTGGAAGAAATGGAAAAATTCTTTGAAAGGTACAACCTTCCATGATAGAACCATGAAGAAACAGAAATTATGACGAGGTCAATCACTAGTACTGAAATTCAAACTGTAATTAAAAATCTTCCAACAAAATAAAGTCCAGGATGAGATGGCTTCACATGAAAATTCTATCCAACATTTGGAGAAGAGTTAACACCTACCCTTCTGAAACTCCTCAGAAAATTGCAGAGGAAGGAACACTCCCAAGCTCATACTAGGAGGGCACCATCACCCTGATACCAAAACCAGACAAAGATATCACACACAAAAATTATAGACCAATATCATTGATGAACATAGATGTAAAAATCCTCAACAAAATACCAGCAAACAGAATCCAACAACACATTAAAAGGATTATACACCATGATCAAGTGGGATTTATTCCAGGGATGCAAGGATACTTCAATATATACAAATCAATCATTGTGATACACCATATTAACAAATTGAAGAATAAAAATTATATGATCATCTCAATAGATGAAGAAAAAGCTTTTGACAAAATTCAACACCCATTTATGATTAAAAAAACTCTCCAGAAAGTAAGCATAGAGGGAACCTACCTCAACATAATAAAGGCCATATACGACAAACCCACAGCAAACATCACTTTCAATGGTGCAAAACTGAAAGTATTTCCTCAGAGATCAGAAACAAGAGAAGGATGTCCACTCACGCCACTTTTATTCAACACAGTTTTGGAAGTCTTAGCCATGGCAATCAGAGAAGAAAAAGAAATAAACTGTATAGAAATTGGAAAGGAAGAAACTAAAGTGTCACTGTTTGCAGATGACGATACTATACATAAAAAATTCTAAAGATGCTACCAGAAAACTACTACAGCTCATCAATGAATTTGGTAAAGTTGCAGGATACAAAATTAATACAAGAAATATCTCTCATTCTTATACACTAACAACAAAAAATAAGAAAGATAAATTAAGGAAACAATCTCATTTACCATTGGAACAAAAAGTATAAAATACCTAGGATTCAACCTAGCTAAGGAGGCAAAAGACCTGTACTCAGAAAACTATAAGATACTAAGGAAATGAATAAAATATGACACAGACAGATGGAGAGATATACCATGTTCTTGGATTGGAAGAATCAACATTGTCAAAATGACTGAACTACCCAAAGAGGTCTACAGATTCAGTGCAATCCCTATCAAATTACCAATAGCAATTTTCACAGAATTAGAACAAAAAATTTTTACAATTTGTATGGAAACACAAAAACCTCCAAATAGCCAAAGAAAACCTGAGGAAAAAAAAAAATCAGAGCCGGAAGAATCAACTCCTTGACTTCAGACCATACTGCAAAGCTACAGTCATCAAAATAGTATGTTACTGACATAAAAACAGAAATAGAAATAAATGGAACAGAATAGAAAGCCCAGAAATAAACCCATGCACCATGATTACCTAATCTATGACAAAGGAGGCAAGAATATACAATGGAGAAAAGGCACTCTCTTCAATAAGTGGTGCTGGGAAAACAGGACAGCTACATGTAAAAGAATGAAATTAGAACATTCCTTAACAGGATACACACAAATAAACTCAAAATGGATTAAAGACCTAAATGTGAGGTCAGACACCATCAAATGGTTAGAGGAAAACATAGGCAGAACACTCTATGACATAAATCACAGCAAGATCTTTTTTGACCCACCTCCTAGAGAAATGGAAATAAAAACAAAAATAAACAAATGGGACCTAATGAAACTTAAAACGTTTGCACAGCAAAGGAAACCATAAACAAAATGAAAAGATAATCCTCAGAATGGGAGAAAATATTTGCAAATGAAGCAACTGACAAAGGATTAATCTCCAAAACATACAAGCAACTCATGCAGCTCAATAACAAAGAAACAAAAAACCCAATCCAAAAAGGGCAGAAGACCTAAAGAGACATTTCTGCAAAGAAGATGTACAGATTGCCAACAAACACATGAAAGAATGCTCAACATCATTAATCATTAGAGAAATGCAAATCAAAACTACAATGAGATATCATCTCACACCAGTCAGAATGGCCATCATCAAAAAATCTAGAAACAATAAATGCTGGAGAGGGTGTGGAGAAAAGGGAACCCTCTTGCACTGTTGGTGGGCATGTGAACTGATACAGCCACTATGGAGAACAGGATGGATTTTCCTTAAAAAACTACAAATAGAACTACCATATGGCCCAGCAATCCCACTACTGGGCATATAACCTGAGAAAACCATAACTCAAAAAGAGTCATGTACCAAAATGTTCATTGCAGCTCTATTTACAATAGCCAGGTCATGGAAGCAACCCAAGTGTCCATCAACAGATGAATTGATAAAGAAGATGTGGCACATATATACAATGGAATATTACTAAACCATAAAAAGGAATGAATCTGAATTATTTGTAGTGAGGTGGATGGACCTAGAGACTGTCAAACAGAGTGAAATAAGTCAGAAAGAGAAAAACAAATACCATATGCTAACACATATATATGGAATCTAAAAAAAAAAGAAGAAAATAGAAAATGGTCAGAAGAACCTAGGGGCAAGACTGGAATAAAGATGCAAATCTACTAGAGAATGGACTTGAGGATATGGGGTAGGGGAAGGGTAAGCTGGGACAAAGTGAGAGCGTGGCATGGACATATATACACTACCAAACGTAAAGTAGATAGTTGGTGGGAAGAAGCTGCATAGCACAGGAGATCAGCTTGGTGTATTGTGACCACCTGGAGGGGTGGGATTGGGGGGGTGGGAGGGAGGGAGATGCAGGGGGGAAGATATATGGGGACATATGTATATGTATAACTGATTCACTTTGTTATAAAGCAGAAACTACACACCATTGTAAAGCAATTATACTCTAATGAAGATGTTAAAAAAAAAAAAACCAAAAAACCTAAAAATGGGTGAAAGACCTAAACGTAAGACCAGACACTATAAAACTATTTGAGGAAAACATAGGCAGAACACTCTTTGACATAAATCGCAGGAAGACATTTTTTGATTCACCTCCTAGTGTAACAAAAATTAAAAAAAATAATAAGCAAATGGGACCTAATAAAACTTAAAACTTTTACACAGCAGAGGAAATCACAAACAAAACGAAAAGACGACCCTCAGAATGGCAGAAAATACTTGCAAATGAAGCAGCTGACAAGGACTTTATCTCAAAAATATACAAAGAGTTCATGTAGCTCAATATCAAAAAAACAAAACACCCAAACAAAAAATGGGGGGAAGATCTAAATAGACATTTCTCCAAAGAAGACATACAGGTGCCTGAAAAGAACATGAAAAGATCCTCAACATTGCTAATTATTAGAGAAATGTAAATCAAAACTACAATGAGGTATCACCTCACACTGGTGAGAATGGCTATCATCAAGAAATCTACAAACAATAAATGCTGGAGAGGGTGTGGAGAAAAGGGAATCCTCCTCACTGTTGGTGGGAATGTAAATTGGTTCAGCCACTATGGAGAACAGTATGGAGGTTCCTTAAAAATTTAAAAATAGAACTACCATATGACCCAGTAGTCCTACACCTAGGCAGATACCCAGAGAAAACCATAATTCAAAAAGATATGTGCACCCCAATGTTCATTGCAGTATTATTTACAATAGCCAGAACTTGGGAGCAACCTTAATGTCCAACAGAGGAATGGACAAAGAAGATGTGGTACATATATACAATGGAATATTACTCAGCCATAAAAAAGAACTAAATAATGCCTTTTGCATCAACATGGATGGACCTAGAGATTGTCTTTTCTCCATTGCATATCATTTCCTCCTTTGTCATAGATTGGGTGACATATATGTGTGGGTTTATCTCTGGGCTTTGTATCCTGTACTATTGATCTATATTTCTGTTTTTGTGCCAGTACAATACTGTCTTGATTACTGTAGCTTTGTAGTATAGTCTGAAGTCAGGGAGTCTGATTCCTCTAGCTCTGTTTTACTCTCTCCAG
Source organism: Delphinus delphis (assembly GCF_949987515.2). Classification (NCBI taxonomy): domain Eukaryota; kingdom Metazoa; phylum Chordata; class Mammalia; order Artiodactyla; family Delphinidae; genus Delphinus; species Delphinus delphis. The sequence goes on along the minus strand of NC_082694.2, from coordinate 26,198,247 downwards.
ATTTTTTTGGCTATTTACAGCTTTTCTGTTTCCATGCAAATTGTAAATTTTTTTTTTGTTCTAATTCTTTGAAAAATGCCGTTGGTAATTTGTAGGGATTGCATTGAATCTGTGGATTACTTGGGGTAGTACAGCCATGTTGACAATATTGATTTTTCCAATACATGGTATATCTCTCCATCTGTTTGCATTATCTTTGATTTCTATCATCAGTGTTTTATAGTTTTGTGAGTACAGGTCTTTTGTCTCCTTAGGTAGGTTTATTCCTAGGTATTTTATTCTTTTTGTTGCAATGGTAATTGGGAGTGTTTCCTTAATTTCTCTTTCTGATCTTTCATCATTAGAGTATAGGAATGCAAGAGATTTCTGTGCATTAACTTTATATCCTGCAACTTTACTAAATTCATTGATTAGCACTAGTAGTTTTCTGGTAGCATCTTTAGGATTTTCTCTCTATATATAGTATTATGTCATCTGTGAACAGTGACTGTTTTACTTCTTCTTTTCCAATTTGTTTTCCTTTTATTTCTTTTTTTTTTTTCTCTGATTGCCATGGCTAGGACTTCCAAAACTATGTTAAATAAAAGTGGAGAGAGTGGACATCCTTGTCTTTTTCCTCATCTTGGAGGAAAGCTTTCAGCTTATCAACATTATGAATGATGTTTGCTGTGGGTTTGTCATATATGGCCTTTTTTATGTTGAGGTAGATTACCTCTATGCCCACTTTCTGGAGAGTTTTTATCATAAATGGGTGTTGAATTTTGTCAAAAGCTTTTTTTTTTTGCATCTATTGAGATGATCATATGCTTTTTATTCTTAATTTGTTAATATGGTGTATCACACTGATTAATTTGTGTGTATTGAAGAATCCTTGCATCCCTGGGATAAATCCAATTTTATCATGGTGTATGCTCCTTTTAATGTGTTGCTGGATTCTGTTTGCTGTTATTTTTTTGAGGATTTTTGCATCTATATTCTTCAGTGATATTGGTCATAGAATTCGCCTGTGAAGCCCTCTGGTCCTGGACTTTTGTTTACTGAAAAAAATTTTTTAAATTTATTTTATTTATTTTTGGCTGCATTGGGGTTTTTTTTTTGCTGTGCATGGGCTTTCTCCAATTGTGGTGAGTGGGGGTTAATCTTGGCTACAGTGCACGGGCTTCTCATTGTGGTGGCTTCTCTTTGTTGTTGAGCATGGGCTCTGGGTGTATGGGCTTCAGTAGTTGCAGCATGCAGGCTCACTGCTTGTGGCTCACGAGCCCTAGAGCACAGCCCCCACAGTTGTGCCACATGTGCTTAGTTGCTCCGCGGCATGTGGGATCTTCCCAGACCAGGGCTTGAACCTGTGCCCCCTGCATAGGCAGGCAGATTCTTAACCACTGCACCACCAGGGAAGCCCTACTGGAAGATTTTAATTACAGTTTCAATTTCATTACTTGTGATTGGTATGTTCATGTCTTCTAATTCTTCTTGGTTCATTTTTGGAAGGTTGTACATTTCTAAGAATTTTTCCATTTCTTCCACGTTGTCCATTCTATTGGCATAGTGTTGCTTGTGTAGTCTCTTATGATTCTTTGTATTCCTGCATTGTCAGTTATAATTTCTCCATTTCATTTCTAATTTTATTGATTTGAATTCTATCCTTTTTTCTTGATGAGTCTGGTTAAAGGTTTATCAATTTTTTTTATGTTCTCAAGGAATCAACTTTTAGTTTTATTGATCTTTACTATTGTTTTCTTCATTTCTATTTCATGTATTTCTACTCTGCTCTTTATGATTTCTTTCCTTTTATTAACTTTGGGGGTTTCATTCTTCTTTCTCTAGTTACTTTAGGTGTAAGGTTAGATTTTTTATTTGAGACTTTTCTGGTTTCTTGAGGTGAAATTGAATTGCTATAAACTTCCCTCTTAGAACTGCTTTTGCTGTGTCCCATAGGTTTTGGGTTTTCATGTTCTCATTGTCATTTGTTTCTATGTACTTTTTGATTTCTTCTGTGATCTCTTAGTTATTTAGTAGCATAATGTTTAGCCTCCATTTGTTTGTGTTTTTTACAGTTTTTTTCCATGTAATTGATTTCTAATCTCATAGTGTTGTGGTCAGAAAAGATTCTTGATATGATTTCAATTGTTTTAAATCTACCAAGTCTTGATTTGTGACCCAAGATGTGATATATCCTGGAGAATGTTCCATGTGCACTTGAGAAGAAAGTGTATTCTGCCACTTTCGGGTGGAATGTTCTATAAATATCAATTAAATCTATGTGGTCTATTGTGTCATTTAAAGCTTGTGTTTCTTTGTTTATTTTCTCTCTGGATGATCTGTCTATTGATGTAAGTGGGGTGTTAAAGTCCGCCACTATTATTGTGTTACTGTCGATTTCCCCTTTCATGACTATTAGCATTTGTCTTATATATTGAGGTGCTCCTATGTTGGGTGCATGTATATTTACAATTGTTATATCTTCTTTTTTGATTGATCCCTTGATCATTATGTAGTGTCATTTCTTGTCTCTTGCAACAGTCTTTATTTTAAAGTCTATTTTTTCTGATATGAATATTGCTACTCCATCTTTCTTTTGATTTCCATTTGCATGGAATATCTTTTCCCATCCCCTCGCTTGCTGTCTGTATGTGTCCCTAGGACTGAAATGGGTCTGTTGTAGAGAGCTTATATACGGATCTTGTTTTTGTATCCATTCAGCCAATCTGTGTCTTTTGGTTGGAGCACTTAATCTATTTACATTCAAGATAATTATTGATATGTATGTTCCTATTGCTATTTTCTTAATTGTTTTGTGTTTGTTTATGTGGGTCTCTTTCTTCTCTTGAGAAGAGAAGCTTAGAGAAGAGAAGCCACTTAGAGAAGCTCCTTTAGCATTTGTTGGAAATTTGGTTTGGTGGTGCTGAATTCCCTTAGCTTTTGCTTGTCTGTAAAGCTTTTCATTTCTCTGTTGAATCTGAGTGAGATCCTTGCTGGGTAGAGTAATCTTGGTTGTAGGATTTTCCCTTTCATCACTTTAAATATATCCTGGCACTCCCTTCTATCCTACAGAGTTTCTGCTTAAAAACCAGCTGATAACCTTATAGGAATTCTCTTTTACATTATTTGTTGCTTTTCCCTTGATGCTTTTAACATTTTTCCTTGAATTTATGTTTTTTAGTTTGATTAATATGTGTCTTAGTGTGTTTCTTCTTGGGTTTATGCTGTATGGGACTCTGTGTTTCCTGGACCTGTATGGCTATTTCCTTTCCCATGTCAGGGAAGTTTTTGACTATAATCTCTTCAAATATTTTCTCAGACCCTATCTTTTTATCTTCCTCTTCTGGGACCCCTATAATTCAAATTTTGGTGAATTTAATTTGTCCCAGAGGTCTCTGAGGGTGTCCTCATTTCTTTTCAGTCTTTTTTCTTTATTCCATTCCATGGCAGTTATTTTCACCATTCTATCCTCCAGTTCACTTATCTGTTCTTCTGCCTCAGTTATTCTGCTATTGATTCCTTCTAGTGTATTTTTCATTTCAGTAATTGTGTTGTTCATCACTGTTTTTTTGTTCTTTAGGTCTTGTATGTCCTTGTTAAACATTTCTTTTATTTTCTCAATCCATGCCTCCATTTCTATTACTACTTGGATCATCTTTACTATTGTTGCTCTGAATACTTTTTCAGTTATGTTGCCTATTTCCTCTTCATTTATTTGCTCTTGTAGGTTTTTACCTTAATCCTTCATCTGTAACATATTTTTTGGTCATCTCATTTTTTTGATGGGTGCAGCTGTGTTCCTGTCTTGCTGATTGTTTGGCCTGAGGCATCCACCACTGGAGTTTGCAGGCAGTTAGTTGGAGGCAGGTCTTGTCGCCGAGATGAGGGCCTCTGGGAGAGCTCACACTGACTAATATTCCTGGTACCTGAAGATCTCTGTTAGTCCAGTGGTTTGGACTTGGTGCTCCAACCACAGGTGCTCAGGTCTCCTCTATGTTAATTATGTCAATGGTTTGTCTCATACATTGTGGGTTTTTCCCTCACTTTGTCATTTGCCAAACTCTCTCATGGAGTTTCCTGGCATACAGTATTTAACAAATATATCTATACCTGTATCTATATCTATGTTTATACTCAAACCAACCATCTCTTCATTTTAGTTTTGTCTTGAGTGTTATTTTTTGAAAGTTTTCACTCCTTTCCAATATATTTGGAATTTATATTCATTTTAAGATGTCAGAAAGAAACACATTTTTTTGATTAGTGCAGAGTTTCACCAGAATATATATTATGGACACTATTTCTGTGGGATGTTACCAGGGTTAGTCAAAAGAAGGATTCTATGATCAAGTAAATTTGGGAAACACAAGGTTTAACCAAAACCATCAGGTTTCTTTGCTGAAAAATTATCAGAGTGGAGCCTATTCATTACAATATTATTTGAAATAGCAAAGCACTAGGAGCAATCCAAATATAAATCAATATCATGCCAGATAAATAAGTTATGATTTTTCTATACAAAGTAATACTATGCAGCTGTAAAGAAAAAAATGAGACTATTTGCTTAATACTAAGGGGAAAGAATATCTGAGTTAAACTGTAAGTGGAAGAAACAAGAATATGGTATGTCATATATGACACTTTGTGTTAAGAAAGGAGACAATTAGAATATGTAGTCAAACCCTTTTTGATAAGCAGAGAGGAATTTTGGAAAGCTCACAAGAAACTGAGAACAAAACAGATGGAGAGATATACCATGTTCTTGGATTGGAAGAATCAACATTGTGAAAATGACTATACTACCCAAAGCAATTTACAGATTCAATACAATCCCTATCAAATTACCAATGGCATTTTTTTTTAAAGAACTAGAACAAAAAAATCTTAAAATTTGTATGGAGACAAAAAAGACCCCGAATAGCCAAAGCAGTCTTCAGGGAAACAAACGGAGCTGGAGGAATCAGACTCCCTGACTTCAGACTATACTACAAAGCTACAGTAATCAAGACAATATGGTACTGGCACAAAAAGAGAAGCATAGATCAATGAAATAGGATAGAAAGCCCAGAGATAAACCCACGCACATATGGTCAACTAAACTATGAGAAAGGAGACAAAGATATACAATGGAGAAAAGACAATCTCTACAATAAGTGGTGCTGGGAAAACTGGACAGCTACATGTAAAAGAATGAAATTAGAACCCTCCCTAACACCATACACAAAATTAAACTCAAAATGGATTAGAGACCTAAGTGTAAGACCAGACACTGTAAAACTCTTAGAGGAAAACATAGGCAGAATACTCTTTGACATAAATCACAGCAAGATCCTTTTTGATCCACCTCCTAGACTAATGGAAATGAAAACCAAAATAAACACATGGGACCTAATGAAACTTAAAAGCTTTTGCACAGTAAAGGAAACTACAAACAAGATGAAAAGACAACCCTCAGAATGGGAGAAAATATTTGAAAATGAATCAATGGACACAGGATTAATCTCCAAAATATATAAACAGCTCATGCAGCTCAATATTAAAAAAAAACAAATAACCCAATCAAGAAATGGGCAGAAGACCTAAATAGACATTTCTCCAAAGAAGACATACAGATGGCCAAGAAGCACATGAAAAGCTGCTCAACATCACTAATTATTAGAGAAATGCAAATCAAAATTACAATGATGTATCACCTCACACCAGTTAGAATGGACATCATCAGAAAATCTAAAAACAAGAAATGCTGGAGAGGGTGTGGGGAAAAGGGAACCCTCTTGCACTGTTGGTGGGAATGTAAAATGATACAGCCACTATGGAGAACAGTATGGAGGTTCCTTTAAAAACTAAAAATAGAATTACCATATGACCCAGCAATCCCACTACTGGGCATATACACTGAGAAAACCATAATTCAAAAAGACACATGCCCCCCTATGTTCATTGCAGCACTGTTTACAATAGCCAGGTCATAGAACAACCTAAATGCCCATTGACAGAGGAATGGATAAATAAGATGTGGTACATATATACAATGGAATATTACTCAGCCATAAAAAGGAATGAAATTGGGTCATTTGTAGAAATGTGGATGGATCTAGAGACTGTCATATAGAGTGAAGTAAGTCAGAAAGAGAAAAACAAATATCAAATATTAACGCATATATGTGGAACCTAGAAAAATGGTACAGATGAACCGGTTTGCAGGGCAGAAATAGAGACACAGATGTAGAGAACAAACATATGGACACCAAGGGGGGAAAGTGGCGGGGTAGGCATTGTGCTGTGATGAATTGGGAGATTGGGATTGACATATATACATTAATATGTATAAAATGTATAACTAATAAGAACCTGCTGTATAAAAAATAAATTAATTAAAATTTAAAAATTCAAAAGAAACTAAGAACAGTGGTTAGAGGGAGAAATCTTTTTTCTGATTACTTTTGAAACTTACTGGTTTTTAAACCACATGAATATATTATATTAAAAAAGTAAATAAAAAATTTAAAAATGGAAAGCCTCTTAGAGGCTTCAGTACACTAATGTAATTTTGACTCTCTAAGTTGTTGGTAGCTGTGAGTTATGTGGTTACCCATAATGGTTACTTATAAATTCATTCAAGTTACAAAATCCTACAGAATTTGGGGTTCTCACGTTTCCAAAAAAATTATGGAAAAATCGTTTCAGAATTCACATGTTATCTGTAGCATATACTATATATAAAATTTTATATTCTTGGGTTTCTGTGTGTGTGTATGTATGTGTGTGTGTGTGTCTGTGTGTGTGATTTCTATTCTGTTTTTTATTGACCAATTCTATCCTCAGTATTGAGTATTTTCATATCTGAAAGAACAAGCCACTTCTTATATTTCTTATTTGTTATTTTGCTGATATCAAAATTAATTCTTCTTTTTCAACATTTTCTTGAACTATTTTTATCCATTTATTCTTTCAGATGATTTGCTTTATCAGCCACCTAAACATACTTGTTGGAATAGTTTGAGAAGAACTGATATCTTCATGGAATTACATAAAGACAGAAGGGCGTTTCCACCTTTTTGGCTATTGTGAATAATGCTGCTATGAACATTGGTGTACAAAAAAAAAATGTATATAGAAGGGAGACTGTTTCCTATATACGCTTAGATAATTTCCAGGTTTTGGATCATGTGAAATGTTTCTCAAGTATTCTGTTATGCCATTCAGTAAAGTCTAAAATAGCATGATTTTTTTGTTTTTCTTCATATAATGCCTATTTCTTAATTTTCTGGGGTTTTCTTTGTTTGTTTCTGTTGTAAAGAAGATGTGTTATTCACTTTATTTTCTCAAGGATTATTATTGATATAAACTATTTTTTTTCTTTAATACATATTACCTTTTAAAAATTTTATTTTTGACATTTATTGAGACAAATATATACTTCCCTTTGACCAATTCATTTGATAAAATAAAATAACAATTTACTGATAACTTACTAACGTTATTGTTGGAAGAAGTCATGCTCAAAAAATAAAACATTGTTATTTTAATATAATTTTGAATTCTTTTGTGTGGATCTCTTATCTATAGTTGGAAATGGAATTGGCCTAAATGTTTGTTTTTGGAGCTTAGTTTGTCAACTTTTTACATTTAGGTCATACCAAATGCATATAATAAATTAGCAAGTTCTCCATATGGTTCTGAACTCATTAAGAGTTTATAAGGTATTTGAAAGAAATTTTCTGCACAAATTTTGATTCCATTGCCTTTTATAATTGTAACTCTTGAACAGTATTTTCATTCTTCGCCTCTCAAGCTGCATTAATGTGATTTACAGTTTTGTAGAAAATTGTCCATTTAATCTTACATTCAATTACACTTTCAGGCCTGGTTGTGTTTTCTCTTTCAGTAAGGTCAGCTATCTCTGGAAATTTAACATGACAGCACAAAGGAATCCCAAATTTGGTAGTCCCATCTTTTTCAAGCTTACACTTTCACCTCCAAATTAGGTGTTGCCATATGTATTGCACATGACTTCCCATGGTGGCTACTGCCTCCTCTTTGTCTCTATCTGTGCAATATCTACCAGAAAGGTAGTGAAATTTATGGCATTTTTATGGCAACCTTCCTAGTTTCTGCATTAATGTAGGCTTCTTCTCCTTCTCCTTCTTTTTTTAAAATTTTATTTACTGTAAATTTTTTGTCTGAGTGTCAGGGTTAAAGACTTGCTTTTGTGCAACCATTTTCCCCTGAAATATCAATGCACTTTTCATTATCAGTTTAACTGCTTTCCATCAACAGCAGTGACAATACTAGGAGTGCTGGGCTATATAAATGTCGTGGGTGTCAGGGAGGAGGTTAATCATACAAGCTAGCATAAACAGTCCTGGAACCACTAATATGCTGACACCCTTTTGGCAAGGCCTGGAGCAGCTTGGTAAAGGATCCACACTTGTTTTTTATTTGTGAAATAATCAAGAATGTGGAAAATTGGGGAAGTAAACTACAGGTACTTTTTCTAATATTCTTTTTTCCTTCTTATTCTCCACCAATTAGTTGATTTTTAATTTTCATTATTATTAATGAAGCTAAAGGATATGTATAAATGTAAATATTTCAGCTAAGATGACGGGATATGACATACAAAAGACAAAATGCTATAAATAAAGACAGTCTTCTGTTACAATTGGTACTAATAAAGAATTATATTAGAGGACCTCCCTGGTGGTGCAGTGGTTAAAAATCCACCTGCCAGATGTAGAGAATGGACTTCAGGACACAAGGAGGGGGAAGGGTAAGCTGGGACGAAGTGAGAGAGTGGCAGTGACATATATACACTATGAAATGTAAAATAGATAACTAGTGGGAAGCAGCTGCATAGCACAGGGAGATCAGCTCAGTGCTTTGTGACCACCTATAGGGGTGGGATAGGGAAGATGGGAGGGAGAAGCAAGAGGGAAAGGATATGGGGATATATGTATATGTATAGCTGATTCACTTTGCTATACAGCAGAAACTAACACAACATTGTAAAGCAATTATACTCCAATAAAGATGTTTAAAAAAAAAAAGAATCTGCCTGCCAATGCAGGGGACTAGGGCTTGGAGCCCTAGTCTTGGAAGATCCCACATGCCACAGAGCAACTAAGCCCATGTGCCACAACTACTGAGCCTGCATGCCAAAATTACTGAAGCCCATGCACCTAGAGCCCATGCTCTGCAAGAAGACAAGCTACCACAATGAGAAGCCCGTGCACTGCAGCGAAGAGTAGCCCCCAGTCGCCACAACTAGAGAAAGCCCGAGGGCAGCAACGAAGACCCAATGCAGCCAAAAATAAATAAAATGAATAAATTTATAAAAAATAAAAGAATTATATTAGAGTTAATATATCCACGTTCATGTACACTTTCACAAAATCTCCAGGTAATTATAGTCATGAGTGATGCTGTTTTCTGACATAGTTTCCTTTCCCAGGACTATTGGTAATATTTGTAATTCAGATAAGCACATCTTACTTCATGCTAAAACTTTACCACAAAGTTATGTACAAAGAAGTTTAATTAACAGAAAATGACATATGACCAATATTAATAAATGATTCAGGGAAGCTGAAATTCCCCAGGCTGCCTAAATCTCATTCTTTGGGATGTATTTCTCATTTTTCATCCTTATTATAGACTTTTTCTTGGCCATATTGGTGAGCCCTCTGATAAAGAAATATTGACTCATTCATCTTCCTTGTCCTCAGGGGTATTACCCCATAACCTTCCAGGGCCACGGCAACTTGACACCCTGGATAGCATCCTCAAGAGTGGGCTTGGATCCAAATAATTTTGAAAGCTACTGAATTTGCATTTTTCAAAGCCAAATATTTCTTCTTTATACTTTAATTTTTCTTTTACTGTGCTTTTTTTCTCCATCGGGAAGAGTTACTTTTGGTTACCCGTGAAATTTTTCTTCCTCACCAGTCAATCACTCTACCATTACAGGACTTCCTAGGTAGTGTCACAGTTTCACAAGAGCAGTCACAGCTGCCAAGTTGCTAAAATTATGGCAGGACTCAATCACAAACTATGACAATACTATATTAATAATGAACTCAAGTCTCCAGTTTCATGAATAATTTTAGAATAACATTCCATAACTGCAGATTGTAGACATAAACAGTGGATGACAGAAGAAATTGAACCTGTCCCTGCAGGGATCTAGGGATGTAGCTAGAAGCAGCCTGCTTATGAAGTTTGCTGTTTTATCTTACTAGTCAGCTAAGGGAAATCACTAATCAATTTTCAAAGAAGGAGATTAGTTAAAAAAACTATTATTTACATATGCATACACACATATATGTTCACATCAAATTGTACAAGCATGTATAATGACATAAGAAATTCTTTATGATATGGTAAATGGCGGATTATAAAATGTAAATACAAATGATTCAAACTATGAAAAAAATTCAACCCCGTTCCAATAAGAGAAATGCATTTTTAACTTTAGTGGGTAAAAATCTAAAATCTTGACAATACAGTCTGTTGACGAGGCTGTGGAGAAACAGAGACTTTCACACATTTCTGGTGGGAATGTAAATTAGTATGGAAGGCCAATATAAAAATTTGACCCAGCAATTCCATTTTGGGGATTTTTATGCTCCACATAGCCTTACATTATAAATGTAAAGGTTATTCATGACAGCAATCCAATAGCAAAAGGCTGGAGACAATCCCAAGTCCACTAAAAGTGACTGGTTAAATAATATTGTACATTTACAACATGGAGTACTGTGTAGCTGAAAAAAAGAATAGAGAAGCTTTTCATGAACTGATATGAAAAGATCTCTAAGACGTATTAAGTTAAATAAAAAACAGAACAATGTGCATAATAAGCTACATTTTGTGTTACAAAAAGGGAAACAATCTATATTTGTGTTGACCTGTAGGTACACAAGACACTTCAAAAGAAACTAAGAACAATATTTCCCTGGATGGAAATTCATCAAAATGTTAGAGCCTTTGTAAATGATGGGAATATGGGTGATTAAAGAAATTATAAGAACTTTCATTATACCCCATAATTTATTTATATTTTTAAATGCAAAATGAAGTTTTAAATGATTTTCCAGGAAGATGAACCAAGTCTATCTGTAGCATTTTGTAGCCCAGATGTACGTGCTTATGAATAATAGCAGCAAGGGATGAGTGCTGTGGAGAGTCTATGGGCTTGTTCTCTGGTTAACATTTGTCACATCCTTCCAGGGACAATAATTTGTCCTAACCCCCATTAGACCAATTGGAAAAATTCCAAATGGGCTGACACATAGGAGTTAGCAAGGCAAAATGCAAATAAACATGAGAATGAAACGGGGCCCATCCATACTTCGGCTAATTCAGAGATGAGTACTTATGAATGTCACCCCAGGCACAGCCCACACTTCAGAAGATAATTTCTTATGGAGGAAATTTGGGGTTATCCCAATGGAAGCAGTATCTTGAGAGCTTGCAAAAGCAAAAACCTTTGGATAGCATTTAATTTTAAGTTAAATAAAAATGAAACATAAATTCCAGACAAAGTGCATAAGTCAAACTACTTGGTATTACGAGTAATTTTAAAGCAAACACTCATGCTACTACCATTGTGCTGGAGAAATATAATGCCATATCCTCAGAAGCAACTCCAAGTGTCCCTTCTTGATCACATCCCTTTCTCTCCCTTGAAAGATAATCACAGTCTTCACTTTCATGGTAACTACTTCTTTGCTTGCAGTTGTAGTATTACCACCTTTCATTTTGCTTGTTTTAAAACCTTATTTACAAGAGCCATTTATGCTGCATGGAGCTACATTTTGTTCATTCTGCCAACTACATAATATTCCATGGCATGCTTGTACCACAGTTAAAATATCCATCTAACTGAAGACGGACATTTGGAATATCTCCAGTTTAGGGCTTTAAGAATGATGCTGATATAAACAATGTCTAGATGTATGTGGGTTCATAGCATGAGTTTTTCTAGGGTAATTAATTACCCCTGAGTGAAATTGCAGGGTTATGGGGTATGAATAGTTTCTTCTTTTCTAGATACTACAAAATGTTTTCCAATGTGGTTTTATCAATGTATACTTTTAGCAGTCTACTAAGGTTCTTCACCAAAAGTTCTAAATGCTTAGTTTAGTCAGACTTCTGAACATTTGCTAGTCTAATAGGTAGATAGTAAGATCTCATTATGGTTTTAATTTTCATTTCACTGTTGATGAATGAAGTTGTGTGCCTCCTTATATATTAATTGGCCATTTAATATATAAGGATATCTTTTGCCTGTCCTTTTATTGGATTGCGTTTCTTTAAAAGTGTTTACTTTAATACATGTATTAATAAGAATCTAAATGATAAGTGATCAGGGTTAGAGGTTAACCATGTAGCCAGAAGGCAAATGCCAGACTTTCAAAGATTTTCAAAAGACCCAGATTTTCACAAAATCTTTTAGCGTAATTATCTGGCATAAATTATTCATCAGATGAATTGGGCCTAAGCATTTGCCCATCTCACTCCCTGCTGCCAGTTTTCTGCCCATGTACCCAGATCAATGAATGACGCTAACAACAGTAGGTAACATTCACTAGATTCTTTCCAATGTGCATGGCACTGAGCTAAGCAAGTACCTTATTTACTTCTCTCAACACCTCTAATATGGACTGTACTATTAGGCTTAGGAGCTTGAATAACTTGACTATTACGACTCAACTAGAGAGAGATGTAGCTGGGAGTTGATCACTCATTTAACTCTCAAGCCTATGCTCTTACCCTGTCTCAAAATAAAATTTCATTATGGTTTCAAATTTGGAATTACTGTGTACTGTGGAAATGGCAATCATTAGTTCTAATAAAAGAGAATATAATAAAGTACTTAGTTTAGAACTGATGGAATTTAAATTCCCTAAAAAATATATCATGATGCATTATGACAGATACTGACAAAAATAAAATAGGTTTGCATAAAGCTTACACTTATGTTTGTATCACAGACAATATGTGAATGGCAAATGTGGATGCTTTCAACTTACCACTGCATCTATAAACATTTTATACATCTTGAATAGATAAAATCAGGAGCTCTTATTCCAGGCCCATTTGTTTTTAGGTTAAAATCATGAAATAAACAATAATGGCAAACCTAACCATGCATCCAGTAGCAGTTACCCAAAATTCTTTAAAGGTAACTTGAAAGGACAGTCCAAAACATTGAGTCTCAAAGGGACTTTCTAATCATTAGTAAGCATAAAACAGAAAAATGTTTAAAAGTAAAACACTACTGTTTCTTGCATGAGATCCCAGAGATCTGTGAGAAAATAAACCTTTATTTCCAAGTTAAAATTTGAATTTGTTGGAAGATAAAAGAACTGTGCTTATTTGAAGCAAAAAGTTTCAGAAAGGTGATCAGACTTTGAAAAGCTCACAAGAACTAAGAACTGAGCTAAGGTCCATGAAGTTGACGGCAGTTTCTGAAGCAGTTTATATAATGAACTTTAATTCAGAGGTTTTTTTTTTCCCCCTTTTGAGGGAAGCTTCTGGCTTGAACATGTTCATGGGTCCCGTACAGCTTGTAAAGCTATGTTCTTTCTCCCACTGTGACTCTGCTCAGGCTTGTAGTTTCACTTGAAAGAAAAATGTTCAACATCTCCTAGGCTAAGCATTAATCCTCCCACTGCCTGATCAATTAAATCCCGCTGTCTGTGTCTGGAAGGCAAAGTCTGAACTTTATGTATTGCTTTCTGACAGGCTACATTTCCATGCTCCATGGAACAGATGCAGTAGTGTAACTCTGTGTGCAACAGGATTTTGGACTCTCAAATCTAGAGGGCCAACAGGTACAGTGTCTCATTTTACCATTTAATAAGTTCAAAGGTCTATAATGATTATATTATACTATCTAATGAATTTAGTTCAATAACAGTATCTTATCTTTCGTATGGCATTTAATAGCTTACAAGGCGAGAATACATTATCTTGTTTGCTCTTCAAAACAGTTTTTTATGTGAGGCAGTGCTTTATCATATTCCATTTAACAACGAGGAGAGACTGTGCTCTTGCCCAGGGTCACATAGCTAGAAACTGGCAATCTTGTAATTAACACCCAGATCTTCTGATTCTAATACAAGTGGTCTTTCTTTTACAATTCACTTAATAAACCCAAGATTGGAAAATTATAGAGGACTTTCAAAAGGAGCCATATTATCAATGTGCTTTGAATCCAGAAAACTGATGATAATATAAATGTCAAATTGCTGCTCACTTGAATAGAACAAAACAAAGAATAAGCCATTTTAATGTTGCCTCTAAGATAAGAAATTTTGGAAAATGTGCCAAGATAGCTTTAAAAAGCCCTAAATGTGATCGGTCAGGCCGCTGGAAGAGAAACAGGCTTGTCCTGTGGGGGACCTGTTACTCATAAGGTCTCAATATTCTCGCCTTGCCTTCCCATGCATTTCACATGTATACGTATTTTTCCAGCTGCAAAATCCTAGAAGGTAGGTGTTTTGGTTTAGTTTTCCCCAGAGACACATCCTGAGATAAAGATTCAGGTGCAAATGACTTATTTGGAAGGAGAAAGAAACACTAGTAGGGAGTGGGGCTAACAAAGCGTGTGTCATTGAGCCAGCTGCTACCAGGGTGACTGGAGCTTAATCCCAAGAGGAAACCCTGAACACAGTAAAACACACACCTCAGAGACCTCCCACCTGAAGGGGGAGGGAGCTGGGGTGTTCATATGCCAACTCCCATCAGTTTGTGTGTGTTTTTTTTTTGGTTGAGTTGGGTCATTGTTGCTGTGTGCAGGCTCTCTCTAGTTGCGGTGAGCGGGGGCTACTCTTCATTGCAGTGTGCGGGCTTCTCATTGCGGTGGCATCACTTGCGGAGCACAGGCTCTAGGCGTGTGGGTTTCAATAGCTGTGGCTCGCAGGCTTTAGAGCACGAGCTCAGTAGTTGTGGTGCACTGGCTTAGGTTGCTCCATGGTATGTGGGACCTTCCCAGACCAGGGCTTGAACCCCTGTCCCCTGCATTGGCAGGCGGATTCTTAACCACTGCACCACCAGAGAAGTTCCCCCATCAGTTGTTTTTGAGAGCTGCTGGGAGTGTGGAGGGAAGGATAATTCCCTTACCCTCTGGCATGCTGTGCAAGAGGGCAAAATGGCACTCTATAGGGTAGGAAAAAGTTCCCAGGCAAAGAAATGCAGACACTGGCAGGGCAAAGTCACTGGTAAGAGGGACACGGTAGTGTGCCCAAATGGTATGCTATATCAGGATCCAGGTCTTATATTTTAAAACTTTTCATTCAAAGTCCAGAATAGTATTTGGGACATAACAGTCTCCTGAAAATTATGGACACATCAACCTGACACAGAGTGGTTGTGAGAAATGTTTACAAATTAAAACCTAACATACAAATTAAATCCTAACCACCAGAAGAACAAAAGAAAGAAGGAACAAGAAAGGGCAAAGAAGGCACTGAAATTCATCTCTACTCACACTTTCTCATAAATCTTGTTGGGATGCTCCGGCCAATCGATCATGCACACCACTCGGTTGGGCATGGTCTCCGTGGTTGAGTAGTAGCCCTGGGGGAAGGCCAGGAGGAGAGCCAGGACCCAGATGACGCAGATGACCACCTTGGTGGCTGTGGCCGACAGTCGGGGCTGGAGGGGGTGGATGATGGCCATGTACCTGGAACAGAGAAGAAAGGACAAAAATTCCAATTTGGTCACCAAAATCTGCATTAGTGATTATGTATTGTTCCTGCCCAGTGAAAAATTCTCCAGAAGCCCTTTGAGTCCTGGTGATTTTTACAATTATTTTCTTTTTCATATTCTATCCTTAAGTTTTATGACTTTTATGACATAAATGCTAAACTCAGCCATATATTTTTAATATTTTAGAACCCATCTAGCAACATTTCAGGAGAGAAATTTTCATCCTTGTCCTTATGCTAGGGACATGATGCCTAAGTATATGTCAGTGGTTTACAGTGAAATAAGAAAAATAAGAACAACTTTGTGAATTTAGCCAATGTAAAGCCTATTTTTACCTTTTTTGGATTAAGGAATAATGGTGATAGAAATAGTAGTTTTTAAAGTCCTGGTGTGGCAATTTTAAAGGCTAGCAATCCTGTACAGGTCCATACAATTTGAAGGGAAGTGAATGTGTACAAAAGAGAAAGCAGTGGCCTAAAGCTAACAAAAAACCAATAGCTCCTGGAGAAATCTTCACCAATTCTTTGAACATCTAGAAGTCAGTGTATGGCTAACAAAGTATGCTTCATGAAGAGAAAGAGACTCTCCACCTCCTGAGACAGACACACTTGAGCATATCAAAGCCCAGGGTAGATTAAACCTCTCTGCAGGAAGAGGGAAGCAAAGTGAATGATGACTTTAGGTCTGGAGCCATTTCTCCATCTCTTACTTGGGATCAAGCACTGAGTGGTGTCATCTGAATGAGTATCCACATCTGAATTTGTGTATAGACTTTGAGATTTTAGAATTAACAAATGTTCCAATCAGCATTTCATATCAGTTATAGTCACATCAATTCTGCCTCCTGCATTGAAAAAATCACCTACCTTTTAAAGGAATAGGTTTAGCCCAGTCCCCTAACACCCCTGCCCCGAGCTTTTGAGGTGTGTGGTGGACAGGAACGAAGCAGCTTGGGATGGAACACAGCTCACGCCCCTTCTAGGGTACTGCTCCCTTCCCCCATGTTGTGAGGACCCCTCCTGCCTGGAATCTTGTTCTCCAGTGGATGCTGGACTCAAAGTGGCTGAAGTCAAGTACTCCTACCTCACTGGCCTGGTTACAGGGTCCTCACTTGGGGAAGGGGAGCCATGCCAACCTCTTTTCCCATCCCTTTGTTACTATTTTGCACTCTTAACACCTGCCAATAAATATTGTCTACACTGAAAACAATTATTTTTTGCAGAGTTCATGGATCCATCCCTTAAAATATGCATTTTTTTTTTCACAGTAGGAATTATGTCTTATACCACCTTTTGGGTTTAAGTATCTGACAAAGTCTCCGAATCATGCATTTGATTCTCTGACAGGCAGGTGTTTCTGGCTTCCATGGGACTGAATAGTCAATGGAGACTTCAGAAATGAGCAGACAAATAGAACAGCTGTCAGCTGGCTCCAAATAATTCCACATAATTCTTTTCTACAGTCTTTGGACTCTAGGATCTCTAGGCTGGAACTGGGGCCAGGCTTACAAGGAAAGCAATTTCATTCAGTATGTGCACTACAAATTCACACTGTGCACCTGCCGCACGCAGAGCACTGTGTTTCCTTGTGAACTCCGAGCTTCTAATTTCTCCAAGGAGAAAACGCATATAAATAAACAGCCACAAAACATGACAGTAGGATATGTGACCTCAAGTGGTAATCTGATAAATACCTCAGAGCCTTAGGGAGGCTGCAGATTCGGAATGGCAGGTGGATTATTGAAGAGGCTTAAAGGGGTGTGCTTGGCTGGATTTGGGGTGAGCCTGCTGAGCATCTGGCTTGAAGGGCAAGAAGCATTCAGAGACTTCCTCCCTTCTCCATGTTATGATTAGTTAGATCTTCCCTGTCTGAGAAGCATGATGGCTCAGTTTTCATGAAGGCTTCCCTGATTGTCCTTTTATAGAATACCTTTTAGAATAACTTTTCCTAGATTTTCTTGCTAGGGACTTAGGCTTTCCTTCTCTGGTCTGTAAGAGCGATGGCACAGACAGTGTTCAGTATATGAAAGAATATTAGGATGCCTCAGGTCAGCTTTTACACATGTAATCAGAACTGATGATAGCTCCCCGGAAGGAAATCCCCAGGATCTTTTCCTTCTCCCTCTTTTGGAAAGTGGTTAGGTAGTCTTTTTTAAAATTTATTTTATTCAAGTATTGTTGATTTATAATATAGTGTTAGTTTCTACTGTACACCAAAGTGGTTTTTATATATATATATATATATATATGTACATTCTAAGGGTTGATAGTAATTTTTTTCCTTGTGATGAGAGCTCTTAGGATTTATTCTCTTAACAACTTTCATATATAACATACAGCAGTGTCAATTATATTTATCATGTTGTACATTACATCCTTAGTACTTTTTTATCTTATAATGAAAATTTGTACCTTTTGGCTACTTTTACCCAATTCCCACTCCCCCAACCCCCACCTCTGAAAACCACAAATCTGATCTTCTTTTTCTATGAGTTTGTTTGTTTTTGAAGTATAACACTATGTTAGTTCCTGGTATACAGCATAGTGATTGGATATTTCTATGCAGTTCAAAATGATCACCATAAGAAGTCTGGTTGTGATCTGTCACCATAAAAAGATATTACATAATTATGGACTTCCCACACTGTACATTTCATACCCATGTCTCTACTCTTATTTGAATATTTTAGTCATGACATATCAGCAAGTCACTGTGCCCCTCCTTTGTCAAACACACAAAAGTGTCAGCATGACTCTGAAAATGTTATCACCTATTTGGGAAATATAATTATGCTTTAACAAAAGGACACTAAGTGTAGGTAGTCTTGAAGTCAGGAGAGAGCGGAATTAGGAATAGACTTGCAAAAGATATTGTGGTGGAGGTGAGTAGTAATCTATAAATCTCTGGGCAAATTTCCCTGGTTGATTTGGTGGCTATAAAGTCTGTTACTCAACTACCATCTACAGAGCATTGAAAGGGCAAAGACAGGGATTTCCCTGGTGGCACAGTGGTTAAGAATCTGCCTGCCAATGCAGGGGACACGGGTTTGAGCCTTGGTTCGGGAAGATGCCACATGCCACGGGGCAACTAAATCTGTGCATCACAACTACTGAGCTTGTGCTGTAGAGCCCGTGAACCACAAATACTGAGCCCACACGCCACAACTACTGAAGCCCGCGTGCCTAGAGCCCGTGCTCCGCAACAAGAGAAGCCACTGTAATAAGCCCACGCACCCCAACGAAGAGTAGCCTCTGCCTGCCGCAACTAGAGAATGCCCGCACGCAACAAGGAAGACCCAACGCAGCCAAAAATAAATAAATAAATTTATATATAAGAAAGAAAGGGCAGGGCTTCCCTGGTGGCGCAGTGGTTGAGAGTCCGCCTGTCGATGCAGGGGACACGGGTTCGTGCCCTGGTCCGGGAAGATCCCACATGCCGCGGAGCAGCTGGGCCCGTGAGCCATGGCCGCTGAGCCTGCGCGTCCGGAGCCTGTGCTCCGCGGCGGGAGAGGCCACAACAGTGAGAGGCCCGCGTACCGCAAAAAAAAGAAAGAAAGAAAGAAAGAAAGAAGGCAAAGACAACTCTCAACCTGCAGTGAATCAAGCATTGTCTGGCTACTTCCAACGGAGGTCCAGTATACTGCAGACCTGATGACCTTCTATACTTGGGGTGGTATCCTGAAAAGAATCCTGAGAAGTCTTGATTTCCCTCTTGGTTCTGCCTCTTTCCTGCTGCCTGACAGCAATGAAACCTTTGTTTCCTCTTTAGTCATGGGGTTGTTGTGGCAATCCTAGAATCAGAGCCAGTGGGTGTGGATTTGTGCAATCACTATTGTCTTCTTTCCAATTTGCTGAAGGGCTGGACCTGGTTGGTCATGACTAGAGTCTCTTTTGAGTGTTTGTATTAAAATTGTAGAATTGCTCACTGAAGCATTTCCCAGAGACAAGATCTTTCCCCTACAAAGCTGGACATGCAGCCGTGAAGATGCCTGTCTCAGCTTCAGCACCTCCCAGGCTCCTGCTTTCACTGTGTCTGTGCATTCTCAGACTTCACAGGAGCTTAGAGAGGATGCACAAGGGAGAATGTGGTGATTACACTGTCTCTTTTGGATATTATTTCAAATGCAAATTTTTAATTTACTTTTAACTCAGAATAAATGTTCAGACTTTAATAAATTTAACCTAACAGTCATCCTCATGGCCGAATTGGTGATACATGGCTCAGAATCTAATGTGACTGGGGCTTAAGGGGGATCGCATAAGCATATCAGTGCTGTAGCTCCAAATGGGTGGCAGAAAGCCATATTTTATTTTTATTGCAAAAATTGTAATTTGGAAGCCCATTTCAGTTAACTCTGCCATTTCCTGAGTGTAGGCGCTATTTCAGTGACAGATAAAAGTATTGTACACATAAAGCCAGAGAGACTAAAAAAGATTGACTTTAAAAATGTATATATTTTCATTTGTATGAAATAGAGCCATTTATAAATCTCCTTCCTCCCTTTTTTTCTTTCTTCTTTCTCTCTCTTGCAATTCTCACTTCTGGGGCTTGTGTAATGCACTTCTTTCTTATTTACCCTAAATCTAGTACCACTTGGATGACTTGTCTGCAGAAGGATACATATTTCCTTTCTTACTGTCCATTTGTATTTTGGATTCCATTAACATACATTTATATATTTATTTGTAACCACCCTGAACAATTCTTGCTTATTCGCTTGTAAGTTATCACAGAGTAAGTGCTGCAAGCCCCAGGAAATTACATTCAATAAATATTTATTGACTACATTGCGCTCATGGGACTAGAAGGCAGTCAATGAAATGTCTTTCTAGTTTATGCATTAATCATCAGGCTACCAGAGAGACTGTCTGGAGGCTGTGTGGGATGTAGATTATGTTCTCCACTTCAGGTTGTTTCAGTCCCGTGGTGGGCCATGAGCTCTGATTTGAATTGTATGTGGCCTCTCTGATGAAAACTTGAGGTGCTGTCTTCCTCTTGCATAATTTTGCTTTATAAAATGAACTCTCCATATAGTGCTTTAAGTCTGGCAAAATATAAGCCTGCACATTTTTAAAAACACAGAATGAAACAATCCTATTGTGAGAAAGAATTCCAATCTTCTGACAAGCTGCAGTATTCTCATAACTTTCACCTATACCAGCCCTAAGTCATTTGGCAAACAGAATGTCTTTCCTCTGCTAGGATATCTGTCTCACCACATCCTTCTTCTACATTTCCCTTCCAATTCCAGTCCTTGCTCTCCCTTATCCACACTCACTTCTTCCTGTGATGGTACAAGTTTCCTTTGAGGGACTGCATCTCCCTGGGTTCAAATGACCAGGAGGGGTGACAGCTAAGAGCATGGCTATCTCTTCTCTCTTTATCCTCCACAGATTCTTTGAGGATGGTAGTTGCTGTGACTTATTCATGCTGGTATCCTTGGCTTCCTCAGTGCCTAGGATATAGTAAATACTCAATGAAAGCTTAATTTAATAAATGAATATACAAATTTCTTGGCACATGGCAGGGGCTCTGTAAATGGTTGTTGAATAAAAATACATGCAGCAGGAGAAGTACATGCATATTATACCTTTGTTTCTCCCAGTCTGAACATATGTGAGAATAATTATTGCTCAGCGTTTTCTGTTGTACAGACATCCAGGATCATCCTGCAGGAGTGATCTCACTGGACCCAGGTCTTCAGAATTTCCTAGATCTTGACATTAAGCCCTTAAATTCTCAATAATTATTTGTCAAATAAATTCTGCATTGACCAGCATGTTGGGAACTGTACAAAACAAAACTCAGTCTTTCTACATGGCATCACCCTTTGGCTCTTCCTCTGAACAAGAGGTCACTTCATCCTTTCTCCTACTCCCCTCCCTTCCATTATAAGGAGCACATAGTCCTTCTACCTGAGGTCACTAACATTTCATCAGTTGGGGTTTTCTTCCAGGACATTTCCTTAATCATCAAAATTCAGGGAACTTATTTAGCCAGATCATTTGACCAGCAACTTTATCTACTCAACTAAGACAAATCTCACAACTTATAACCAAAGAGGTCTTTGAGCAGGCAATAGAGATGACACAGAGTCATCTACTAAGCCATTGTGGTAATGGCAGAGCCTCTCACGTTCTCGCTGCTGTTATGTACAACTCTAAATAGCATGAATTTTTTGCCTCCAAGCCCAAGTAGATTCATAACACTGTTGGTGGACTCATTTCAAAAAGTACCAAATAACAACAAGATTTCAGTAAACAAGACCATAAGAAATGGGTACAAAGACAGATGAAACCAAGAGCCTGTGACAATTTAGAGTGAATTGAAGGAGGGGATGTGGCTGACTGTTGTCCAAGTTGTCCTATTCAGGTGGACCCATGTGGTTCAAATATGATTCAGATGTAGAGTCTCCAGCCAGGGTTACCATAAAAGTATACATGACTAAAGACTGAAATGGACTATGGGTAAAATGCAGTAAAGGTCTAAACCAAATATAATATCCTGAGTGTTTTGAGGAACAGCCAAGATGACAGAGTAGGAAGACCCTGAGCTCAACTCCTCCCATGGACACACCAAAATTAGTGAGAATGACATGAAGATGAACCAAAAAGATTTTCCACATCTAAATATATAAAGAAGGAACCACAAGGAGACAGGTGGGATGGGGGGCAAAGACATGGTATAGTCAAGATCCACAATCCTGGCGAGCTGACCAACAAATAGGAGGATAATCACAATTGAAGAGGTTCTTCCCAAGGAGTGAGGGGTCCAAGCCCCACAGAGGGCTCCCAATCCCAGAGGTCCTTTACTTGGAAGGTGAGTCCCCAAACATCGGGGTTTGAAGGCTAACCAAGTTTGCATATGGGAGAGCTGGAGGCCTTTGGGAAACAGACTCTGGGCTTGAAGGGTACATGCAAAATTTCACACTCTCTGAGACCCACTGCAGAAGCAGTAATTTGAAAGGAGACCAGGTCAGACCCACTTGTTGATCTTAGAGAGCCCCTCAGAGAGGCAAGAGGGAACTGGGACTCCCACTGGAGACATAGACAATCAAGGCAGCCATTTTTTTAAAAATGGGCAAAGATATTTACTCCATATTAAAAACAAACAAAAGGAACGGCAAACAAGTTAAAACCACACACCACCTGATGTCAGTAGGGATGCTGGTATTTTAATCTACCAATCTGTTTGTAATGAAGGCTTTTAAGCAATCCCACTTTCTATAATGGAAGCTTTCAAAGGAGCTGGGGTAGCTGGTATGGGTAGGTTAACATTTAATAGGCTCTGGATCATTCACATCCAGATATCAATCTCTGTGGGTTTTTTTTAAAATTTTTATTTTACTCTATTGGAGCATAGTTGATTAACAATGTTTTGTTAGTTTCAGGTGTATAGCAAAGTGATTCAGTTATACATATGCATGTGTCTATTCTTTTTTAAAATTCTTTTCCCATTTACATTATTACAGAGCATTAAGCAGAGTTCCCTGTGCTATACAGTAGGTACTTGTTGGTTATCCATTTTAAATACAAGAGTAGTATGTACATGTTAATCCCAAACTCCCAATCTATCCCTCCCACCCACCCTTCACCTCTGGTAACCATAAGTTCCTTCTCTGTTTCTGTTTTGTAAATAAGTTCATTTGTATCATTTTTTAAAGATTCTGCATATAAGCGATATCATATGGTATTTGTCTTTCCCTGTCTGACTTCACTTACTATGATAATCTCCAGGTCCATCCATGTTGCTGCAAATCACATTATTTCATTCTTTGTAATGACTAAATAATATTCCATTTCATATATACTACATCTTCTTTATGTATTCATTTGTTGATGGACATTTAGGTTGTTTCCATGTCCTGGCTATTGTAAACAGTGCTACAATGAACATTGGGGTGCATGTATCTTTTTGAACCATGTTTTTCTCTGGATATATGCCGAAGAGTGGGATTACTGGATCATATGGTAGCTCTATTTTTAGTCCCTTAAGGAACCTCCATACTGTTCTCCACAGTGGCTGTACCAATTTACATTCCCACCAACAGTGTAGGAGGGTTCCCTTTTCTCCAGTATTTACTGTTTGTAGATTTTTTGATGATGGCCATACTGACAAGTGTGAGGTGATATCTCATTGTAGTTTTGATTTGTATTTCTCTAATACTTAGTGATATTGAACATCTTTTCATGTGCCTCTTGGATATCTGTACGTCTTCTTTGGAGAAATGTCTGTTTAGGTCTTCAGCCCATTTTTTGATTGGGTTGTTTGTTTTTTTCATATTGAGTTACATGAGCTGTTTGTAAATTTTGGAGACTGATCCCTTGTCATTGCATTGTTTGCAAATACTTTCTCCCATTCTGTGGGTTGTCTTTTTGCTTTGTCCATGGTTTTCTTTGCTGTGCAAAAGGTTTTGAGTTTAATTAGGTCCATTTGTTTATTTTTGATCTGTCTAGGAGACATATCAAAAAAGATATTGCTGTGATTTATGTCAAAGTATGTTCTGCCTAATTTTCCTCTAAGAGTTTTATAGTAACCAGTCTTACATTTAGGCTTTAATCCATTTTGAGTTTGTTTTTGTATATGGTGTTAAAGAATGTTCTAAGTTCATTTTTTTACATGTGGATGTCCAGTTTTCCCAGCATCATTTATTGAAGAGACTTTCTTCCATTGTATAGTCTTGCTTCCATTGTCAGGGATTAATTGACCATAGGTGCATGGGTTTACTTCTGGGCTTTCTATCCTATCCCATTGATTTATATTTCTGGTTTTGTGCCAGTACTATACTGTTTTGATGACTGTAGTTTCATAGTATAGTCTAAAGTCAAGGAGCCTGATTCCTCTAGCTCCGTTTTTTCCCTCAAGATTGCTTTGGATATTCGGTGTCTTTTGTGCCTCCATACAAATTTTAACATACTTTGTTCTAGTTCTGTGAAAAATGCCATTGGTAATTTGATAGGGATGGCATTGACTCTGTAGATTGCCTTGGGTAGTAGTCTTTTTGACATTATTGATTCTTTCAATCCAGAACATGGTATATCTTTCCATTTGTTTGTGCCACCTTCAATTACTTTCATCAGCATCTTACAGTTTTTGGAGTACAGGTCCTTTGTATCCTTAGGTAGTTATATTCCTAGGTATTTTATTCTTTTTGATGTGATGGTAAATGGGATTGTTTCTTTAATTTCTCTTTCTGATCTTTTGTTGTTGTTACTGTAGAGAAGTGCAAGAGATTTCTGTGTATTAATTTTGTATCCTGAAACGTTACCAAATTCATTGATGAGCTCTAGTATTTTACTGGTGGCATCTTTAGGATTATCTACGTATAGTATCGTGTCATCTGCAAACTGTGAGAGTTTTACTTCTTCCTTTCCAGTTTGCATTTATCTTATTCTTTTTCTGCTTTAATGCCATGGAAAGGACTTCCAAAACTATGTTGAATAAAAGTGGTGAGATTGGACATCCTTGTCTTGTTCCCGATCTTAGAGGAAATGCTTTCAGCTTTTCACCAGTGAGCATGATGTTAGTGGTAGGTTTGTCATATATGGCCTTTATTAAGTTGAGGTAAGTTCCCTCTATGCCTACTTTCTGGAGGTTTTTTTTTTTTAATCATAAATGGGTGTTGAATTTGTCAAAAGGTTTTCTGTATCTATTTAGATGATCATATGGGTTTTATTCCTCAATTTGTTATGTGGTGTATCACACTGATTGATTTGTGGATATTGAAAAATCCTTGCATCCCTGGGATAAATCTCACTTGATCATGGAGTACATCATAATGTATTGTTGGATTTGGATTGCTAGTATTTTCCTGAGGATTTTTTACATCTATGTTCATCAGTGATATTGGCCTATAATTTTCTTTTTCTGTGGTATCTTTGTCTGGTTTTGGTATCAGTGTGATGGCGGCCTCATAGAATGAGTTTGCAATTATTCCTTCCTCTGCAAGTTTTTGGAGGAGCTTGAGAGTGATAAGTGTTAACTTGTCTCTAAACGTTTGATAGAATTCTCCTGTGAAGCCACTGGGTCCTGGAATTTTGTTTATTGGGAGTTTTTAAATCACAGTTTCAATTTCAGTACTTGGGATTTGTCTGTTCATATTTTCTATTGCTTCTGGGTTCAGACTTGGGAGATTGTACCTTTCTAAGAATTTGTCCATTTCTTCCAGGCTGTGCATTTTATTGGCACATAGTTGTTTGTAATAGTCTCTTATGATCCTTTGTATTTCTGTGGTGGCCGTTGCAACTTCTCCTTATTCATTTCTAATTTTATTGATTTGAGCCCTCTCCCTTTATTTCTTGATGAGTTTGGATAAAGGTTTATCAATTCTATTTATCTTTGCAAAAACCAGCTTTTGATCTTTTAATTTTTTTAACAACGTTATTGGAGTATAATTGCTTTACAAAGGTGGTTACACTCTGCTTTATAACAAAGTGAATCAGCTATATATATATACATATATCCCCATATCTCCTCCACCTTGTGTCTTCCTCACACCCTCCTTATCCCACCCCTCTAGGTGGTCACAAAGCACCAAGCTGAACTCCCTGTGCTTTGCGACTGCATCCCACTAGCTATCTATTTTACATTTGGTAGTATAAAGAAGTCAATGCCACTCTCTCACTTCGTCCCAGCTTACCCTTCCCCCTCCCCATGTCCTCAAATCCATTCTCTACATCTGTGTCTTTATTCCTGTCCTGCCCCTAGGTTCTTCAGAACCATTTTCTTCTCTTTTTTTAGATTCCATATATATGTGTTACCATACGGTACTTATTTTACTCTTTATGACTTACTTCACTCTGTATGACAGTCTCTAGGTCCTTCCACCTCACTACAAATAACTCAGTTTCATTTTATTTTATTGCTGAGTAATATTCCATTGTATATATGTGTCACATCTTCTTATTCCATTCATCTTTTGATGGACACTTAGGTTGCTTCCATGTCCAAGCTAATGTAAATAGAGCTGCAATGGACATTGTGTTACACGACTCATTTGGAATTATGGTTTTCTCAGGGTATATGCCCAGTAGTGAGATTGCTGGGTCATACGGTAGTTATAATTTTAGTTTCTTAGGGAACGTCCATACTGTTCTCCATACTGGCTGTATCAATTTCCATTCCCACCAACAGCGTAAGAGGGTTCCATTTACTTCACACCCTCTCCAGCATTTATTGTTTGTAGATTTTTTGCTGATGGCCATTCTGACTGGTGTGAGGTGATACCTCATTGAAGTTTGATTTGCATTTCTCTAACGATTAGTGATGTTGAGCATCCTTTCATGTTTGTTGGCAATCCATACATCTTCTTTGGAGAAATGTCTATTTAGGTCTTCTGCCCATTTTTGGACTGGGTAGTTTTTTTGTGTTTTTTTGATATTGAGCTGTATGAGCTGCTTGTAAATTTGGAGATTAATCCTTTGTCTGTTGCTTCATTTGCAAATATTTTCTCCAATTATGAGGGTTGCCTTTTTGCCTTGTTTATGGTTTCCTTTGCTGTGTAAAAGCTTTTAAGTTTCATAAGGTCCCACTTGTTTATTTTTGATTTATTTCCATTTCTCTAGGAAGTGGGTCCAAAAGCATCTTGCTGTGATTCATGTCATAGAGTGTTCTGCCTATGTTTTCCTCTAAGAGTTTTATAGTGTCTGGCCTTACATTTAGGTCTTTAATCCATTTTGAGTTTATTTTTGTGTATAGTGTTAAGGAGTGTTCTAATTTCATTCTTTTACAGGTAGCTGTCCAGTTTTCCCAGCACCACTTACTGAAGAGACAGTCTTTTCTCCATTGTATACTCTTGCTTTCTTTATTAAAAATAAGGTGACCATATATACATGGGTTTATCTCTGTGCTTTCTATCCTGTTCCATTGATCTATATTTCTGGTTTTGTGCCAGTACCATACTCTCCTGATTACTGTAGCTTTGTAGTATAATCTGAAGCCTGGGAGCCTGTTTGCTCCAGCTCTGCTTTTTCCTCAAGTTGTCTTTTGCTATTTGGGGTCTTTTGCATTTGCATACAAATTGTGAAATTTTTTGTTCTAGTTCTGTGAAAAATGCCATTGGTAGTTTGATAGGGATTGCACTGAATCTGTAGATTGCTATGGGTAGTATAGTCATTTTCACAACATTGACTCTTCCAGTCCAATAACATGGTATATTTCTCCACCTATTTGTATCATCTTTAATTTCTTTCATCAGTGTCTTATAGTTTACTGCATACAGGTCTTTTGTCTCCTTAGGTTGGTTTATTCCTAGGTATTTTATTCCTTTTGTTGCAATTGTAAATGGGACTGCTTCCTTAATTTCTCTTTCAGATTTTTCACTCATTAGTGTGTAGAATGCAGGAGATTTCTGTGTATTAATTTGTATCCTGCTACTTCACCAAATTCATTGATTAGCTCTAGTAGTTTTCTGGTAGCATCTTTAGGATTGTCTATATATAGTATCATGTCATCTGCAAAGAATGATAGCTTTACTTCGTTTTTTCCTATTTGGATTCCGTTTATTTCTTTTTCTTCTCTGACTGCTGTGGCTAAAACTTCCAATACTATGTTGAATAATAGTGGTGAGAGTGGACAACCTTGTCTTATTCCTCATCTTAGAGGAAATGGTTTCAGCTTTCCACCATTGAGAATGGTGTTAGCTGTGTGTTTGTCATATATGGCCTTTATTGTGTTGAGGTAAGTTCCCTCTATGCCTGCTTTCTGGAGGATTTTTTATCATAAAAGTGTATTGAACTTTGTTGAAAGATTTTTCTTTATCTATTGAGATGATCATATGGTTTTCTCCTTCAATCTGCTAATATTGTTTATCACGTTGATTCACCTGCGTGTATTCAAGAATCCTTGCATTCCTGGGATAAATCTCACTTGATCATGCTGTATGATCATTTTAATGTGCTGTTGGATTCTGTTTGCTAGCATTTTCTTCAGGATTTTTACATCTATGTTCATCAGTGATATTGACCTGTAGTTTTCTTTCTTTGTGACATCTTTGTCTGTTTTTGTTATCATGGTGATGGTGACCTCAGAGAATGAGTTTGGGAGTGTTCCTCCTGCTGCTATATTTTAGAAGATTTTTAGAAGGATAGGTGTTAGCTCTTCTCTAAATATTTTAGAGAATTCTCCCGTGAAGCCTTCTGGTCCTGGGCTTTTGTTTGTTGGAAGATTTTTAATCAAAGTCTCAATTTCAGTGCTTGTGATTTGTCTGGTTATATTTTCTATTTCTTCCTGGTTCAGTCTTGGAAGGTTGCGCTTTTCTAAGAACTTGTCCATTTCTTCCAGGTTTTCCATTTTATTGGCATATAGGTGCTTGTAGTAATCCCTCATGATCCTTTGTATTTCTGCACTGTCAGTTGTTACTTCTCCTTTTTCATTTCTAATTCTATTGATTTGAGTCTTCTCCCTTTTTTTCTTGATGAGTCTGGCTAATGGTTTATCAATTTTGTTTATCTTCTCAATGAACCAGCTTTCAGTTTTATTGATCTTTGCTATTGTTTCCTTCATTTCGTTTTCATTTATGTCTGATCTGATCTTTATGATTTCTTTCTTTCTGCTAACTTTGGTTTTTTTGTTCTTATTTCTCTATTTGCTTTAGTTGTAAGTTTATGTTGTTTAATTGAGATGTTTCTTATTTCTTAAGGTAGGATTGTATTGCTATAAACTTCCATCTTAGAACAGCTTTTGCTGCATTCAATAGGTTTTGGTGTTTTCATTGTCATTTGTTTCTAGGTATTTTTTGATTTACTCTTTGATTTTTGCAATGATATCTTGGTTATTAAGTAGTGTATTGTTTACCGTCCATGTGTTTGTATTTTTTATAGATTTTTTTCCTGTAATTGATTTCTAGTCTCATAGCACTGTGGTTGGAAAAGATACTTGATACGATTTCAATTTTCTTAAATTAATCAAAGCTTGATTTATGACCCAGTGTATGATCTATCATGGAGAATATTCCATGAGCCCTTGAGAAGAAAGTGTATTCTGTTGTTTCTGGATGGAATGTCCTATAAATGTCAATTAGTCCATCTTGTTTAAAGTATCATTTAAAGCTTCTGTTTCCCTATTTATTTTCATTTTTGATGATCTGTTCATTGGTGAAAGTGGGGTGTTAGAAGCCCCTACTATGATTGTGTTACTGTTGATTTCCCCTTTTATAGCTGTTAGTATTTTCCTTAGGTATTGAAGTTCACCTATGTTGGGTGTGCAAATATTTACAATTGTTATATCTTCTTCTTGGATTGATCCCTTGATCATTTTGTAGTGTCCTTCTTTGTTTCTTCTAATAGTCTTTATTTTAAAGTCTATTTTTTCTGATATGAAAATTGTTACTCCAGCTTTCTTTGTTTTCCATTTGAATGGAATAACTTTTTCCATGACGTCACTTTCAGTGTTTATGTGTCCCTAGGTCTGAAGTGGGTCTCTTGTGGACAGCATATATATGGGTCTTGTTTTTGTATCCATTCAGCCAGTCTATGTCTTTTGTTGGGAACATCTAATCCATTTACATTTAAGGTAATTATCGATATGTATCTTTCTATTACCATTTCCTGAATTGTTTTGAGTTTGTTATTTTAGGTCTTTTCCTGTCTGCTGGTGGGTGGAGCTGGGTCTTGTCCCTCTGGTGTCAGGGATGTGCTCAGGAAGACTTTAAGCAGACTGTCTGCTGATAAGTTGGGCTGTTTTCCTGCCCTGTTGGTTGTTTGGCCTGATGCATCCCAGCACCAGAGCCTAAAGTCTGTTGGGTGGGGCTAGGTCTTGGGGGAAAATGGTGGCCTCCAGAAGGGCTAATACCAATGAATACTCACCAGAGCTTCTGCTGCCAGTGTTTTTCTCCCTGCAGTGAGCCACAGCCACCCCCTGCCTCTGCAGGAGACCCTCTAATACTAGCAAGTAGCTCTGGCCCAGTCTCTTATGATGTCACTGCTTTTTTCCCTGGGTCTTCCTGCACAATAGACCTTGGGTGACCCCTCCAAGAATAGAGCTTCTGTTTCTTCCAGTCCTGTAGAATTCCTGCAATCAAACCCCACTGGCTCTCAAAGCCAGATCCTCTGGGACTCCTCCTCCCATTGCCAGACCCCCAGGCTGGGAAGCCTGATGTGGGGCTCAGGACTTTCACTTCTGTGGGAGAACTTCTGTGGTATAATTGTTTTCTGGTTTGTTGGCCACCCATCTGGTGGGTATGGGATTTGCTTTTATTGCAATTGCACCGCTCCTACTATCTCATTGTGGCTTCTTTTTTGTCTTTGGACTTAAGGTATCTTTTTTGGTAGGTTCCAGCGTTTTAGTTTTTTAGATGTTTTTTCAGCAGTTAGTTTTGATTTTGATGCTTTTGTAAGAAGGGATAAGCTCTCAACCTTCTACTCTGCCATCTTGCTGGCAAGTCTCTAAAGACAGCTATTTTTGAGAGCTCACTCTACCACAAGGACACTGGTTCTGGCAAGGACAATTTTGACATCTTCCCTCTAGCCCATTAACACTGGAGCCAGGTCCCATGCACCAGTAGTCCAGAACCAGCTCTGGGACTCCCTGGGCTATGCAGTCAACTATACCAGGAACCAGAAATGCC
Organism: Delphinus delphis; assembly: GCF_949987515.2. Lineage (NCBI taxonomy): Eukaryota > Metazoa > Chordata > Mammalia > Artiodactyla > Delphinidae > Delphinus > Delphinus delphis. Next base: position 26,166,983 of record NC_082694.2, on the reverse strand, counting down.
CACCAGTAGGATAGGATCAGCCCAGTGACTTCCTGGGCCACATAATCAACCATGTTGGACCCTATACCACCCACCCATGTACTAGGAACAGCCCCATGGCCTCCTGGCACACACAGCCATGCTGGAATTTAGCACTGCTCACCAGCAGTACTGCAGTAGCTCCAGGACACCCAAAGCCATAACCCTGTCCACTAGTGGGCCAGTATCAGGGCTGGGACCCCCAGCACATGTAGTCAGCCATCCCAGGACCAGGATGTACCCACTAGTGACTGGCAGCATACACACAAGGCAGGACTGGCAGCCAGCTGGGTTGGAAAACAGCTCTGCCAACCAGCACACTCACAGTAGTTGGTCCCACTACAACAGATGGGCCCATTCAGCCCACACAGAGGGCACACCAAGATAATATATCTCTAGTGTCCAAAGGGGGATGTGCTACTGGTACCCAATGGAATCTGCTACATAAGTTCTTTTCTCTAACACTGGAAAAAATAACTGACCTAACCAATATATACAAATAAACACAGAGTCTTGGGCAAAATGAGACAACAAAGAAATATATTCCAAATGAGGGAACAAAATAAAACTCCAGGTGAAGGACTAAGTGAAGTGGAGAAGAGCAAAGCACTGAATAAAGGACTGATACTTATACAATAATAGAAGGGGACCTTAACACCCCACTTACATTAATGGATGATCTTTGAGACACAAATCAACAGGAAAACACTGGCAACAATGCATTAGAGAAACAACACATTAGATCAGATGAACTTAATAGACATATATAGAACATTTCATCCAAAAGTAGCAGAACACACATTCTTTTCAAGGGCACATGGAACATTCTCTAAAAATAGATCACATACTGATCCACAAAACAATCAATAAATTTAGAAAAATTGAAAACATATCAAGCATCTATTCTTTTTTACTATTTTATTTATTTATTTATTTGGCTGCATCAGGTCTTAGTTGCAGCATGCAGAATCTTTGTTGTGACATATGGGATCTTTAGTTGTGGTGTGTGGTCTCTTTGTTGCAGCACACAGACTTCTCTATTTGCAGCATGTGGGTTTCTCTCTAGCTGTGGCTTACGGGCTCCAGAGTATGCGGGCTCAGTACTTGTGGCATGGGGGCTTAGTTGCCCTGCAGCATGTGGGATATAAGTTCCCCAACCAGGGATTAAACCTGTGTCCCTGCATTGGAAGGTGAATTCTTAATCATTGGACCACCAGGGAAGTTTCCAAAGATCTACTCTGACCACAATGGTATGAGACTAGAAATCAACTACAAGAAAAAAACTGCAAAAACACAAACACATGGAGTCTAAACAATATGCTAGAAAACAACCAATGGGTCACTGAAGAAATCAAAGAGAAAATAAAAAATACCTGGAGAGAAATTGAAAGTGGATCCAAAATCTATGGTGTGCAGCAAAAACATTTACAAGAGGGAAGTTTATACAAGTGTACATCAGGAAACAAGAAAAATCTCGAACAAATAATTTAACCTTAAACCTAAAGGAACTAGAAAAAGAAACAAAATCCAAAGTAGTGGAAGGAAAAAAATAAAAAATATCAGAACAGAAATAAATGAAATAGAGACTGAAAAACAATAGGAACGATCAATGAAACTAAGAGCTGGTTCTTTGAAAAGATAAACAAAATTGATAAATCTTTAGCCAGACTCATCAAGAGAAAAAGAGAGAGGACCTAAATAAAAAAAATCAGAAATGAAAAAGGAGAAGTTACAGATAAATACTTCAGAAATACAAAGGATAATAAGAGATTACTATGAAAAATATACACCAATAAAGTGGACAACTTAGAAGAAATGGAAAATTCTTAGAAATGCATGATCTCCCAAGACTGAATCAGGAAGAAATAAAAAAATATGAATAGACAAATTAACAGTAGAGAAGCTGAATCAGTAATTTTAAAACTCCCAACTAACAAAAGTGAAGAATCAGGCAGCTTCACAGGTGAACTTTACAAAACATTTAAAGAAGAGCTAACATCTAACCTTCTCAAATTATTCCAAAATACTCAAGAGGAAGGAACACTTCCAAATTCATTATATGAAGCCAGCATCACCCTGATATCAACATCAGACAAAGATAACACAAAAAAGTAAAATACAGGTCAATATCACTGATGAACATAGATGTAAAAATCCTGAACAAAATGCTAGCAAACCGAATTAGACAATACATTAATAGTACCATTCATTATGATCTAGTGGAATCTATCACAGGGTTGCAAGGGTGGTTCAATATCAGCAAATCAGTCAATGTGACACCCAAGTTAACAAATGAAGAATAAAAATTATAAGTTCATTCATTAGATGTAGAAAAGTTTTTGGCAAAATTTAACATCCATTTATGATAAAAACTCTCAACAAGTGGATATAGAGAGAATGTACCTCAACATATAAAGGTCATATATGACAAGCCCACCACTAACATCATACTTAATGGTGAAATGCTGAAAGCATTTCCTCTAAGATCAGGAACAAGGCAAGGATGTCCACTTTTGCCCCTTTTATTCAACATAGTATTAGAAGTCCTAGACACAGCAATTAAACAAGAAAAATAAATAAAAGGAATCAAAATTGGAAAGGAACAAGTAATGTTGTCACTGTTTGCTGATGACATGATATTATACATAGAGAATCCTAAAGACACCACCAATAAATATTCAAATTAATAAATTAATTCAGTAAAGGTGCAGCCTCCAAATTAATATACAATAATCTGTTCTGTTTCTATGTTATAGCAATGAACTATCATAAAGAGAAATTGAGAAAACAATCCTATTTAAAATCACATCAAAAAGAATAAAATCCCTAAGAATAAAGTTAACTAAGACACTTTTGTACTCCAAAAACTAGAAAACTCTGATGAAGTAACTTTAAGATGACACAAACAGATGGAAAGATATACCATGATCACAAATTGGAAAAATTAATATTGTTATAATGATCATACTATCCAAGGAAATCTACAGATTAAATGCAATTTCTATTAAAATACCAATGGCATTTTTAAAAAATTTCATTTCATTTTACCCAGTAATTCTACTTCTGGGAAATCTACCCTAAAGAAATAATCAAGAAAGCAAAATAAAATTATCATACAGAAATGTTTATTAGTACCTTAATCATAATGGCAAAACAATCTAGACATCACCTAGGTTCCCAGCATTAGGGAGATGGTTAAAGTAATAATGGCACATTCAAAAAATGGAATAATAGGAAGCCACTATGATTATGTGACTGAAGACATTTTAATAACATGGGAAACTATTATTAATGTTTTCCATTAATATCAATGGAAAAAAGTAAGTTACAAAATTATCTAGAATCTGACTTCAATTATGTAGTGTAATAGTCATAAAAGAAATTCAACTGTTAACAGGTGTTATTTTTACATTGCGAATTAATGGTTGATTTGTATTTTTGTTTCTATGTCCTTCATGAACAAGGTTTAATTTTATAATCTGGAAAACCATGTTGCTTTCATTTTTAATATGATTCAAAGTTATCTGTTAAAAATTCAAGGAGCATACAAAAAGATAATTTAACATTTCCTCAAAGTCTGCATTGTCATGGTGGAGAAAGAAGCAATCATTCATATGGAAAGAGCTCGAGGTCTCTTCCTTTCTAAAGCATTCTTGGCAGAGAATGGATGACCATGCCTGTGGTGGAGCTAGATTCATCAGAGGGCCTGAGGAGATTAATTTACTCAGCTCATGAGGCTGAGCAAGGAAAAACAGAAGGAGCACTTGGAGGACTTGGAGACACAGCCTTGAGGCATCATCCCTCACTCTACCTTGAACTCTAACCCTGAGCATGCCATTGATAATCTGCACATCAGGCACAGATGACATTTCTTGTTGTCATTGCTCTCAACTCTGACACCAGAGATCCTCTGACCTCACTGAGCAGGTGTCATGAAGGGTCAGGGTCTATGGTTTGCCTGGAGAGAAACAGTGGAGCCTGTGATGCCAGAGTCAAGGCAGCCAAAATCTGGCTCCTTGCCCAACCCACTGAAGAGTTTGACCCTGTATCTTGCCCCTAACCTTCTAAGTTCAAAGGGAAAGAGAAGGGCTGTGGAACATGTCATTTCTGTGTAAGCCAAAGCAAGAGAGCTGTCCTCTGGTGTTCCATCAGCTACTGAATGCTTGGGCTCATGCTGACTGTCAGGTCTCCCTTGAGCTCACACAAGTACCTGATGCAGTAAAAATACCAACTTCCCCTCTAATTTAGGGATAATCAAGACAGCGTTTGTAAGGCCGAAAAGGCACCAGGTTTCACTGCACATATAATCAGTTATACATCATGCTGTGAGTTTTCTAAGTTTAAGAGGGCTGATGTGAAGTTAAAAGAGCAAGTTAGTGCAGAAAGATTACAGGTACCTCACTTTCAGCAAACCAAATATCTAAAAACCAGAATAGCATAAGAGATAAATTTACAAAAGAATTCATTTCACTACCACTTTGAGTAATTGGTTTCCCTTCTACATTTAAAATATAAATTGATTCACCACAACTTATTTTACACACAACATATTAAGCACTTAAGAGTTGCATAAAGGGAACTTAAAAATTAGCATTTGGACATCACTGCAAAGAAAACATAGTTTTCTCTGATTTTAAAAGTGATCATTGACTACAGAACCTGCAAAAGACCTCAAATCAATTGCAAATCTCTATACAAAAGAATTCAGTAATTTGGGAATGATATTTTTTGAAGTTTTTCTCTTAGCTCCTTCTTTGGGCTTCTCATATTCATTTATCTCAGCAAGGCCATCAAAAGAACCCATTTTAAAATCACATTGGTAGGTGTTTTAAACATACCTCCACATCCTAGGTAAACATTTAACACTTGTACACCCAGAGATATACACATTAGAGACCTAGGACACCCACCCAAAAGTCAATACAAATAGAGCTGTGCTCTAATGATCAATTTTCCATCATGCCACCTGAGGACACTTTCATTCCAGAACTGTAGCTCTAATGTGTGAAAATGCCAACACTTTCACTTTTAATCAGCTTCTGAAACCCTAGCCTGTTGGGTGCGGGAAAGAAAGAGCTTTCAATTGCCTTTAATTGCCTTTGCCAAGCATGTTTATCTGTAGATGTAGAGAGGCTAAAAACATTGACCTCACATGGCCAGAGAAGTTTAGAAAAACTCCTGGATCCTTAAGAACAGCATAGCTGCCTCTCATTTCTGAATGAGAACCCCTAGCAGCATAGAGAGAGCTGAATTAGAATCCTGAGTATTTTATGATTCTAATAAAATGCTTTTCACATCCAAATAATATTGGAGAGTTGTGTTGGGAGCAGAAAGCTCCTGAATATTCAGGAAAAATTGAAGATGAGAAAGTTGTCCTATGGGTACTTAAAACTGGAAGGTATCAAAAGGCTGTATAGCTGAATAGCAGGCCTGCAAGGATTCACAAAGCCCTAGCCAGGGGTTGGCCCCTTGGCCACATCCTGGGTATCCTCTTCAGGCATTAAAGGCAAAAGAGAGAAGGAATATATGGAAAGAAGCAAAGTAGGAGTTGAATGGAAAATGTCAGGAAGATGAGTGGAGAAGGGAAAAATAAAAGAGAGAAATGAAGAAAAAAGGTAGGATGTATACATAAAGGAAGGGAGACTGGTGATGGGTGAAAAAGAGTAGAAAAAGAAAGAAATAGAAAAGAAAATCGTGAGATAAGATAAAATACCCCATCAACAACTGACTCAGCTGACTGTCAGTATAAATCCAGGGGTTCAGGTGGCCAATCTCCACCTTGAACCAGGCACTATCCAACCCTGAAGCTGCATAGCAATGCTATCTTCCTTTAAGGATTTTTTCCCCTTTTCCACAAAGGGCAAGCTCACCTATCGAAGGCCACAGCTGTCATGGAGTAGATACTGGCAAAGACAGCAGCAATGGGGAAGAAGTTGTGGAATTTGCAGTAGAACAGGCCATAGTACCACTCGTTGTGGACAGCATAAGTGAAGTTCACCACTGTATTGAATGCAGCCATGGAGGCCTCTGCGAAGGCCAGGTTCACCAGGAAATAGTTAGTAACTGTCCTCATTCTCTTGTGAGCCAAGATGATCCACATCACCACCACGTTGCCCACCACGGAGGTCACCACAATGACTGTGTAGGCAGCTGCCCAAAGGACAATTTGCCAGGCCGGCTGCACAAACTGGTTGGGCTCCGAGGTGTTGGTGGAGATGTTTGGGAAGAGGTCTGAGTCCACAGGGAGGACGTTATCCATTTTTCTGCTAAGCAATTAAACCTTCCTCTCTGTACACACACACAAATCCTTTGCAGCAGGGTCCTGAGCCAGCGCCTGGGGTCAGAGTCCTGTTTAACCAAGACAGGAGGGCTGCAGGCTCTTTCTAGACAGAACTCTTTCCTTGTAAGCAGAAGACTTGACGCTAAGATAAAAGCTTCTAGATGTGCTGTATACCCTTGGTGGCTTTGAATTCCTCCACTTTTGAGCTTCAGAAAGCACTTGAGTTCTGTAATCTGGAGACAGCGTCTCTCCTGCGTTGAGCTGGAAAAGAGAAAGAAATTCCACGGGTCGCGGTTCCAGGAAGCAGAGATCCTCCACCTTACTGCACCTGCTGCTGCTTGCAACTGCTATTCCTCCTATCTGCAGCGGGAAAGGCAAAGTCCTGTGCTGCGTGAGGACTTCGGGGCGAAGGTGGGGGTGGGAGGTATTAGTCACAGCACGACCTGTCAAAGTTCAGAGCCTGTGGCAGGAATTCTGGGGCCCTGCGTCCAGCTGGAGATTTTTTCCTTTGCTTTCACTACAGCCGCCTCCGCCGCCGCCGCCACCGTCTGCAGCTTTGCAGGCGCCTCTTGGCTCGGGTCCTGCTCGGCTCGGGAGTTAGCAGAACCTTGGCAGGCTGCGCGTGAGGTCTTTATAACCCACTGTAAAGACGTCACTGGGAAGGGGCAGTACCTGGCTACGTGCTCGCCAGTCCCCTTGCGCAGAGCTGCAGCTGCATCATCTGTTAACAACAGTCTCACTGCACCATCTCAGCCACCAAGCCTTTTGCTGCTACCTGCTGTGAGAGTTTGCAAGCCGGGTTCCCCACGCACTCCTCGAGGGGGCGCTAGCTAGGTCCCCTCGGAGTAACTGCGCCAGATGGGGTCCGCAGCTAGAACCCCAGATGAACCAAGGGGAAAGGAAGGATTCGCGAAAGAGCTGTAGCGATGGACGCTCAACATCCAGGGAGGTCAGGAATGCTGCCATAGCTCTGCAGAGGCCCCTGCTTCTGGAGGTCGGAGTTGGCCAAGTGTGGGGGCGACGTGCCAGCGCTCGCTCCGGGCCTCGCTCCAGCCCGAAACGCTCCCAAAACACCTAGTTCCTTTCCCTAGCAGGCCGATTCCCCTGGGAAGCAGTGATAGGTTCTAAGCTTTGGGGACACCTTCCCCAGCCACCCTTGTCCCATGAAAAGCACCAGTAGCGCTCTCCAGATGAGGCCCCCGCGCAGGCGGTGGGGACTGGGCTGAGCTCCCTGCGAAGGGGTCGGGGGCTCTTCCTCCTCTCCCCACCCGGCTGCCAGGTTTGCATAAATACTGTAGGGCATGTCTGCTCGTCTTATCTCCCCACCCCAGACCCGCCCCTGGCGGGCTTCGAGGCCTCGTCTCCTAGTCCAAGACCATTTCAAATGGCCAAGCTGGTACAGGGCGCTGGGAGAAGCTGGGAGGGGCTCGCCAGGAGGTGCCAACCGTTTCTCAGAAACCGAGGTGGACTGAGGTTCTGAGGGCGTTCCAGCCAGACGCCCTGGGAGATGAGGTTTCGTGGGCACTCGAGTCTTCCGAGCCTTTCTGGGGGCCATCTACCCCTCTGCCCGATACCACACCTTTCACTGCGGGGACTCGGAACTGTGGGATGTAGGCTGAGATGGGCGCGGAAGCTCGGGTTTGAGTAAGCCGGCACTCTACTGGGAGCCGAGTTTATGCACTCGTTCTGCCTGGCTGAGCGCTTCTCCTGCGAGGGAGAAAAGTATCTCCAGGGAAGCGCTTTAATGTTCAGAAAGGTTTTTTGTTTGTTTGTTTGTTTGTTTTTAACATCTTTATTGGAGTGTAATTGCTCCACAATGGTGTGTTAGTTTCTGCTTTACAACAAAGTGAATCAGTTATACATATACACATGGTCCCACATCTCTTCCCTCCTGCGTCTCCCCTCCTGCCACCTTCCCTATCCCACCTCTCCAGGCGGTCACAAAGCACCGAGCTGATCTCCCTGTGCTATGCGGCTGCTTCCCACTAGCTATCTACCTTACGTTTGGTAGTGTATATATATCCATGCCACTCTCTCGCTTTGTCACAGCTTACCTTCCCCCCTTCCCATATTCTCAAGTCCATTCTCTAGTAGGTCTGTGTCCTTATTCCTGTCTTGGATTTAAGCTGGGCTAAAATCCGACGCTTTCGGGGAATCTGCTAGTTCACTCTGCTTTTGTCGAATCCTGGAATTTCAGCGTTTATATGAATCGCATGTTGCACTGCCTGGTCCTCCAAGCACCCTTAAACCCTGAAAAGAAAACTCCAGTGATACCTTGAAGAGAACAGTGCTCACCCTGCCCCATCCCGCCCCACCCCACCCCATTTAGAGAGGCAGCAAAGGAGAGCCTTCTTGTGGAAGGGAACACCTTCTCTTCCACTCTGGATCTCTCACTTCTGCTTCCACCACCTCGCAGAGCTGACAGAGAGTGTGAGTATGTATGTGTGTGTCCACCTTTAATTTTTCCTCCCAAGCTGTCTTAAGCCTATCTTTCCCTCTTTCTCCCTGTCTGGTGGAGACAGCCTGACTTTTTCTAAAGGAATTTTACTCAATGCTTGGGGGTGGGGTGGGGAGAAAGAGAATAAATCCTAAGTAAATAATAAAAGCTAAATATAAATAAATTTAAAATAAATGCTAAAAAATCAGGATTTATCTATTAATCCTCCATTAGTGGGGCAAGATGATAATTTGAACCAGGTACTACTGTGCTGTGGATATAGCCTAGAAAACATTTACAGTATAGTGACAGAGAAAGAGAAAATTACCTACACAAAATGGGCAGTATTATGATGAGCAAAGGTATTAGGCCTGATAAGAGAAGAGGGAGGCATTAATCTAGACAATGAGGGGAACCAGGGAAGAGTGTAGAAAATCATATCTGTGGATTTGAATGTTAAGCCTGAAGAATGTTAAGGATGAGAGGAGGCTGAGGGTGAAAGGGAGGAGAATATCCCATATATACATTTCATATGTCAAATCATGTCACCCTGCTTAAAGTCCCACAAGGTCCAGCTAACTCAGAAGAACACCTACATTTCTTTGGCCTTCAAGAGTCTGCATTCCTGGCCCCGAAGAGTAGGTGAGGCTGGCTTAGGTGGCTCCTTCCTCTTCCTGGATCCTCATGGCTGATAGCCATGTCCTAAGTATGTATGACTTGCTGAAGTTAATTTCTTTCCCACAAAAAAAACAAAGCATATTCATGATAGTTTCACATTAATAAAATGACTCAGCCATACAGTAGCAAAAGTTGTCCTTAATTTGCACACACACACACACACACACGCACACACACACCTTATAAGCAGGGACTTGCTCTGGCATCACTCCTTCCCCACACAGGGAATAACTTTGTTTGCAAAATTTTATCAGTAAGATCCTATATATGCTTTTTTTCTCCAAGAGTTGATATTTGTTTCCTTAGCTCTCCTTTCTACTGAACTTCCTCCTTGGCACACAACACAGACCCACCGGGCTCAAAGAAAATTCTGACAACCTAGTATAAATTCTTTCTTATTTGTCCAGGTCCTTTAACAGTATAGGCAGAAATACAAACACAATAGCCATACATTTACACATATAGGATTTTCACTATCATCTGAATTTTGTTTTTCTCACTCAAAATATTGTTTGGATGCTTCAGAGACAACAGGTAGATTTAACTCATTCTTTTCAATGGCTAAATATTATTCTTGTGGTATAGATGTATCATAATTTATACACTCTCTTCCCTATTTGTATTAAAATTCACTTTGCTTCCAGTTTTTGCTGCTAAAGACAATGCTACTATAAACATTTTTATGTCTCCACAGTCCGACGCTTTATTTCAATGAGATAGATTCCAAGTGGAATTGCTAGTGGATTGTATTTATATTCATGTGCATATATGTATATGGGTTGTATGTTTCTATTTTATGTTGCCAGATTGCCTTCTAAAAGGGTATAACACTATAACATTTCACTAGTGATTAATTTACCATTTTCCCCACATCACCTACAGTAATAGATATTAAGGTTTTTTTTAGTTTTGTCAGTCTAAAATATGTAAAATACGTTAACATTGTTAATACATAGTTTTTATTTTCCTAACAGCTAGAGAATTTGGACTTCTTTTAATATTTTTTGGCTATGTGGATTTTCCCTTCTATAAATTGTCTATTCATACCCCTTTGTCCCTTTTTCTGTTGGATTGCTTTCTGGTCATTTTTTTCTAGGTGCTCTTTGTATGTTATAGGTATAAACACTTTGCATGTCATGAATATTTCAAATATTTTTTCTAGTGTTATTATTTATCTCTTGAATTTATGTATTTTCCATAAAAATGTAAACAATTTTTAAGTAGTCTGTATTTGCTTTAATAGCTTTTGGGGTTTTTATGTTCTGGTTTAAAAGAACCTCCCCAAATCCTGGCTTTTTTCACATTGTTTCCTAGATTTTCTTTTCAGTTTTTTACTGTTTCTTTTTTTTACATTTAGGTCTTTAATTCACCTCGAGTTTGCTATTTTATATTATGTAAAATACTTTTTTCATGTAGTTTGCTCATTTTCACAGCTCTATCCACTTTCATAGTGAATTAACTCATTATCCTTGTCATAGAATAAATTTTTGAATATATGTGATTTAATATTTATATTCTCCAGTCTTTCCCACTGATCTATTTATCTATTTCTATAGCAACATTATACATATAATTCATATGAGCTCCTACTTTTCCTAGCCCACTTGCAATGAGGCAGAGCCAACTAATTCAGCCAACAGGTTGTTAGTGGAAATGAAATGATATGTATCACTTCCAGGCTAAAGCATAGAAGTGTGTGTGTGTGTGGGCAGGGGAGGGAGTAAAAGAAAGAGAGTGAGAGAGAGAGAGACTTCTCCATATATTGTCTCCTGCCAAGTCGCAAATGATGCAGCTACAAGAGGACAGGTCCCAATCATCTGGAATTCCGGAGTGACTGCATAACACAGGCCCCTGCCAGATCATTATGGACATGTAGCATATGCAAGAAATGAATTCTTCTTGTGTTAAAGCACTAGGGGGGCTTCCCTGGTGGCGCAGTGGTTGGGAGTCTGCCTGCCGATGCAGTGGACGCTGGTTTGTGCCCTGCTCCGGGAGGATCCCGCATGCCGCGGAGCGGCTGGGCCCGTGGGCCATGGCCGCTGGGCCTGTGTGTCCAGAGCCTGTGCTCCGCGGCGGGAGAGGCCACAGCGGTGAGGGGCCCGCGTACCGCAAAAAAAAAAAAAAAAAAGCACTAGGGTTTGGGATTAATTTGTTACTCACTATGATATAGTAGCTTATCCTGACTAACACAGAAATAAAATATTCTGATACTGGTAAGGCAAGTTCACATAAGTGCTCATTTCATGATTTTCTTATCTATTTTGGGACATCACATTTAAATTTTAGTGTTTTTAATTCAATTTTAAAAATTCCAAACAAAATAGACTGCAGTACTATTCTAATTGGAACTGCCTGTAATTTATTTAATTTTGACAGAATTGACATTTTTGATACTAGATTTTTTCTTCCAAGAACATGGTATGCCTTTCCATTTCTTCAAGTCTTGTTTTATGCCTTTCAAAATGATTTTATAATTTTGGTTAAAATAGATCCAGTCTTTTGATTAAATGTATTTCCATGTGTTTTGTTTCTATTGTAAATGAAATATTTTCCTTTTTTACCTTAGATCAAAGAAAGCCTATTGACTTCTGTGTATACGTATTTGTTTATATGTGTCTGTGTGTGTGACCTAGCCATCCCACCTAATTTCTTATTCAAGAAAATTCTAGTGTTTTCCACTTGAGTTTCTGTAGTTTTCAATCACATCTTTAGCATTTTCTTGTCTCATTGAATTTCCTTTACCTTCCAAGACAAAGTCGAATTCAAAACAGTGATAGCAGGTATTTCCATACAGTTTCTGAAGTTAATTAGGATGGCTTTGGTTTTTTACCATTTAGGATAATATTTGTTGTTAAATTTGTTAAACAGTCTTTTATGTTTAAATAGCTTCCTTCTACTATATTTTGCCTTGAAGTTTTCATTGGAATGTCATATCATTTCTTTTTATTAATGCCGTTTTCCGGATTTGTTGATATGAATGTGCAATTTTTTTCACTAACTTGTTGACACAATGGATTAAATGGATAGACTTCCCAACACTGACCCAAACACTGACCTACCCTAACCTTCCTGACATGAATTCTGCTTGGCCAGAGGCTATATCATTCCTTTGATACATTGCTGGAATCAAATTGCTCGTGTTTTATTTAACATTTTTACATCTATTTGCCTAAGCGAGATTGATGTCTGGGTTTTTTTCCTCTTTTCCTTTTCTATCTTTTTTTTTCATGGTTTTATCTCATTTATTTACAGAAATAAATATATTTATTTACAGTAACAGAAGATGTTCAGGAAAACAGGCAAATCGCAATATAAGGTTTTGGTATCCATGTTATGCATCAAAAAGTGAACTGTGAAGCATCTAATCTTTAACTATGGCCAAAGTATTACTCCTGGTCCCTGAACCAGCAGCATTAGCATCACCCAGAAGCTACTTGGGAATGTAAGTGCTTGGGCCAATGCAGAACTATCAAACTAGGTAGGCATTTTAATAAGACTGTAGGTCTTATTACACAGTGTTCATTGCAGCACTATTTACAATAGCCAGAACATGGAAGCAACCTAAGTGTCCATCAACAGATGAATGGGTAAAGAAGATGTGGCACATATATACAATGGAATATTACTCAGCCATAAAAAGAAACCAAACTGAGTTATTTGCAGTGAGGTGGATGAACCTAGAGTTTGTCATACAGAGTGAAGTAAGTCAGAAAGAGAAAAACAAATACCGTATGCTAACACATATATATGGTACCTAAAAGAAAAGAAAAGGTTCTGATGAACCTAGGGGAAGGACAGGAATAAAAATGCAGATGTAGAGAATGTACTTGAGGACACGGGGAGGGAGAAGGGTAAAGTGAGATGAAGTGAGAGAGTAGCATTGACATATATATATATTACCAAATGTAAATCAGATAGCTAGTGGGAAGCAACTGCATAGCACAGTACTTTGAGACCACCTAGAGGGGTGGGATAGGGAGGGTGGTAGGGAGACGCAAGACGGGATATGGGGATATATGTATACATATAGCTGATTCACTTTGTTATACAGCAGAAACTAACACAACATTGTAAAGCAATTATACTCCAATAAAGATGTTTAAAAATAAAGACTGTAGGTGACTCGTATACACATTAAAGTTTGGGGAGCTTAAAAGAGGTCTAAGTGTTTTCCAAATTTCTCAGATGATAAGAATATCTTGAATTCCTTGTTAAATAAACATGTTATCATTTTCCCCTAAAAATTCTAATTTGGTAGGACTGGATTGAGGCTCAGTGATCTGTGCTTTTATCAAGTACTTTGGGTCAGTCTTCTCTTCAAGCAAGTTTTGGAAATAAAGGGGTCTGTTATTTAAAATGAAGCATGAAACTAGATGATTCCTTTCTTCATCTGAAGAAAATTTTCTTCTAGTATTTTTTGAAATTATTACCTCTTTTCCATTAATCCTTTTTTCTCCTTTTGGGACTCTTATTTTTGGCATGCTATATCTCTTGTATTCATTCTGTGAATGTTTTAAAAACTATGCTTCACCCCTTGGTGGTAACTAGTATCTAAAAGATGAAATAACAGAATAGAAAATGTCAGAGTGCATAACACATAGAGTAAGGGTAAGTATTGTTTTGTGAAATTTTTATTTCCATTACAGCCTTGTGTGAATTGCAGTAAAAAAAAAATTTGAACGTGATTCTGAAAGTTTCTTTAAAATTTCCTCATGGTTTCCATCTTTTTTATATTTCTGATTTGTGATCAAATATATTTCTTGCACTTGATTTTTCTCAGCCTTTCTCTTGGGTCTTTTAATACAGATGTAGAGTATTTTAGCCAAAATGTTTTTGTTTAGTTTCTTGAATCTCCTTAAGGATACTTACTGTTATTGTAATGTTTTATTCAGGTGTTCATGTAACTCCTTCAGCAGCTGTCTTACCTGAACATGTTTTCTGATCGTCTAGCTTCATTCTTTTTCTGACTGCTAGGTACCATTGCATAGATTGCTCTTTTCTTTCTTACATTACCAGGACTCAGGTTGAAGCATTCTAAACAGCGGACATTTAGTGATTACCCAAGTCATGAAAGAAGTTGTGGGATTAGGGTTAGGGTTGTCCACTCCCTCCCCCAACATACAGGCTATCAAAGTCCTGCTGTGTTGCCAGGGAGCATCCCTGCCTTCATTCTCCTAGCCTTTTTCTGCCCCAGGGGCAGGGAGACCTACCTCATCCTTCTTATTTCCTCTAGACATTTTGAGCATCATGGAGACTCCCTGGTACACCAACCCAGAGCAGACACTTGCCCCTATTTTAAGATCTGAGTACCCAGTTTCCTCTGTTTTGGTTCTCCTCCGAGTTTTCACTCTGATCTCCCAACAAAGCCCAGTCTGCTAGAGGAAGCTCTGCCGAATTCTATCGTTCTCTTAGTTCAACCCCCAACAGAGTCCCAGGAATCACTTTATGTCCAGCTGCCCTTAAGGTCTGAAGCCACTTGGATGTTGAGAGAGGATATTGGAGTTGGCTGAGAAAGGGAGGGAAGCTGCATTCCAGTCCCCATAAACCCTGGTCCCCTGGAACCACTGGTGTGGAAGCAACTCCTTCCCTGCTTCAAGTGTTGATGTGTTACTTAGTCACTGGCTCCCTTCCTCAGACATCCTTTCACAAGACGGACTGTCTGGTGTGCATTATACCTCATTCAAATTAGATTGTTAGTTCTCTGAAGGCAAGAAAAATGTTATTTGTTAGCATTCCCTTCCATACAGTGTTCTTCCCAGAGTGAGTGATCAATACATATGTATTAAATTGGATTGAATTACACAAAAATGGTTGAATTTAGAAAAGCAAGGAGGCAGCAACAGATCAGAAATCATTAAACTGTAAATCTTCCAAACAAAAAAACAACAATAAAAAATAATAATAACAGGAGGCAGGGGCAGGAAGAGGAGGATCCCTGGCACTTAAACAATGATTACTATGTGCCAGGCACTATTCTATGTGCTTTACATATAATAAATTTATTTTATCTTGTGTCAGCACTTCTAATATAGTAACATGAGTACTATGATTATAACTGTACGTGGATGTTATTCCCCTCCTACTTCTCCAGACTCATGAAACATTTTTCTTAAAGTAACCATTTCCCACACAGACCCTTGTTCCTCATAGTGTTCTGAACAGTGAGATGCCTCTGAACTGAACTGAAGGTGGTGGGAGTAGGCAGTGTGGTCTGCTCAGTCACGGTAGGGACAGACACTGTGGTCTATCTGAAAAACTCCAGTGCAAAGCCTTTGTTTCTTAAAGGGTGGCAGACACAGCTCTGAGCCTAAACCTTATGAGGCCTTGTGAACTTCTTTTCCCATTCTCTCTCTCACACACACACTCTGCTAACCACATTAAAACAAGCCCAGACTAGCCTGCAGGTAGATAAGAGGTCATGTACAGGAGACCCCAGTTGTCCCAACCAAGAACCTCCTAGACCAGATCACAGCCCGTCAATCTCCAAACATGTGTGGGTACCCAGATCTGTAGAGTCACATGAGCCCAGGCAATACCAGATGAATCATCCAGTTGACCTGCAGACTCATGAACAAAACAGTCAATCGTTATTTTAAGCCACTGAGTTCTGAGGTGGCTTGTTATACAACAGCTAACGAATACAGGAAGACTGGCAATACGTAAGTGAACAAATATATAAGGGAGAGTAAGCAGTTCAGATATGGACAACTGCCATGAAGGAAATAAGACAGGTTCACATAATGGAGAGGGACTTGCACAGGCTATTATATACAAGAAGCGGAGTGAAGGCCTTTCTGAGGAGGAGAGTGGTAAGCCAACATCTGATTGATTAGAAGATGCTGACTGTGGGGAGGGTTGAGGCAGTGTTTTCCTGGAGCAAAGAAAAGCATGTGTTGGGGGAATAATGAATTAGAAAGGCAATGATAGGGGAAGAGGTCTGGGAGAGAGGCAGGAGCCAGACTGGAGCCCTGCAGGCTGCAATAAGGAGTTAGGATTTTAACTCGTGCTGGGAGAAGCCATGAGGATATTGACACAGGGGAGTGTTGTGTTTTTTCACTCTCTGGTTGTTGTGTGGTGGCTGCAGGAAAGCAGTTGATAGACCAATGCAGAGGTCAGATGGGAGGTGCTGGTGACTCAGATGAAGATGGCCCAAAGTGAGCAGACCCCCTCCATGCCTGTCATAACACTCACTCCATTCTTCCTTGTTCAGAGCCTGCTGTTTACCCAGCAGGGCTGCCACCAGGTGATGGTGGGCTCCCTGAGGGGGTCACCTGTCTCCTTTGTCTCCCCATATCCGATGCCACACACACAGTAGGACCTTAGTAAACACTTGCCTTAGGAAAGCTCTTCTCTGAATTTTTGATCCCTAACTTGTGCAGTGACGTCCTATCCAGTCTCTTCCCTTTCCTTTCACTCCAGTGGCTTGGAAGAGGTGCTAGTCCTCTTTCACAGCACTGTGGAGGCCCCAAGAACTGCTCCAGGACATGGTCCTTGTTATTACAAAGCATCTCTTAATGGCCTGTGGCCACCACCGCCCAGTTGGTTCCTCTCCAAAGCCTGGAGTGCGTGCCTGGGCTCTTTTTGGGGTTCAGCCTGAATCATCAGGTGACTGTGGGGAAGTCTTTAGGCTTTTTGGCACCTCTTCCTCCTGCTATAAAATTCCTCTGGTTTGCGCTTCCCACCAACCCACGTTGAAGGCCCTAGACTCCTACGATCCAGCGTTTATAGAACACCAGGAGTGATTGAGGCAACCACTAGGAGCAGGTGTTGCGTTTGGGACCCTGACCTGATGAGCTAACGTTCCCCAAGCACCTTGGAAGTCACAAATATAGGAACTTTATGAGGATATTAACCTTACTGATTTTATTTTTTAAAGAGAGGCAGACAACAGCATGTCTTTAGAGGTAATGACCTAAAGGTCATCCAAAGTAGTTTTAAAGGATGATTGGTCACAAAAAGCCTTGAAACAAGTTATTTCATTTTAGATGAATTGGATAAGAGTTGTTATTTAGTTAACGATTGCAAGAAAAAGGCTGTATTGCGAGAAAGAGCAAGAACACACAATGGATGTACTGACATCCGTGGGAACAGAATATAATTGTGAGTTACTGAGATGGAAACAAAAATTAGCATGGTCAGGGGCTGGCAGTAATTTTAGTGTATCTGTCTGGGAACTTTTTTAAGGATAGTGTATATGAACAGCTGAAGTAGATGCAGAGTGATTATGAGAGTCCGAATGTTTCTTTGCAAAGTGGAAGAGAAAGAAGGAATAAAATAAAAAATAGTCATTCCTCTCTAAAGAGTAAAATTCTAGCTAATATACAGGGTAGATGAAAAATTAATACATTATCAATTATGGTTCTGCTTTTACTTCTATTTGCCAGGATTTATGGCTTCTGTGTGATGTCCTCTTGGGATAAGTGATGTGAATATATAAAAATGTGTCATCTGTGACACATATCACATTTAACAGAAAAAATCTCAGGCTTGATCAATATTTTCATTTGCTGTCACCTCTTTCTAAAGTATAGGCTATTAGAGGAGGTGGCCAAGTAGGAAGACCCTGAACTCATCTCTTCTCATGGACACACCAAAATTACAATTATTTACAGAGCAACTATGAGAACAACCTGAAGACTAGCAGAAAAGATTTTCTACAACTAAAGGTATAAAGAAGGAACCACAACAAGATGGGTAGGAAGTGTTGAGACATGGTATAGTCAAGACTCACTCCCCTGGGAAGGTGACCTACAAATGGGAGGATAATCACAATTGCAGAGGTCCTCCCCAGGGAAAGAGAGGTCCAAGCCCCACATCAGACTCCTCAGCCAGGGAGTCCTGCACCAGGAAGACGAGCCCTCGGAACATTTGGCTTTGGAGGCTGGTGGAACTTGCATATGGGAGAGTCTGAGGGCTATAGGAAATGGGGAATCCTTTCTTAAATTGTGCATGCAAAATCTCACATGCTTGGAGTCCCAGTGCAGAGGCAATAATTACAAGTGGCCTGGGTCAGACCCCCTTCCTGATTTCTTGGAGAGCCTCCCAGAGAGGCAGGAGGCAACTGGGACTTGTGCTGGGGATAGAGCCATTGGTGGCAGCCTTTTTGGGGAGCTCCTTATGAGGAGCTATCACTGGCAAGTGCCATTTTGGAATCCCCCCCTCTAGTATATTAGTACCAGGGGCCCCTCCCCACCCACCAGTGGGCCAGCACCAACTCCGAGCCCCCTGGGCCATGCAGCCAACTGCATGGGAAGACCACCCCACCATCCACTGTGCCTGCAGCCACTGCATGAAGCACAGCTTCACAGACAATCAGGACAGGGGTCAACCCCACCTACCAACACAGACATAATAGTTGGCCCCACCACAATAGAAAGGTGCACACAACAAATATAGGGGCACCTGTAGAGCACATGGCTCTGGTGACCAGAGGGGAGCATGCTGCTGGGTCCCTCAGGATGACGCCTACATAAGGCCATTTCTCTACAAGTGGAAAATGTAATCAACCTACCTAATACATAGAAATAAACTCAGAGATTGGGCAAAATGAGGAAACAGAGGAGTATGCTTCAAACAAACGAACAACACATAAACTCAGAAAAGATCTAAATGAGGTAGAGATAAGCAATTTACCCAATAAAGAGATCAAGGTAATGATCATAAAGATGTCCAACAATAAAATGATATGAGTATTACCTTCCTCAAGAGCAGTTTGAGAACTAAAGAAGATAATGTGTATGTCTTTAACATTGCATTGATTATGTAAACGATGGTAATAGCAATGTAACACTGCTTACCTAAACATCTTACTTTTAGTATCTACACTCCCTTATGGTACATACTGTGTCTTTTTAAAAATTGAAGTATAGTTCATTTACAAATTTATATTAGTTTCCGGCATATAACATAGTAATTCAATATTATTACAGATTACATTCCATTTAAAGTTATTATAAGATATTGTCTATATTCCCTGTGCTGTATAACATATCCTTGTAGCTTATTTATTTTATACATAGTAGTTGGTGCCTCTTAATCCTCATTGCTAATTTTCCCCTTCCCCCTTTTCTCTCCCTACTGGTAGTCACTAGATTGTTCTTTATATATGTGAGTCTGTTTCTGTTTTGTTATATTGATTTGTTTGTTTCATTTTTTAGATTCTACATATAAATAATAACATAGTGTTATCTTTGATTTATTTCACTAAACATAATAAAACTAGGTCCATCCATATTGTTGCAAGAGGTAGAATTTCATTTTTATGGCTGATATTCCATTGTGTGTGTGTGTATATATATATATAAACCACATCTTCATTATCCATTCATTTGTTGATAGACACGAGTTGCTTCCATATCTTGGCTCTTGTAAACAATACTGCTCTGAAATTTGGGGTTCATGTATCTTTTCAAATTGATGTTTTCTTTATTCTCAGATATATACCAAAGAGTGGAATTGCTGGATCATATGGTAGTTCTAGTTTTAGATTTTTGAGGAACCTCCATACTGTTTTCCATAGTGGTTGCACCAATTTACATTCCCATTAACAGTGTACAAGGGTTAAGTTTTCTCCATATCCTTGTCAATATTGGTTATCTGTAGACCTTTTGAGGATAGCTATTATGTTATGTGTAGGGTGCTATCTCATGGTGGTTTTGATTTGCAATTCTCTGATGATTAGCCAGGTTGAGCATCATATCATGTGCCTGTTGGCCATCTGTATGTTTTCTCATGATTTTTTGTATCTTTGTGGTATTGGTTATTTCTTCTGCTTCATTTCTTATTTTGTTTATTTGTGTCCTCTCTCTTTTCTTCTGGCTAAAGGTTTATTAGTTTTGTTTATCTTTCCAAAACATCAGCTCTTTGTTTCATTGATTTTTCTATTGTTTTTTCAATCTCTATTTTATTTATTTCCTATGTGACCTTTATTATTTCCTTCATTTTGTTGACTTTGGGCTTTGTTAGTTTCCTTTTTCTAGTTTTTTTAGGTGGTAGGTAAGATTGATTGAGATTTTTCCTGTTTCTTGAAGAAGACCTATATTGCTATGAACCTCCCTCTTAGAACTGCTTTTGCTGCATTCCATAGATTTTGGAAAGTGATATTTCCATTTTCATTCATCTTGAGGTATTTTTTAATTTCGTCTTTGATTTAATCATTGACCAATTGGTATTTTTTAGAAGCATGCTGTTTAGTCTCCACTTGCTTGTTTTTTTCCCCCATTTTTCTTGGTAGTTGATTTCTAGTTTCATACCATTGTGGTTGGAGAAAATGCTTGATATAATTTCTATCCTCTTAATTTTGTTGAGGCTTATTTTGTGGCATAGTATGTGATCTATTCTGGAGAACCTCCCATGTAGAGTTGAAAAGAATTTTTATTCTGCTATTTTTGGATGTAATGTCATGTAGATATCTATTAAATACAATTGGTCTATTGTGTCATTTAAGACCGCTGTTGCCTTATTTATTTTTTGCCTGAATGATATGTCCATTGATGTCAATGGGATGTTAAATTTCCCTACTATTATTATGTTATAGTCAATTTGTCCCTTTATATATTTAGGTGCTTCTGTATTTGTTTGTTTGTTTGTTTGTTTGTTTTGTGGTACACGGGCCTCTCACTGTTGTGGCCTCTCCCATCGCGGAGCACAGGCTCTGGACGCACAGGCCCAGTGACCATGGCTCACGGCCCCAGCTGCTCCGCGGCACGTGGAATCTTCCCAGACCAGAGCACGAATCCGTGTCCCCTGCATTGGCAGGCGGACTCCCAACCACCACGACACCAGGGAAGCCCGGTGCTTCTGTATTGAATGCGTACATGTTAACGAGTGTAATATCCTCTTCTGGTATTTATCCCTTTATCATTCCCTTTATTAATATACAATGCCTTTATTTGTTATAAACTTTGTTTTAAAGTCTATTTTTTTTTCTGGTATGGGCAATGTTGTTTTCACTTTCTTTTCTTTTCCATTTGCATATCTTTCTCCATCCCCACACCTTCAGTCTGTGTGTTTCTTTAGCCCTGAAGTCAGTCTATTGGAAGCAGCATATTGAAGGGTCTTGTGGGTTTTTTTAATCCAATCAGTCACCTTGTGTCTTTTTTTAAAATTAATTTTTATTGGAGTATAGTTGCTTTACAATATTGTGTTAGTTTTTACTGTGCAGCCAAATGAATCAGCTATGAATATATATATGTCCCCTCTTTTTGGACTTCTTTCCCATTTAGGTCACCACAGTGCATTAAGTAGAGTTCCCTGTGCTATACAGTATGTTCTCATTTGTTGTCTATTTTATACATAGTATCAATAGTGTATATGTGTCAATCCTAATCTCCCAATTCCTCCCACTGCCCCCTCTTTCCTCCTTGATATCCATACATTTGTTCTCTATGTCTGTGTCTCTATTTCTGCTTTGCAAATAATATCATCTATACCATTTTTCTAGATTCCACATATATGTGTTAATATATGACATTTTTTTTCTCTTTCTGACTTCACTCTGCATGACCCTCACTAAGTCCATCCATATCTCTACAAATGACCCAATTTCTTTCTTTTTAATGGCCGAGTAATATTCCATTGTATATATGTACCACATCTTCTGTATCCATTGATCTATTGATGGACACTTAGGTTGCTTCCATGTCCTGGCTATTGTAAATAGTGCTACAATTAACACTAGGGTGCCTCTGTCTTCTTGAATTATGGTTTCCTCAGGGTATAGGCCCAGTAGTGGGATTGTTGGGACATATGGTAATTCTATTTTTAGTTTTTTAAGGAACCTCCATACTGTTTTCTATAATGGCTGTATCAATTTACATTCCCACCAACAGTGCATGAGTGTTCCCTTTTCTCCGCACCCTCTCTAGCATTTAGTGTTAGTAGATTTTTTGATGATGGCAATTCTGACCAGCGTGAGGTGATACCTCATTGTAGTTTTGATTTGTATTTCTCTAGTAGTTACTGATGTTGAGCATCTTTTCATGTGCCTCTTGGCTGTCTGTATGACTTCTTTGGAGAAATGTCTATTTAGGTCTTCTGCCCATTTTTTGATTGGGTTGCTTGTTTTTATGATATTGAGCTGCATAAACTGCTTGTATATTTTGGAGATTAATCCTTTGTCAGTTGCTTCATTTGCAAATATATTCACCCATTCTGAGGGTTGTCTTTTTGTCTTGCTTATAGTTTCCTTTGATGTGCAAAAGCTTTTAAGTTTCATTAGGTGTTATTTGTTTATTTTTGTTTTTATTTTCATTACTCTAGGAGGTGGGTCAAAAAAGATCTTGCTGCAATTTATGTCAAAGAGTGTTCTGCCTTTGTTTTCCTTTAAGAGTTTTATAGTGTCTGACCTTACATTTAGGTCTTTAATTCATTTTGAGTTTATTTTTGTACATGGTGTTAGAGAGCGTTCTAATTTCATTCTTTTACATGTAGCTATCCAGTTTTCCCAACACCACTTATTGAAGAGGCTGTCTTTTCTCCATTGTGTATTTTTGCCTCCTTTTTCATAGATAAGGTGACCGTAGGTGCGTTCAACTTGTGTCTCTTGATTGGAGCATTTCATACATCGACATTTGAAATAATTATTGAAAGGTATGTGTTTATTGCCTTTTTATTCCTTGTTTCCAGTCGTTTTTGTAGTTGTTCTCTATTCATTCCCTTTTATTGTTTCTACCATTATGGTTTGATTATTTTCTTTAATAGTGTGTTTGGGTTCCTTTCTTGCTAGTTTTTGTTTATCTATTGTAGGTTTTTGATTTGTGGTTACCAAGGAGTTCATATATGTTGGCCCATAATTGTATCTACTTGCTTTAAACTGATTGTCATTTAAGTTTCAAACACATTTTAAAAGATATTGTATTCCTCTCCCCCACATTTTGTGTTTTTGATGTCATAGCTTATCCATTTACTATTTACTGAGATTTCATTTGGTTTACAATTTTTTGTCTTTTAATGGATGTGTAGGCTTATTTAAGTGATCTTCTATCTTTACTATATATTTACCTTTCCTATCAGGATTTTCCCTTTCCTATAGATTCTTAGGTTTCTTCAATTTAGAGAAGACCCTTCAACGTTTCTTTTAACGTAAATTCAATATTGCTGTATTATTTTATTTTTTACCTGTTTGAGAAGCTCTTTATCTCTCCTTCCATTATAAATTATGATCTATCTGTGTACAGTATACTAGGTGGCAGGTTTATTTCTTTCAGTACTTTGAATATATCATGCCACTCCCATCTCACCTGCAAAGTTTTGCAGAGAAAGAAGCTGATAGTCTTATGGGGATTCCCTGGTATATGACTCTTTGTCTTTCTCTTGATGCCTTTAGAACTCTCTCTTTATCGTTAACTTATGCCATTTTAATTATGATATGTCTTGTTGTGGGTCTATTGTGTTCATTTGTTTGAGACCCTCTGTGCTCCCTGTACCTGGCTGTTTCCTTCTTTAGGTTTGGGAAGTTTTCAGCCATAATTTCTTCAAATACATTTTTAAATTCCCTTCCCTTCTCTTCTCGTTCTGGAACCCCTATAATGCAAATGTTGGTATGCTTGATATTATCCCATAGATGTTGTATGTTGCTTTTATTTGTTTGTTTCCTTTGTATTTCTGTCTGTTGTTCTGATTAGCTTATTTCCATTACTCTATATTCCAGATCACTTATGCATTCTTCTCTTTTAGTCTACTATACATTGTTTCTAGAGTGTTTTTTTTATAAAGTAAAGTATAGTTGAAAAACAATAATATATGTTACAGATATACAATACAGTGATTCATAATTTTTAAATGTTATACTCCACTTATAGTATTATAAAATATTGGCCATAATCCCTGTGTTGTATAATATATACTTGTAGCTTATATTATACATAATAGATTTTACCTCTTCATCCCCTACCACTATCTCACCTGTTCCAACTCCCTTCTCCACACTGATAACCACTAATTTGTTCCCTATATCCGTGACTCTCTTTCTTTTTTGTTATATTCATTAGTGTGTTTTAATTTTTAGATTCCACATATAAGTGATATCATTCAGTTTTTGTATTTCTCTGTCTTACTGATATGTATGTTCTTATTGACATTTTGTTAATTGTTTTTCGATTATTTTTTCAGGTATTTTTTCCCCTTTTTCTTTTGTTTACTTCTTTTGTGCTTTTATGACTATTTTAATTTTTATGTTTAGATTCCTTTGTCTTTTTTTGTATATATTTATTATAGATTTTTGGTTTGTGGTTACCATCAGGTTTTTATACAGCAATCTATTTACATACATGATTGTTTTAAGTTGCTGATCTCTTAATTTCATATGGATTTTAACAACCCTGAATTTGTACTCTCCTCCCCTCATGGTTACTGTTTTTGATATCATATTTTACATCTAATTGTTTTGTGTACCCCTTAACAGCTTGTTGGGGATATAGATGATTTTACTAATTTTGTCTTTTATTCTTCCTACTAGCTTTGTGTGTGGATGATTTCCTACCTTACTGTATTTTTGCCTTTAGCAATGAGGTTTTCCATTTCATAATTTTCATGTTTCTAGTTGTGGTCTTTTCTTTATTGTTTAGAGATATTTCTTTAACATGTATTATAAAGCTGGTTTTGTGATACTGAACTCTTTTAGCTTTTGCTTGTGTATAAAGCTTTTAATCTCTCTATCAAATCTGCATTTTTGTTTGTTTGTTTGCAGTTTTGACTGTTTGGCAAAAGAGAAGGATGGTTAAACACACAGACTCTGGAGTCAGATGGCCTGAACCTAAACCCTAATGAGGAGCTCTGTGAATTGTCTCTATCAATTCTGAAAGATAGCCTTGCTGGGTAGAATATCCTTGATTGTATGTTTTCCCTTTTCATCACTTTAAATATATCATGCCTCTCCCTTCTGGCCTGCAAAGTTTCTTGCAAAAAGTCAGCTGATAGCCTTAAGGGAGTTATTTTGTATATTATTTGTTCCTTTTCCCTTGCTGCTTTTAATATTCTCTCTTTATCTTTAATTTTTGCCTTTTTAATTACAATATGTCTTGGTATGTTCCTCTTTGGGTTAATCTTGTATAGGACTTTGGGCTTCCTGGACTTGGATGACTGTTTCCTTTTGCAGGTTAGGGAATTTTTCATTTATTATGTCTTTTTTTTTTTTTTTTTACATCTTTATTGGAGTATAATTGCTTTACAATGGTGTGTTAGTTTCTGCTTTATAACAAAGTGAATCAGTTATACATATACATATGTTCCCATATCTCTTCCATCTTGCATCTCCCTCCCTCCCACCCTCTCTATCCCACCCCTCTAGGTGGTCACAAAGCACTGAGCTGATCTCCCTGTGCTATGTGGCTGCTTCCCATTAGCTATCTATTTTACGTTTGGTAGTGTATATATGTCCATGCCACTCTCTCGCTTTGTCACAGCTTACCCTTCCCCCTCCCCATATCCTCAAGTCCATTTTCTAGTAGGTCTGTGTCTTTATTCCTGTCTTACCCCTAGGTTCTTCATGACATTTTTTTTCTTAAATTCCATATATATATGTGTTAGCATACGGTATTTGTCCTTCTCTTTCTGACTTACTTCACTCTGTATTACAGACTTTAGGTTCATCCACCTCACTGCAAATAACTCAGTTTGGTTTCTTTTTATGGCTGAGTAATATTCCATTGTATATATGTGCCACATCTTCTTTATCCATTCATCCGATGATGGGCACTTAGGTTGTTTCCATCTCCAGGCTATTGTAAATAGAGCTGCAATGAACATTTTTGTACATGACTCTTTTTGAATTATGGTTTTATCAGGTTATATGCCCAGTAGTGGGATTGCTGGGTCATATGGTAGTTCTATTTGTAGTTTTTTAAGGAAAATCCATCCTGTTCTCCATAGTGGCTGTATCAATTCACATTCCCACCAGCAGTGCAAGAGTGTTCCCTTTTCTCCACACCCTCTCCAGCATTTATTGTTTCTAAATTTTTTGATGATGGACATTTTGACTGGTGTGAGATGATATCTCATTGTAGTTTTGATTTGCATTTCTCTAATGATTAATGATGTTGAGCATTCTTTCATGTGTTTGTTGGAAGTCTGTATATCTTCTTTTGAGAAATGTCTATTTAGATCTTCTGCCCATTTTTGGATTGGTTTTTTTGTTTTTTTTGTTCTTACCTCCTTTCTCTCTTCTCCTTCTGGGACCTATATAATTCAAATATTAGTGCACTTAATGTTGTCCCAGAGGTCTCTTAAACTGTTCTCATTTCCTTTCATTCTTTTTTCTGTTCAGCTTGAGTGATTTCCACTACTCCACCTTCCAGCTCACTGATCCATTCCTCTGTATCATTTAGTCAACTGTTGATTTCTCCTAGTATATTTTTTACTTCAATTATTGTATTCTTCATTTCTGTTTGGTTGTTCTTTATATTTTCTAACTCTTCATTAAAAACTTCTAACTTCTCAGTCTGTACACCTATTCTTCACCCAAGTTTTTGATCATCTTTATGATCACTACCCTGTACTCTTTCTTGGGTAGATTGCCTATCTCTACTTCACTTAGTTCTTCTTCTGGGGTTTTATCTTGTTCCTTCAACAGGAACATGTTCCTCTGTCTCCTCAGTTTGCTTAAGTTGTTGCTTTTATTTTTGTGTGTCTCGTAGGCTAGTTATGCTTTCCAACTTTGGAGAAGTGTTCCTTCTGTAGGAGACGTCCTATGCATCCTTGCAGTGCACTCACTTCTCATAACGCAAACTATATGCTCTAGGGGGTTCCCCCACGAGGGTGACATGGGTCTTTCTGTTGTGGCATGCTGACTATATGGGCAGTTTGGTAGGCTTGGTTGGCCCCCATTCTGGTTGGTTTCCAAGGCTGGTTTTGTGTGGAGGCTGCTGATTGGTGGGCAAGTTCACAAGGTGGCTGACTGCAGAACCCCTGGGGGCCCCAGGGCTAATGCTTGCTCACTGGTGGTAGAGTCAGAGTCCAAAGATTCTAGGGCTGTTTCCCATCCACTGGTATGTGAAGTCAGTTGCTGAGGTTAGTGCTGGACTACTGACAGGCAGAGCCGAGTCCTGGAGTCTGTTTACATGGCCCAGAAATCCAAGAGCTTGTTTTAGATCACTGGTGGGGGGTGCACCTGTTCCTGACACATCTTGTGTGCTGTCCAGTGTGTCCCAAAGCTTGTGTTGGCTTGCTAGTGGGCAGGGCATGGCCCAGGTGATCCCATGGCAGGTTCTCACATGTTATAGGCAGGCTGAGTCTGCAGGCTGTGAATTTGTGGTTTTCTTGCATCTGGTATCTGAGTCTTGGTGGGTAAGCCTGGTCCAGAGCTTAGAGCAAGCTTCCTGAGTGCAGGGCTTGAGCCCAGGGTAGTCTGGGGCTGGTGCCTGCCCACTAGTGGGTGGAGCTGGTTCTGGGCCCTCTGGTGAGCTGGGCCATGTCCAGAGGTGGCTGTGTGCTCAGGAGGATTTTAGGTAGCTTGTCTGCTAATGTGGTTTGGTGGGGGGGTAGCTGTGTCCTCAACCAATTAGTTGCTTAGCTTGAGGCATTTCAGCACTGGATCCTACAGGCTATTGAGTGGGGCCAGGTCTTGGAGCAAATAAGCTAGAGTGAGGGTTCCACAGTGACACCCACCAGCACCAGCATTTATTCAGTAGATGAAGCTCTCAAGAATGGCTGCTAGCGTCTATTTCAGCAGGGTGAGTCATAGCCACACCATGCCTTTCCAGAAGACTCTCCAAGACAGGTCAATCTAGCCCTGGCTCCTATTAAATTACTGCTTTTTCCTGGGTTTCCAGAACAAGTGAGGTTTTGTGTGTACCCTTTAAGAGTGAAGTCGCTATTTCCCCCAGTCATGTGGGACTCATGAAATCAAGCCCAGCTTGCCTTCAAAGCCAAATGCTCTGGGGGCTCATCTTTCTGGTGCAGGATCCTTGGGCTGGAGAGCCCAATGTGTGACTCAGTACTTTCAGTCCTATGGGAAAACCTCTGCAATATAATTATAGTCCAGTTTGTGGGTCACCCACCTGGGGGTATGACTTGACTATATCACCAGTCTTTTTCTCCTACCCATCTTGTTATTGTTTCTTCTTTATGCCTTTAGTTGTGGAAGATCTTTTCTAGTAGGTTCCAGTCTTTTTCACTGATAGTTGTTCCACAAATAGTTGTGATTTTGGTGTGGTCATGAGAAGAGGTGAGCTCACGGATTTTATACTCCACAACCATGGCCAGTCTCAAGATAGAGTGTGGTAGACTGTTTTTTATCTCAGGTATTGAATTATCTATTTTTTTTTGAGCCTTCTTTATATTTTCTTGTACCTTGTAAAAATGATCTATGTTTAGATCAATTTTATTCCTTAATTCAGTTAGCATTTTTAATACCAATGATTTGAATTCTTTATCTGGTGAATTGTTTATTTCTGTATTATTATTTATTTTTTCAGGGCTTTTTTCTTGCTCTTTCAATTGAGAGTAGTTCCCCTCTTTTTAATTTTACTTAACCTTCTCTGTCTCTATTAATTTAGATGAAAAAGTTTGCTTTTGTGGTCTTGAATGGATGTTCTTATGTGGGAGCATCCCTACGCAGACTGTTTGTGCCCCAAGCCTTTGGTGGTGGGGGCTGGATTTAATGTGGTTGCCAGTCAATTATTTCCTCAGGGTGTTCTGGCAGCTATCACCTTGGTAGAGGATGTGGCTGATTGATGGAGGATATAGAGAGCCCACTCATGGTGTGAGGCAGGACTTCCTCTCTGCTCAGTAGCTGTCACCACCCTGTTAGGAGTGGGGTCTGCTATCAAGTTGCTGGAGCCTATGCACTGTGGGTTGTGCTCAAGCTGGCTCTGTTCCCTCCAAGTATGTTTTTCCTTCTCCCCTCATGGCAACATTTGTCTCAAAGGAGGGGAGTTATAAAGCAAGTGAGACTCGTGCACTTACAGAGATCCAATGCTCTGCCTGTGCAGGTGTCTGTGGCTTTGCTCAACTGGAGCCCACTGTCATGTGTTTTCCTTGGTGTGGCCTCCCAGATCTAGCACTGCATTGTGGTGTGGAGTTATCAGAGCTGGAGCATATGCTTGGTTTGTGCTGGGGCATGAAACCAGGCAGTCATGGAAATTCCAGCAGATGCCCTGCAATTAGAAGTATGGGTTGCTTCTAGGGTGCTGCTTTGTAAACACCAACAATAGCTACTGCAGCCCCACCTGGGCTATGCTTCTGGCCCCTGGGTCACCCCTCCATCCCTAGATCTAGTTTTTGTCCAGATTCTGGCCACACTCTACCCAGTGCCACGGTGTTGCTTGGAGTAGGTGGGCTCAGTGCATTCACTCAGCTCAGGCTAGGGGGAACAGCGAGGTGACAACTGCTAAGACAGACCTATCCACCCTGCCTGGGGACAAGTCAGCACCCACACACTCCTTACAAGTGGGTTCTAGTCTTCTCCAGCTTTTTTCTCTCTCCAGGGGTTCTCTAAGCAGCCAAGGGTGTTTGTCTCCTATGGGGTGTAGAACCCCAGGACGGGGACACCTTGTCTGTGACTCAACCCCTTAACTTCCTGGGGGCAAGAGTCCAGCCATGCGATCTCCATTTTCCTCTGAATCCACTCCCAGGGGCACACGTCCTGACCCAACTGTTTTTCTTTCTGTCCTACTCAATTGCATGTGTATTTTTCTTAGGTTGTACAGGAGTCCTTCCACCAGTTTCCAGTTAGTTTTCTGTGAGAATTGTTCCACATGTATATGTATTTTTTATGTGTTCATGGGGGGTGGTGAGCTCCATGTCCTATTACTCCACCATCTTGATCTCCTTCCCCTGCTTTTCCTTTTTGTTCACTAACATATGACTATTTTAATAGTCTGAGGTTTGTTTCAAAGTTAAGTGGATGAAAGAAACTAGAAATTTTACAATAAGATAATCAATTGTCCCAGCACATCTTATAAATTCTTGTTTCTTTTTCTAACTACTAGCTGTGTGAACTTAGCCAAATCACATAACTTCTCTGGGTCAGAGTTTCCTCATAAGAGTTCTTATCTCACAGGGCTGTTGTGGGATTTAGTGAGTTAATATTTTGCCACCCTTTGTACAATGAGTAGCAACAAATAATCTATCAATAAAAGTCATCACGTTGTGTTTTTATTTGTGCCTCAACCATCATTAAGTGTACATGTAATAGGATGTTAAAATGAGACTTCTTCCCTTTTGGGAGCTTTAACTTACATTGTAAACCTGGGAAAATAGGTATCAATTACCCCATCATTCAAAAGCATATCTCTGTTGGACTTGGAATAGGAAGAATATCTCTACAGAACTTGCAATAGGAAGATAGAAAACAAATTTCACCATCATTAGTTCCTATAACCTCCAGGCTATATAAGAAGGATATTCCAAGATGGACAGAGAGTAAGTGTGCTATGGTGCCCCCCACCCACAGAGCAGAAGATGCGAGCTCCTTAAATAGTCCAAAGATAAGAGGCTGTCTAACAGTTCTGACAGCATAGAGAAGGGAGAGTGCCTTCCTGACTTCTGTTGGACAAGAATGTGTGTTCCCTGTAGCACAGATGGGGACTCTGAATTATCCTGGAAACAAGTGTCTGAGGAGGAGTTATAAGTGACCAGGAGAGAAGGCATTGTGCATAACAGGGAACTGCAGTTGGAGGTCTCCTGCTGGAAGGGGGTCTGCAACCCTGGAGGAACCAACTGCAGAATCAGTGAAGATTGTTTTGACAGAAAATCAAGGCAGAGAGAAATAATGAAAGAGTCTCCACAATCCCTTTCCCTATGATCAGTTTCAGAATATGATTCAGACCAGAACTTAGAAAAAAGAGAAGTTTGAGATTGGTTAAAAGATTAAAGTTTTGGTGTTTTGGTATTTGGTTTTGAAGTTTGGGACTTTTGAATATATGGAAAAGTTCTGGAATTTGCCAGACATTTATATTCAGTGCCATAGAAGGATGATTATAGAGAGCCAGTGTATCAAGGGACAGTGAGAAAAAAATACAGTGGCTTGGGGCTTCCCTGGTGGCTCAGTGGTTGAGAATCTGCCTGCTAATGCAGGGGACACGGGTTCGAGCCCTGGTCTGGGAGGATCCCACATGCCGTGGAGCAACTAGGCCCATGAGCCACAACTACTGAGCCTGCGCGTCTGGAGCCTGTGCTCCGCAACAAGAGAGGCCGCGATAGTGAGAGGCCCGCGCACCGCGATGAAGACTGGCCCCCGCTTGCCACAACTAGAGAAAGCCCTCACACAGAAACGAAAACCCAACACAGCCAAAAAATAAAAATAAATAAACAAATGTGGGGTTTAAAAAAAAAAGAAAAGAATTAAAAAAAAAATCTAATCTAAAAAAAAAAAATACAGTGGCTTTCTGCTTACATACTACCTAATCCAGCTCTGTTACATATATTAATGTTATTGTTTTCATTTATGTAGTGTTATCTATTGATGTCTTTATATCCATGTACCAGGAGTAGATTGTAATATACATTGTAACTTTAAGTGATGTTTTAATATTTGATATATATTTAAAAGTAGCTTCCATATGGTCCTCACCATAGTAGTCTACTATGCTACAAATATTATATTTAATAACTTTCTCAACAAGCATGCACTGGTACTATTTTCACTACCTTAAGATTGACATTTAAGGAATTTGCTCAAGATCATGAAACCATTATATGACTCTTAGATTCCAATGCTTCACTCTCTTTTTTTTTTTTTAATTGAAGTATAGGTGATTTACAACTTTGGGTTAGTTTCAGATTTACAGCAAAGTGATTCAGATATATATCCAAACTCAATTCTTTTCCATTATAAGTTATTACCAGATATTGAATATAGTTCCCTGTGCCATATAGTAAATCTCCATTGTTTATTTTATGTATAGTAGTGTGTATCTGTTAATCCCATACTCCTAATTTATCCCTCCCCCTTTCCTCTTTGGTAACCATAGTTTGTTTTCTATATCTGTGAGTCTGTTTATGTTTTGTAAATAAGTTCAATTTACTATTTTTTAGATTCCACATATAGGTGACATCATATAATATTTGTCTTTATCTGACTTCACATAGAATGATAATCTCTAGGTCCATCCATCTTGCTGTAAATGGCATTATTTCATTGTTTTATATGGGTGAGTATATTCCACTGTATATGTATACCATATCTTCTTTAGCCATTCATCAGTTGATGGACCTTATGTTTCTTCCATGTCTTGTCTATTGCAAATAATATTGTGATTAACATTGGGGTGCATGTATCTTTTCAAATTAGATATACATCCAGGAGTGAGATTGCTGGATTATATGGTAACTCTATTTTTAGTTTTTTAAGGAACTTCCATACTGTTTTCCATAGTGGCTGTACCAATTTGCATCTCCACCAACAGTGTAAGAGGGTTCCCTTTTCTCCACACCCTCCCCAGCATTTATTATTTGTATATATTTTGATGATGGTCATTCTAACCTGTCTGAGGTGACACCTTATAGTAGTTTTGATTTGCTTTTCTCTAATAATTAGCAATGTTGAGCATCTTTTCATGTGCCTGTTGACCATTTGTATGTCTTCTTTGGAGAAACGCCTATTTAAGTCTTCTGCCCATTTTTTGATTGGGTTGTTCGTTTTTCTGATCTTTAGTTGTATAAGCTGTTAGCATGTTTTGGAAATTAAGCCCTTGTCAGTCGTATCATTTGGTAATATTTTCTCCCATTCTGTTGGTTGTCTTTTCATTTTGTTTATGATTTCCTTTGCTGTGCAAAAGCTTTTAAGTTTGATGATGTTCCATTTGTTTATTTTCGCTTTTAGTTCTTTTGCCTTGGGAGACAGACTTAAGAAAATACTGCTATAATTTATGTTAGAGAATGTTTTGCCTATGTTCTCTTCTAGGAGTTTTATGTTAATTATGTCTTATATGATGTTTCAGTATTTAAGCCATTTTGAATTTATTTTTGTGTATGGTGTGAGGGAGTGTTCTAATTTCACTGATTTACATGTAGCTGTCCAGCTTTCCCAACACAACTTGCTGAAGAGACTGTCTTTTCTCCATTGTATATTCTTGCCTCCTTTGTCAACGATTAATTAACTGTAGGTGTGGGTTTATTTCTGGGCTCTCTTCTGTTCCATTGATTCATATGTCTCTATTTGTGCCAGTACATTCCCGTTTTGATTACTGTAGCTTTGTACTATAGTCCTAAGACTGGAAGAGTTATGCCTCCAGCTTTGTTCTTTTTCCTAAAGATCACTTTGAAAATTTTAAGCCTTTTGTGATTCCATATAAATTTTAGGACTCTTTGTTCTATTACAGTGAAAAGTGTCATGGGTATTTGATAGGGATTACATTAGATCTCTGGATTGCTTTGGTTAGAATGGCCATTTTAACAATTGAATCATCTTCAATTTCCTTTACCAATGTTTTATAGTTCTCAGCATATAAGTCTTTCACCTCCTTGATTAGGTTTATTTCTAGGTTGGTTTTTTTTTTTTTTTTGATGTGATTTTAAGTGGGTTTTTTTTTTTTTTACTTTCTATTTCTGATATTTCATTGCTAGTGTAAAGAAATGCAACAGATTTCTGTATATTAATCTTGTATCCCGCTACCTTGCTGAATTCATTCATCAATTGTAATAGTTTTGTGTGGAGTCTTTAGAGTTTTCTATATAGAGCATCATGTCGTCTGCATTTAACATTTTATTTCTTTTTCTTGTCTGATTGTCATGGCTAAGAGTTCTAATACTATGTTGAATAGAAGTGATGAGAGTGGGCATCTTTGTCTTGTTCCAGAATTTAGTGGGAAGGCTTTCAGTTTTTCACCATTGAGTATTATGTTGCTGTGTGTGTGTCACAAATGGCTTTTATTATGTTGAGATATGTTCCCTTTATACACTCTTTGGCAAGAGATTTTATCATGAGTTTTTATCCTGAATTTTATCAAATGCATTTTTGCTTCTATTGAGATAATAAATAAACATGTGATTTTTGTGTTTTCATTTGTTGCTGTGGTGTACCACATTGATTCATTTGCATATGTTGAACCATCCTTGTGCCCTGGCATGAATCCAACGTGATCATGGTGTATGATCCTTTTTATGTGTTGTTGGATTTGGCTTGTTAATATTTTGCTGAGGATTTTTGCATCTAAATTCGTCAAAGATATTGACCTGTAGTTTTCTTTTTTGGTAATGTCTTTGTCTGGTTTTGGTATCAGGGTGATGATGGTTTCCTAGAATAAATTTGGGAGTGTTCCCTCTTCTTCAATCTTTTGGAAGAGTTTAAGAAGGATCAGTATAAGTTCTTCTTTGTATGTTTGGTAGAATTCTCCGGTGGTCCTGGACTTTTGTTAACAGGGAGTTTTATAATTACACATTTTATTTCACGTCTAGTGATCAGTCTGTTCAAATTATCTATTTCTTCTTGATTCAGTTTTGGTGAACTTATGTTTCTGGAAACTTGTCTGTTTCTTGTACATTGCTTTGGCATCTAATTGTTCATAATATTCTCTGACGGTTTTTTGTATTTCTGTGGTACCAGATGTTATTTCTCCTCTTTCATTTCTTATTCTGTTTATTTGGGTTCTCTATTTTCTTCTTGGTGAGCCCAGCCAGAAGTTTGCCAATTTTGTTTATCCTTTTCCAAAAACCGGCTCTTGGTTTTACTGATTTTTTTCTATTTTTTTAAATCTTTATTTTATTTATTTCCTCTCTGATCTTTATTATTTCTTTTTATGAAGACTTTAGGTGTTATTTTGTTCTTCTTTTTCTAATTCTTTTAACTGGTAGGATAGGTTCCTTATTTGAGATTTTTCTTGTTTTTTGAGGGAAGCCTGTAGCTCTATGAACTTCCCTCTTAGGACTGTGTTTGCCGCATCCCATAGATTTTGTAAGGTTGTGTTTTCATTGTCATTTTGTCTAAAGGTATTTTTTAATTTCCTCTTTGATTTTATTATTGACCTATTGGTTTTTTGTAGCATGCTGTTTAGTCTCCATGTAATTCTTTTCTCGTTTGTTTTTCTGTGATTGATTTCTATTTTCATGCCATTGTGGTCAGAAAAGATGCTTGAAATAATTTCTATCCTCTGAAATTTGTTGAGGCTTGTTTTGTGTCCTGGTATGTAATCTATCCTAGAGAATGTTCCATGTGTGCTGGAAGAGAATGTGTATTCTGTGTTTTTTGGATGTAATGTCCTGAACTGTTCTCTTGCGTCATTTAGGATCTCTGCTGTCTTATTGATTTTCTGTCTGGAAGATTGTTCCACTGATGTCAGGGGGGTGTTAAAATCTCCTAGTGTTATTGTATCCTTATTGTATTAGGAATATTATTGTATTCCTAATTTCTCTCTTTATGTCTCTTAGTATTTATTTTATATATTTAGGTACTCCTATATTGGGTGCATAGAGGTTAATGAGTGTGATATCCTCTTCTTGTATTGATCAGTTTATCATTGTATCATGTCCTTCTTTGTCTTTTTTTATGGACTGTGTTTATGGCCTATTTTTTCTGATATGGGTATTTCTACCCCTGCTTTCCTGTCCCTTCCATTTGCATGAAATATCTTTTTCCATCCCCTCATTTTCATTCTATATGTGTCTTTCACCCTAAAGTGAGTCTCTTGTAGGCAGCATATGTAGGATATTAATTACTTTATTATCCAATCTGCCACACTATGTCTTTTGACTGAAGCATTTAGTCCATTGACATTTAAGGTAATTTTTTTTTTTTTCCAGTACACAGGCCTCTCCCTGTTGTGGCCTCTCCCATTGCGGAGCACAGGTTCTGGATGCACAGGCTCAGAGGCCATGGCTCACAGGCCCAGCCACTCTGCGACATGTGGTGTCCTCCCCGACCAGGGCACAAACCCGCGTCCCCTGTATCAGCAGGCACCACCAAGGAAGCCCTAAGGTAATTATTGATAAGTATATATTTATTGCCATTTTTAACCTTATTTTCTAGTTGATTTTGTATTTCTTCTTTTTCCCTTTCTTCTTTTTTGTGGTTTGATGGTTTTCTTTTATATTTTGCTTGAGTTCCTTTTTTTTTCTGTTTTTGTAAATCTATTGTATGTTTTTGGCTTGTGATTATCCTGATTTTCAATTATGTAAGCCCATAACTATATCTACTTGCTTTAGACTGGTAGTCATAAATCTCAGACACATTCTAAAAGATCTATATTTTCTTACTCCCATCCCCCATATTTTGTGATTTTGATGTCATATTTTACATATTCATGCGTATCCTTTTGCAGTTCATTGTATTTATAATCTCTTTCACAGAATTTTTGGATTATTTTTTAATCTATGTACTGACTTATTTAAGTGATTTTCAATCCTTTTATATATTCACTTTTGCTATTGTGATTTTCCCTTTTCTATAGATTCTTGCTTCTTTTCTATTTGGAGATGACCTTTCCATATTTCTTTAGGATAAGTTTAGTAGTGCTGTATTCTTTTCATTTTTGCTTCACTGAGAAATTCTATTTCTCCTTCTATTCTAAAAAATAATCTTCCTGAATATAATATCTTATGTTTTAGTTTTTTCCCTATCATGCCACTCCCTCTGGCCTACAAAGTTTGTGCAGAGAAATCAGCTGATAGATTTATGGGTGTTCCCTTGTAACTGACCCTATCTTTTGCTGCCTCTAGAATCCTCTCTTTATCATTAACTTTTGCCATTTTAATTATGATATGTCTTGGTCTGTTTGGGTTCATCTTTTGGGGACCCTTTATGCTTCCTGTACCTGGATATCTGTTTCTTTCTTTAGGTTTGGGAAGTTTTCAACCATAATTTCTTCAAATACTTTTTTGATGCCCTTCTCTCTCTCCTTTCCTCCTGGAACTCCATAATGAATTGGTTGTCATTTTATATTATCCCATAGATCTCATATGTTGCTTTTTTTTTTTTTATTTCCCTTCTGTCTGATTGGGTGATTTGCATTATTCTATCTTCCAGATAACTTACTTGTTTTCTTGTTTCATTTAGTCTTCTATTCACTGCTTCTAGATTGGTTTTTATCTTGGTAATTGAGTTGTCTAATTTTGATTGGCTCCTCTTTATATTTTCTAGTTCCTTGCTATAGTGATCCACATTTCTATCAATAGTCTTCCTTAGTACCTTCAGCATTTTTATTACCTCCTTTTTGAATTCAGGTTCTGGTGGCCTGGTCTACCAGAGGTTTGTTTCATAGTTTATTCTTTCAGGGGAATTTCTGTTGTTTTTTTAATTGAAAAGGACAGTTCCTATGCTTTTTCATTTTACTCTATGAATTTAGGAGAAACAGTTATCTACTGTGGTATTGAAGTGCTGTTTTTATTTGGGAACAGCCATGTGTAGACTATGAGAGTCCAATATTTTTGGTTCAAGGTTTGTTTTATGTTATTGATGTTTGCCACATCTTTCCTCAGATTGTGCTGACCCTTGTCCCCTTGATAGGGAGTGTGTTTGGTATTGTGGTGACCAGAGCCTGCAGTGGATGTTGGGTGGGGCCTCCTCTTTGCTCTGTGGTTGTCAATGCCCTGTCAGAGATAGATTCTGCTGCCCAGTTATTGAAGTAGAAGCCCCCAGATCCAATTCTAAGCTTCAGTGTGAGGTAGGTGGGACTTGAGTGCTCCCTCTGGGAAAGGAGCCATTGCAGGTTCTTCCCCAGGAGCTGTCTTCTGGGACATGTGGCTCTGTGATACTGCCTGCCACCTGCTGTGCACACCCAAAAAGATCACAGTTGCTGCCCTCAGGGGTCACCTCTGCTGTGTGAGTGCCAGTAATTGGCTTAGATGTGCAGGCATGTGTGCAGACTCACAAAGCCACCAGTGCAAAAATTCCCCAAAGCCACAACTCCATTTCCACAGTGGGAGTGCTGGTAATTGGCTCCGATTTTAGCCCTGCCTCCCCATGTGTGCACCCACAAAATTTGCAAAACCTGTGATGGCTGGAGCTGTTCCCTGCTGTGAGCACACAATGAGGCTGCAATGGTAACCCACGCCCCTCCCTTCCTATGTTGACAATGGTGCTCCTGTGGTGAACCTGTATTCCATCCTGCTCCAGTTTTGGTCCAGGCTACACTCCAGGCCCTTCAGGCTGTCTCTGCACAGCAAAGCTGAGTTTTCTCCCCAGGTCAGTCCACTGAAGCTTGAGTTCCTGCAGCCAGTCACTGCACACACCAGCAGGTACATGTCTCGGGCTGGGAAGTGTGATGATGTGGCAAGGGCCATCTGTGCTGGCCTCTCTCTACCCTGTTTGGCCTCAGGCCAGCTTCCACACTCTCCTCTCAAGCCCCTGAACCTCCCTATCTGTCTTGATGAACCTCCCAGCCGGTGAAGGAGATTCCAGAGTGAAAGAACCTTTCTTCTTTCACAGCTCCCTCCCAGAAACTCAGGTCCCATCCCGATTACTCTTCTTCTCCTTTTTACCCAGTTACATGGGGATCTTTCCTGCAGCTCTGGTTGGATGAGACCTTCTGCAAGCTTTCAATAAGTATACTGTGAGAATTTTTCCACATGTAGATGTATTTTTGATGTATTTGTAGGAGGAGTTGAGCTCTATGTCCCTCTACTCTGCCAGCTTGATCTCCTCTTGACATTGGAGACAGGTCCCCATATTCATTTTTCTCAAAAACTTCACTCTTGACATTGGAGACAGGTCCCCATATTCATTTTTCTCAAAAACTTCATAAATTTCTTGCCTCTTCATTTCTTTTCATACAATTAGGAGAATTTTGCCAATGTATTTTTGTTGATGAATAGTGTATCTGATCAAATACACCTTTTCTCAGGTCATCTCTGCCAGAAGACAGGCGTCTTCTAAGGGATACTTAATTTTTTTTTTACATAATAATCACTCTAGACAGGCATACTTTCAAACTACTGTTGAAAAATTCTTGTGTATTTTCACACCTAAACATCTTCATTCTTTCCTATCTGGGTCATTTCCTCATAACATTGGCCCTCCAAAGCATATCATGTTTTTCCCAACTTTTTGCACTGCTCATATTAATTTTTGCACATGAAACACTTAGAATTACTAACTCCCTTACTCTCCTACTTTTACTCCCTCAAATCATCCCTTTCTTTAAAGCCCAATTCAAGTTGCAGATGCTCCACAATTATCCCAGTTAATGGCAGCCATCTTTCAGTCTGCATTTATTGTATACTGCTTTACAGTGTTAAGAACCTTCTTATGGTTTTATGTTTGCCATAAAAATCATGGCCTTATCTGAAGGTGTATTAAGTGTTCTAAGTTGTTAGGCAAGTGCAAGCCTGTTCTGTCAGGTGGGGAGGTAGAAGTGGGATGGGCAAGCCAACTTGTGTACTAAGCATAACCAGCCAGCTAGCTGTCTAAATTGCCAACTCTAAAGGATACTGCCAACCTCAGTCTGATTCCAGTCAGCATCCATCTTCAGGAGTGCTTGGCTCAAGGATGGAAGTACTTAGCCTCCTAGACATTAAGAAAATAAATATTAAATGCTTAGTCTACTTGTGGGAGGAAAAAAAGTAAAGGTAAGAAGTTTATGATTATAGTCGACAACTCCTAGATAAAGGAAGTCTTTCTGAGTCAATGGAGAGATGCATAGGAGGGTCTAGAGCAAGGATTCTGAATTCAGGGTGATTTTGCCCCACCAAGACATTTGGCAATATCTGGAGGAAACAATTTTGATTGTCATACCTGGGAGGGAAATAGTTGGGTTCTAATGGCATCTAGTGATTAGAGGCCAGGATGCTACTAGAGCATCCTGCAATCCACAGAACAGCCACCCACAACAAAGAATCATCCTACCCTAAATGTTGATAATGCCAAAGTGGAGAAATCTTGCTTTAGTGCTAGGACAAAGAGACTAAGGGTAGCAGGTACCTTGAGACTTAGTTGGTGTTCAGGGCTGGGCTCCATTAATAATAAGAACAGGAACAAACAAACAAAATAAAACAAAAACCTAGAAACTAAGGCAGAAGGACAGTTAAATGAAGAGTCCCCAAGCAGTAATAGAAGAGGAAGTTGTGTCTCAATGTTAATGTAGTCTCATGTATGTGTCAGTCAGGGCAGCCTGGTGATGGCAAATGATTCCCAGAGTTCTCTCAGGGAAAGGCGTGCCTGATATACCTATAATGGACTTGGAATGAAGCTATAGGTGGTGGGTAATATTGATACAGTGAGGTGAGGTCTATAGGACTGAAAATGGCCTTTCAGTATTTCCTACATAATTTAAAGACAGGGACTTCTTATGCCTATTTATATCCCCCTAATGCTTAACCCACTTTTCTACAGTCAATTAGCATTTATTAATTTATTAATAGATTGATGATTTCCTTAATTGATTATGCCATTCATATCCAACTATGCTCAGCACTACCATGACAACTTGGACATATTCTGATGTACTGAGGAATTAAATCTTCCACTGAAGACCCTAGCAATCATATCACCACAAGACTTGGATTCAGCACTGCATTTAAATAGAAATATAACAAGCACATTCCAACCCTCTAGGTAGCATACTCTGCTTACTTATGGTTAGGCCTCCATGGGAAATAAGAGTGATAAGCAGTAACTTCAGTGATGAATTACAGAACAGCTTCAATTACCTCACCCCATCTAAACAAAGCATCCTGCAACCCTCTGGAGAAATTAATCCACCTTAATTTGAATTAGTAGATAATTTTAGGTCAGCTACTTTACATACCTTCCTGCCACTTCTTCCATTCCTAGGCTATCTTTTCCCTTCAATCTGCCTGGCTCAACAGCACACTTTGATCCTAGTTCTGGGTGTTAAATATATAAGCTAAATACTGTGGAAGCTAAGGAATGAAGCAGAAATCAGTGGACATGGGTCATGTCCTTACCCTCCCAAAGAAGGCTAACATTGTCTCTTTCCCACAGAGCCTAGTTTTAAGTTTGCTTTCAATATTGTTGATGCTGAAATGAATAGCTTTATTTCTTTGATGAGGATTTTTATAGCAACAGTTCAAGAGTGTGGTTGCTGATAAGATTAAGGTGTGTGCAGGGCCTGCACTCCTTTAATCTGGTTTCAGGTAATCTCCTGATGAGTTTCCTGGTTCCTTTAATCTGGCCTAAGGTGATCTTCTCTGGAATGAAGAATGCTGATGTCTTTCATTTATTGGGAGTTTTAGTTCTGTAAAGAGCTCAAAGATATTGTTATGTGTATCACTTGAAGCAGAACTAGACCTGCCCCAAGGTTGTACTATTGTTTCTTGATTGCCCCTCCCTTGTCTCTGCATCCCCTCCCTTCACTGATTAGCAGCTGTTTGAATCTGCCCCTTGGAACTCAGGGAAGGTCATGGAGGCTGGAGTCTATTCCCTTCAAAAAAGAAACAGGAAACATACAAATGCTTCTGTGCCCAGGAGCCCCACACAGTCGTGCTCAGTTTCACTATCATGTCTGTTTGTGGAAGAAGTTGTTACCTCATCCCAGAGTAGTTCCATCATAATGGAAGACCCTAAAAGCCAGAAAGTCTTTACAATTCATATAAAACTTCTCCTTAGTGATGACAGGATTTTAGGCACCACAGAGGCAACATAGACAGGGAAATTGTCTGAATGCCTAAAAATCACACCACTTCTACAAGTAAATAATGATGACATCGATTGGCCATTAACTTGCTGTGGGACCTTTACCATGAAACTCCCTTTATTTTTTCCTTCTTGATGATTCTTTTTTCCATTTACCAAACCACAGACTTCAACAGCCTTACTGTTTTGAGGTGTCAGAGGACAAAGGTCAGAGTGGCAGAGCAGCCAGAAAGTTAGGAGGTTTAGTTGTTTCCTTTGACTGCTGTAAAAAATTACCACAAACTGCGTGGCTTGAAACAAGAGAAAGTTATTCTTTTATAGTTCTGAAAATCAGTAGTATGAAATCAAGGTGTTTACAGGACCATGCTCCTTCTGGTGGCTCGAGGGAAACTCAATTCCTTGCCTTTTCTAGCTTCTTGGTTCCAGGCATTCCTTCATTTGTAGCCATATCACTCGAATCTCTGCCTCTTCCTCTTCTGCCTGTTTTCTCCTCTGTTTGTCTGTCTCACCCTCTGCTTCTTCCTTATAATGATATATGTGATTGCATTTAGGGCCCACACAAATGATCAAGGATAAATTTCTCCTCTCAAGATTCTTAACTATCACATCGTTTGCCATATAAGGTAAAGTTCACAGGTTCCTGAGATTGCAATGGGGATATAGACACTATTCAACTTATTACATGGGAGACATTCTAGAAGGAACGATGTTTCAGAGCGATTGAACCCCAAAATATTCATTTAAAATATGCCCAAAACTTTGATTAGCTGCCAAACTACACAAATAAGGGAGAGACCCAAGGGAGCCTGATCACAAAGCGGCAGCCAGAGGCTGAAAGAACTAAATGAAGATTTTAGCAGCTGCCAATTGAAACAAAGACAGTTTGTAGTTTGAGTCTAGCCAAGTTAACTCTTGCTAGAAAAAAAAAAATCACTTTCCAAAGGAGCATGACAGAATCTAAAGCCTCTACTGGAGTTAGCTGCAGGTCAGAATCCTATGTGTGATCTTTCAGGCCTGACCGTAGACAGTTACAAAATTTACCTAGCAAGCCTCATAGGGGGAAAAGCTGCTCTCTTCACATCTGATTTGGTGCACAGCTAGTGCCCTGTGTCCTCTGAAGTTAGCTGTAGTAATGGACTCAGTCACTTCCTCTCCCTGGGCTGACTATGCTCTTATGAATATCTTCAATTCTATCCCAGGCACTTCCATTCAGAGACCTCCTTATGTGGGGAAGGAGGAGGGTGGGGAGGATGTTTTGCTAAGACATCTTCAGACTCCTCTGCCAAGGTTTCCTTATCAAAGTTCCAAGAGGATACTTTTCCCTACTCTGACTCAGTCTTTTCCAATCCAGTTCTTCCTCTCTCTCTCACCCTGGTATTCAGTTCCAGAAAAGAGCAGGAACTTTTGGTTCCCCAGCTGCA
This sequence comes from Delphinus delphis, assembly GCF_949987515.2. NCBI lineage: Eukaryota > Metazoa > Chordata > Mammalia > Artiodactyla > Delphinidae > Delphinus > Delphinus delphis. Next base: position 26,123,685 of record NC_082694.2, on the reverse strand, counting down.
GTGATCCAACTGACCCTTGTCACTGGGAACATTGGGAGAGCCAACAATACCCTTCTTTTTTTGGCCTCTTGCTTACACCATCACAAAAAGTGAAGTAAGGATTTAGTTTGGCTAAATTGACCACCTTGACACTTTGCAGCTCTCAACATGTACAATATCTCCAGTTAAAACTCCAAAGCTCATAATCTCCAGTTTTCAATAAAAGTCATGAGACATGTGAAGAAACATGAAAATCATGGCCATGCTGAAGAAGGAGAAGGAGGAAGTGAAAATAAAAGCCAATCCCAAGTTTACCTACATGCTGTAATTAGCAAAAAAGAACTTTAAAGCATCTCTTACAAATATGTTTAAGAACTTAAAGAAAAATATATGAGCAATAAATAATCAAGTGGAAAATCTCAGCAATAAATAATCAAGTGGAAAACAGCATAATAGATGCTATGCTAAAGAAACAAATGTAAATGCTAGAGCTGAAAAATAAAATTATTGAAATGAAAATTCATTGGATTGACTTAACTATAGATTGGAAATAGCAGAAGTCAGTTAATTTGAAAATAGATCAAAAGGAATTATCTAATCTGAAGGTCATAGAGAAAAAGATTGACTTAAAATCATCAGAGCCACTCAAAGACCTGTGGAACCATTTATTTAGCAGCTTAATACATACACAGTTGGAGTACTGGAAGGAGAAAAGAGAAAGAATGGAGAAAAAATTCTTAAAGAACTAATGAATACAATTTATGAAAGCCATCAACTTAGAGATTCAAAATGCCACACAAACATCAAGCAGAAAGTTACATCAAGACACATAGTCAAATTGGTGAAATCTAAAGATAAGGAAAAAATTTAAAGTAGCCAGAGAAAAATCATGTATTTCATACAGTAGAACAATGATGTAAATCATGGTTGGCTTCTTATCAGAAACAATGGAGGATAGAAGACAGTAGCTTACTTCACTGCTGAGTCTATGACGCATGTCTCAGTCATATTATAAGCTATGGCTAAAATCTGTTTTAATCACCCTCAGAAAATTATAATTATAAAGAATAGGATCATGTTTCTTATTTATTATAAAAATTTAAGGTCAAATAAGCTGCCTCCTAAGGGTAGACAATAAATTACTAGGCTTGAAAAGGGTCATAATAATTCCAGTCAATTTCCAGGTAAGTAAGTCTAAAGAGAGATGAAATTTAGGGGAACAAATAAGGGAATAAGTTAGATATGGAGTGCAGCAGGAGAAGAAAAATGAGACAAATAATGACAATGTATAATCCAAATATTTCTCGGTCATCTAGACTTCTGAGGTCATCCTTTCTTTCGTTTTCAAGTACAGTGGATTAAGCCCCTGCCCCATTCTAAGATTTTTTATTATCTCATGGTCACCTATTGTTCCGAATTCCTGCTTACACTTAATTATTGATATTTATTCATTATCTCACCTCCAATAGCTGCTGTTCTCTTTCTGTCTCATAATTTCAAGGGTGGAAGAAATTACTTCCTATTTATTCTCCAAAGTACCTCTAGCTCAGAGCTAGTGGAGCTGGCCCCACCCACCAAGGGCCCATGGCCTGGCCCCATGCACCAGTGGGACTGCACTAACCTCAGGACACCCAGGGACCCATAGCCAAACAACAGAGCCACCAACCAGCTCCAGGACTCCTGGTTCTCATAGCCAGAGACCACAGGACCCAGCTCTGTCCACCATTTGACCAGCATTAGCCCCAGGACCTGGCCTCACCCACTAGGGGACAGGCACCAGCTCTGGGACCCCTCAAACCTCATCTACACCCACCACTGGGCCAAAACCAGCTTCAGGAACCCCAGGCCTATAGCCAGAGATGAAGGAACTTGACCCCATCATCCAGTGGTCCAGAACTAACCCCTTAGATTCTGGCCCCATTCACCAGTGGGCCAACCCATCTCAGGGACTCCTAACCCCACAGCCAGAGACTCAAGGACCCAGATTTTCCCACTAGTGGTCTGGCACCAGCCCCAAGACTCTCTGGGCCTTGGCCCCACCCATCAATGTGTAGACACCAGCACTGGGACATTTTGGGTCCCATAGTCTACCACGTCAGGATCTGGTCCTACCCACCAGTGTGCTTACACTAGATCTGGAACATCATGGACCCTACAGCAAGCCATGTCAGGCCTCAACCACTATCAGGCCAACAGCAGTCTTGGGACCCCTCTGGTCCATGGTCATACCCATCAGCAGGCTGACACTAACTCCAAGACCACTAGTCCCAGAGCCAGTCACACTGAGACCTTGGCTCCTCTCACCACTGGGTCAGAACTAGTCCCAGGACCCCTCAGACTCTGTAGCCAGCTTCCTCATGACCTGGCCCTACCCACAAGTGGCCCAGCACCAGGACCTAGACCCCCTTGGCTGTGCAGCCAGCCATGACAAGACCCATCATCCCTACCCACCAGCAGTTGGCAGCCTCTGCACAGGATGAATGATACAGAGGAACAAATCAGCAAACTGGAAGACAGAATAGTGGAAATCACTCAAGCTGAACAGAAAAAAGGAGAAGAATTTTAAAAAATGAGGACAGTTTAAGAGACCTCTGTGACAACATCAAACTTCCTAACTTTCTCATTATAAGTGTCACAGAAAGACAAAAGAGAGAGAGGCAAAGAACATAGTTGAAGACATAAGAACTAACAATTTCCTTAACCTGGCAAAGGAAACAGACTTCTAGGACCAGGAATCACAAAGAGTCCCAAACAGGCTCAACCCAAAAAAGACCACACCAAGATACATTGTAATTATAATGCCAAAAAGTTAAAGATAAAGAGAGAATATTAAAAGCAGCAAAGGAAAAGCAGCTAGTTACATACAAGGAAAGGAATACCCATAAGACTGTGAGCTGACTTTTCAGCAGAAACTCTGCAGGACAGAAGAGAGTGGAGTGATATATTTAAAGTGATGAAAGGGAGAAACTTACAACCAAGAATTCACACTTGAAGAAGGGAGCAAAAGTTAAAAGAGTCCAGCACCATGAAACCAGCTTCACAAGAAATGTTAAAGGGACTTCTCTAATCAGAAAAGAAAGGCCACAACTAGAAAAATAAAATTTACAGGAGGAAATGTCTCATTTGTAAGGCAAATATAGACTAAAGGTAGTAGATCAACCACTTACACAGCTAGTAGAAAGGTTAAATTACAAAAGTAGTAAAATCATATAGATCCACAATAAATATTTAAGGGATAATAAGATGTAAATATGATGTCAAAAACAGTAAACATGAGAGTAGGAGTAAATATGCAGGGTTGTTTAAATGCTTTCAAATGAAATCAGCAACTTAAAATAATTATATGTAAATATATAGATTGTTAAAAATTAAACCTAATGATAACTACAAACCAAAAATCTGTACTAGATACACACACAAAGAAGACAAAGGAATCAAAACATAAAATAAAAAATAGTCATCAAAAAACAAAGGAAGAGGGTAAATCCCTGGCAGTCCAGTGGTTAGGACTCAGTGCTTTCACTGCCAGGGCCCGGGTTCAATCCCTGTTGAGGAACTAAGATCCCACAAGCTGTAGAGTGCAGCCTGAATAAATACATACATACATAGATACATACATAAAAGTTAAAAAAAACAATAACAAAGGAAGAGAGCAAAAGGAGACAAAAGAAAGAAACCAAAACAACAACAACTACTACAAAAATAATCAGATGTTTTCCAGTTGGACACAATGGTAAAAAGATCCTATCAATGATTACTTTAAATGTAACTGGACTAACTGATCCAATCAAAAGACATAGAGTGGCTGAATGGATAAAAAACAATACCCAAATATATACTACCTACAAGACTCACCTCAGATCAGATCTAAAGATACACACGCAGACTGAAAGTGAGGAGTTGGAGAAAAGGTATTCCATGAAAATGGAAATGAAAAGAAAATCACAGTAGCAATACTTATATCAGATAAATAAACTTTAAAACAAAAACAGTAACAAGAGACAAGGACATTACATAATAATAAAAAGATGAATCCAAGAAGACAATATAACAATTGTAAATATATATGCACCCAACATAGGAGCACCTAAATACATAAAGCTAATGTTAACAACATAAAGACATAAGTTGACAGCAACACAATAATAGCACGCAAATTTAACAACCCATGTACATCAATGTGCAGATCATCCAGACATAAAATCAATAAAGAAACAGTGGACTTAAATGATACATTAGAACAGATAAACTTAATAAATATATATATATTTATAACTATTTAAATATATATATAAACATTCCAGCCAAAAACAATAGAATACACATTCTTTTCAAATGCACATGGAACATGCTCCAGGATAGATCACATGCTAGGTCACAAAACAAATCTCAGTAAATTTAAGAAGACTGAAATCCTATGAAGCATTTTTTCCATCTTGGTTCCAAGTATGATTCCATAGGTCATCAATGTTATGAAACTGGAAATAAACTACAAGAAAAAACTGCAAGAACCCCCCCCCACAAACATGTGAAAGCTAAACAATATGCTACCAAACAATCAATAAGTCACTGAAGAAACCAAAGAGGAAAATAAAAAATACCTGGAGAAAAATGACTTTAGCTGGACTCATTATGAAAAAAGAAAGAGGACTTAAATAAATAAAATCAGAAATGAAAAAGAAGTTACACCTGATACCAAATAAATACAAATGATCATAAGAGATCATTATGAACAATAATACACCAAAAAAAAGGACAACCTAGAAGATATGGACAAATTCCTATAAATGTACTATCTCCCAAGATTGAATCAGGAAGAAAGACAAAATATGAATCAATTACCAGTAATGAAATTGAATCAGTAGTAAAGAAACTCCAAACAATCAAAAGTCCAGGACCAGATGCCGTTATAGGGGAATTCTACATTTATTTTTCTCACACTATACCAAAAAAATGAAGAGGAAGGAATGCTTCCCAACTCATTCTATGAGGCCAACATCACCTTGATACCAAAGCCAGAACAAAGATACCACAAAAAAGAAAAAAAAAGAAAGAAAATTATGGGCTAAAATCACTGATAAACATAGATGCAAAAAACCTCAACAAAATATTAGCAAACAGAATTCACCAGTACATTAAAAGTATCATACACCTTGATCAAGTAGGATCTATCTCTGGGATAAAATGATGCTTCAGTTTTCTGCAAATCAATGGGATACACCATATTAACAAACTGAAGAATAAAAAATCATATGATCATTTCAATAGATGCAGAAAAAGATTTTGACAAAATTTAACATCCATTTATGATAAAAACTCTCAACAAAAGAGGTATAAGATACATACCTGAACACAATAAAGGTAATAAATGTTTATATGACAAACCGATAGCCAACATCGTACTCAGTGCTTAAAAGCTGAAAGTCTTTCCTCTAAGATCAGGGACAAGACAAGGATACCCATTCTTGCCACTTTTATTCAACATACTATTGGAAGTCCTAGCCACAGGAATCATACAAGAAAAAGAAAAAAGTAATTCAGACTGAAAAGGAAGAAGTAAATTTGTCACTGGTTGCAGATGACATGATATTATACATAGAAAATCCTAAAGATGTCACCACAAAATATTCAAACAATAAATGAATTCATTAAAGAGGCAGGATACAAAATGAATGTACAGAAATCTGTTGTGTTTCTACACACTAATATAGAACTATCAGAAAAAGAAATTAAGAAAACAATTCTCTAATGATTAATGATGTTGAGCATTCTTTCATGTGTTTGTTGGAAGTCTGTATATCTTCTTTGGAGAAATGTCTATTTAGGTCTTCTGCCCATTTTTCGATTGGGTTGTTTGTTTTTTTGTTATTGAGCTGCATGAGCTGCTTATAAATTTTGGACATTAATCCTTTGTCAGTTATTTCATTTGCAAATATTTTCTCCCATTCTGAGGGTTGTCTTTTGGTCTTCTTTACGGTTTCCTTTGCTGTGCAAAAGCTTTGAAGTTTCATTAAGTCCCATTTGTTTATTTTTGTTTTTATTTCCATTTCTCTAGGAGGTGGGTCAAAAAGGATCTTGCTGTGATTTATGTCATAGAGTGTTCTGCCTATGTTTTCCTCTAAAAGTTTGATAGTTTCTGGCCTTACATTTCGGTCTTTAATCCATTTTGAGCTTATTTTTGTGTATGGTGTTAGGAAGTGATCTAATCTCATACTTTTACATGTACCTGTCCAGTTTTCCCAGCACCACTTATTGAAGAGGCTGTCCTTTCTCCACTGTACATTCCTGCCTCCTTTATCAAAGATAAGGTGACCATATGTGTGTGGGTTTATCTCTGGGATTTCTATCCTGTTCCATTGATCTATCTTTCTGTTTTTGTGCCAGTACCATACTGTCTTGATTACTGTAGCTTTGTAGTATAGTCTGAAGTCAGGGAGCCTGACTCCTCCAGCTCCATTTTTTGTTCTCAAGATTGCTTTGGCTATTCGGGGTCTTTTGTGTCTCCATACAAATCGTGAAATTTTTTGTTCTAGTTCTGTGAAAAATGCCAGTGGTAGTTTGATAGGGATTGCATTGAATCTGTAGATTGCTTGGGTAATAGAGTCATTTTCACAATATTGATTCTTCCAATCCAAGAACATGGTATATCTCTCCATCTATTTGTATCATCTTTAATTTCTTTCATCAGTGTCTTATAATTTTCTGCATACAGGTCTTTTGTCTCCTTAGGTAGGTTTTTCCTAGATATTTTATTCTTTTTGTTGCAATGGTAAATGAGAGTGTTTTCTGAAAGAATTTGAAGAAGACACAGAGAAATGGAAAGATATAATGTGCTCATGGATTGGAAGAAATAAAATTGTTAAAAAACATGCTACACAAGGCAATCTACAGATTCAGTGCAATCCATATCAAAATACAAAGGCATTTTTCACAGAACAAGAGCAAAATATTTAAAAATTTGTGTAGAAACACAAAAGACCCAAGTAGCCAAAGCAATCTTGAGAAAGAAGAACAAAGCTGGAGGTATCATGCTCCCTAATTTCAAAATATACTACAAAGCTATACTAATCACAACAGTGTCACAATGCTGGCACAAAAGCAGACACATAGATCAATGGAACAGAATAGAGCAGCCAGAAATAAACTCCCACTTATATTGTCAGTTAATCTACATTGGGGGAATATCTCCCTCTTAAATAAATAATGTTGGGAAAGTTAATCAAACTTTCTCACACCATATACAAAAATAAACTCAAAGACCTGAAACCATAAAACTCCAAGAAGAATACATAGGCAATACACTCTTTGTCATCAGTCCTAGGCATACTTTTTTGGCTATGTCTCCTCAGGTAAGGGAAATAAAGGCAAAAATAAGCAAATGGGAGCACACTAAAATAAAAAGTTTTGCACAGTGAAGGAGACCATCAACAAAATGAAAAGTCAGCCTACTGAATGGGAGAAGATATTAACAATCAATGTATATGATAAGTGGTTAATATCCAAAATATGCAAAGAACTCATATCATACAACTCAACAGCAAAAAACAAAAGAACAAAACTAGCGAACAAACAAACAAAAAAGAACCCAGTCTGATTAAAAGTTGGGCAGAGGACCTGAAATGACATTTTTCCAAAGACATGCAGATGACCAACAGGCACATAAAAAAGATGATTGATGTCACTAATCATCAGGGAAATGCAAACCAAAACCACAGTGAGATACTATCTCACATCTGTCAGATGGCGGTTATCAGTAAGACAACAAATAACAAGTGTTGGCAAGGATGTAGAGAAAAGGATATCCTGGTACACTGCTGGTGAGATTGCAAATTGGTGCTGCCACTATGGAAAACAGTATGGAGTTTCCTCAAAATATTAAAAATAGACCTGTCATATGATCCAGGAATTTCATTTCTGGGTATTTATTTAAGAAAATAAAAACACTAATTTCAAAAGATATATACATCCCTATGTTCATTGCAACATTATTTACAATAGCCAAGATATGGAAGCAACCTAAGTATTCAATGATAGAGGAATGGACAAAGTAGATGTGGTACGTATACAATGGAATAATTTCAACCATTAAAAAATGGAATACTGACATTTGAGAAAACGTGGATGGATCTAAGGGGTATTATACTAAGTGAAATAAGTCAGATAGAGATGACAAATACCATATGATCTCATTTATATGTGGAATCCAAAAAACAAAACAAAAACAGACTCATAGATACGGAGAAGAAATAAGTGGTTTTCTAAGGGTAGGGGAATGGTGGGGAGTGAAATACGTGAACTGGATTAAGAGTTACAAATCTCCAGTTATAAAATAAGTGATAGGGATGTAATATACAGCATAAGGAATATCATCAGCAATATTGTAATAACTTTTTATGGAGACAGATGGTTATTACACCTACCATGATATCATTTTATAATGTGTGAAAATACCAAATCACTATATAGTACAACTGAAACTAATAATATTGCATGTCAACAATATTTCAATAAAAAATGAAATAAAGAAAAATAAATCAATAACAAAGAACTTTAAAATATTCATATTATTTTTCTCAGTATGTTCACTTTTGAAAAATTGTATTGAATTCATTGGATCTGTGGTTGCAGATATATTTACATATGTTTATTGCCTCATTTTCTATAAAAATTTGTAATCTATCAAAGTGCCAATATTAGGAGAAAATTTAAGTAAATTATGTTCTATTCATAAAGTTAAATATGCTGCTAATGAGTGGTGCTATCATATTAGAAATTTAAAAAACTGATAGCTAAGAAAACATCCAGTAAAGTGTTTGGAAGACAAAACTGGGACTATTTCCTGGAAAGCAGAAGAAAAGACAAAGATGAGAAAGGCAGAAAATCAGGGAACCCATTGGGAGGGCCAACATCCTACTAGTAGGAGAATTAATTAAATTAGTGGGAACGAAAATGATCAAAGAAAAGAAATGCAAGGACATTTTCCAGAACTAAAAATATTCATTTCCAGATTTCTCAGCCCAATGAGTAGAGTGCCCAGCACACTGAATGGGGGGTGGGGGTGGAGGGGGGGAACCACAACACACAAACATGATTATGAAATCCCAGAACACTGGAGTTAAATAGAAGAGTCTAAATTCTTCCAGAAAGGAGAATCAGGTCTCAGACAAAAGACTGGAATGGGAGTGGCAGTAGACTTTCTCAACAGGAACACTATAGGCCAGAAAACAAAAATGCCTTTAAAAATCAGATTTTTGACCTAGAGGTCTATATTTAACCAAACCATAAATTAAGTAGAAAAATAGAATAAAGGCATATTTTAACAAGCAAAATCTCAAAAACTGTGCCTGAATTTAGCCTTGCTCAAATATTCTCAAGAAGCCACAGATGGATGATTTTTACCAAAGCAAGGAATTACACCAAAAAGAGAAGAGCATAGGGCTCAGTAAGCCAGGGTCTCAGATAGAAGGAAGGCCAGGAAACTCCAAGAATGATGGCAAAAAAAGCTCTGGGGACAGCTGTGCACCAAGCAGACAGAGAATTTCTGAATGGATATCTCCTCCAGTTTACCATAATCCCTACCACTCTTATAAATCCCTCAACCCTGAAAGACTACCTGATATATCTGAATGTGTAGGAAATTGATTTGAGGTGTTTTATAGAACTATTAAATGGTGTGAAAACACTAAGAGATTAAAACAAAAGCCAAAATTTTAGTGGGGCAATATTAATACCATAATACAGAATAAGTTGAGCAATAATTATAGCTAAATTTTATTGAATACTCCTGATATGAGACTAATGTTCTAAGCCTTTTTACATGTTAACTCATTTAATCTTTAAAATCACCCTAACAAGTTGATATTCTTGATATCTCTATTATACAGTGAGGGAATAATAGAGCAGTGATGTACCTAAGGTACCAGAGTGGAATTCAAACTCAGATTGTCAGGTTCTAAGCCACTTCTCTAAGAAAGAAGATGTAATCACAGTACTCAGTTTGCAGCAGCAGTGAACAATATTTGCATAGTCAAAATGATAAAACTGATGAATACAGATTGACCCCCAAACTGTCATATAGTCATATCAAGAGGATGGAAGAGTAGGAATAAAAAAGAGTGTGGTAACAAATAAACAAATGACACAAAACACTTCACCTGTAATACAATAAAGTCAATAAGTAATATCCAAACACACGCATGTATATATCTGTGTGTATGTGTGTGTGTGTACATTTAGATGTTTATTGACTTTATTGCAGGTGATGTATGTGTGTGTATTTGAAATATAGAGATAAATGCCAGAAGAAAAGAAAAAATAGTAATCGTAGCTTCTCGTAGCCATTTAGTAGCATTTGATTTCTAATTTAAAACTATGTGCATGTATTACACGCACATATATAACTATAGTATATTGTCCTCTAGGTATATTTGATGCTGACATAGATTTTTGAAGGTATTAGTCACTAGAGGGTGAAAGCCTGTCAGAGCAGGCAGCTCCAGGACCCTGTTCCCACTCCACAGCTAGCCGAACATCAGCATCATCTCCACTGGTCCTGTACCTATGTTCTCTCAGTTGTGAAATATTTTTTTAATGGCATCTTTGCTAATGAAATAACACTAAGTGAAAGAAGGAAGATACGAGTTATATGATACAAATTATAAGATTCAAATTATAAAGTTGAATTGCTAATTATTAGAGAAATGCAAATCAAAACTATGATGTATCACCTCACACCAGTCAGAATGGGCATCATCAAAAAGTTTACAAGTAGGAACTTCCCTGGTGGTCTAGTGGTTATGAATCTGCCTTCCAATGCAGGGGATGTGGGTTTGATCCCTGGTCAGGGAACTAAGATCCCACATGCTGCAGGGCAATGAAGCCCACGCACACTAGAGCCTGCATGCCATGACTGTACAGTCCATGTGCTGCAACTGCTGAGCCTGTGTGCTCTGGGGCCCACCCGCCACAACTAGAGAGAAACCCACAAACTGCAATGAAGATCCCACCTGCCACACTAAGATCTGATGTAGCCAAAAAAAAGAAAAAAAGTCTACAAGTAATAAATGCTGGAGAGGATGTGGAGAAAAGGGAACCATCCTACACTGTTGGTAGGAATGGTGCAGCCACTATGCAGAACAGTATGGACATTCCTTAAAAAACTAAAAATAGAGTTACCATATGATCCAGAAATCCCACTCCTGGGCATATATCTGAAAACAACTCTCTAATTTGAAAAGATACTTGCACCCCAAAGTTCATAGCAGCACTATTTACAATAGACAAGACATGGGAGCAACCTAAGTGTCCATCAACAGGTGAATGGATGAGAAGATGTGGCTTATATATACAATAGAATATTACTCAGCCATAAAAAGAATGAAATAATGCCATTTGCAGCAACATGGGTGCACCTAGACATTATCATACTAAGTGAAGTAAGTCAGACAGAGAAAGACAAATATCATATGATATCACATGTATGTGGAATCTAAAAAATGATACAAATGAACTTGTTTACAAAACAGAAACAGACTCATAGACATAGAAAACAAACTTATGGTTACCAAAGGGGAAAGGGGGGAGGGATAAATTAGGAGCTTGTGATTAACAGATACACAGTACTATATATAAAATAGATAAACAACAAGGAGTTATTGTATAGCATATGGCAGTGGTCCCCAACCTCTGGGCTGTGGACCAGTGAGGGCTTCAGAGCAGGAGGTGAACAGAGGGCAAATGAGTGAAGCTTCATCTGCTGTTTCCCATCGCTCGTCATTGCTCGCTATTGCTTGCATTACTGCCTGAACCATTGCTCACATTACCGCCTGAACCATCCCCTCTCTCCCTCCCCTCCCCTCCACTGTCCGTGGAAAAATTGTCTTCCATGATGCAGGTCTCTGCTGCCAAAAAGGTTAAGGACCACTGGCATAGGGAACTATATTCAATATCTTGTAATAACTTATAATGGAAAATAATGTGAAAAAGAAAAAAAAATATGTGGATGTGTAACTGAATCACTTTACTGTACACCAGAAACTAACACAACAGTGTAAACCAACTGTACTTCAATAAAAAAAAAATTTAATAAAATTATAAAGTTGATAAAAGTTTATGTGAGGAATAATGGATTCTTTTTTCTCTTTACACTTGTCTGAATGTTTTGGATATTTCCATTAAAAGCACATATTAATTTTAAGACTGTAAAAAAAAGTAAGAATGTGAACACAATAAAACTCATAGACAGATACAATCATGGGTTTGTACCACACCTATGTATCTGGATCTTATAAGTTGGTACAGGCTAACCTCCACTTTCATAAACAATAGCCCCCAAAACATTTGAAATGAAATGTCTGAGTCAAAAATTGGATGTGAGTGTTATGGAGACAGTCTTTTTACAATCTCTATTTACCATCCTTATAATTACAGGAAAAGCTTTCTCCCTTGGATCCAGGAGTCCAGGTACACAGTGAGCGTCCAGCTGGGCAGGAGACAGATGCAGGCAGGTAAGATTGTTGGCATCCGTAACCATTAATTCCTTGTTCAGTTACATTAAATATACAAAGAAGGAAGAGGAAGAAGTCTAATTTTCCATTCCTACAGAAAGACACAGTACATCATAAATTGCTCCTCCGTTGTCAGCATGCAAGTGTTCTTATGATAGGTTGCCTTAGAACTTCTCCCGACAACGCTTTGAGCTTTCCAAAGCTAGGGCAGGTGGAGCTCAAGAATGTGCTTCCGAGCTTGATGCCCACAGCCCCAAATTCCAAAGTCCTTTTGGCCAACTGGAGATAGGTTGAGCAACTGTCCCAGCTTGCCTGGGATTGAGGACTTTCAGTGCTAAAATGAGGAATAACTCCAACAAACCAGGATGAGTTGGTCACTCTTGCTGGAAGTCACCCTTGCTGGAGGTCATTATTAGAGCAGCAGAGGAGGGGATTGATAGGCATCTCTGCTAGGCAGGCAAGGGCTGACTTGGGAATACCTTTGGTCCCCCTGGCCTCTTCCACAGGGACAGTGACTGGAAGACAGGAAACTCACTGTAAGAGTGTGAAATCATATCGTTTCAGATGAGTTGAAAAGAATTCATTACATGTGAAAGGCAGCTTTTAAATATCATGTGTAAGGCCAAAAGCACTGGGGGACTGGTAGGTAAAACAATAGTTGAGGAATGCAGATGTGGAAGATTGAGAGGCCTCTCTCAGAGACGGCTGGTTCGTTAGCTCGAACTAAGGTTACCACACAGAGTGAGGGCCCAATGTGTTCAGATCTTCCCATTTTCCAGGGAAAACCAGAAACCTGGATTTTTATATGAAATCTCAATGTTTCAATGTGATCAACTAATTCCAGAAACATGGAAACACTGTAGTCTTTCAAAACTCATGTCTGTGTATGACGCATGTTCTCTGCATAAGTAAGATACATGTCTTTGTGACTCTGATCAAGCATTCATCATGTGGTACAAAAGATGCTTGGGAGGAATCAGAGAACTTTTGCAGGATTCACCATTTGGCCTCAACTGCTTTGTAATTCTGATTGCTCCCCCTTTTTCTTTCTTCAGATGTACAGGTGACCCCACCCTCCACACAGGTGCCAGACACAGGTAATAGGGGATCTCTCCTTGATTTGTTTCTTTGCTCCTCCCTCATGTCCCCATTCCCCCAACAAGATTTGAATGTTGAAATGGTCTTTCCTCTGCAAGGTGGCACATGGCTTTAGAGCAAATATTACAGCCCAAACTTACGATATCACTATCTTGTATTTTAGAAATTCCTGCTTCAGGGTCAAATTCCCTAGGGTCCTCTTTGGCCTTTAAAATCAATATCCCATGCAGACACACTGGAAGGGAAACCTCCTGGGCCTGAGCTCACTAATTAGAAGAGCAAGTCCCTCTAGATGTTGGTGTCTGAAGGAAGGTTTATGATAACACCCTTAATTAGCTTTCAGAGATTAATTTTCTTTTTGCAGATTAAGGTGTCCCTTGTAAATTAACAAATATAAGCCATCTGAGATACTAGTGAAGGGAAAAATTCAACCCCTGCTGAACTTCCAAACTTTGGCAGCCCTACAATCCCTAAATAGTGGGAGAAATTGGGTCCTGTGGAGAGTGCTCCTCAAAGTGTCATTTGTGCTTTAAGATACAGATTTCAGGACCCAACTCTCAACCTAACAACTCAGCTTCTATAGTGGGGAGGCCCACAACTCTGAACTTTAACAAGCTCCCTGGGTGGTTCTTACACACAGTATATTATAAGACTCATGCCCACGGGGTCTTTATTCTTGCTTTCTAAGCAGCCACCAAAGCCTCAGCTGTCAGGCTGGCAAGGTGAGGAGGAAGTTAGCCTTGTCTCACCCTTTGATTAGATAAAAGAGCCTAAAGAATATGAAAGAAGAATATGAGAGAGGAGGAACTACTAATATGAAGATTAGAAAATCACATTTGAAATGATGGAGCTTTACAAAGAGTCTATTATAAAAGAAGACAGCCCACTCCCGTAACAGAAAGGGCTCCTGAAAGATAGGTAGGATTTATTTCAAATATACCTCACACCAGGGACTTGGCTAGGCACTGTCATTCATTTTTTCAACAACATTTACTGTACACACATACACACACAAGAATTCAAGCTCAAACACATGGAATGGAATACATAGGATCATTTAACAATTGATGACATGTATAGGTCACATGAAGTTATAAAAATCATTCTGTGCAAATAGCATAAACTGCTAGTAAGATAAACATAAGCTGAAAGACAGTAGTGAGATAGTTTGACATACCACCAATCAATCTGGTAAACCAAGTAGACAAAACTTAATGTTAGAGAATTTTAATAACGACACCAATAAGTTGAAGTTAATTGATATGTAGCAAAGAGCACAACCTAAAATGAATAATCAATCCATGGTTGCCCTCAAACGTTGAGGTGTGCATAGGCACAATTTTTCCAAAGAGCAATCTGTAATATGTACAAAAGTCTTTGAAATGTGTATTTTCTTTAATCCTGAAATTTTATATCTAGGAATTTATACTATGGACAAATCTGTATGTACAAAGATGGTGACTGAAACATATACATGTGCAAGAATAAAAGTTAAAGCTCAGTTTCTTTGACATATTTTTTTATCAAAGCAAACATTTCTCCAGATGAAAATGCAAAGCACAGTTTGTGAAACTCTGGTTGAATCACAGAAGATGCTTCCCAGGTCCTGGTGCATCCTCAAAAGAGATTTTCATTTTCAATGAAATTAGTTCTCTGGTCCTGGAGAGGCTCAAGGTCAGTTGTTTCACTGACTACTGTCAGGGGCTGGTTGGAGATATGGACATCTCAATGTCCTCATCTTGGAAAGTGGCCAGGTGTAGGATCTGGTGAGATACCTTAGAAGCCAGGTTTTCAGTTGTAAATCAAGACCACACCTCCCCCTATTCCCTGACATTATACAGGTCCATGTTGAAAACAGATACCACTGGGGCAAAGGAGAGCCAGGGAATACTCCCCCGTTTAACTGAGTTGCCTAAAAATAAATAGACCAAAGAGCATAGGAAAAGTTAAGAAATGTGTGTCACTAAAATCAGAATACCTGAGGGAGAGGAAAATTTGATCAGGAAGTATACAGGAGTCTTCAAATGCATTGATAATATTTTACATCTTAAGTCATAGATGGTAGGTACTTGGCCATTTGTTATGTCATTCTTTACAACTCTCTGTGTCTGGAATATTCCATAATTTTTAGAAAGACATGTATTAATCTTCTAAGCTGAAGCAATAAGCTGTGAAAGACTGTGACATCTTGGGCTCAAGAGATAGATGTAAGAATGTAGAGAGATTTCTTTTTTGTGTTTTTCTTTTTTTTATTTTTCATGTAAAATGAAAACAAAGCTTTAAATCAAAACCAAACAAAATTAAGGTAGCAAGAGAATAACAGGAAGGCGATATGTAAACGACAGCATGGGTTGACTGAAAGCAGCAAATGGACCTTTTAAAAACAACCGGTTTTAAGTACTGTGTGGTATCACTTACATGGAATCTAAAAAATACAACAAACAAATGAATATAACAAAAGAGAAACAGACATAGAGAACAAGCTAGTGGTTAACAACAGGGAGAGGGGAGGGAGGACGGGCAATATAGGAGTAGGGGATTAAAAGGTATAAACTGTTATGTATAATACAAGCTATAAGGATAAATTCATCTTTATATTTATAACACAGGAAATATAGCCAATATTTTATAATAACTATAAATGGAGTATAACGTTAAAAATTGTGAATTACTATAATGTACACTTGTAACTTATGTAATATTTTATTGGGTTGGCCATAAATTTCGTTTGGGATTTTCCATAACATCTTATGTAAAAATCTGAATGAACTTTTTAGCCAAACCAATACATCAACTATACTTCAATAAACATATATAGCAGGTTTGAAGTTATCTGTGCACCAGCTGCAGAGGCAGCAGCTCTCACTGTCACCCAAGAACTCTGCTCTGGGGTTGGTGATATATGAGATTTCAAAATTATCTGCTCTCATAGCTTATGGGGGTTAGTGTGTGTGTGTGTGTGTGTGTGTGTGTGTGTGTGTGTGTGTGTGTGTGTGTGTGTGTTAGGGGGTAGCTAGGAATTCAGAGGAGTACAGAGGCTCCAAAGTAAATAAGTGGATGAATGTTTGACTGCCACCTTTTATTCCTGGTATGGAGACAGATCTTTTCAACATTTCCTTACCTGATGACATGGGTCCATGTCCTTGTTCACAGACAAGGGAGAGAAACACAGTAGGGAACTGGGCACTCTGTTGTACTCCAGCTAGAGGGGATAAAAGTGGGCAGGAGTCCTGATCCACACTGAGGTGGGTGTCCCTCCTTCCAAGGGACACTTCTATAGTTCCTGAGGAACACTCCACCCCAGGACACTTTCAAGGATCAGAAGGCCCCGGGCAGAATGGTAGATTGATATGGGTAATAGAGAAGTGCAAGAGGTATAAGTGTACAGTATCTAGGCATAGCCACAAGGGTTCCCTTTGCGGCCAGTGTTGAAGTCAAGAAGAGGATGTGAAGTGCGTTCATGTAAGTATGGCCATCTCATTGAGTGCCAGGTGGTAGAAGGTGATGGAAGGAAGATCATGTCCCAGAGGACACCTAATGACACTGTTGGAAGATTCCAGATAACCATATGCATTGTTATAACCTGTGTCTATTTCTCCTACCACACATCCTACCAACATACTGAGTTTTAGTGTCACAATGGAAGGAAGTAAAATACTAACTAGACATGAACAAGGGACATTTGCTAAAATTATTATGAGATTAAGATTAATGTCTTTCATACCTTTCTGTACTGACTCTATGAATGAGTGAATTAAGAGGAATTAAAAGGCATGCCTGAATGAAACTAAATTAGGAGAAAAGCAATTTATATCAATTTTTATTAAATAATGAAATCTAAACATGCTATTTATGCTCCATCATGAATAAAATTCTTTCAGTTTCTCCATGATTAAATGATATTGTTTCTACAGACTCCTTTATTCTTGGTCTGATATCATTTACTATAATAAACAATTGAAATTTAATTTACAGAATTTAATGGGGTCATGACCCCACACAATATTTTATAGCCAAGATGCATGTTTGTTGAGAAAAGTAAGACTCTCACAGTACAAACAACCTGAATCTCTCCAGTTTTGTGTCAAGAAATCAGAATTTCAATCATTGATGTTAGGACCCTTCTATGAGAGCATTGTTTGTACCAAAATGAGGTTTTTTAAAACCTGTTATTTGGAAAGTAAAACTAGATTGTTTCCAGCATCAAAATTTGGTTTGTAAACAAGTCACACCCCAGAATCTAAGACAAATTAGATGGAAGTGGAAGAACACACTTACATTCAAGTCTATCTCACGGGGAAGAATAGTCCTAGGGCTATTTATAGAAATTCCATCAGGTAAAAGAAGACATAGGTTTACCTCCGGGAAGGGCCAAGGTGGAATGGATTATATGCCAATCAGAAGGGACGAGGCAAAGATGTAGCTCCCAGAGGTAGGATAATGTACACAGCTCTGGCAGGTAGATGACAACTTGGGACGCTAATGTCTCTTCCAACCTCCTCCTAGTGTGCCTTCCTTTTCTATTACAGAGGCTGGGAAGCTGAAAATTATATGTTCCAGACTTCTCTGCACTAAAGTGATCAGACGCATTCATGTGAGGCCTGAATTTAGAACCGAGTTCTGAGGGAAGGAGGTGACAGCATGTGAGACATCCATGTTACTAATTATGGCTCTAATTGGCATGTAAACGTCCAGGAGCTAACTCCTCTGGTGGCAGCTGTTTGATCCCCAGTTAGAAATGGAATGGTGTGTGATCCTGGAGCCAGAATGGGGTACAATGTCTTATTGATTTACCAAATTTCTAATTATGGCACAAGTACAGATCTCTTGGTCAGTTTTGTTCCAAAAGTCATTTCTAGAGACCTAGCCTAGAACCTGCTATTTTAAACCCTTCCAAAAATTTGGAAGCACCTAAATCCCTTTCTATTTGTGTCTAATGGGACTCTTACTGATATCACAGCTCCCCCATTGATAATAATTTATCACAATTATTCTAGTTAATCTTTCTGGTACCTAGAAGCCCAAATCAGTACTTTCTAAAGCAGAAACATATGTTGAGATATTGATAGATTGCTTTTTCCTGTCCCATAGTCTACCCTCCCTTGTTTAGTCTTCAGAAGTAGCTTTATTTATTTATTTTTTTCCCCAAAGAGCACTCAGAGGAAGAAAACACATAGACAAGGAAGAGTCATTTTCTTGACTTTTTGGTTCTCAAACAGACTTTCAAATTTTTGGCTAAGAGAATAGTCTTGAAAGCCAGTGCACTATTGATTTATAAGAACTGGGTTTATAAGAGAGAAATAATTTTCATTTTGAATTCTTAAAACAAAATGGTCTAGCTTAGAAAGAACAAGGACCAAGCTTGGAGAACAAAAGGTGTGGAGTTTACACCATAACATACAGAGTTAGAAAAAGAAAAGGTGTAATGTCATAAAATTTTTCTTCTTTAAAAGAGGTAAGAATTCCAGTCAGCAATAAGGGAAAACTAGCAGGAAGTTAATGAGAACTTTGATGCTGCTGGGATATCCAAGAATAGAATCAGGTCCTTACCTCAAGTTTCAGGTGCTGCATATGTGATGGGAACTTAAGACATATTTTTAGGGCCAATATGAGAGCATAGGATGTGTCCTTGGGATTCACTTGTCAGAGCATAGCCTGGGAGTCTCAAGTCTCATCCAACATTGCTCTTGAATGGTGGAGTGGCAATGTCCCAGGGAAGAGTTTGGGTGTATGTGCCTAAAGGCAGCTTCACACAATCAGCACTTCCCAACAGAAGGAAGAGTAAATTACTGTGAAGCTAAAGAGACTTAAGTTCTGGACCTCCCTCATATAAAGCCAGGGAGGGCCCAAAAATGTGTTCACAAGTAAGATATCTCAGCTGTAATTACTTAAGACTACTGTTTCTTTCTTTTCCATTTGCCTCTCAGTCACAATTCCCTTGTATAGAGTAAAATGTTTGAGATCTGTGTAAAAGAAAGGTTAGTTCATAATACATACCAGTTGCATGTATTGGATATATTTACATGGCTAGCAGACACTTTACATAGTCATCCTAGTGTAGAAATATCTTCCAGGAATACTCTTATTACCTTAAACTGTGCTGTCATATCTGACATCATTATGGAAAGATTCAGAGTCAAAGAACATATTATAATATGAATATACCTTGTAGTGCCCAGAACTACTGGAAAAATGTGGGTAGTGGAGAAGAAACCATAGCTGAAATGTATGGCACTAGAGGCTAATCTGTGGGAAATTCTTCTAAACAACCATGTGTAAAATTGTAAACTGAGAGTTTGGTTCTCATTGCCATCTTGTCAACATAGACATTCTCTCCTCTTGAAAACATACTCAACTTTTTTTTTTTTAATGAGAATCATACAAAATAGAATTTACCAGCCTTTCTTTGTTAGTAAGGCACAGCTTGTATTAATACTTTCAAGAGAGCATATATCTGCCTGTGAAGCCACAGGTTTCATCAACCATCCTGAAGGAAACACTGAATTATCTTTCTATTCTACTTCTTAAAAAAATATTCTAAAATTGTTGTAACTTAAGAGGTAATGGAAGACATGCCAGAAAAGCGGGGATGGGGGGGGCAAAAGTACTACTGAGCTAAGACAGTAAATTAAGTAAAAGTATTTTTATAGATTTTGTAATGTTTGTGGTATCTCAACTTTTTTAAATGTTAAATTTGTTGTAATTTCTTTTCTCATTAAAAGTAAAAATTCACTTTTTTCCTAATTTTGTATGTTTTATTTCTTTAAAAAGCCCCCATCCCCAAATTATATAAAGTACAGGCCAAATAAAACAAGGATACATCCATAACTTCCGGCCTAGACTTCCTGAGCCATGCAAAGGGACTGCAAGAAGTTTTGAGAGGAAATATCCCAAAGGGGTCTGTGCTCAGGATGAGGAAGGTGAAACGTGTGGTGTTTTTGGCCTGAGGTAAAGACAGGAGTATGGATCTGACAAGAGAATCTTACCAGGGCCAAGAAGGAAAGACGATGGTTCATAGAGCAGAAGTTCCCTCCTTTAATGACAGGAAGATAGCTCAGCCTCCCCAGCCCCAATCTTGTCCCAAAGAGGACAAAAATAAAAGGAGGTATAAAAATCTTGAATTGCCATAAAGCTAGACTATCTGAGCTACTTTGAATTGATGATTAAGTTTTCAACGGTTAGTGGAAATACAGTCTTAACAACTAAATTAAGTTCAGTTACAGGAAAACAAAACATGCATTTGAATTCCAGAATCAATGACTTGAAAAATTCATTAGACTCCACAAATACATTGGCTTTCTTCCACAACCATCAAGGCAAGCTACAGAGATAGAGATTGCACAGTATGGTTCCTTTCAGTGAGACATCACTGAGAACTGGAGGGTTAAGGTGGTCCATATAAAGGAAGAGAGTTGGAGAGGGCCAGGTATGGGGTCAACTGCCCCAGATATTTCAAATAGGCCAAGGAGCCTGTCCTCTTTATTGCAGGACCAGGGCCAGAGCACAGAACTGGTTGTACATCTCCATTCATTCATTCAACAAACATTTACTGAGAGCATCCTATGAGCCTGAAAATATAGCAGTGACACAACGAAGTTCCTGCTCTTGTGAAGCTTATATTCTAGCACAGGAAAAAGAGTCAATATCGAAGTAGAAGAGTGACTTAGTCAGACTTTGTTTTAAATTAATCTCTTCAGATGTTATGTGGAAAACTGGGAAGAAGGCGAGGGTGAAAGCAGGGAGACCAGTCAGGAGATTACTGCATAATCTAAAAAATAACAGTAGCTTGAGCCACCACGTAGAGGTAGTGAGAAATGGTCTTATTCTGGATATATTTTGGAGAAAGCATCAACTGGATTTACCAACATCTCGGATATATATGTGGGAGACAGAACAGAGTTAATGATAACCCCAAGTTTTTTTTTTTTAGCATCTTTATTGGAGTATAATTGCTTTACAATGGTGTGTTAGTTTCTGCCTTATAACAAAGTGAATCAGTTATACATATACATATATCCTCATATCTCTTCCCCTTGGGTCTCCCTCCCTCCCACCCTCCCTATCTCCCACCCCTCTAGGTGGTCACAAAGCACCGAGCTGAACTCCCTGTGCTATGCAGCTGTTTCCAACTAGCTATTGTTTTTTAATCCTGAGCAATCCTTAAAATCAAGATGCTGTTTACTAAGATAGGGAAGACTCAGGAGGAGCAGACTTGGGGCAAGGAAATCGAAATCAATTCTGGACATATTCATTTGGAGGTATCCATTAGATCGAAAGTGAAGATGTCAAATAAGTAGTTGGGTATAAAAGTTCTGAGTTCAGAGGAGAGAGAAAAATTTGGGAATCATCAATATATAAATGGCATTTAGCCATTTACAGCAACATGGATGGAGCTAGAGATTATCATACTATGTGAAGTAAGCCAGACAGAGAAAGACAAATATCATATGATATCGCTTATATGTGAATCTTAAAAAAAAAGACACAAATGAACTTGTTTCCAGAACAGAAAGAGACTCACAAACACAGAAAACAAACTTATGGTTACCAAAGGGAAGAGCGGGGTGGAGGGGGAGAGATACATTAGGAGACTGGGATTAATATAAACCCACTACTACATATAAAATAGATAACCAACAAGTATGTACTCTATAGCACAGGGAACTATACTTAATATTATGTAATAACTATAAGGGAAAAGAATCTGAAAAAGAATATATATACATATAAATATATGTGTGTGTATATATATCTGAATCGCTGTGCTGTACACCTGAAACTTACACAATATTGTAAATCAACTATACTTCAATAAAAATTATATATATATGTATATATATACATATATATATGTATATATATAGCATTTAAGCCATGGGTCTGGATGAGATGATCTAGGAAATGAGGATTCTTAAAAGGAGAGAGAGAGATTCCCAAGGCCTGGAACACTTAGATATTTAGAGATTGTGGAGATGACAGAGAGCTGACAAGGGAGTTAAGAGGTAGCCATCGAGATAATTCCTCTGCTTAGGCAGTATCTTTCCATCAAGAGCCAGGGGCTGGTGGGAGCTTTTGAATTCTTTGGACTGGAAAGTTTCCTATCAGTTTTCCTAGGAGACTTGGCATTCTTCAAAGTGCTGGTCACGATCTGCGAGTGACTTCTATTGTGACTCCAGCCTGACATATGTTCAAAGAATACACCCACCATGGAGAGTGCAATGTGGTCCAGAACAGCCTCCCCAAAACAACTCCTGTTTTGCCTAACTTGCTCCTTTTTCATTCCTGTATGAGTTAAACACCTGACTCTTAGCTGTTTCCATGTGTAGCCCTTATGTAGATCCTTGCTTTGGCCTTCCTAAATTGCTTCTAATTCCTCCCCCAAGAGGCTTGGCTTATTTTTTCCTACCATCAATGGCTAACGATGTCTCATATTGAGTTCAGTCAGCATATTGAGTTCTGAAAACAAATGCACAATGTGAGAGTTGTGGGTAAGTTTTATTTTGAGACAAAATGAGGACTACAGCCTGGGAGAGAGCATATCAGATAGCTCTGAGGAACTGCTCTGAAGAGGTGGGCGGGGGGTAAATATTATATATGATTTTAGTGAAGGGGGATACATGAAATCAGCACACAGTTTTGCAGAAAGTTGCTGCCATCTCATGAAGATTACTGCTAGTCATGAGGAACAGATGTCTGCATTAATGGTTTTAGTGCTTTTCTAGGTATGAGATGATGCAAGAATTTGGGCTTATAAAATATTCTCCTGAGAATGTCTAATATTCTCCTGAAGGCCTGTTCTGCCACTTTTTCCTAGAGCACAGAGAACCTCATTCCCGATCCCCACACTGAACACCTTTCAGGGTGTGTTGAAGGTCAGTGACTGCAGTGGCTAGTGACCTAATCTTTATAAAGGCAAATGGCAAGTGCCAATTTTTAGTTGGCAGTTCTCATCTCCCATGAGGGAAAGGACCCCGTTATAAAGCAGGAAGAAGGGGCAAACAGAGGCAACCAGGTAAGAATTCGCATCCATCAGTGGGCACAACCTCCCCACTGGTTCTCAGAACTTACACTTTATCTAGTGGGGACCTCTTCACACATGAATGTCCAAGGTAAGCAGTGTCAAAGAAACCAAGACCAGAGGTTATGAGAAAATGGGAAACCATAGAGAATTAAGTTTCAATAAAATCAAGCTATTTCCTTGCTGCCTGTTGAACTGAAAGTAACAGTAATGTGTCTCCAGATTTATACCAAGTGGATTTCAAGACAGCAAATATCTTTGAAGATAAGGTCCTGATTCAGAGGATTATACACACCAAGTTGGACCAAATGGATATTTATTGGAGATGAGTGTCCTGCTCTGAGGACAAAAGACCATTAATCAAAAGACCAGTCCCAAACAGTTCAACAAGGCAGGACACATTATATATTAATTCTACACTAATAAATTTTTAAAATATTGATGAACTGTAATATTTAAAGTATAAATGATAATAATTAGCTAAGACATAGTAGAAACTTGAATTACATGAGAAATAATGATAGAAGACATGTTTAAAGTTTGACAATCATATCCAAAAAATGCTCTGAACCCAGATAATTGTATTCTTTTATCCTTTCAACTCTTTAAGAAAGGTACAACTCCCATGCTCTTTAGAGAATATCTTGGATCACATACTGAGATGAAATCTACTTAATTCACTGTAGTAAGATAGGATAACTTCTCCTAGCGACATTTGAGAAATTTAACTTTTAATGCATAGGCTCCATCCTTTATGTTAATACATTTGAAATACCAATAATAGAGTGACCCAGTATCATTGAAGCAGGTTCTACTGAACAAAAGTGATATCTTTGATCACTCCCTGGGTACCTGGCATCCTAGACCCATGGGCTACATTAAGAACACAGGTGAGCCCAACGGTTACAAGGTTACTTACAGGTGGGGCTGTGCTTCCCAGAATTCTCTCCCAGTCCCAGTCCCACTCCCATTAGGGCTTAATCATTTTCTAGTATGTTTGTCCCTCAGTATCTACAGAGGATTGGGTCAAGGATCCCCTGTGAACACCAAAATCCATGGATGCTCAAATACCTTATATATTAACGGCAGAGTATTTGTGTGTAACTTATGCACATTCTTCTATATACTTTAAATCATCTCTAGATTACTCATAACAGCTAATACAATGTAAATGTTATGTAAATAGTTGTAAATAGTTGTAAACATAATGCGAATGCTATGTAAACAGTTGCTGGTGCACAGCAGATTCAAGTTTTGCTTTTTGGAACTTTCTGGAGTTTTTTTTCCCCAAGTATTTTCTATCTGCCTTTGGTTGAATCCCCAGATGCAGAACCAGTACATATGGAGGGCTGACTATAGTTGCTGACAGTAGAAAGTTTAGTATGATGATGTTAGCACAAGTTTGTGTGCCCGATGCACAGTGAAGCCAAATAAACCAAGATGTCGAAGTTTGGAGCAGAGAAAGGTTTATTGCAAGGCCATGCAAGGAGAAAGGTGGTTTATGCCCCCCCAAAACCTGAGTTCCCCAGAGGATTTCAGCAAAACATTTTTAAAAGCCAGGTGAGGGAGGGGAGTCGCAGGGTATGTGATCAGCTCATGCGCAATTCTCTGATTGCCTCTGATGGTGAGGCAACAGGGTGGTGTCATAGGGGTTAACATCATCAGTCCTTAGGCTCCACGAGGTCTGGGGTTATGTGCTCATGGTCATCCAGTGGTTAACATCTTACATTTGATGCGGGGCGGGGGGGCGGTTTACATCTGTAAAACAAATCAGGAAATGTGCAACAAATCTTGTTACCTAGGTACCTCAGAGAGGAGCTAAAGCAAAGGATATGGGGGCAGGACCTGTCTCGGGAAGGGCCTGTCCTGGAAAGGCCCTATAAGGTCCTGCTCAGTTACCATGAGGGAAGAGTAAAGGGTGGGAAGGACAAGAATGCTCAGGCCACCTCAAAACCCACATTTGTGGGTTATAGACTCTGGTTATGAGACCAGGGACAAGAGAGGAACTGCTGTTCACTGCCATTTTGAACTGGAAGTTGAAGCCACTGGATTTCTTAACTGAACTGATTCACCAGTACTAACCAAAGCCACTTATTTCTGGGGGCTTAGTCCTGACATCAGAGGTTGCAAGGGGGACAGGATATAGTAGTTCAGGTCTAAGTGTGATTTACCTCTGGCTTACAAATCTTTCTACCTAACCTTGTCAGGAGCCTGACACTTCACACTTCCTTCTTATTTCTGACTTGGTTGTTTTCTGAGCTCAACTTATTGAATCAGTGTTTTCACTCCCTTCCTAGTTATTTGTTACCAGTTCTCCAAAGGCCATGGCTAATAACAGAATTAGAGCTGGAAATGTGTCCTCAAGCAAGAATATAACCAAGGATACCTTCTGTCAACTGCAAAATAAATATGTCTCCTGCCTGTGAAAAGAGAAAAATGTCAAGATCTTTTATTTCTTAGAAAGACCCGAATTCCTGGAGAAAATGAGCCAGGTTTGAGCAGACATTTTAATTTAACTAAGAATAATTAACCAAAGTGCATCTTGTTTCTACAAACAAGATTTGGCAGAGATGCTAATACCTTAATAACACTCTGGATATAATCCAGAGGAAAGGGGGAGGGCTATTTATCTTGGGGACCCTGTGGTTTCTGTGACCTTTGAGGTATGATCAGGCTGTTAAATACACAAATTTGATACTTCTTAGATTAGCCTTGAGCAGGCACACAGAGCAGAGAGCAGTGTGAGTGAAGAAATCAGCAGAAGAATTTTCCGCTCACTTAAGCCTAGGTATTTGCATTTCTGGTTGAAAGGGGCTGCTATGTCTGCTGTGAATGGAAGGGGAAAGCTGCCTTCTTCCCTCAGCCTCCCTGTAGCCTTCCTTTGCTCTGCAGCTGGAAGAATATTCAGCATATAATCTACAGCAGCCAGTGGCTGCTTGGGTGGTCCTCCAGCCCCTGCGAGCATTTGGCAGCACTAATCAATGCAGCACTCTTGTTTATGCAGAGAGGCATCTGCACTTGATTGCCCCAGTACAGACTGACAGTGTCTTCTTGTCCTGCCACTTGTGCTCCAGGAAGCTGCTGCTCATAGACAGCACCTTGCTTATGTTTATGTACTGCCCCCTCCCTGACCCCCACCACTTTTTAGCTTTACTTTTGTTGATACCTAGAGAAAGCGCTTTTTGCTACTTGCAATCTGTAGTCAGATGCCTTTGTAATGAGACAACACAGAAGGGCTGTGCAAACTGAAAAGCTGCACCTCTGTAGGAATCAATGTTATCTCTAACAATGTGCAATCCTTCCTACTGTCTTGCATTCCATCTCACCTCTTTTCCTGGCCAGACGTCTCTGTATCTAAGATGCTGGGTCTGGTAGTGCAGCTAGTCACTCTTGCTTCTTATTTGAAAGATGGTATCCCAATAAGAAGAGATGTGGTGTGATATGGGGTAAAGCACACAAATTTTGAAAGCATCAAAGTTGGACTTCAGACCTGACCCTACAATCCACTGTCTAGGAACTTGGTAAAGTTATTGAACCTCTGTGAACCTCATTTCCCCTATTTGTAAACTGGGACACAAATCCTTGCCATGCAGGGTCATTATATTAGAGGTAATCCATGTAAAGTGCCTACTAAGATATGGCACGTAGTAGGTGCTTAATAAGTGATTTCTATTATCATCACCAGCTGATTGTATTGTTCCTTTTCCGTGAAAACTGAAGTGTGAATGTACTTTGTATAAATGGCTAAATAAATTCTAAAATATTTTCCTAATTTTTACACATAGTAGTGTCACACACATTGTAGTGTCACACACATTATGGTAGCTTTTAATCTCTCATGGCATTCTGTGTATAACCTCTTTAAAAATAATGGCAGAATTATTTAAATGATACAAGTTATAAGAAGGCTGTACATTTTGGAGGGTTATTTTGATCATTCTATTACTAATAATAGAATTCAAGTTTATATTTCATGGTAATTTTTTTAGTTACAAGTGAAGGAAAATAAATACATACGTATATTTAGAATTCTATATAGAATACATATGTGTAATTATATATATTCATATAAAGAAAATATTGATAGATAGATAGATAGATAGATAGTTAGAGGATAGATAGATTGGTAGATCCAGAGATTAGCTCACAAAAATTTTGGAAGAGCTATGGAAACCAGGAATGAGGGCCTCAGCATTGGAAATTGTATACTCCACACTATGAGTATTGTCATTGTTCAGTTCTTATCCCTTCCCCATGTGGTGGGGACCATAGTTTACCAGGTCACCATCAGCAGGGAACACATTTCTCCCCATGCCTACTTGAGTCATGTTACCACACCAGAAGGAATCACTTCACTGGACAATGGGGGCTTTTGATTGGCCAGGCATTGTCTCACTGGCTGCTTGGTGACATGGAAGTAGAAGCTCTCAACAGAAGAAAAGGAAAGTTTGTTAGGCAGATAAATGCAGCTATCATAGTCTGTTACATTCCACCTCACGTTTGCCCAGGGCTTATACTAACCTTTATTCCCGTACTCACAATACCAGAATTCCCAATGTAACAACTGGCTCATGTGAAATCACATACACATTCACCACCATCCCCTGAAAAGGAGATCACCCCAAATCACATCCAGTTTCTCATCTAGCTCTAAGACCAAGACCCCTAGGTGATGCGTATTGTCTGGTTATGGCTTCTCTTTGTCTGACACTTTATGGCTAATTCATCCCCAACTCAGTGAATAACCAATAGTGGAGAGAAAGCAGGATAACCCTAAGAAGAGCTCCCATCTATGAAGGGGAAAACAAAAAATGCATGATCTGTGCCAGACTGGTTCATAACATACCCTCTCCTCCTGTGCCTGGTCCCTGAACTCTCATCCTGGTGAAGTTTCCCATATATGTTTGACTTCTAGGACTATGATTAAGAAACATGGATGGAAGATTCCTCCTCAGGGAGCTGCTTCAACAATCCCCTCACTGTTGATTTTGGAGCCTGGGAATTGTTTTAGGAGTTGGGTATTATGGGCTTTTATTCTAAGCTGGGTCTTTGTCAGTTTAACTCGCCCTCATAGATGCTGGATTACTGGTCACAGAGAAAGTTCAGCTGCATTCTAATCTCTTTCTGCTCCTATCAAATGTGTCAACTTGGACAAGAGCTTTTTTCTTGAAAGATCTTCCTGAAGGCCAGAAGTAAAATTTAATTAGTTTACCTTTAAGATCAAAACTATTGTTAAAGCACTGTAAGAACTATAGCTTTAAGCCTCTTTTTAGTAGCTTTACTATCCTCCATTCTTTCCGGGCCCCTCCCCAGGACCACATATAGGACACCATGGCCAAAAACTAAAGGGTGATGTGGGGCTCAACAGGGTTTCAGCTCCACATCCAGCATCCCTTCTGATTGGTGGGCCTGGGGATACACCTGTTGTTAACCCTATCGTGAATAGTACCCTTTCTGGAAGCCACAAGAAGTAGCCAATATCTCTTAATAATGCAACATTTTCTGCCAAGTCCCATGGAGTTTTATGTGAGGTATATGATCTGAATCCCAAAAAACTGTTGAATCCCAGTAAACAGCTAAGAGTTTAACCTTTTTTTTTTTTTCTATAGTGCATTAAATGGATCTGAGACAGAACAGAATGAACCACGCTGCATGCTTTGAGTAATCCGGGTTTTATATTTAAGGTCATATTTTAAGGTCTGTCATATGAACTCTTACTTCAGGTTCAAAATTGTGTATTAATTAGTGTTTTTAATTGTAAGTAACATAAAGCAACTCTGTCCAGTTTAGGCATAAAGCAATACTTATTGGAAAGGTGAGGATAGTTTTCAGGTACTGAAAAAATAAGAAAATGAAGTTTTTAATAACATGCCAGAAAATTTGTATTCAAAGGAATGTTGAATTTTAACACTGTCACTTTGAAAGACTGTATTTATTCCAACAATACCATCATTGCTCAGACTTTATTTTTAAACTAACCTTTAATTGCTTTCAGAATATACATCATATTCCTTTGACTATCTGAATTATGCCAAACTTTTGTCCTTTAAAAGTGGATTTGATTTTCTTAGAAAATCATTTGAAATCATATCTACTGAGATGACTTATCAAAGTGAGTAATACTGGCTTAAGTAATTTTTTTTTTTTAAGTTTCTTTTGTGACAGAGACTGGAAAGTAGGGGAAAACTTTTCTCCCCTTAATATTGTTGCTGAAATATTGACTTCTGTACACTGGCGCTGAATAGAAATACAGAGACAGAATTTAGGAAGAAGGAAAAAGAGTGGCTTTATTTCTTCACCACACAAAGAGGGAACATAGCAGGCTAGTGCCTCCAAAAACAGTGTTCCCCTTGGAGAGGGTAGTGAGAAGTTTTTATAGTAATGGTTCAAAGGAGTAATCAGCTCATGGACATTTTTCTGATTGGTTAGTGGTTGAGGTAAGTGGGAGTTAGCATCATCAACCTTTAGGTTCCCACTGGTCTGGGGTCTATGTTCTTGTCAGCAGCATACCATCATTAATTGTTAACTTTTCCTACCTGGAGGTGGTTTCAGCATCTGCAAAACAACTCAAAGATATTGTTGTGTGTGTCCTTGATGGGGAACCAGGACGTTGCCTCAAGGCTGAACCTGTTTCTCTTGACTTTGTTTCTCCCTTGTCTCGTATCCCCTCCCTTCCATAATTAACAACTGCTTGAATCTGCCCTTGGAACTCAAGGAGGTCATGGAGGCTAAATGAAGGCTATTTCCTGTAATCAAAGAAATGAGGGACACAGAAAACCTTGGTGCCCAGGAGCCCCACAGGGCCCTGCTTGGTATCAATATTACCTTAATATTCTTCATCTGGTGAATTGCTATCAGGTTGATGATAATTGGTTACTAATTGTCCGACAATCACCAGCCAATTGTGGCTGGTCCAAATGAGAGAATGTGTGCCAAGGAAAAAGTAAATTTCAGAGTACAGGCTCAAATAGGCATAGTAAACTGACCCAAGATTTAGGAAAGGGAGCTATTAAGAGAAATAACTAAGGACCATAATTCTGCCTAAGACATCAATTTAATCAGAAGATAGAGAAGTGGGAATGTGTTGTTTTGAGAGCATATGGTTATGGCAGAAATGCCTTGGGAATAAAGTAAACCTGAATTCAAATCCTGACTTCTCCCCAGTTTCCAACAGCTGCATCTGATTTCCCTGATGGCTGCTCCCTTCTCTCTGCCAGCCTCTGGGGTAGATAGGTTGACTCACTGGCACTCAGAAGGGGCTTCTTGGTTCCCACAGAGTGTTAAATTGCAGATGTTGATACTGAGCAGGATCCTTTGGTGATCCTGGGCACAAAACATGTATAATATGTATAATATTTCATTGTGTGTGTGTATATATATATATATATATATATATATATATATATATATATACACACACTGTATAATATCCCATTGTGTGTATATATATGTATATATATACACTATGTATAATATTCCATTGTGTGTGTATATATATACATTGCATATATATAGCATACATATAGTGTATATATATATAATATTCTGATACACACAAGTGAATATTACTCAGCCATAAAAAAGAATGAAATAATGGCATTTGCAGCAACATGGGTGAACCTAAAGATTATCATACTAAATGAAGTAAGTCAGAGAAAGACAAATATCATATGATATCACATATATGTGGATCTAAAAAATGATATAAATGAAATTATTTACAAAACAGAAACAAACTCACAGACATAGAAAGCAAACTTATGGTTACCAAAGGGGAAAAGGGAGAGGGATAAATTAGGAGCTTGTGATTAACTAATACACACTACTATATATAACATAGATAAACAACAAGGAGTTATTGTATAGTATAGGGAATTATATTCAGTATCTTGTAATATCCTATAATGGAAAAGACTATGAAAAAGAAAAAAAAATGTGTGTGTGAGTGTGTGTTTGTGTGTAACTGGATCACTTAGCTGTACAACAGAAACTAACAAAGCATTGTAAAATAACTATATTTCAATTTTTTTAAATTAATTAATTTAAGGGCTTCCCTGGTGGCACAGTGGTTGAGAGTCCGCCTGCCGATGCAGGGGACACAGGTTCGTGCCCCGGTCCGGGAAGATCCCACATGCTGCGGAGCGGCTGGGCCCGTGAGCCATGGCTGCTGAGCCTGCGTGTCCGGAGCCTGTGCTCTGCAACAGGAGAGGCCACAACAGTGAGAGGCCCGCGTACCGCAAAAAAAAAAATTAATTAATTAATTTAAAAAATGCTTTGCTGAAACCCTCAGGGAGTTCTGGCTTTTTGAGCACTAGCTGTCCTGCACTCCTTGTATGTTGCCTTACAATAAACACTGCACTTTCCTTTACCAAAACCTAGTGTCAATAGATTGGCTTTACTTCATATGGGTGAATGGATCCAAGTTTGGTTCAGTAACAAAGTTATCTAAAGATGGAAAAGAGTCAGCTCTAATCTGCAGCTCTTATTTTTATATATGTGATACACATATATCCATAGTTCCCAGGCTTTTCTGAGATGACTACATATCCCAGAAACAAGGGGAATAGTCAGTTCTCTTACCTGTGTACTTTTCTCAAAGTTGGGTCTGAATGGAGATAGACATGCTGCTGTGTGGTGGGTGCAAGGGAGGGGACTGGGCCCTGGCCCCTTAGAAGGAAGTGCCCATTGTGTGGTCAGTGGTGGGCTCCCTGGGTTTCTGTCCATGGGGATGTATGTGGGGATGAAATAAGGCTGGGTATATGCAGTTCAATATTGTGTTTCTCAAGCTAAACCCATTGATAAGGTAATCATTAGAAATTCTCCAGACTGTGTCATATAGATTTCTCTAACCTACAGATTTAGTGCCTTTGCTAGGTTTTCTTCCTTGAAATATGTCTCCTTGGGTATTAAAATACAATGGTGAAAGAAAGCAGTGTTAACCTATTATCACGTTATAATGCAAGATGTTAATTTCACATTTGTTTCCTTTCTTTGATTTGGAGTCACTATATCTCAATTTGCTAAACATTGGTATAAAATTCAGTCAATCTTTTACCCATTTTATCTTTTAGAGCTCTCTGTTCAGAAAAGTTTTGAACTCACATCAAATTTCTTTTTAAAATAAAGGTACATGTTATATATACAAGGGTATATTGTGAAAATAAGGTATGTTGTTAAAATAATGGTACTATATTTATATGTTAATATTTATTTATTTATAACTGTCCATGACTCATGGACAATGACTCATGGCCATAGGCCCACCACTGGATATCTGGATATCTATATTTTAGAGCTAACTTGATCCTTTGAAAGCAGACATGCACTGGTTTATGTATGATAAAGATTTTTTTTTTCACTTGGGCATTCT
This sequence comes from Delphinus delphis, assembly GCF_949987515.2. NCBI lineage: Eukaryota > Metazoa > Chordata > Mammalia > Artiodactyla > Delphinidae > Delphinus > Delphinus delphis. The sequence continues at coordinate 26,090,714 of NC_082694.2, read as the reverse complement.
GCTGCCTTCTCCCTGCTAACTTCCTAGCCTCTGCCTGAGAATTAGGTACTAAATTACAGTAATTAAATATAGCCTTTGACTCACCATGTTTGACTCTAATGTGACCCAGTTTTCAGATGTCTGAATATTTCTTAGAGATATCTATTGTTTATACACTAAGACATGGTTGAAAATGAGACATTCATTATACAGAGGTTGTTCTGAATAATTACAGAGCACAGGCAGATTGGAATATTTATCAGCCATGAGGTCTTTACAATTTATCTGTTACAGCGCATTTTGGATAGAGGATTTTCAAAAATCTTGTATCCATTTAACTCATGATAAAATGGTCCCAAGACTGTTATCACAAATTTGCTCAATTCTGTTGTCATCCATTCTTGCTTGAAACCCACATAATCCTTGGGTATGAGGTACTTTTTCTTCTGGAGTAGCTCTTAGATTTAATTATGTGCTAGCTCATTTATCCTCTAAGCAAAAATGAGCCAAGCATCCAAAGATCTGTCAACCACTTTCACAATGGTCCATTAAATGAGCAAGTTCTTAGACATTAACACATCCCAGCAACAGTGTTCATGAATTAGCTCATCAAATGCCTGGCAACAGGATGAAGCCATCTGGTGAAGGATGAATTGTAATTACAACCCATACAAATGTTCCTTCTCATCAACAACACTATCATCTCCCTTATCCTTGTAATCAGTCATGAAACACTAGAGAAGAAAAATGAAAAATAAAAGATCTGATCACCAGTGTTGTGTGTGTAAGTTGGTAGCATCCAATCATACCCAACTCTGAGATGAAGATAAATTTAACTTATGGAAATTGCCTCAGTCGTTGAAGACTAATATCTCTCAGCTCAAAGTTTTCCACATGGGATATTCCAGATCACTGTTATACCTCCCCCTCAGCAGGAAGCCCTTCAAAGATCAAGACAAGGTTGTTCAACAGGAATTCCATGGAATAACCCTTCCTTAGTGCATTTGGTGGCCTTCCAGGCATCCTCATGCCTACAGGAAATTGCAAGAACCACAAAACCATGCTGAAATGTGAGTAACATATCAGTGACGATTTCAACAGAGCTCTAATCTGATTGCTTGTGCTGCCATTCCTGTGAAAACACTGCTCCAATCATAGGGCTAAGCAGTATGAAGATGAACCAGTGTTATGACTGGTTGTACGTTGGGATTGCCTGATGCCTGAGTCTCACTCCCAAGGCTGTTTGGCTCTGTTGTGTAGCCAATGTTGACTGCTCTAAGTAGAGTTAGCAGACCAGCAACAGAAGCATCATATGGGAGCGTGTTAGATGTGCAGAATCTCAGCCCTACCTCAGACCTACAGAATCAGAATCTGAGTTTTTACAAGATCTCCAGGGGATTTGCAGGCACATTGCTGTTTGAGAATCACAAAGATAGAGTACTGCTTTCCAAAACATGTTATTCATCAGAATCAGTAGGGGAGCCCAGACTTATAACATCAGAATTTCCAAGGATGAAACCTGGAAATTTCTATTTATAATAAGTTTTCTCGGTGCTTTATATTCCACCAACCTGGCACAGACCTGTGGACAGCAGCATAATCCAGAGTCTCTCTAATTTCTTTGATTATTAGAATCACCTGGAAGAGGATTTTTAATTTTTTTAAAAAATTTCCCAGTACACTTCCCAGAGATTCTGTTTCTATTGGAACTTTGAGTGTGGCTTGGGGCACATGAGAATCTGTGCCCCCTTTCCACACACATATACACAAAAGTAATTCTTAAAAGCTGGTGTGTAACAGAATTATCTAGAACCTGTGAAAATAAATAAAGAGAACAAACAACGGTTATTTGTTCAGAGTTTGCTATAGTAAAGAAGTTAGCCATCGTCATTTGCATTTGGTGGAAACACAAAGGCAGGCAGGGCAGTATAAAAGGTTACAGTGGAAAAAGAAAAGATTCTGGTATGCCCTGATTGAAGGTTGTTGGCACAGGGAAGTTGGAGGCCAACTAACTAGAGCTGGGGCATCCTATGAGGTTAGTTAGGAGAGCATATTTGGCTTTCTTGGGTTAGTACTAACTTGGAAGCAGGAACAAAAGATGTCATGGTTTGGCTTCCTGGACTGGTTGCTGCAGAGCTTGGGGGTCAGAGCTCTATTTTTATATATGGTGGCTGATGCTGATTTGTCGGTTTGTCTCTCAACATCCACACAGAATTACTAGCAAAAAACAATGATATGACGCCTGAACATTGATATTTTAATAAGCTCCTCAGGTTCACAAATTTGTGAACCACCCGTCTAGAGATATCCTGACTGGAGCTAACTGTTCTAACACATTTTCTAAGGTGTCAGGAAGTCTTTGCACCAACCTTAACTCCCACATACCATTTCAGCAAGAACTTCACAGTCAGAAGTCTTCTTGGCAGCTTCTCACCATGTATACACAGAACTTTAGCCCTATTAAGGGTGTTGGGCATAACGCTTGAACTCTAGGGATGTCAGGCACTTTATTTGGGGATGGACGGGGAGACAAATTATAATAAAAGCATAACGATGTCTTTCAATATACCAGATGTGGAGTTCTCCACCAGATAATCATATCAGTATCTCCTCAACAGCTTTTGCAATTAGATGAGGCCTCCAGGAGGGGTTGGCTTCCCAGATATGCTCATGTGGCAGGATGTGTACTTTGAAAAATGCACTCTATGATTCTGATATTCCTTTACTCCCCTTTGTTGAGAACCACTGATGAAGAGAATGTAATAATTCAGGAGTTCCAACTCCAACACCTACATAGGGCATGAGGGTAACACAAATTAATATGATGGGTTGGCAACTTAAGTTTTCTTATGAATCAGATCCTTGTTTGCTTATTAAACATATGGATATTTTTTCACTTGCACAAATAAACATGGTCAGTTGTTTATCTTGGGGAAAGAAAACAGTTCTTAGCCTGCCTTTCATTTTCCCACTCTCGAGATTTATTTTACTATTACTAAGAAAAACAGCAGCACAAACATGATGCTAAATGACAAGTGAAACTCAGCTAAAGGAAAGAGTTGTGAATATGAGACTAACACAGACTGGGGTAGACAACTGCTACTCAACTTTATGCAATTAGAATTTGGGGGAAATACAGGCCATTGTTTTCTTATCAAATGTTATCTTATTTTTATTTTTCAAGAAAGCTAGAAATGAGAGTTTTATATGATATCGTCTGATCTTTAAGTGTTGGCTCAGTTTTTTTAAGACTGTGAATGTCAAACAAGCAAGTCTGACGGTCTGGACAAAGACCCCAAGACACCAAATTTGCATCCTTGGCATTACAGTATCACTGGTAAACCATCTTAACAAGAGGACTTGATTTTTGCAAAGAACCAAAATGCTCTCCAAACAAACACACACTAAGAGCAAGACCACGTCAACCCCACCCAACCCCAGCTCCATCGATAGTTTATCATAGTGGTACTCAATCTTGCTTAACATGTGATCAGAAAATAAAAATGTCAACCAGATCAACTCAATAAGCCTCCATTTTAATGATGAGATAAATCTCTATTTTCTTTCCCTTTTCTCCTCTTTATTTATAAAAATCAGTGGTTAGGCAGCCTAAATAGGGACAGTATGGGAGTAAGAAGTGACTGGTTCCTTGTCAGCACTCACTGAGGTAGCTAAATTGTTTACATCTTTTTTAAAAATCTATTTATTTTGGGCTGCTTTGGGTCTTCGTTGCTGCCTGTGGGCTTTCTCTAGTTGTGGCAAGCGAGGATACTCTTTGTTGTGGTGTGTGGGCTTCTCATTGCAGTGGCTTCTCTTGTTGTGCAGCACGGGCTTTAGGCCTGTGGGCTTTAGTAGTTGTAGCACATGAGCTAAGTAGTTGTAGCTCATGGGCTCTAGAGTGCAGGCTCAGTAGTTGTGGTGCACAGGCTTAGTTGCTCTCTGGCATGTGGGATCTTCCCGGACCAGGGATTGAACCCGTGTCCCCTGCATTGGCAGGTGGATTCTTAACCCTGCATCACCAGGGAAGACCTAAATTGTTTATATATTAAATTTAGTTTAAAATGGATGCAGAATTAACAGCTTCTAATTCCTCTAAGGGCTAAAGAAAAAAATGTTTATATTTCCAAGAGATTTAAGCTTTATTTGGAATCAATGTACTCACATTTGGGTCAGGATCAGGAGTTGTTGATTTGGGGAACCAGAAAGAAAGGGTGGAGAAATTTTCAAATATTTTCATGAACTCTTTCTATAAGAGATGCTGAAATTGCTGAATATTTCTAGTCTTTTCAAAATCAATCAGTGTCGAGGGAGAGGGGGAAGATGGCGGAAGAGTAGGATGCAGAGATCACCTTCCTCCCCAAAGATACATCAGAAATACATCTACATGTGGAACAACTCCTACAGGACACCTACTGAATGCTGGCAGAAGACCTCAGACATCCCAAAAGGCAAGAAACTCCCCACTTACCTGGGTAGGGCAAAAGAAAAAATAAACAGAGACAAAAGAATAGGGACGGGACCTGCACCAGTGGGAGGAAGCTGTGAAGGAGGAAAGGTTTCCACACACTAGGAAGCCCTTTCACGGGCGGAGACGGTGGGTGGCGGAGGGGGAAGCTTCAGAGCCGTGAAGGAGAACACAGCCACAGGGGTGCGGAGGGCAAAGGAGAGAGATTCCCGCAGAGAGGATCAGAGATTCCCGCAGAGAGGATCAGGACCAGCACCCACTAGCCCGAGAGGCTTGTCTGCTTACCTGCCGGAGCGGGTGGGACTGGGAGCTGAGGCTCAGGCTTCGGTCGGAGTGCAGGGAGAGGACTGGCGGCGTGAACACAGCCTGAAGGGGTTAATGCACCACGGCTAGCTGGGAGGGAGTTCGGGAAAAATCTGGACCTGCCGAAGAGGCAAGAGACTTTTTCTTCCCTCTTTGTTTCCTGGTGCGCGAGGAGAGAGGATTAAGAGCGCGGCTTAAAGGAGCTCCAGAGACGGGTGCGAGCGCGGCTAACAGTGCAGACCCCAGAGATGGGCATCAGACGATAGGGCTGCTGCTGCCGCCACCAAAAAGCCTGTGTGCGAGCACAGGTCACTACCCACACCTCCCTTCCGGGGAGGCTGTGCAGCCTGCCACTGCCAGAGTCCCGGGATCCAGGGACAAAATCCCCGAGAGAACGCACGGCGTGCCTCAGGCTGGTGCAACGACACGCTGGCCTCTGCCGCCGCAGGCTTGCCCCGCATCGTGCCCCACCCTCACCCCGGTCTGAGTGAGCCAGAGCCCCAGAATCAGCGGCTCCTTTAACCCCGTCCTGTCTGAGCGAAGAACAGACGCCCTCAGGCGACCTACACGCAGAGGTGGGGCCAAATCCAAAGCTGAGTCCTGGGAGCCGCGCGAATGAAGTGAAAGGGAAATCTCTCCCAGCAGCCTGATGAGCAGCGGATTAAAGCTCCACAATCAACTTGATGTACCCTGCATCTGTGGAATGCCTGAATAGACAACGAATCATCCCAAATTTAGGAGGTAGACTTTGAGAGCAAGATTTATTATTTTTTCCCCTTTTCCTCCTTTTGTGAGTGTGTATGTGTATGCTTCTGTGTCACATTTTGTCTGTATAGCTTTGCTTTCACCATTTGTCCCAGGGTTCTATCTGTCCTTTACTTTTTTTTTTTACTTAAAAAATTTTTTTTCTTAATAATTATTTTTTATTTTAATAACTTTATTTTATTTCATCTTACATTATTTTATTTTATCCCCTTTGTTTCTTTCTTTCTTCCTTCTTTCTTTCTTTCTTTCTCTTTCTTTCTTTCTTTCTTTCTTTCTTTCTTTCTTTCTTTTTCTTTCTTTCTTTCTTTCTATTTTTTCACCCTTTCATTCTGAGCCATGTGGATGAAAGGCTCTTGGTGCTGCAGCCAGCAGTCAGTGCTGTGCCTCTGAGGTGGGAGAGCCAACTTCAGGACACTGGTCAACAAGAGACCTCCCAGCTCGATGTAATATCAAATGGCAAAAATCTCCCAGACATCTCAATATCAACACTGACACCCAGCTTCACTCAACGACCAGCAAGCTACAGTGCTGGACACCTTATGCCAAACAACTAGCAAGACAGGGACACAACTCCACCCATTAGCAGAGAGGCTGCCTAAAATCATAATAAGTCCACAGACACTCCAAAACACACAACCAGACATGAACCTTCCCACCAGAAAGACAAGATACAGCCTCATCCACCAGAACACAGGCACTAGTCCCCTCTGCCAGGAAGCCTACACAACACACTGAACCAACTTTAGCCACTGGAGACAGACACCAAAAACAAGAGGAAGTACGAACCTGCAGCCTGAAAAAGGAGACCCCAAACACAGTAAGATAAGCAAAATGAGAAGACAGAAAAACACACAGCAGATGAAGGAGCAAGATAAAAACCCACCAGACGTAACAAATGAAGAGTAAATAGGCAGTCTACCTGAAAAAGAATTCAGAATAATGATAGTAAAGATGATCCAAAATCTTGGAAATAGAATAGAGAAAATGTAAGAAACATTTAACAAGGACCTAGAAGAACTAAAGATGAAACAAGCAATGATGAACAACAATAACTGAAATTAAAAATACTTTAGAAGGGATCAATAGCAGAATAACTGAGGAAGAAGAACGGATAAGTGACCTGGAAGATAAAATAGTGGAAATAAGTACTGCAGAGCAGAATAAAGAAAAAAGAATGAGAAGAACTGAGAGTCTCAGAGACCTCTGGGACAACATTAAATGCACAAACATTCAAATTATAGGGGTTCCAGAAGAAGAAGAGAAAAACAAAGGGACTGAGAAAATATTTGAAGAGATTATAGTTGAAAACTCTCCTAATATGGGAAAGGAAATAGTTAATCAAATCCAGGAAGCACAGAGAGTCCCATATAGGATAAATCTAAGGAGAAATACACCAAGACACATATTAATCAAACTGTCAAAAGTTAAATACAAAGAAAACATGTTAAAAGCAGCAAGAGAAAACAACAAATAATACACAAGGGAATCCCCATAAGGTTAACAGCTTATCTATCAGCAGAAACTCTACAAGCCAGAAGGGACTGTCAGGATATATTTAAAGTGATGAAGGAGAAAAAGCTACAACCAAGATTACTCTACCCAGCAAGGATCTCATTCAGATTTGATGGAGAAATTAAAATCTTTACAGACAAGCAAAAGCTGAGAGAGTTCAGCACCACCAAACCAGCTTTACAACAAATGCTAAAGTATCTTCTCTAGGCAAGAAACACAAGAGAAGGAAAATACCTACAATAACAAACCCAAAGCAATTCAGAAAATGGGAATAGGAACATACATATTGATAATTACCTTAAATGTAAATGGATTAAATTCTCCAACCAAAAGACACAGACTGGCTGAATGGATAAAAAAAACAAGACCCATATATATGCTGTCTACAAGAGACCCACTTCAGACCTAGAGACATATACAGACTGAAAGTGAGGGGATGGAAAAAGGTATTCTATGCAAATGGAAACCAAAAGAAAGCTGGAGTAGCAAATCTCATATCAAGAAAAATAGACTTTAAAAAAAGACTATTAGAAGAGACAAAGAAGGACACTAAATAATGATCAAGGGATCAATCCAAGAAGAAGATATAACGATTGCAAATATATATGCACCCAACAAAGGAGCACCTCTATACATAACGCAAATACTAACAGCCATAAAAGGGGAAATCGACAGTAACACGTTCATACTAGGGGACTTTAACACCCTACTTTCACCAATGGACAGATCATCCAAAATGAAAATAAATCAGGAAACGCAAGCTTTAAATGATACATTAAACAAGATGGACTTAATTGATATTTATAGGACATTGCATCCAAAAACAACAGAATACACATTTTTCTCAAGTGCTCATGGAACATTCTCCAGGATAGATCATATCGTGGGTCACAAATCAAGCCTTGGTAAATCTAAGACAATTGAAATTGTATCAAGTATCTTTTCCGACCACAACGCTATGAGACTAGATATCAATTACAGGAAAAGATCTGTAAAAAATACAAACACATGGAGGCTAAACAATACACTACTTAATAACGAAGTGATCACTGAAGACATCAAAGAGGAAATAAAAAAATACCTACAAACAAATGACAATGGAGACACAACGACCCAAAACCTATGGGATGCAGCAAAAGCAGTTCTAAGAGGGAGGTTTATAGCATTACAATCCTACCTTAAGAAACAGGAAACATCTCAAATAAACAACCTAACCATGCACCTAAAGCAATTAGAGAAAGAAGAACAAAAAAACCCCAAAATTAACAGAAGGAAAGAAATCATAAAGATCAGATCAGAAATAAAAGAAAAAGAAATGAGGGAAAAGATAGCAAAGATGAATAAAACTAAAAGCTTGTTCTTTGAGAAGATAAACATAATTGATAAACCATTAGCCAGACTCATCAAGAAAATAGGGAGAAGACTAAAAGCAATAGAATTAGAAATGAAAAAGGAGAAGTAACAACTGACACTGCAGAAATACAAAAGATCATGACAGATTACTACAAGCAACTCTATGCCAATAAAATGGAGAACCTGGAAGAAATGGACAAATTCTTAGATATGCACACCCTGCCAAGACTGAATCAGGAAGAAATAGAAATTTTGAACAGACCAATCATAAGCACTGAGGTTGAAACTGTGATTAAACATCTTCCAACAAAGAAAAACCCTGGACCGGATGGCTTCACAGGCTAATTCTCTCAAACACTTAGAGAAGAGCTAACACCTATCCTTCTCAAACTCTTCCAAAATATAGCACAGGGAGGAACACTCCCAAACTCACTCTACAAGGCCACTATCACCCTTATACCAAAACCAGACAAGGATGTCACAAAGAAAGAAAACTAAAGGCCAATATCACTGATGAACATAGATGTAAAAATCCTCAACAAAATACTAGCAAACAGAATCCTGCAGCTCATTAAGAGGATCATACAAAATGATCAAGTGGGGTTTATTCCAGGAATGCAAGGTTTCTTCAATATATGCAAATAAATCAATGTTATACACCATATTAACAAATAGAAGGAGAAAAACCATATGGTCATCTCAATAGATGCAGAGAAAGCTTTCGACAAAATTCAACACCCATTTATGATAAAAACCCTCTGGAAAGTAGGCATAGAGGGAAATTTCCTAAACATAATAAAGGCCATATATGACAAACCCACAGCCAACATTGTCCTCATTGGTGAAAAACTGAAAGCATTTCCACTAAGATCAGGAACAAGACAAGGTTGCTCACTCTCACCACTCTTATCCAACATAGTTTTGGAAGTTTTAGCCACAACAATCAGAGAAGAAAAGGAAACTAAATCGGAAAAGAAGAAGTAAAGCTGTCACTGTTTGCAGATGACATGATATTATACATAGAGAATCCTAAAGATGTTACCAGAAAACTACTAGAGCTAATCAATGAATTTGGTAAAGTAGCAGGATACAAAATTAATGCAGAGAAATCTCTGGCATTCCTATACACTCTTGATGAAAAATATGAACGTGAAATCAAGAAAACACTCCCATTTACCATTGCAACAAAAAGAATAAAATATCTAGGAATAAACCTACCTAAGGCGACTGAAGACCTGTATGCAGAGAATTAGAAGACACTGATGAAAGAAATTAAAGATGATACAGATAGATGGAGAGATATACCATGTTCTTGGATTGTAAGAATCAACATTGTGAAAATGACTCTACTACTCAAAGCAATCTACAGATTCAATGCAATCCCTGTCAAACTACCACTGGCATTTTTCACAGAACTAGAACAAAAAATTTCACAATTTGTATGGAAACACAGAAGACCCTGAATATCCAAAGCAATCTTGAGAACGAAAAGTGGAGCTGGAGGAATCAGGCTTCCTGACCTCAGACTATACTACAAAGCTACAGTAATCAAGACAGTATAGTACTGGCACAAAAACAGAAAGATAGATCAATGGAACAGGATGGAAAGCCCAGAGACAAACCCACGCACATATGGTCACCTTATCTTTGATAAAGGAGGCAGGAATATACAGTGGAGAAAAGACAGCCTCTTCAATAAGTGGTGCTGGGAAAACTGGACAGGTACATGTAAAAGTACGAAATTAGAACACTCCCTAACACCATACACAAAAATAAGCTCAAAATGGGTTAAGGACCTAAATGTAAGGCCAGAAACTATCAAACTCTTAGAGGAAAACTTAGGCAGAACACTCTATGACATAAATCACAGCAAGATCCTTTTTGATCCACCTCCTAGAAAAATGGAAATAAAAACAAAAATAAACAAATGGGACCTAATGAAACTTCAAAGCTCAGAATGGGAGAAAATATTTGCAAATGAAGCAACTGACAAAGGATTAATCTCCAAAATTTATAAGCAGCTCATGAAGCTCAATAACAAAAAAACAAACAACCCAATCCAAAAATGGGCAGAAGACCTAAATAGACATTTCTCCAAAGAATATATACAGATTGCCAAGAAACACATGAAAGAATGCTCAACATCATTAATCATTAGAGAAATGCAAATCAAAACTACAATGATACATCATCTCACACTGGTCAGAACGGCCATCATCAAACAATCTAGAAACAATAAATGCTGGAGAGGGAGTGGAGAAAAGGGATCACTCTCACACTGCTGGTGGGAATGTGAATTGGTTCAGCCACTATGTAGAACGGTATGGAGGTTCCTTAAAAAACTACAAATAGGGCTTCCCTGGTGGCGCAGTTGTTGAGAGTCCGCCTGCCGATGCAGGGGACATGGGTTCGTGCCCCGGTCCGGGAAGATCCCACATGCCGTGGAGTGGCTGGGCTCGTGAGCCATGGCCTCTGAACATGCGCATCTGGAGCCTGTGCTCCACGGCGGGAGAGGCCACAACAGTGAGAGGCCCGCGTACCAGAAAAAAAAAATACTACAAATAGAACTACCATATGTCCCAGCAATCCCACTACTGGGCATATACCCTGAGAAAACCATAATTCAAAAAGAGTCATGTACCAAAATGTTCATTGCAGCTCTATTTACAATAGCCTGGAGATGGAAACAACCTAAGTGCCCATCATTAGATGAATGGGTAAAGAAGATGTGGCTCGTATATACAATGGAATATTACTCAGCCATATAAAGAAACAAAATTGAGTTACTTGTAGTGAGGTGGATGGATCTAGAGTCTGTCATACAGAGTGAAGTAAGTAAGAAAGAGAAAGACAAATACCGTATGCTAACACATATATATGGAATCTAAGAAAAAAAATGTCATGAAGAACCTAGGGGTAAGATAGGAATAAAGACACAGACCTACTAGAGAATGGACTTGAGGATATGGGGATGGGGTAGGGTAAGCTGTGACAAAGTGAGAGAGTGGCATGGACATATATACACTACCAAAGGTAAAATAGATAGCTAGTGGGAAGCAGCTGCATAGCATAGCGAGATCAGCTCGGTGCTTTGTGTCCACCTAGAGGGGTTGTATAGGGAGGGTGGGAGGGAGGGAGACGCAAGAGGGAAGAAATATGGGAACATATGTATATGTATAACAGATTCACTTTTTTATAAAGCAGAAACTAACACACCATTGTGGAGCAATTATACTCCAATAAAGATGTAAAAAACAAAAAAAAGAAGCCAGTTCAGAAAGGTTATCATCCAATTGATCTGAAATATCCAGAGTAGGCAAATCCATAGAGACAGAAAGCAGATTAATGGTTGCCAGGGGCTGGGGTGGGTGCGGGAGAGAGGGATAAAGGGGTGATAGCGAAAGACTCGGGTTTCTAGTTGGGGTGATGAAAATGTTCTAAAATGAATTGCAGGGGATGGTTATGTTACAGAGAAGAGCACACGTTACTCCATATCAGATCTGTTCTTTTAGCTCTAACCTTTGTGCTCTGTTTCCTCTGTCTAGTAATGCTGGCTCTGCACCTTTGGTAAAAGAATGTTGCCTTTAGCTTGAAATATACATAATTGTTCATTCTGAAAAAAAAAAATCAATCAGTGTCCCCAAAGGTGGGCTGGAAAAGTGGGTGGCTTAATGAGACTAATATTTTTGGTGGAGTATTTAATTAAAACTGATATTTTGGACAACAGAGTTGATTGACTTAAGCAATATTTTGACAGGTAATATGTTTTTAAAAAATCGGTGGTGCAAATCTGAATAATGATGTCAATTAATTCAGATTCCCAAGTAGTGAAATCTAGATTGGAATCTCTTTCTACGAACCTTCATGGAAAGTTTTGGGAAAGTGTTCCTCACCAGCACCTTCTCATTTTGTTTTCTATTTCTACAATGCAGTATTTAAGTTGCATGGTGCAACCCAAGGCTGCATCACTAACTCAGAGACCAAGCCAGCAGTCAGGTGAACTGCAAGTCTGAAATTGATTCATGCCTTATGTTAAGGTGATAATTTGTATTAACTAAAATCATAGTAGGCCTAATATGCAAATGACTTGCAATAAATTTCTTATGTTTTAAATACAAATGGTGTATAAAATTTTTATTAGTGGTAAATTTATCTCATCTTCATTTTTAAAAATTGAATAAATATCTGCATGTAAGAAGTTCTTTGGTATGCTTCCTCAAAGTTTAATTGGTCGTGGTTTCACATGATTACTCAGACACTCATGCCTGTTCATTACCAAGCACTGAAAATGGTGAGCCAGTGAAGACTAGAACGTGGTGATAAAATGACACTGTAAGATAGTTACGATGGACTGGAAATGCTAAAGAACAATTGAAACTGGGAAGAATCACCAAATGTGGTGAGCTGATTCCAATGAGAACCAGATATAAGTAGTTAACTGGCTGTAATCAACAAGAAGAGCCAACAGAAAAGTGCTGGAAGAACAAAAACTGAGGTGAACTTGGAGAATGTTTTCCTATCACATGAACACATCAAAATATGATACAAAAATGTTTGCTTTATTCAAAAGAACATCTTATCTGCTTAGCTTTTTCAATGATCATCAAGTCACAAAGGTAGACTTTTGAAGGAATTTGCTGAAACCTATAATTAGCTCTCTACTCTGTGGGGTTTTGAAGAGCTGTCATTGGCTTTCTTGGGAGTTGTAACTGAGAAAAGAAAGGAGGTTGAGTGTACAGTGAAATTGTATATATAAACTTAAGCGTAATTTGTTGATATGTTATCAAGAGCTATGAAGTTTAGCCAGAAAGGATTATGTTACATCAGGGTGAGCTAAAGCAGGCACATTCATTTGAAGGTGTGCCAAATTATTAGCCCACCTCAGGGACTCCATGAATTTTCTCACTGTGGTCTGGAGTTTCCTCTCAACTCTTCATTCCTTTTATTCATCTCCTTCCATCCCAGTTCTACTGTCTACTGGGTTCCAAAAGCTTAGACCCCATTCTCTGTGTGCCTTCTCACTTCTGTGTCAGGGTTTTGCCTGAGTTCCTCGCATCTCTAGCAAACACTTAAATACCCACTAACCTAATAGCCTACTTCCTGCTTCCTGAAGCATATTCTGTTGCAGGTGGATAGGAGGGAGGAGCAAGAGGAGAAAGAAAGAGCCTTGAACCCAAATCTCTTTTATGTCTCTGAGGAGCTCTAGGATTCAAGAGATTTGGGTACTTGTGAGATTAGGATTTTAGGTGTTTTTTACTGATTTCTTATTTAAACTGATGTTTTCCTTATTTAATTAAGCTCTTTTTTTTCTTACTAACTTGTGTTAGTTACCTGCAAGGATAGAATGGGAATGAAAAATATATATCAGAAAGTTTTATCAGAGATAGCTTCCCATGTCTCTGTATTTAAGCAGGAGTTAAGTACAAACCCTGCAAATGATAGGGCCCCCATGTATCCCTGACCAAAGGTCACAGATATTTTGTCTGTCATCTGCAGTGAAGAAAGCCAGAAGCCTCTTAGATAAAGGTACTTCATGCTTACCTACAGCACTAGAGTATGCCAAAGGTAACTTGTCCACTAGCAGATAGAGACATCAGGTCAACACAGAACTGTTGGACATAAAAAGAAATCCTTTAAACAATAGCAATCCTTTAGAAATTAAGGTATTTAATTGTTATAATGCTTTAACTCATAGCTGTCTCATGATTTTTTGTTATACAGCAAGCATGTTTCTAAGCATCTTTTGAATTTCTGAGACCCAGTTTTAAAAAAATAAAACTAAAGGCTGGTCCTTTATATAGACTTCTTTGTTTATTATGATTACTCTTTCATATAGAAAACAACATTCAAAATGAACCTTTTCTTTCATTTTCCTGTAACTTCTAGATGCTTGGTATTTATGTTATTTTCTATGCAAGTTTGTAACATTTTCAGTAGACTAAGCTAATTTTTCAACCTTAACTAGAGCCATTAATAGTAATAAAACTCTATACTTAACTAGATTTTTAAAAACATCTTTATTGGAGTATAATTGCTTTACAATGGTGTGTTGGTTTCTGCTTTATAAAAAAGTGAATCAGTTATACATAAACATATATCCCCATATCTCTTCCCTCTTGCATCTCCCTCCCTCCCACCCTCCCTATCGCACCCCTCTAGGTGGACACAAAGCACCGAGCTGATCTCCCTGTGCTATGCGGCTGCTTCCCACTAGCTATCTATTTTACATTTGGTAGTGTATATATGTCCATGCCACTCTCTCACTTTGTCCCAGCTTACCCTTCAGGAATTGGAAAATGGATTCTAAACTTGTGCTTTGGTTCTTTGCTCTTGGTTGTATAGATGGAACCAATTATTCCCTCTAGCCATGGGGAGGATCAAATTTGTCTTTACTCCTCAAACACTTCTCATTCAAGTTAGGTTTTAAATTGCAGATTCTACTGGCTGCTGTAACTTACAGGTCACTTTTCCATGGGGAAATAAAAGGAATAGGAATAATACAAAAAGCAACCTACCTCCATGTGTCCATTTATCAGGCTTGTATTTTAGGTCTTGCCCAATTGCTGTGTTTTACTCTCATCTCTTTCTTAGAAACTAACTACTAGGTGATATTCTTATGCTACTTCTTTGTGCTGAGGATCCTGCCCAGACCTGCTTCCTCAACAAGATCTCCCATGTGTCAAGCCTAGTTCCCCTTCCGCCGTTGGGAATATTCCAAAAAGGAAGTCTCTGATAAAGTGTTTATTTATAAGGTGTTGATGTCTGAAGTCTCCCAAACAAGATTTCAATTTTAATAAAGATATCCCTACTCCAAAGGAATTTAAGGCCTGTTGAGGAAATATTCTTTTCAGGGAGGCAGAGAGACCCGTTATGATATCATCATTGAAAGTGTATTCCACCTACATCAATACTTTAGTCAGTGCCCTTTCACCTAGAGTGGATACAAAGACTCCCTTGTGCATCCCTATGCACTTTTGCAGACTTCCTTCTTTGACCCTCTCTACCAATAGCCATTGGTACCATTCCTCCAATACAGAGGTGGTCCTATTCCATGTTCATTAACTCACACACTCAGTCCCATTTTCTGAGCACACACTTCATGTCAGGACCACGTAAGACACTAAGAAATGGAATATGAATAAAAATAGTTCGTTCTAAAGGAACTGTGAATAAAACAAGAGTGCAAACAAATAATCATGGCAATGTAATAAGCATCATAATAAGGCTTGGACAAAGGTTTGACTGAGGCTGGAGAGGTCAGAGAATTCTTCCCTGAGGAGCTTTCATTGCCTGCTTCACCATTATTGATTTTGCTTTTGACAGTGTTTCTTTCCAAGTAGATTATGAGGAGTTGTTTTGTCCCTCATAGTTCCTGGCACAACACTTCACGTGTGCTAAGCACTCAATAAATGTTGGTCAACTTATTGAATAACCATAACTACACGTATCTTTCCCCAGCTGTTTATTAACCACCTCATGAGAATCAAAGTGCAGCAATGAAGTGCATAGCCCAAAGGGGCAGACTCTAATTAAAACTTCCAACCCAGACTTTGCTTGTTTAGTGCTTCAGTTTGACAACTCCCTAAGCTGTGCCACATTGCTCCCACACTGTCCACCACACACAACCACAGACAATGCACCTATATTTTTCTGACATGTTTGGAATGTTGAAAAACCTGAAAATGAGAAATTGCATCTCAAATAAAACAATCTCTCATCAGCTCATCTTTCCCCCCTGCAATTCCCCCAGGAGGTGGCTCTCTAGCATTTGTCATAAACAGAATGGAGATCATTAAAGCTGGGAAAAACCTAAAAACATATCTAATTATAGATTTGAAATTGCAGAACCAAGCAGTGATGACTGGGCATGCTGTGTTTAGTTCTTCTCAACATGCTTTATTGCTTTGCTTTGCGATTCCCCATAAAAAGAAGTGATTTGTTGCATTGTCTCCAAAGGGGCAGTAAGTAGGATAATATCGTGAGGCAGAAACAGTTTTTAAAGTTTTCTAAGTAGACTCTTTAACATAGCTGAATGGAAAGTGCAAACTTTATCAAATGAAGCAGGCAAAACGAAGCTTAAGGACATATGGAAAGAGTGACAATTTACATTTATCTCATAACTCTGTCCCCCTCTTCAAGGTCTTACAAGCCTTGAGAGAGTTGCCAATATTTCTTTAAATTTCTGGATGAAACTGAGTACTTTGGTCAGAGAGAAAAAAAAAAGAATAAAATCATGGTTATGGTTTCTGTCTGTACTTTGATTCTTGAAAAAAATTATGTAAACATTTATGTAAAAATATATGTTTTATTCTAAGCCTTTCAAAGTATTCAGAACATGAAAATCTTATAACAATGCCTATGTTGCTGTTATCAAATATAAGATGTGAAAAATGTAAAGGTCTTTAAAAAATTAATAAAACAATAACATGTTGCTTAAATCAATTATACTGATATAAATATAAAAATGTAAAATTTGCTATTGGATTAAATGACCTTTCCTATAGTGTATATAGATTACTGGTAGATTAAAAAATTTTTTAATCCATAAAAATAATTCTTTTTAAAAGAATTATTGTTTTATAAGACAAATCATTTTACTAGTTTTCTTTTCAAAATGTTACTAGACACTCTTGCTCTTTTTTTCCCTTCAGAAATATCTAAGTATGTACATTAAATTTCTAAAATCTCCCTTTAGAATTTCAACTGAAAAATATGGGTATAAATAAATTTGGGGGAAAATGTTAACTTTACAAAACTAAATCTTTTTGCTGTATTTTTAATTCCAAGTCTTCTTTTCTATTTTTATTTTATTTATATTCTTCCAGTTTTACTGAGATACAAATGACTTAAAGCACTGTATAAGTTTAAGATGTATAGCATAATAATTTTACTTACATGCATCATGAAATGATTACCACGATAAGTTTAGTGAACTATCATCTATGTAAGCACAAAATAAAAGAAAAATAAAAAAATATATTGTTTCCATGTGATAAGAACACTTATAATTTACTTTCTTAACTTTCATATATAACATACAACTGTGTTAATTATATTAATCTTGTTGTATATTACATCCCTACTACTTATTAACCTTCTAACTGGGAAGCTTATACCTTTTGACCACCTTCATCCAGTTCTCCTTCCCCCACACCACACCTCTGGTCTGATCTCCATTTCTATGAGTTTGTTTGTTTGTTTGCTGAAGTATAATTGACCTATAACATTATGTAAGTTCCTGGTACACAACATAGTGATTCAATATTCCTATACGTTAATAAATGATCACCAGGTTAAGTCTAGTTAAAACAATGTCACCATACAAAAATACTATATTATTACTAACTATATTCCAAATGCTGTGCATTTCATCTCCATGACTCATTTGTGTTGTAACTGGAAGTTTGTACCTCTTAATCTAGCTCACCTAACTCATTCATCCCTCTAACCCTTCTCTCTAACAATACCTGTTTTTTCTCTGTATCTTAGACTCTGTTTCTGTTTCTGTTTTTTATGTTTGTTCATTTGACTTATTTTCTATATTCCACATCTAAGTGAAATCATATGGTATTTGTCTTTCTCTGTCTGACTTATTACATGTAGCATAATACCCTCTAGGTCCATCCATGTTGTTCCAAATGACAAGATTTCATTCTTTTTTATGGATGAGTAGTATTCTTGTTTATATCTATGTATCTATGTATATCTCACATATTCTTTTATTGCTTGTCTTCCCAAAGCAGGACGCATAGGACAGGGAGCCTGATGTGGGGCTTGGATCACTCACTCCTTGGTGAGATCATCTGTTATTATGATTATCCTTCCCCTTTTGGTTTGCCTACCAAGGGGTTGTGGTTCTTGACCGTACTGTGTCTCCACCCCTTCTACCCATCTCATTGTGGACCTTTCTTTATGTCTTTAGTTGAGGAAAATCTGTTCTGCTGGTCTTGGTGTCATTCTCATTGATAGATGGAAAACATTTTCTGTTAGTCTTCAGGTTGTACTGATTGGTAGGTGCTCCGTAAGGGGTTGTAATTTTTGTGTACCAATGGGAGGAGGTGAGCTCAGTGTCTTCCTACTTTGCCATCTTGGTCACATCCCCTCTAATTCCAAATCTTTTTGTGTTTTTTTCTTTAGCCTTATTCATACAAGTTTTAACTATGTTTATTTCTAAGTATTATGATTTTTCATATTTGAATTATTTTTTAACTTAATAACTCAATAATCAGTCTACTAGTATTATACTGCCAGCATTACATAGGAGAAACACTAATCATGGTTTATAAATTATTGTTGATCTTCACTTGGGACCACACCATAGATGACCATGTGAGAAGCAGTTTGACCAAAAATTAAGGTTTGCAGTTCGGAAAGTTTCTGATTTGAAATACTTATTGGAAACCAGAGTTTGACTTTTTTACCTGTGAGTGTTGGGGGTGGCCTATTATTCTCTATCCCTAGTATCCATTTTTTCCTACCTTGGCATTCATATGTGCCTCCCAAACCTTCGTTTTGTCTTTTGTTATACTAGTGCTCATCTCTTTGAGATGCTTCTTGGGATACCCAAACAAATGTTTATGGCCTGCAGCCTCTTTAAAATCAGACAACCCAAACATGGTCTCTTAATTAGTGGAAATCCAGCCATCCATTTTCATTAGATATAATCATAAACACATTATACTCATACCATTTATTTAAGATATAACCATATGTGTGTTTTTTTGTGATTTTCTTTTTTGCCACCTATATAAATATTCTTAGATAAAACCTGCTTCTTTATATAGACTGCATACATTGCTGTAATTTTCTGAACACTGAAACAATTCCTGTAGTGTGGCTGATACTAAACGCTTGGAAGTTTGAAATTACACTTATTAGAAGTTGCCTAAATCTGTATTTTGACACATATTTCAAATCTTTTCTGCTTATTCATTCAATTTGTTGAGTGTCTGCTCTCTGCCAGAAGCCATACTTGGTATATTTGGTTTTCTCTGATTTTTTATTCAATTTGGAGTAATTATCTTGTCCTGGAGCTTCATCAATTTCATCGAGCTATTCTAATTGGTTGAAGTGAATAATCTTGTAAATTTAGTATCTTTTAATTTCAGTTTTATAATTTTCTTGCTTTTTGATTATGATTGTCATATTTGTTTACTCTTGTTTATATTTTAAAAATTTGTTCAGAATATCTCAATTCTTCTTTTCCCCCTATTTTATTAGCTTTTTATATCATTATTTACATTTTCTTGCATCTTTAGACTTTTTTCTAATTTGGTAATAATCCACATTAAATCTTTTCTTTAATAATAAAATAGGACATTGAATTTATCTGTCAGAACTGTGCTGTATTCATTTCCATACATTTTTGTATAAAACATTTTGTGTTTTTATTTTACAAAAAGCCTGCAATTTTTTTCTTATATTTTTGTTACAAATTTAATATATATTCATTTTATATTCTCAAATGAAACAGTCATGTTTAAGGAAGCAAAAAACTTTATGCAGAGTCTGTGAGTCTTCTGGCATTTAATAATAACAGTAGTCATAATTCAAATATTTTAAAACATTAAAATTGAGATATAGATATTTAGCAATGGAATAAATCTAACCTAAATTTCATTTTTCAAAATTCTATCCTCTTACATTGATTTATCTTGTCTAATTGTGTAATATGTTAGTGAGGGTTAAGGACATGCTACCCCAAAATATGGCATTTTGGCATATTGAATATTTTAAGCTGAAGGAGTTTGAGAAAACAACAGAAGCAGGAAGATTACTCTGACCTTCCCTACACACACATCCCTAAAGTAGGTCATAAAACTATCATGTGAGAGGTGTCCTCCCTATACTGGGAAGAAAGGAGCATCCTTATCTCTAAAGACATCTGAAAAAATAGACACTGCTAAGTTTTTTTTAGTTTACTACACTTACTTATACTTTGACCTATCACAGACTGTTCACTCCTCACCAAACCTGGTATTAATACTCAGGTTTAACTGTTTCTTCAGGTCTTCATTTCCTTATGAAGCTTCCTGTGTCATGTAAAACTTATATTAAATCAAATTGTATTCTTTTTTTTTCTGTTACTTTGTCTCTGACAGTTTAATTTTCAGACCCAGCCAGGGGCCCTAAGAGGGCTGAGAAAAATGTTTTCTTCCCCAATACTATGAAAGCAAAAAATTAAGCTTTATTTATCGTTTTTATTCTCCAAGACTTGCGTAGTTACAGGCACATAAGTTTACATAAAAGTTTAATTAAACACAAAAAAACAACCAATAGACAAGTCAACTTCAGAAACCTGTGTAACCTTTGGAAAACTTTTTCTCTAGTAGTTGCTGTTACAAGTAATCAAAACTCAAATTAGTTTGAGAAAATAGAATGAGGTTATGGGTAGGGTCTGCGGGTTGAACAGGTCATCTGCAACCATGCCAGGATCACAAAAAATGCTATCAGGATCCTTTCATTTTCATTCCATCTTTTAAGTCTTCTTTCTTGTGCATTGGCTTTGTTCTTCTTAAGGATCTCTCCCCATGCTGGGAAATACAGCTATGGCAGCTATAATCATAGGTGACGTACCAGACAGCAATCCCAGTAAATTAAGGCTTATCTCTCCAAGTAAAGCCACCAGAAGGGCTCAAATCAACCCATTTGTGACTCAGTTCCTGAGGATGGGAAGATGAGATGTTCTGAGATTCCACTCCAAAGGCGTGTTCACACCCCATTAACCAGGTGAATATGGAGCAGCTGCCTTTCACCATCACCAAGGTTTATGCTCAACAGGTTGTAGAATCTGTCTTAGAAGAAAAGGGAATAAATATTGGGTCAGGCAAAAGGTAAGATAGATTTGCTAAATCTTTTCTTTTATAGTTTGAATGTTCTATAATTTGTTGTGACATGGTTGCCTGATGTTAGTCCACAGCTCTGAGCTCCCTGGACAGCTCTTTACTCTTTAGCCAAACTTCAGCTCAAGTCCTATAGCTTCTCAGAATGGGGCAGGAGGGGGATACATTCCGCTCCAGACAGCTTAGGGAAAATTAGAAGCAAAAGACAGATCTGAAATGCTGTCTGACAGTCTATTTTTAATAGAAGAGAGCAATTTTCCCCTCTCAGAGGATGGCTCTTCACATGAAGAGCCAAAAAAAAAAAATACCAGAGGATGGTATTTATTTTTGAGGTGATTGCTGATTAATTACTCACATTTACATAAAATTGATCTCTTTTCTAACAATTTAGCCAGCTTCCAGCCGTTTCCGTTTTCCCTCCCCAACAGTCTGGCACAACACTCTTTATCTTAAAATGAACAGAACTACTTTACTAATGCATGGATTCTGAAAATATTCACTTAAACAAAACAGAATCAAGGTCTTATGCAAATCTATAAATCATTATTTTTTGTGATAATTTTATAATTGAGAAGTTCAAGACCAAAAATCAAATGAAACTATAAATGTGACCAATAGTTGACAAAACAACCCAAAACCCCAGAACAACGAAACACTTCTGTAACCATTACAAATGGTTAAATGAGCTCCCATACCCATTCAACTGCTCATGCAGTCTATAAAAAGAGCCCCAGTGTGCCACAAAGTGTGTACTGAGTTTCCAGACTGCATAAGAAAATAAATCGTTATACTTGGAATTAATTTAACCTAAAATTAATGTATGAGTTAGAAAAACTTGAAATACATAATTGACCATAATTTTGTTTTGCTTCTTAGAATTTAAAAGGGCAACTTGTGTATGATTTGATGGCATAGGTCTCTTAAGAAAGCCTTCTAGTTAACTTGGATTGATACTGCCTTTGTCTTTTGTTCAGGAGTAGAATTGCTGGATTGTATGGGACTTCTATTTTTAATTTTTTGAGGAAGATCCATACTATTTTATATAGTGACTGTACCAACTTAAAGCCCCACCAATGGTGCATGAGGGTTCCGTTTTCTCCACATCCTCACCAACACTCATGATTTCTTGCCTCTTTGATAATAGCCATTCTAACAGGTGTGAGGTGGTAGCTCCTTGTGTTTCTGGTTTGGATTTCCCTGATGATTAGTCATGTCAAGCATCTTATCATGTGCCTGTTGGTCATCAACATGTCTTCTTTGGAAAAATGCCTATCCAAGTCCTCTGCCCATTTTTAATCCATTAGTTTGTTCTTTTGATATTGAGTTGTAGGAGTTTGTTATATATTTTGGATATTAACCTCTGATTGAGCATATTGTTTGCACATATCTTCAACTACTCAGTAGGTTGCCTTTTCATTCTGTTGATGGTCTCCTACTCTCTGCAAAAGCTTTTAGGTTTGATTAAGTGCCAGTTGTATATTTTTGCATTTGCTTCCATTGCTTGAAGAGACAGATACAAAAAATTTTGCCTAGACCAGTGTCAAAGAGCATATGCAAATGCTTTCTTCTAGAAGTTTTATGGTTTCAGGTCTTACATTTAGGTTCTTAATTCATTTTGAGTTTATTTTTTGTATACAGTATGGGAAAATGTTCTAGTTTTATTCTTTTACATGTAGCTGTTCAGTTTTCCCAACACTATTTACTTTAGAGACTCTCTTTTTTGCATTATGCATTCTGGCCTCCTTTATTGTAAATTAATAGACCATATATGCATGTGTTTATTTCTGGCCTCTCTATTCTATTCCATTGATCTATGTGTCTGCCTTTGTGCCATTACCGTACTGTTTTGATTACTGTAGCTTTGTGGTATAATTTGAAATCAGATAATGTGGCTACAGCTTAGTTCTCTTTTGTAAAGATTGCTGTGGCTTTTCAGTGTCTTTTTTGGTTCCATGCACATTTTAAGATTGTTTCTAGTTCTGTGAAAAATGTTATAGTTATTTTGATAGAGATTGCACTGAATCTGTAAATGCTTTGGGTAGTGTGGATATTTAAACAATATTAATTTTCCAATCCACAAACATGGATTATCTTCAGTTTCCTTCATCAATGTCTTACAATTTTCTTATAATTTTCACCTAGTTGCTTAAATTAACTCCTAGGTATTTTATTCTTTTTTATTTGATTATAAATTGGATTAGGGGTTCTCTTTATGATACTTTGTTCTTAGTGTATAGAAATACAACAGGTTTCTGTATATTAATCTTGTATCCTGCAAATTTACTAAATTCATTTATTAGTTCAAATAGTACTTTTTAAAAAACATCTTTATTGGAGTATAATTGCTTTACAATGGTGTGATAGTTTCTACTTTATAACAAAGTGAATCAGCTATACATATATCCCCATATCTTCAAATAGTACTTTGGTTGACTCTTTAGGACTTTCTATATACAGTATCATGTCATCTGCAAACAATAACAATTTTACTTCTTACCTTCAAATTTGGATTCCTTTTATTTCTCATTCTTGTCTGATTGCTGTGGCTAGGACTTCCAATACTATGTTAAATAGAAAAGAAGTGGTAAGAGTGGGCATTTTTATCTTACATCTGATCTTAGAGGAAAAGCTTTCAACTTTTCACCATTGAGTATGATGTTCACTATGGGCTTTTCATAAGGGCTTTATTATGTTAAGGTATATTCCCCCATACAAACCCTGTTGAGAGTTTTTATCATGAATGAATGTTGAATTTTGTCAAATTCTTTCCCAGCATTTATTGAGATGATCATGTTTTTTTCATCCTTCTTCTTGTTAACATGATGTATCACATTAATTTTTGTGTGGCAATTGAACCATCCTTGCATCCCTGGAATAAATCCCATTTGATCATGTTGTATGATCCTTTTTGTACTGTTGAATTTTGCTTGATAATATTTTGTTGAGGATTTTTGCATCTATATTTATGAGAGATTTCTGGTGTGTAGTTTTCTTTTTTTATAGTGTCCTTGTCTGGTTTTAGTATCATGGTAATGCTGGCCTCATAGAATGAGTTTGGAAGTGATCCCTTCTCTTCAATATTTTTTGGAATAGTTGGAGAACAATAGATGTTAACTCCTCTTTAAATGTTTAGTAACATTCTTCTGTGAAGCCTCCTCATCATGTACTTTTGTTTGTTGAGAGATTTTAAATTACTGATTCAATTTCAATACTAGTAATTAGTCTGTTCAGATATTCTATTTCTTCCTGATTCAGTCTTGGTATATTGTATGTTTCTTGGAATTTATGCATTTCCCCTAGTATGTCCAATTTTTTGGCATGTAACCATCTGTAGTATTCTCTTATGATAATTTGTATTTCTGGAATATTTGTTGTAACCTTCTCTTTCTTTTTTTTTTTTTTTTTTTTTTTTTGTGATACACGGGCCTCTCACTGTTGTGGCCTCTCCCATTGCGGATCACAGGCTCCGGACGCGCAGGCTCAGCGGCCATGGCTCACGGGCCTAGCCGCTCTGTGGCATGTGAGATCTTTCCAGACCGGGGCACGAACCTGTGTCCCCTGCATCAGCAGGTGGACTCTCAACCACTGCGTCACCAGGGAAGCCCCTTCTCTTTCCTTGTTGATTTTGTTTATTTGAGCCCCCTCTCCTTTTTGCTTAGTGAGCCTGCCTAAATATTTATCAATTTTGCTTATCGTTTTATAAAACCAGCTCTTTCTTTCATTGATCTTTTTTCCTTTGGTCTCTATTCTGTTGCTAGCACTGGGGAGGGGCTTCAAATAAAGATTATCATTAGCAGAGAGGTTTGACTGCACAGAGACCATAATAAATCAATTGATTGCAGACTCATATCAAAACCGTTTCAGTGAGTGGCAAGTGACAATTAAGCTGCATCTAGTGAAAGGCTTTAAGTCAGAATTCAACTTATTTTAGTCCGTGTGTGGCCTGCCCATTATTTTATTTACCACTTCCGTCTGTGCCTCTTTCCCGCACTGTGCACTTGTTTTGGTAAGTCAGAGTTTTGGTAAGCCCACAAGCTAACCCTAGCCAAAATGAGTAAAATACAAACATAGCTGGAGAGCTTCTTTGAAAAGGGGGAAAGACCCAATAATGAGACAGCAGAAGACTCTAAGACTGCCAGCAAAAAGAAAGCTGCATTTAAAAGAAAATACCAAGAGTCCTACTTCAATTACGGGTTCATTGCAACAGGTGATTCACATCTCCAAGCCTGCTTTGTATAATATGTGGCAACTGGCTATCCAACGAAGCCATGAAAACTTCAAAACTGCTCCACCACATGGAGACCAAGCACCCTGCATTAAAAGAAGCCTTTGGAGTTTTTCAAAAGAAAAATAATGTGAACACGAAGAATAGAAGCAATTATTGAAGACCACCACTTCATCAAATGTGTCACTGAAGAGCATCATTCTTAGTGGCTAACTGCATTGCTAAAGCTAAGAAGCGCTTTACTTTTGGTGAGAGTTGATCCTGCCTTCTGCTAAGGACATTTGTCATGAACTTTTAGGAGAGGCTGCAGTTCAAATGGTGGCACGTTCTTCTTTCGGCTTAGCACCATAACTTGACGAATTGATAAAATAGCAGAGGACATTGAGGCACAATTTTTAGAAATGATTTATGAATCACCGTGGTACGCAGTACAGGTTGATGAGTCTATTGATGTTGACATCAAGGCAACAATGCTTGTTTTTATGTGATATATTTTTCGGGAGGATGTGCATGAGGATATGTTATGCGAACTTTTGTTGTCAACCAACACCACAGCTGCGGAACTATTCAAGTTTTTGAATGATTACATATCAGGAAAACTGAACTAGTCATTTTATGTCAGTATATGCATGGACAGAGCAGCTGCCATGACTGACGGCTTTCTGGTTTCACTACACAGGTCAAAGAGGTCATTTCTGAATGTGAGTCTATGCACTGTTTCATCGATAGAAAAATGCTGGCTAGCCAAAAAATGTCACCTGAATTTAACAACGTTTTGTAGGATGTGATTAAAATTATCACATTAAAGTACATGCCCTTAACTCATGTCTGTTCACTCAGCTCTTTAAGGAGATGGACACAGAGCACACATGTCTTCTCTTATACACAGAAGTGAGATGGCTTTCTAAAGGTAGATCACTGACCTGAGTTTCTGAGTTATGAGAGCTGCTCCAGAGATTTCTTTTCAAAAAACAGTAACCACTGGCAACACATTTCAGCGAAAGAGAATGGATCTCAAAACTTGCTTACTTGTGTGACATATTCAACCTGCTCAATGAGCTCAATCTGTCACTTCAGGGGAGAATGATAACTGTGTTCAAGTCAGCAGATAAAGTGGCTGCATTCAAAGCCAAACTGGAATTATGGGGGCAACAAGTGAACATTGGGATTTTTGACATATTTCAAACATTAGCAAGAGATTTTGAAAGAGACTGAGCCAAGGCCTTCTTTCTCACAGCTGGTGCATGATCATCTATCTCAGCTTTCAAAAGAGCTTGAGCATTACTTCCCAACTACAAAAGACCTCCAAACTGGGAAGGCATGGATCCATGACCCATTTGTGAATAAGCCAGCTGAATCAACTTTGTCTGTGCTAAAGAGGATCAACTGCTTGAGATTGCAAATAATGGTGGCCTTAAAAGTATGTTTGAGACAACTTCAAATCTCCATGTCTGGATTAAAGTCAAGGCAGAATATCCTGAGATTGCATTGCACAAAAGCACTGAAAAGTCTTCTTTCATTTTGAACATCCTAGCTTTGTGAAGCAGGGTTTTCTGCAGTGACAGCAACCAAAATGAGATTATGGAGTAGACTGGACATAAGCAACATGCTTTGGGTGTCACTGTCTCCCATCACCCCCTGATAGGACCATCTAGTTGCAGGAAAACAAGCTCAGGGCTCCCACTGATTCTGCATTATGGTGAGCTGTACAATTATTTCATTATAAATTACAATGTAATAATAATAGAAATAAAGTGCACAATAAATGTAATGCACTTCAGTCATCCCCAAACCATATCCCCCCCACCCCACCCCCGGTCCATGGAAAAATTGTCTTCCACGAAACTGGTCCCTGGTGCCAAAAAGCTTGGGAACCACTGATTTAAGGTCACTGTTTCCTCATTGATTTTCTGTCTGAATGATCTATCCATTGATGTACATAGGGTAATAAAGTCCCCTTCTATAATTCTACTACTGTCAATTTCTCCATTTTGTCTATTAATATTTGCTTTATATATTTATGTGCTCCTAAATTAGGTGCATACATGTTTATGAATGTTATATCATCTTCTTGGATTGACTCCTTTATCATTAATATAATGCTCTTCATTATCTTTTATTATAGACTTTATTTTACAGTCAATTTTGTCTGATATGAGTATTGTTATCCCCGCTTTCTTTTATTTATCTTTGCATGAAAGATATCTTTATCTTTTTTTCCATCACTTCACTTTCATTCTGTGAGTGTCTTTAGCTCTGGAGTCTCTTGCAGGCAGCATGTAGATGAGTCTTTTTCATTATTCAATCAGCCACCCCGTGTGTCTAAAATAAAAATTGGAGCAGTTAGTCCATTTACATTTTCTTTTAATTAAAGAATACTTGATTTACAACATTGTGTCCATTTCAGGTAAATAGCAAAATGATTCAGTTATACATATATTACATATATACATGTATATATTCTTTTACAGATTCTTTTCCATTATAGGTTATGACAAGATATTGAATATAGTTCCCTATGTTATACAGCAATTCCTTGTTGTTTAATTATATTATATATAGTAGTGTGTATCTGTTATTCCCCAAATTCTAATTTATTCCCTCCCTTCACCTTTAGTACCATAACATTGTTTCTATGCCTGTAAGTCTCTTTCTGTTCTGTAAGTAATTTCATTTGAATCCTTTTAAAGATTCCACAGATAAGTGATATGATATTTGTCTTCTCTGTCTGTCTGACTTACTTCACTTTGTATGATAATCTCTAGGTCCATCCATGTTGCTTCAAATAGCATTATTTCATTCTCTTTTATGGCTGAGTAATATTCCATTGTATATAAATACCAAATCTTTATGCATTCATAATTTGATAGACATTTATTTTTTTCCATGTCTTGGCTGTTGTAAATACTGCTGCTATGAACATTGGAGTGCATGTACCTTTTTGAATTAGAGATTTTGTGTAATGTCTCCAGCATTTATTATTTGCAGACATTTTGATGATGGCAATTCTGACACGTGTGAGGTGATACCTCACTGTAGTTTTGATTTGCATTTCTCCAATATTTAGTGATGTGGAGCATCTTTTTGTGTGCCTGTTGGCCATCTGTATGTCTTCTTTGGAGAAATGTCTATTTAGGTCTTCTGCCCATTTATTGATTGGGTTGTTTGTTTTTTGATCTTTAGTTGTATGAGCTGTTTCCATATTTTGGAAATTAAGCCCTTTTCAGCCTCATCATTTGCAAATATTTTCTCCCAGTCTGTAAGTTATCTCTTCATTTTGTTTATGGTTTCATTTGCTGTGCAAAAGCTTATAAGTTTGATCAGGTCCCATTTGTTTATTTTTGCTTTAATTTATTTTGCCTTGAGAAACTGACCTATCACTATGATTTATAGCAGAAGATGTTTTGTCTATGCCTTTTGCCTATGTTTTGCCTTCTAGGAGTTTTATGGTGTCTTGTCATATTTAGGTCTTTAAGCCATTTTAAGTTTATTTTTGTGCATGGTGTGAGGGAGTGCTATAACTTCATTGATTTACATGTAGCTGTCCAGATTCATCAGCACCATTTGGTGAAGAGGCTGTTTTTCTCTGCTATATATTCTTGACTTCTGTGTCATGGATGCATAGACCATAGGTGTGTGGTTTATTTCTTGGCTCCCTATTCTGTTCCATTGATCCGTATGTCTATTTTTGTGCCAATACCACACTGTTTTAATTACTGTAGCTTTGTAGTATTGTCTGAAGTTTGGAAAGCTGTGCCTCCAGTTTTGTTCTTTTTCATCAGGGTTGCTGGGCAATTCTGGGCCTTTTGGGGTTCCATATAAATTTTAGGATTATTTCTCTAGTTCAGTGAAAATTGTCATTGGTAATTGTATAGTGATTGCATTAAATCTGTAGATTGCTTTGGGGAGTATGGCCATTTTTAAGTCTCCCAATCCAAGAGTATGGAATATCTTTCCACTTTTTGAATCATCTCAAAATACCTTTATCAATGCTTTATAGTTTGCAGCAAATAAGTAATTCACCTCCTTGGTCAGATTTATTCCTAGGTTATTTTATTTTTGATTCAATTTTAAATGGGATTGTTTTCTTATTTTCTCTTTCTGATATTTCATTGTTAGTTAATGAAATACAAGAGATTTCCCTATGTTAATCTTGTATCCTTTTACCTTGCTGAATTTTCCTCAGTTCTAATAGTTTTTGTGTGGAGTCTTTAGTGTTTTCTATATAAAGTATCATTTCATTTGCATTTAATGACAATTTTACCTCTTCCCTTCCAAATTGGATATATTTTATTTCATTTTCTTGTCTGATTGCTGTGGTTAGGACTTCCAGCACTAAGTTAAATAAAAGTGGAGAGAGTGGGCATCCTTGTCTTATTCCAGAGTTTAGTAGGAAAGCTTTCAGCTTTTCACTGTTGAGTATTATTTTGTCTGAAGCTTTGTCATAGATGGCTTTTATTATGTGGAGATATGATCTCTCTATACCCTCCTTAGTGAGAGTTTTTATCGTGAATCAATGTTGAATTTTATCAAATGCTTTTTCTGCTTCTATTGAGATGATCATGCAGTTTTTGTGTTTTCATTTGTTGATGTGGTGTATCACACTGATTCAACATTTGCGTATGTTGAACCATCCTTGTGCCATGGCATGAATCCAACCTGATCATGGTGTGATCCTTTTTATGTGTTGTTGGATTTTGTGCATTAGTATTTTGCTGAAGATTTTTTCATCTAAATTCATCATAGTTATTGATTTGTAATTTTCTGTTTTCGTAGTGTCTTTGGTTTTGGTAACAGGGTGATGGTTGCTTCCTAGGATGCCTTTGGGGGTATTCCATAGACTTTAATTTTTGGAAGTGTTTGAGAAGAATCAGTAAAGGTTCTTCTTTGTATGTTTGGTAAAATTTCTCAGTGAAGCTATCCAATCGTGGATTTTCGTTTGCAGGGAGTGTTTTTCTTTTCTTTTTTAAATATCTTTATTGGAGTATAATTGCGTGGTTGTTAGTTTCTGCTTTATAACAAAGTGAATCAGCTCTACATATACATATATCCTCATATTGCCTCCCTCTTGCGTCTCCCTCTCACCATCCCTATCCCACCATTCTAGGTGGTCAGAAAGCACCGAGCTGATCTCCCTGTGCTATGCGGCTGCTTCCCACTAGCTATCTTTTTTACATTTGGTAGTATATATAACTCCAAGCCACTCTCTCACTTCGTCCCAGCTTACCCTTTCCCCTCCCTGTGTCCTCAAGTCCATTCTCTACGTCTGCATCTTTATTCCTGTCCTGCCCCTACGTTCTTCAGAACAATTTCCTTTTTTTTTTAAGATTCCATATATACCTGTTAGAATACAATATTTGTTTTTGCTCTTTCTGACGTACTTCACTCTGTATGACAGACTCTAGGTCCATCCAACTCACTACAAATGACTCCATTTTGTTTCTTTTTATGGCTGAGTAATATGACATTTTATATATGTGCCACATCTTCTTTATCCATTCATCTGTCAATGGACACTTAGGTTGCTTTCATATCCTGGCTATTGTAAATAGAGCTGCAATGAACATTGTGGTATATGACTCTTTTTGAAATATGGTTTTCTCAGAGTATATGCCCAGTAGTGGGATTGCTGGGTTGTATGGTAGTTCTATTTTCAGAGACTTAAGGAACCTCCATACTGTTCTCCATAGTGGCTGTATCAATTAACATTCCCACCAGCAGTGCAAGAGAGTGCCCTTTTCTCCACACCCTCAACAGCATTTATTGTTTGTAGGTTTTTGATGATGACCATTCTGACTGCTGTGAGGTGATACCTCATTGTAGTTTTGATTTGCATTTCTCTAATGATATCTGATGTTGAGCATTCTTTCATGTGTTGGTTGGCAACCTGTATATATTCTTTGGAAAAATGTCTATATAGATCTGCCCATTTTGGTTTGGGTTGTTTGTGTTTTTGATATTGAGATGCATGAACTGCGTGTATATTTTGGAGATTATTCCTTTGTCAGTTGCTTCATTTGAAAATATTTTCTCCCATTCTGAGGGCTGTTTTTCATCTTGTTTACTGTTTCCTTTGCTGTGCCAAAGATTTTAAGTTTCATTAGGTCGCATTTTTTAATTTTTGTTTGAATTTCCATTTCTCTAGCAGGTGATTCAAAAAGGATATCACTATGATTTATGTCATAAAGGGTTCTGCCTATGTTTTACTTTAAGAGTTTTATAGTGTCTGGCCTTACATTTAGGTCTTTAATCCATTTTTGGTTTATATTTTTGTATGGTGTTAGGGAGTGTTGTAGCTTCATTCTTTCACATGTAGCTTCCAGTTTTCCCAGCACCACTTATTGAAGAGGCTGTCTTTCCTCCATTGTATATTATTGACTCCTTTACCAAAAATAAGGTGACCATATTTGCGTGGGTTTATCTCTGGTCTTTCTATCCTGTTCCATTGATCTATATTTCTGTATTTGTGCCAGTACCATACTGTCTTCATTACTGTAGCTTTGTAGTATAGTCTGAAGACAGGAAGCCTGATTCCTCCAGCTCCATTTCTCTTTCTCAATATTGCTTTAGCTATTCAGAATCTTTTGTGTTTCCATATAAATTTTGAAATTTTTTGTTCTATTTCTGTGAAAAATTCCATTGGTAGTTTGACAGGGATTGCATTGAATCTGTAGATTGCTTTGGGTAGTAGAGTCATTTTCACAATGTTGATTCTTCCAATCCAAGAACATGGTATATCTCTCCATCTGTTTTTATCATCTTTAATTTTTTTCATCAATGTCTTATAGTTTTCTGCATACAGGTGTTTTGTCTCCTTGGGTAGGTTTATTACTAGGTATTTTACTTTTTTTGTTGCAATGGTAAATGGAAGTACTTCCTTAATTTCTCTTTCAGATTTTTCATCATTAGTGTAAAGGAATGTAAGAGATTTCTATGTATTAATTTTGTATCCTGCTACTTTACCAAATTCGTTGATTAGTTCTAGTATTATCTTGTAGCATCTTAGGATTCTATATGTATAGTATCATGTCATCTGCATCTTTGTCAGGCTGCTTCGAAAGATATTCAGGATGCAGTGTCCTTCCATGGGAGGTGCGGAGGAGGCAGGAGTGCAGGAGTCCTGAAAAGCTCACCAACGTGAAGGCAGTACATGGACTCCGTTTTCATGGCAAATGCTGTGCGCCTAATATTGTGGATGCAATACATAGACCTTACTATGAACCTGGCTGGCAGTGTCGTTTTCCCTTTAGGTATTGGAGCCTTTGTGAGGCCTCATACAAGGAACTGGAAGCACCCTATTGTTCTCAGGTAAATGGGCTTTTCCTAGGAGGAGAATTCTAGCACGTACGACAGCCAGTAGCACTATATTTCTGGCAGCTTTGAGGCTGCACCTGTCCTTGTTATAGCTGGGAAGTGCTACCATGCACATACATTGCCAATCCAGAAGTTCCAAACTGCCCAAGTACGTTTAGTTTCCAGCGAGTGAAAAGAGACAGAAGGAGCACTCTGGCCACTTCCCGGATTGTTTTTGAACCAGGGAGTTGTGCAATGTGTGAATGGTCTATGGGACTTAAGGCTTTAGGTAGGTTACGACATGTCCTTGCACCTTCTCTAAGCGTAGTAGTGTTCAGGGGAATCTATACATTTTCAAGACTGCATGGAATGTCTAGTGTCAGCGTGGCATAGAGAGAGGTCAGGTAAGTAAGTGCACACAGAACAGACACTAAGAAAAAAGTGTTTTCATTGCAGCTCACGCTCTGCACTGAGAGCCACTGACATTACACCTAAGACTAGTTAGAGCTGTGTTCCGGGGGTCTGTTGAATGTTTTGGCCATCTAGATATCTGGAGAAGAAAGTAGAGGGTTGCCTTTCACTCTGCTTTCAAAGAGGTGATCTGGAGGCCTTAGGTAGTGTAGTGCTGCACAGTCAGCCAAGAAGAGTGAGCCTGTACAGAGTGTTGTTCCCTGGGACATAGTGAGAACGCAGGTGCCATAGGAAAAGCATACTAGAGATCCAGCACTACTTCTCCAAAACTCAATGGAAAACCTCTGAACGCCTCAATTCGTGAATGGAACATCTGAGCGATACTTTGAACCTTGTGGAGAGGTCTCGCTTTCCCTTTGGCGATGAGGGTTCTTGGATGCCTCCTGGAAGGACAGGGCACACTCTGTTTTTCCAGGAACTCTCTCTTCTCCACAAAGGCATTCTAGCTGTGAAGGGAAGACAGGCAACAACACTGTTTTTCAGTAAACTTTGACGCCGCAAGTATCTTGCTCTCCAGTGGGGAAAATAGTGCTTTTCTCACTAGGTTACCAATATCAAAGTTGCATACAGCATATTACGTGCAGTTATTGATAAAGGCAAAGAGTCGCAAGCAGCACCCTGTCCTTCCCTGTTCAAATTTCATCCCAAGGCAGTTCTGCTTGGGGCGAGTGGCATGACGTACTTACTGCCTTGGGTTAGGCCTCAACACCCGTACACCTTATAAAAGGCTAGTTGGTGTTTCAGGGGAAAACTGTGCCTTTGTCAGGCTGCTTCGAAAGTCAACTGTCTGCTTGGCATAGGGAGACGGAAAGTAAGTGTTCCCAATGTAAAGCGTAAAGAGAGTGTTTCTACATTGCAACCCTGGTTCAGTGCTGGGAGCCCCTGGCTGTACACCTAAAAGACCTGCTGGACCTGTGTTTGGGTGGACTTTAGAAAGCTGGGACATCGAGCTATCCAACGAAGAAAGCAGTGTGTCACCTTTCATGCCGCATTTCAAGAGATGATTCGGAGGCCCCAGAGCCCTGAAGGTTGTGAAGTCTCCCAGAAAGAGATATTCAGGACGCAGTGTCCTTCCAAGGGAGGTGCGGAGGACGCAGGAGTCCAGGAGTCCTGAAAAGCTCACTAACATGAAGGCACTACATGGACTACGTTTTCATGGCAAATGCTGTGCCCCTAATATTGTGCATGCAATACATGGACCTTAGTATGAGCCTGGCTGGCAGAGTCTTTTTCCCTTTAGGTATTGGCGTCTATGGGATGCCTCAAGCAAGGAACTGGAAGCACCCTATTGTTCTCAAGTAAACACCCTTTTCCTAAGAGGAGCATTCCAGCACGTAAGACTGGCAGTAGCACTATATTTCAGGCAGCTTTGGGGCGTAAGCAGTCCTTCTTTATAGCTGGGAAGTGCTACCATGTGCATACATTCCCAATCCGAAAGTTCAAAACTGCACAAGTACGTTTAGTTTCCAGCGACTGAAAAGAGCACTGTGGAAACTTCCCGGATTATTTTTGAACCAGGGAGTTGTGCAACGAGTGAATGATCTACGGGACTTAAGGCTTTAGGTAAGTTACGACGTGTCCTCACTACTTCTCTAAGCGCGGTAGTGTACAGGGGAGTCTATACATTTTCAAGACGGCATGGAATGTCCAGTTTCTGCCTGGTGTAGAGAGGGGTCAGGTAAGTAAGTGTACCAACAATGGACACTAAGAAAAGAATGTTTTCATTGCGGCTCACGCTCTGCACTGAGAGCCAGTGACATTATACCTAAGACTAACTAGATCTGTGTTCAGGGGGTCTGTTGAAGGTTTTGGCCATCTAGATATCTGAAGAATAAAGCAGAGGGTTGCCTTTCATTCTGCTTTCAATGAGGTGATCTGGTGGCATTAGGTAGCGTGTTAGTAATCTTCACAACCATTTCAGCTGGGTAAACTGAGTCAGGAAGATCAAAATAATTGAATGAATGAGTAAAAAGATCACTATCTTTAACGTATCTGGGACAGTCATAGTGTAACCAAGTTTCAATCCACAATCATTTATTTACAATTCTGAAAACTTCCACAGAATTACAAATGGGACAATAGTAGTAAATTACTATTTAGATAAAGAAAAAATACAAGTTAGCACAACCTAGTTTACAAACTTACAATTAGGCACATTCAATTTGGTGCTAAGTCATAAAATATTCTTTTGCAATTTATGAAAAATATCCAATAGGCATGTAATGGCCAAAAAGTACTAATGATACAAATATCTATAGACATGACAGTGTACAAATTGTGACATAAATCTATCAGAAACTAGGAAATCTATGTTGGTCCTATAGTTCCAGCTTGCTAAAAGATACAGGCTTTGGGTGGGAACACAAAAAAATCCAGACCTGGCCATAACAGGGTTGGCAGAAAGTATGGGAACTAGCAAAGAGTAGGCCTCTGGATGGGAGTGGGTCCAACATGAGATAAAACTATGCCTTAATGGGTATGTAGTATGCTGAGATGGAAAATAAAGGAGAAAGGGATATTTGGAGAATCAGACAGCTAAGTATTTGACACTAAAAAAATATACCAGTATCCCATGCAAGCGTTTGAAGGATTCCAGTGTTTAATTAAATCACAATGTGACAATGGGAAGAATTAAGGACAGCCTCAGGGGTAGATGAACTGGGGATGTTACACCAAGACATGTCTCAGTTAACCTGATGGGTTCAAAATTCAGGAAGTGGGTATACGGGACAAGAAAATACCCTAACTATAAGAAAAAACGTTTAGGTCAGGGTAGGGCCTGATGTTGCTAAGTGTTGAAAAAGAGCTCTTTAGTTTCTTCCTCCTCCATGTACGATTCTTTTAGAGGTTAAGATGATGCTGAGCTTGCAAACTAAAATTAAATGGCTGGAACTAGAGAGAGAAAATAAGTTACATAGGCTCGGAAACAGGAAAAGCCTAACTAAGGAATTATAAAGGGCGTACTGCTGCTTCCTAACAGGTGTCATTTGAGAGATCTACCTCTGTACATTCAAAGGATTTATTTTGAGACTTTGCTTATATGTGCAGTAAATGCTTTAATACCCTAAGATCTTCCTTTCCTTCATCTCATACCCCATTAAGCCCGCTTCAGTTTATCTCCTGAATTTCTTCTGAATCTGTCAACTCTTCCTCAACATCCTAATACTGAACTTGACTGACTATTGAAATTAGGTCCTAATTAGTGTCCATATTTCTTGTTTCCTTCCAATCCATTTTTCACACAAGAAACCTAAAAAGCAAGTTGGAACATTGCTCATAAACATCGCTCAAAAACATTGTTTTGAGAAGAGAAAACAAACCGTTGGCCTTTAAGACTGTGCGTGGTCTAGAATCCTCTCTGCTTCTCTGGCCCCATCTTGTGCCACTTTTGCCCTCACTTTCTATGCTTCAGATACACTGAATTAACCTTAGTTCTAACTCATCTTACAGAAGTCAGTTCAGATATTATTTTTCACTGTGATTCCTAGCATTAAGGAATTTTATTATCAGGTTTTGTATGAGGACTGAAAATAAACTGTGAAGTGGAAGAATTGAGTTTAAACTATTTCAGTCAACACGCATGTATTAATGATACCTTAGTAGTCAACAGCGGGCTAGGTTTTATCAGGGATGCAGAAGTTCTGGCCAGCTCTCGTTTTAGATATCCCTTATTTGTTGAGACCTTTACATTGTTTTGTTGCCTTTTATCTGTTTTCAAGATGGGACAACAGGAACAAGGGAAGTATAGGTTATTACTAGGTGGGGTTGAATAAGTGGAGCAGCAAAATGCAAAGCAGAAAGAAGAGGGACCTACCCTAGAGGGATATGATTTCCATTTTCAAGGCGCTTTCATCCTATGCAGGGAGACAGCCTAACATAAAATTTGCCTAACAAAAAATATATTAACAGGTGGGAAGACTATCTCCCAGTTGAACAGCGGATGCCTGGGACTTGTTTCATTGCTTTCAAAGTTCCTTTAAAAAAGGTAAGCAAAAGTTAATACCGTATTCTTCCAGAAATCTGAATTCACCATATACAGCCCTGGCTTTCAACTCCATCATACTCCATTATCCCTTTTTATAACAAATACTTTTCAATACTTCCTTTACTATCCAGAAATGGAATTCATAGATAAATACAACCTACTTTTTTGATTAATTATAAAACAACAACAACAATGTACTGCCCTAACTATAAATAAAGAGTAAAGTAATTTATAAGAAAGTAATATGTATCTCAGTATGTAAATGTTTGGGGATGACCATACTAGAAATAAGAAATAGTCAGTTACTTGTACCATGAATGCAATAAACTATGGACTTTGAATGATAATGATGTGTCAGCGTTGGTTCATGAATTCTAACAAATGAAGCACACTGGTATGGCATGTTTATCATGGGGAAGGCTGTGAGGGATGTAGGAGAGAGGGTATAAGTGGGAACTCAGTACATTTTGCTCACTTTTGCTGTGAATCTCAAACTGCTCTAAAACTAGTCTAATTTAAAAAACACTGTGTGTTGCTGACACTTGAATAACCAAACAGATCAACGGAACAGAGTACATAAATAAGCCAAATACATAAAAGAATATTTATCAGTGAAAGCCATCCTTTATATATGTAGATATTCAAGAAGTATTTATTTTTGTGTCTATTTTCAGGCACTATGCTTGGAGCTGGCAATACAGTGGTAGGCAAAATTGATGTGGTCCCTCCCTTCTGGGAGTCTACAGTCTGGTTAGGAGACCAAAATGAAATAAAGAAATTTCGAAATAAGTATATAGAAGTGAACTTATTTTCTTCCATCTAATCTCTCTGGAAGAAAGGATTGTAATATCGCTTGTAAACTCCAGCAGAGGAAGCTTTACTTTGAATCTCATATGTTAGCATCACAGGGTTTGAATAAATGGATAACATAAAAAACGATTTTAAACACATGTGCTTTCTTATTTTATTCTTTCTGACACAGTTTTGAAAAGAATCTTGCTCCAAAGAATGTTTTGCCCCCTTGGATCTTTTTTAACAAACTCCAAGAACACAATGAAGAACTTGGGCTGATTATTGACTTAACATATACTCACCGCTATTATAAGCCAGAGGTAAATGGAACCCGTAATTGAAAATGACCTTCTTTCTGATACTGTAATAATTGAGAGTAATTCAGTAGTTATCATCTTATGCTAAGGTGAATCCTGGCCTTCTTTCATGCGTTCAAAAAGGGAAGCTAGCGGTTTCCTTAAATACACATTTCTAATTGCTGTTTCAAAATGAGATTAAAGATATGAATTGAACTATATATTTGGCAGTAGGCTCTAGATATGCTGAAGAAATTCTATAAGCTTCATGTTTTATATTTTGAAAATGAAGTAAACTTTCAGTAGGAATAGTAGTAGCCTGAAAGGAAAGAAAGGTATGTCCATTATGTCTTTAGCACTTATTTTAAGCAGTTGCCTGAGCATGTTTAAGCATCAGGGTGAAAGACACTTGTTCTCTAAGTTTTATGCTTTCTTTTCCTAATATCTTCTGATATAATACAGAAACACATGCATTCTCTTGGCCCATGTAGGACATACCAGTGCAAAATAATTATCCTTCTTCTGACCTGTTCCATGGCCTTGGGAGACAGTAACACCTAATGTTTGTTAAGATTTGTATAGCAGTTTGCCATTTAGAAAGTTCTTTCATATCCATTGACTTTGTTAATCTTCACAACAATCCTTTGCTGTTGAAGTGGAAGTACTACTGATACCTCCTACTGAGGGCTTACTCTGCACTAAGCTCAGAGGATAGACAACTACAATTACTAATTTTAAAGACGATGAAACTGACTCTCGGACAAGGAAGAATTGAAATTTCAACTCAGTTATTCCTGTTTTTTTTATTGTGGTAAAATATAGATAAATCATATTTATTTTCACCATTTATAAATATGCAGTTCAGTGGCATTAAATACAGTAACAGTGTTGTGTAACCATCACCACTGTCTATAACCAAAACTTTTTCATCATCCTCAACAAAAACTCTGTAACCATCAAACAGTAACAACCCCATTTTCCCTCCCACCAACCCTTGGTAACCTCTATTCTATTTTCTGTCTCTATGAATTTGCCTATTCTAGGTACCTCGTGTAAGTGGAATCTACAACATTTATCCTTCTATGTCTGGCTTATTTCACTAAACCTAGTGTTTTCAAGGTTCATCTATGTTATAGCATGTAACAAAATGCCATTCCTTTTTTGGCTTAATAAATCCCACTGTGTGTATATAGACCATAGTTTGTTATTCAACGGTTGATTGACACTTGGTTGTTTTCCACCTTGTAGGTATTGTGAATCATGCTGCTGTGGTCATTGGTGTACAGATATTTGTTCAAATCCCTGCTTTCAGTTCTGTTAGATGTGCAGTGTAGGTAGTAGCAGAGTTGTTGGATCATATGGTAGCTCTACGCTTAACCTTTGAGAAAGTGCCAAACTGTTTTCTACAGTGTCGTCTTGTTTTTAAGCAATTATCACAAATTTTAAGCATATAGAAAAGCATAAAAATACTGTGAGTGTTCCTTGTATACCCATGAACTCATCCAACTTTCTTATTTACCAACTGATGGCTGTCATGTTTTATCTATAACCCCACCTGTTTCACCCCATTCCATATTATCTTGAAGCAGCTCCGAGACAACATGTAATTACACCTGTACGTTTTTTTAAATTAATTAATTTATTTATTATTATTTTTTTTGGCTGTGCTGGATCTTCATTTCTGTGAGAGGGCTTTCTCTAGTTGCGGCAAGCAGGGGCCACTCTTCATCGCGGTGCGTGGGCCTCTCACTATCGTGGACTCTCTATTGTGGAGCACAGGCTCCGGACGCGCAGGCTCAGTAGTTGTGGCTCATGAGCCTAGTTGCTCCGCGGCATGTGGGATCTTCCGATTCCAAGTCTCGAACCCGTGTCCCCTGCATTGGCAGGCAGATTCTTAACCACTGTGCCACCAGGGAAGCCCCACCCATACATTTTTGGTATATATATTTAAAATATTGGACTTTTTTTCCTTAATATCATTTTTCAATATTAAATACCCAGAGAGTGCTCAAATTTGCAGTTGTCTCCTAAATGTCATAAAAAATTGTTTTTAAGAATTTTGAATTAGATGCAAATAAGGTCCACACTTTGCCGTTGATTGTTAGGTCTCTGAAGCCTTATTTAATCAATAGGTTCTCCCTCCATGTCTCTCTCACTTTTTCTTTCCTCCTTGAATTTTATTTTTAAAGAAAGCAGGTAATTTGTCCCATCTAGATATTGATGATTACATTCCATGTGTTGTTAACATATTCTTCAGTCCTTTTATTTCCTGTAAATTGGTAGTTGATCAGAATGAATTTTGCATGTTTTGTTTTGGCAAGACAGTTTCATAGGTGATGATGTGTTCTTCCATGTAGACATATAATTGTCTCCTTCTGTGATGTTAGCAGTCACTGATGATTCATACCTACGTCCATTAATTCAGTTGAGGTTTCAAAAAATAGTGAATTCTGTTGTTCTTTTTTTCACTTAATAGCTGGGTATATTTCTATCAGAAGTTTCCCCTCATCAACTATTTGGTTGCCCAGTTGTACAGGCATGATTCTCTTCTTTTATTTAAGAGTTTTCAAAATAATAAGTTGATTCACAAATATCCTTCAGTGGTGACCAATTTTGTAAAATTTATTTATTCATATCACCGTGGACTCCGTTGCAGTTATTATTCTAACTGAGGCCCTATCTTTGGCCAGTTGCAGCTTTTCAGTGACTCTTGAGTCCTTTGACATGACATCAGTTGTTTCTAGACTTTTTCAGTGGTCAGAGCTAGGAAATATTTATGTTTGTTTTTAATATTTTAAAAATATGTCATAGGTTCATACTGTTACTTTCCATTTAAATTCAGAACTAGAGAATTTTCACTTATCCTTTTCTGTCTTCTATTGATAGTCTACTTTCTCCCACCCCAAGAATACCAGTTCTCAACAATGCCTGAAATTTGCTCTATTTCCTAATTCGAATCCAAGTTCTTCCGACTCTATTCTACTACTCTCCTTAAATCACAGCCGCTTTATGGCCCTTGAAATGTAAGATAGAACATAAATGTAGATAGAACTGTTTATATCATTTTGAGTTACATGTGCATTCATTCACAAAGATTTGCTTTTCATTTTGCATGTCTGGTAACTGTCCATTCTGCAGTTTTAATGAAAATCAAGTGATACTTACTGGTTAAAGCAGCTTTGGAAAAAATGGCTCTTATCAGAATGACTGACATACAAAGTTTAATG
Source organism: Delphinus delphis (assembly GCF_949987515.2). Taxonomy (NCBI): domain Eukaryota; kingdom Metazoa; phylum Chordata; class Mammalia; order Artiodactyla; family Delphinidae; genus Delphinus; species Delphinus delphis. Next base: position 26,049,206 of record NC_082694.2, on the reverse strand, counting down.
TACTCTCCTGGTTTATATTCTGTCTTCTCTAATTAATTTTTTATTCTTTCCCTACAAAGAAATAATACATATTGTCATGGTTTTGCCTTATAGGACTTACCAGAAACTATTCCTTATTTAAAAATTTGTACAATTGGGCATCAGATACCAGACGATGACACTATTTTTAAATTCCAATGTGCTGTTAATGGGTTTCTGAAAGAAAATAAAGATAATGGTGAGTTGTTTTTTTTTTTTTTTTTCCTTTACCTGAACTTTGGTATGCATTGTGAGTGGGGTTGGGGATTTTTAACATTTTTAATAGTTCTGACATTAGTGTCAAGTTGTGTTTTGTAACATTAAGGTGGAAATGTCAGATGGTGCTAATAGAGTACGGTGTTTTTCCTGTTTATGGTCACAAACAATTTAGTTTAGTTTGGAAAGTGATTTTTGTGAGAAATATGAACTGAACTAGCTTACTTATCTCTTTTCTAAAAATTTGAATGGAAAATACATAAAAAAAATTAAAATGTTCTTTTGTCCTATTTATTTGTTGAGAGGTGGAAGAAAAGGTTAAGACTCTCAGGGTCTTAGCGTATATAAAAGAGAAAACAAAAAGCAAAGGTTCGGAGTGAGACAGATCCCTAGAAGCAAAACAGAACAGAGTGGACCACAGGAGTGGCTTCCTCATCATATGTGTTTAAGATATTTTTGCTGCTTCTACACTTTGGGTGCAGGTGAGGAAGAACACTCCCACCTCTTATTCTTATCTTCAGACAGGAAGAACTTAAAAGGCTGGAGTTTTCTTGTTTCCACTTTAAGATCTACTCTGTTGATAGTAGGTTTTAATAGCGTGTGAATTTTAAGGATCCACTTGCCTTTTTCTAGCATCTAACTATCAGAAGGAACATGGTGTTTGCCATGTTTTAAGACTGAGGAATCTTTTGTCTTTGGAACACCCTGACCCCCATGACAAAGTATTCATTTTGTCCTCTTTCTAAATTTAGCCTGAGGAGTGTGCACTTTATTAAATAAATCTAACAGACAGTAAATATTCCGTGTATATATAAAATGATGCACATATATACATAAAACAGGGAGTAGGGGAGAAGGAATAGAGATGGAGGTGGGAAGATAGGGGATAGGAGGTGAGAGAGAGAGGGAGAGACTGGAATTTCAAGATGACTTTTCATTCTATAACCTGGTTGCTTAATGCATGTACTAGCTCTTAAATATCTGCAGCCCTATTCACAAATCTTCCCTGTACTTTAGGTTTAAAACTTGAGAGGCTTGGCCTTGCCTGTGATAACCAGGGTGTCTAGAAAGGAGGCAAATGATCTGATTTGTGTAAACTGTAGTCACAGAAATGTTACCTGTGCTGGCCTACTCACTTCCTCCAGGCTCCTTTGTGTGTGTTCTGTCTGTTCCGCGTGGGCTAGAAGATCCTTACTAGTGCATGAGAACACGTTTGTAAACCTTGATTGTTCACATGTTATACCAAGTGTAGTCCAGTGCATATGCTGACTCCTCTGTGGGTCTTCTGCATGCAGTGGGCTAACTTCACCATGCTCTCTGCCATTGCAGTCTCAGGACCTTAGTTATGATCCATTGGTGACTTTCTCTGCTATAAGCCCCTCCCACAGATGTCAGGCTCACTGATAATGAGAGGAGACTATACTGTCCACTCCCTAGAATTGGTAGAGACTCAGAAAATAAATTGTTTCAGTAAACACCGAGAGGCTTATAGGTTTGTTTTTAGGGCACGGGGATACAGTGGTGAGTAGAAGTCTTTGTTCAGTAGCAACTTACAGTTATCTAGGAAGAGAAACATGTAGTGACTATAAATGGGTTAATTATAATAAAAGAATCAAGTGCAGCCAGAATATAGAGGAGAAATTGAGGAAGGCCTGACTGAGGAGACAGCGTTTGAGCTGGGCTTGGGGAAAGAGGATTTTGCCGGAATGAGGAAAGGACAGCCCAGGTATTGGGGACAGGTACAGAAGGCACAGGGCTTGAACTTGTGCTCTGGAGCGGCAGCCTCTGGTGTGACTAGAGGGTAGTGTGAAAGGGCAGAGAATTCATACATTCATTTTCAGCAAATATTTGTATAACAACTTCTAAGTTGAAGGCACTGTTCTAGGAAGTAGGAAGAGAACAAAATTCTTGCCCTTAATCTGCTTTACATTCTAGTGGGGGGGAGAGATAAATAAATAAATAAATATATGAAGTGTTAAGTGGTGGTAAATGCTTTGGAGAATAACAAAAGAAGATGAAGAGGTGAGGGAATGTGGTAGGTGATCAGGGAAGTCCCCTCTATTAAGATGTCGATTGAGCAGAGCCTTGAAGTGAGAAACAAGCCATTGGCTATCTGGGAGAGTGGAGATGGGGTGGGAGGGTGTGTTCTGGGAGAGTGGAGATGGGGTGGGAGGGTGTGTTCTGGGAGAGTGGAGATGGGGTGGGAGGGTGTGTTCTGGGAGAATGGAGATGGGGTGGGAGGGTGTGTTCTGAAGCAGAAAGAATAGTAGGTGCAAAGTCCCCGAGGCACGACTGTGCTTGGCATGTTTGAGGAAAGGTAAGCAAGCCAGTGTGGCTGGACAGGGGAATGTGAGTGATGGCAGGGCAGTAGAGAATGAGATCAGGGAGGCTGGCAGGGGAAAGGAGGGAGGTGGATGATGTAGGTCCTTGTAAGTCATAGTTTGAACTTATAATTCAGTTGGAGAGACAGACTGATATTTGTTTATAAAGAGTTCTCAATGCTATGCTAAAAACTTGGGTTTTTTCTGTGATAAGTGAAGATCTTTAAACAACAGAGCAATCCAGCCAAGTTTATATTTCAGAAAGATAACATCTTCCAAGTCGAGGATCATTTGAAATAGAAGAGATTGTTAGAATTGTAGGGCAGTAGTAATCCAGGCAGGAGATGTCACATGCCAGACACCACCTAGTCACAGACATAACTTTTGCAGAGATCAGCTACATGTTTTTGTTTTTTATTTACTTTCTCATATAATTTTTCTTTAAGTGCTGGACCACGAAACACTGTGGCATAGTTGGACAAATCTGAGACTTGATTCTAGTCTTTTTTTCTGTTTGCCTGCTGTGCAGCTTGGACTTACATCTCAAGCCTTACTTTTTCATTGTGAAATAAGAACAGTGCTAGTTAACCCGAGAACTCAACAAGCACATAGACCCGTGGCCTGTGAGGAGCAGTGAATGAGAGAAGGAATGGAGGTGTTTGGGACCCCAAGAGCCCTTCAGAAAACATTTGTTCTTTTTAATATTGAGCATTAAAAGTGAAGGCATTCCATTTGTTTCACTCAAAAACAAATTCTATTCTTCTGTTAGCCTGTTTTTTTTTTTTTTTTGTGCTCCCTTTTTCTATAGTCAGATCAGTTCCTGATGGGCATTCTCCAGTCCACACTATTGCATCTGATTGGAGGCTATGCAAAATTTCCCAGAGACAATGAATTTTGACTTTATAGTAGTTAATTCTTCATAGTACGTTCCTGCAAAATACTCTTTTCTTCAGAGTTTTTCCTTTTCAGGATAGTGGTCGTGTTTTGGTAACTAATAAACGCTACTCTTCAGAAAATTGTATAACTTGTGTTTAGTGTATCTACTTCGCTTACTTAATTCCATATTCCCTGTTTTATAGACAGACTTATTGGTGTCCAAAGTACCCATGGTTGAAATAGGACTGCCTACCTCATCTGCAGGTGAGTTGCCAACCCCAAGAGGCAGACCATGTTTAAATTGTTTTGTTTACAACAGTAACGTAAGCTAATGTAAGCTGAATGCAAAAAATGCAGTCAGAGAAATGTATGAAGTGGAAGGCAATTTTGCCCCCTACTCAGAGGTTACCACCAGTAATAATTTAGCACATATTTTTTCAGACGTAAAAAATGCAGATATAAGCATATACAATGGTCCCTTGGTATCTGCAGGGGATTGGTTTTAGGACTCCCCATGGATACCAAAATCCTCGGATGCTCAAGTCCCATATGTAAAATGGTGTAGTATATTCGGCCTTCCATATCTGCAGGATATGGAACCGTTGGATATGCAGAACTGACTGTACATGTGATTTAATGGTATAGTATTTAGACATTCTGGTTTATAATTTAATATATGGTGGACATCTTCCTATGAAAATATTTGGAGACCTCATTCTTATTTATTTATTTATTTATTAATATGTTTTTCCTCAAATTTGCTTTATGTAGTTGGATATAAATTAATGAACAAAAACTTAAGCAAGATACATTTAACAATTTACTAAAACCTGATACTCGAATTCTTTCAGTTTTTCTCAAACTCACCATGGGACTCGTAAGAAAAGTCCCTGAGGCACGACTATGCTTGGCATGTTTGAGGAATAGTAAGGAGGCCAGTGTGGCTGGACAGGGGAAATTCAGTGAGGGCAGGGCAGTAGAGAATGGAATCAGGGAGGCTGGCAGGGGAAAGGAGGGAGGTGGATGATGTAGGTCCTTGTAAGTCATAGTTTGAACTTATAATTCAGTTGGAGAGACAGACTGATATTTGTTTATAAAGAGTTCTCAATGCTATGCTAACAACCTGGGCTGTATTCTGTGCTAAGTGAAGATGTTCAAGCAACAGAGCAATCCAACCAAGTTTATATTTTAGAAAGATAACAGCGTCACTATCCAAGACACATTGTAGACTATGTATATAGTATGTGTATAGTGTGCTGCTCTTCTATAAACTACAGGATACCTGTTACGTACAAATACTTACATACAAGATACAAGTGTGAATGTAAGCACTTGGGAAATATCTGAAAGAACCACACAAGAAACTGGGAGAGTGGGACAACTTTCCATGTCCCGTATGATTGGAATTCTGAAGGGTACACACACGAACTAATGGACCTCTGCTACCAGCCTCCTGCTAAGGAGGGAAATTGCAGGCATCAAATCCTCTTTACTAATGAAGCGTCTCAGTAGGCCGACGTGATGACGTCATCTCGACGGGCGGTGGCGCATGCGCAGTAGTAGGAGGTCCGCGACCTGCGTGGGGTAACGCCTAGCCGCCTGTGGTTCATGGCCTTGTGCTGGCACCGGGGTCGCCGGGTTGGCGACTTTGGCACTCTTGGCGTTGGGTGGGCGGTATCTTGGGGGGTCACGTGAGACAGTGGCATCATGCCCGAGGGCGCTGGAGTCAGCGTCGCGGCTTTTCCGGACGTTCGTCGGCCAGGAGGAAGGGCAGAAAGCACATCTCGGAAAGGTAATACGCCTTGGCCCCTGGGCGTTGCCGTTGGAGCTCAGAGCCCCTGGGCCTGGGCTTCGTCTCTTGTGCTGTTTCCTGTGACTGTTGCCCCCACGCGCTGCCCCGTCCGCACTGTGATAGGGGGTATTGGTCGTCTCGCGGCTCAGTTCACAGTAGCTGAAAGGGGCAGTGTGTGGTGTTCTGATTTCCCCCCATCGTTTTAAATGGGAGGCTCTGGCCATTGCTCCTCGGGTAAAATGCAGAGGGACTGTTTTTTAAGATGGGACTGTCTGTCAGTGTTGGGGACACTCCTTAATTACCAAAATGGAATCCCCTTCAGTTCCTCAAGCTGTGTTGTTTTGGCACAGAAAATGTGAGTAAGAGGAACTGAAACTAAGTTTGAGTGAAAAAAATGCACCGGTACCGCCGAATTTTCCATCGAACAGTTGATTTGTGTGCCCCTCGGAATTATAAAGGGCGTACTGTTGCTTCCTAACCGGTGTCATTTGAGAGATCTACCTCTGTACGTTCAAATGATTAATTTTGAGACTTTGCTCATGTGTGCGGTAAATGCTTTAATTCCCTAAGACCTTCCTTTCCTCCATCTCATACCTCATTAAGCCCGCTTCAGTTTATCTGAATTTCTTCTGAATCTGTCAACTCTTCCTCAACATCCTAATACTGAACTTGCCTGTCTGTTGCAATTAGGTCCTAAGTAGTGTCCATATATCTTGTTTCCTTCCAATCCATTCTTCACAAAAGAAACCTAAAAAGCAAGTTGGAACATTGCTCATAAACATCGCTCAGAAACATTGTTTTGAGAATAGAAAACAAACCGTTGGCCTTTAAGACTGTGCGTGGTCAAGAATCCTCTCTGCTTCTATGGCCCCACCTTGTGCCACTTTTGCCCTCACTTTCTATGCTTCAGATACACTGAATTAACCTTAGTTCTAACTCATCTTACAGAAGTCAGTTCAGATATTATTTTTCACTGTGATTCCTAGCATTAAGGAATTTTATTATCAGGTTTTGTATGAGGACTGAAAATAAACTGTGAAGTGGAAGAATTGAGTTTAAACTATTTCAGTCAACACGCATGTATTAATGATACCTTAGTAGTCAGCACCGGGCTAGGTTTTATCAGGGATGCAGAAGTTCTGGTCATCTCTGGTTTTAGATATCCCTTATTTGTTGAGACCTTTGCATTGTTTTGTTGCCTTTTATCTGTTATCAAGATGGGACAACAGGAACAAGGGAAGTATAAGTTATTACTAGGTGGGGTTGAATAAGTGGAGCAGCAAAATGCAAAGCAGAAAGAAGAGGGACCTACCCTAGAGGGATATGATTTCCATTTTCAAGGCACATCCATCCTATGCAGGGAGACAGCCTAACATAAAATTTGCCTAACAAAAAATATATTAACAGGTGGAAGGACTATCTCCCAGTTGAAGAGCGGATGCCTGGGACTCGTTTCCTTGCTTTCAAAGTTCCTTTAAAAAAGGTAAGCAAAAGTTAATACCGTATTCTTCCAGAAATCTGAATTCACCATATAGACCTGGCTCTCAACCCTGTCATACTCCATTTTCCCTTTTTGTAGCAAATACTTTTTAATACCTCCTTTACTATCCAGAAATGGAATTCATAGATGAATACAACCTACTTTTGATCTTAATTAAAAAAAAAGAAACCAATGGAATGCCCTAATTATAAATAAGAATAAAGTAATTTATAAGAAAGTAATATGTATCTCAGTATGTAGATGTTTGGGGATGACTATACTAGAAATAAGAAATAGTCAGTTACTTGTACCATGAATGCAATAAACTATGGACTTTGAATGATAATGATGTGTCAGCGTTGGTTCATGAATTCTCACAAATGAAGCACACTGGTATGGCATGTAGATAACAGGGAAGGCTGTGTGGGATGAAGGAGAGCAGGTATAAGTGGGAACTGTGTACTCTTTGCTCAGTTTTGCTGTGAAGTTCAAACTGCTCTAAAACTAGTCTACTAATTTAACAAACACTGTGTGTTGCTGACACTTGAATAACCAAAGAGATCAATGGAACAGGGTACATGTATAAGCCAAATACATGAAAGAACATTTAGCAGTGAAAGCCATCCTTCCTATATGTAGATATTCAAGAAGTATTTATTTCTGTGTCTATTTTCAGGCACTCTGCTTGGAGCTGGCAATACAGTGGTAGGCAAAATTGATGTGGTCCCTGCCTTCTGGAGGTTTACAGTCTGGTTAGGAGACCAAAATGAAATAAACAAAACTAGAAATAAATGTATAGAAGTGAACTTATTTTCTTCCGTCTAATCTCTCTGGAAGAAAGGATCATAATATCGCTTGTAAACTCCAGAGGAGGAAACTTTACTTTGAATCTCATATGTTAGCATCACAGGGTTTGAATAAATGGATAAGATAATAAAGGATTTTAAACACATGTGCTTTCTTATTTTATTCTTTCTGACACAGTTTTGAAAAGAATCTTGCTCCAGAAGAATGATTTTCCCCCTTGGATCGTTTTTAACAAACTCCAGGAACAAAATGAAGAACTTGGGCTGATTATTGACTTAACATATACTCGCGGCTATTATAAGCCAGAGGTAAATGGAACCCGTAATTGAAAATGACCTTCTTTCTGATACTGTAATAATTGAGAGTAATTCAGTAGTTATCATCTTATGCTAAGGTGAATCCTGGCCTTCTTTCATGGGTTCAAAAAGGGAAGCTAGTGGTTTCCATAAATACACATTTGTAATTGCTGTTTCAAAATGAGATTAAAGATATGAATTGAACTATAGTATTTGGCAGTAGGCTCTAGATATGCTGAAGAAATTCTATAAGCTTCCATGTTCTATATTTTGAAATTGAAATAAACTTTTAGGTAGAATAGTAGTAGCCTGAAAGGAAAGAAAGGTATGTCCATTATGTCTTTAGCACTTATTTTAAGCAGTTGCCTGAGCATGTTTAAGCATCAGGGTAAAAGACACTTGTTCTCTAAGTTTTATGCTTTCTTTTCCTAATATCTTCTGATATAATACAGAAACACATGCATTCTCTTGGCCCATGTAGGACATACCAGTGCAAAAGAATTATCCTTCTTCTGACCTGTTCCATGGCCTTGAGAGACAGTAACACCTAATGTTTGTTAAGATTTGTATAGCAGTTTGCCATTTAGAAAGTTCTTTCATATCCATTGACTTTGTTAATCTTCACAACAATCCTTTGCTGCTGAAGTGGAAGTAGTACTGATACCTCCTACTGAGAGCTTACTCTGCACTAAGCTCAGAGGATAGACAACTACAATTACTAATTTTAAAGACGATGAAACTGACTGTCGGAAAAGGAAGAATTGAAATTTCAACTCAGTTATTCCTGTTATTTTACTGCGGTAAAATATAGATAAATAGTATCTGTTTTAACCATTTATAAATATGCAGTTCAGTGGCATTAAATACAGTCACAGTGTTGTGTAACCATCACCACTGTCTATAACCAAAACTTTTTCATCATCCTCAACAAAAACTCTGTAAGCATCAAACAGTAACAACCCCATTATCCCTCCCACCGGCCCTTAGACACCTCTATTCTATTTTCTGTCTCTATGAATTTGCCTATTCTAGGTACCTCGTGTAAGTGGAATCTACAACATTTATCCTTCTATGTCTGGCTTATTTCACTAAACCTAGTGTTTTCAAGGTTCATCCATGTTATGGCATGTAACAAAATGCCATTCCTTTTTTGGCTTAATAAATCCCATTGTGTGTATATAGACCATAGTTTGTTATTCAACGGTTGATTGACACTTGGTTGTTTTCCACCTTGTAGGTATTGTGAACCATGCTGCTATGATCATTGGTGTACAGATATTTGTTCAAATCCCTGCTTTCAGTTCTGTTAGATGTGCAGTGTAGGTAGTAGCAGAGTTGTTGGATCATATGGTAGCTCTACGCTTAACCTTTGAGAAAGCGCCAGACTGTTTTCTACAGTGTTGTCTTGTTTATAAACAATTATCACAATCTTAAGCATATACAAAAGTATACAAAATACTGTGAGTGTTCCTTGTATACCCACGAACTCATCCAGCTTTAATATTTACCAACTGATGGCTGTCATGTTTTATCTATACCCCCACCTGTTTCACCCCATTCCATATTATCTTGAAGCAGCTCCGAGACAACATGTAATTACACCTATACATTTTTTAAAATTAATTAATTTTTGGCTGTGTTGGGTCTTCGTTTCTGTGCAAGGGCTTTCTCTACTGGCGGCAAGCGGGGGACGCTCTTCATCTCAGTGCATGGGCCTCTCACTATCGCGGCCTTTCGTGTTGTGGAGCACAGGCTCTAGAGTGCAGGCTCAGTAGTTGTGGCTCACGGCCGTAGTTGCTCCGCGGCATGTGGGATCTTCCCAGACCAGGGCTCGAACCTGTGTTCCCTGCATTGGCAGGCAGATTCTCAACCACTGCGCCACCAGGGAAGCCCCAGGTATACATTTTTGGTATGTATATTTAAAATATAGGACTTTTATTCCTTAATATCATTTTTTAATACTAAACACCCAGTGAGTGCTCAAATTTGCAGTTGTCTCCTAAATGTCATAAAAAATTCTTTTTAAGAATTTTGAATTAGATGCAAATAAGGTCCACTTTTTGCCGTGGATTGTTAGGTCTCTGAAGTCTTATTTAATCTCTAGGTTCTCCCTCCATGTCTCTCTAACTTTTTTTCCTCCTTGAATTTTTTTTTAAAGAAAACAGGTAATTTGTTCCATCTAGATTTTGATGATTACAGTCCATGTGTTGTTAACATATTCTTCAGTCCTTTTATTTCCTGTAAATTGGTAGTTGATCAGTATGAAGCTTGCATGTTTTGTTTTGGCAAGACAGTTTCATAGGTGATGATGTGTTCTTCCATGGAGACATATATAATTGTGTCTTTCTGTGGTATTAGCAGTCATTGATGATTCATACCTTCATCCATTAATTCAGTTGAGGCTTCAAAGAATGGTGAATTCTGTTGTTCTTTTTTTCACTTATTAGCTGGGTATATTTGTATGAGGAGAATATTCCCCTCATCAACTATTTGGTTGTCCAGTTATAGAGGCATGATTCTCTTCTTTTATTTAAGAGTTTTCAAACTAATGAGTTGATTCACAAATATCCTTCAGTGGTGACCAATTTCATAAAATTTATTTATTCATATCACCGTGGACTGCGTTACAGTTATTATTCTAACTGAAGCCCTATCTTTGGCCACTTGGAGCTTCTCAGTGGCTCCTGAGTACTTTTAACATGACATCAGTTGTTTCTAGACTTTTTCAGTGGTCAGAGCTAGGAAATATTTATGTTTTTTTTTTAATATTTTAAAAATATGTCATAGGTTCATACTGTTACTTTCCATTTAAATTCAGAACTAGAGAATTTTCACTTATCCTTTTCTGTCTTCTATTGATAGTCTACTTTCTCCCACCCCAAGAATACCAGTTCTCAACAATGCCTGAAATTGCCTCTATTTCCTAATTCGAATCCAAGTTCTTCTGACTCTATTCTACTCTTCTGCTTAAATCACAGCCTCTTTATGGCCCTTGAAATGTAAGATAGAACATAAATGTAGGTAGAACTGTTTATATCATTTTGAGCTACATGTCCATTCGTTCACATAGATTTGCTTTTCCTTTTGCATGCCTGGTAACTGTCCATTCTGCAGTTTTAATGAAAATCAAGTGATAATTACTGGTTAAAGCAGCTTTGGAAAAAATGGCTCTTATCAGAATGACTGACATACTAAGTTTAATGTACTCTCTTTGTTTGTATTCTGCCTTCTCTAATTTTTTAGTCTTTCCCTACAAAGGAAATAATACATATTTTCATGGTTTTGCCTTATAGGACTTACCAGAAACTATTCCTTATTTAAAAATTTGTACAATTGGGCATCAGGTGCCAGATGACGACACTAGTGTTAAATTCCAGTGGGAATTTAAATGGGTTTCTGAAAGAAAATAAAGATAATGGTGAGTTGTTTTTGGTTTTTTTCCTTTACCTGAACTTTGGTATGCATTGTGAGTGGGGTTGGGGATTTTGAACATTTTTAATAGTTCTGACATTAGGCCTGTTGTGTTTGGTAACATTAAGGTGGAAATGTCAGATGGTGCTAATAGAGTACGGTGCTTTTCCTATTTATCGTCACTAACAATTTAGTTTAGTTTGGAAAGTGATTTTTGTGAGAAATATGAACTGAACTAGCTTATCTCTATTCTAAAAATTTGAAGATACCGGATAGGAGGTGAGAGAGAGAGGGAGAGACTGGAATTTCAAGATGACTTTTCATTCTATAACCTGGTTGCTTAATGCATGTACTAGCTCTTAAATATCTGCAGCCCTATTCACAAATCTTCCCTGTACTTTAGGTTTAAAACTTGAGAGGCTTGGCCTTGCCTGTGATAACCAGGGTGTCTAGAAAGGAGGCAAATGATCTGATTTGTGTAAACTGTAGTCACAGAAATGTTACCTGTGCTGGCCTACTCACTTCCTCCAGGCTCCTTTGTGTGTGTTCTGTCTGTTCCGTGTGGGCTAGAAGATCCTTACTAGTGCATGAGAACACGTTTGTAAACCTTGATTGTTCACATGTTATACCAAGTGTAGTCCAGTGCATATGCTGACTCCTCTGTGGGTCTTCTGCATGTAGTGGGCTAACTTCACCATGCTTTCTGCCATTGCAGTCTCAGGACCTTAGTTATGATCCATTGGTGACTTCCTCTGCTATAAGCCCCTCCCACAGATGTCAGGCTCACTGATAATGAGGAGGAGACTATACTATCCACTCCCTAGAATTGGTAGAGACTCAGAAAATAAATTGTTTCAGTAAACACCGAGAGCCTTATAGGTTTGTTGTTAGGGCACGGGGATACAGAGGTGAGTAGAAGTCTTTGTTCAGTAGCAACTTACAGTTATCTAGGAAGATAAACATGTAGTGACTATAAGTGGGTTAATTATGGTAAAAGAATCAAGTGCAGCAGGATGTTGAGTGATGATTAGTGATGTTGAGCAGCTTTTCATGTGCCTCTTGGCCATCTTATGTGTTCTTTGGAGAAATGTCTGTTTAGGTCTTCTGCCCATTTTTTGATTGGGTGTTTGTTTTTTTAGTAATGAGCTGCATGACCTATTTATATATTTTGGAGATTAATCCATTGTCTGTTGATTTGTTTGCAAATATTTTCTCCCATCCTGAGGGTTGTCTTTTCGTCCTGTTTATACTTTCCTTTGCTGTGCAAAAGCTTTTAAGTTTCATTAGGTCCCATTTGTTTATTTTTTTTAAGGCTGCATCGTTCCTTTGCTCACTGATGAACATATAAAAGTCCGAAGTTTTTGATACTATAAAATGTCGAAGTAATGAACATTGCTGTGTGAACACCTTTGAATATATATGCTTTGTCTCAGTTAACTTCACTCAGAATGGGACTTCTGCATCAAAGAGTTGGTGCCCTTATGCTTTTTGTGGTTGTTGCTACACTGTACCAATTTATGGTTGTTCATGCAGGAAATACTTATTGAGCATGTGTTATGTTTAAGCACTGTGCTGGGTGCTAGCAAAAAGACTTGTGAAATTTTGTGAGTAAAGAGACTTGACCTGCCCTTTGTGAATTCTAACAGTCCAGAGAGGGAATAGATATTCAAGAATCATACACTGCATGTAGAATTACATCTCTGACAAGTGCCAAGGAGAGGAACATGGTACCATGAGAGCATATTTTAGGGAGGATTTGATCTCATCATGGAGACTAGAGAAGGTTTATTTAGGGATGTTTCAGCTGATATCTGAAGGATGAGTAGGTATTAAGCAGATAGGGACACTGTAGAGAGATTTCTGAGCATAAGGAATATCAAAAGACCCTATAAGAGGAAAGCATATGGTGTGTTGGAGGAACAGGCCAGGAAGGTGGGGCTGTTGGGGGAGCATGTGATTATAATGGAGCTACAAGTATGGGTAGGAGCTCGATCGTGCAGGCTTATGTTTAAGGTTTCAGACTTTAATAGAAAACCATTGAACTTTGTTGTTGAAGGTGAGTGCATGGAACATACCCAATTGCATTTTCAACCTATCATTTTGCTACCAAGTGGAGAATAGACTGCAAGGAGAAAGAGTGGAAGCGAGGAAACAAGTTAGGAGACTTTTGTAGAAATTAGACATAATGATGGCTTGGACCAGGGTATGGTGGTCATTTTGGTGGAAAGATGTGGACAGATTCTAGAGGTATGTAGGCCGTATCATTGTTAGCACTGGTGGTGGGCTGAGGATGAGGGTGAGGGAGAAATAGCTGTCAGTGATGGTGATTCCTAAGTCTCTGGCTCCTATGGTTGGTTAGATAGGGATTTTTAGATATGATGTTAATATTTGTCCTGATTTGTCTTTTGTTATTTGTTGGTTCTTGATGAATACTCTGTCATATTAAGTCTCCTGTTTTTAGCGTACAGAGCATTTTCACCCAAACTGACTGTTGCACGTTATCAGATAACTTTTTAACATCTGCCAGTTTGGTCCTGTATTTTATGCTCTTTCATTTATTAATTAAGTTGTTGTATCAATGTAAATAATTATATTAATAAATTTTCTAAAGTTGCGTTATCCTTGCATCCTTGGAATAACGCCTTTTTGTGGTCCTGGTGTATATCATTCTTTAATAATTATTGATTAGATGTGCTGATATTTTCTTAGGATTTTTATATCTATATTTGTAAAGTGATATTGGACCTTTTTTGCAAAACCTTGATTTTCTTTTCTTTTTATTTACAAATGACTCGAATTTTGTTGTTTTGTAGATATTTGATTGCTGTAGAAGGCATGTGGCCAGATGATGCAATTGGATGTAAGTATAAGGGTTGTCACTACTTTTCCCTTTTTATAAAATTTGAAGGTAGAAGTGTAGGAGAATTTCTCAAATTTTGGACAAAGAGAAAAGTTTGTAATTCATTTGTTCTGACATAAGATAACGTTTTACCAAAAGTGTTGAAAGAGATGTATCTGGAAATAGCGAGATATAACAGCCTGAATAATTAGTCAGTGGATTTCAGCATTTTTTTTCTTTTTTAAAGTTATTTAATTAATTACTTTATTTTTGATATTATATCTACTGCACCACCAAGGAAGTCCCTTTTTCTTCCTTCCTTCCTTCCTTTCTTTAAAACTCCAAGTCATTTAAAATATATGACTTCTTACTAAAAATCTCCAGTTCATATAGCCAAGGGGTTTATAACTTCTCCTCTAAAAGTTATATTCCTGGGACTTCCCTGGTGGTCCAGTGGTTAAGACTCTGCGCTTCCGGTGCAGCAGGTGTGGGTTCAATCCCTAGTTGGGGAACTATCCCACATGCTGCGCAGCCAAAGAAAAATGTTTTAAAAGTTATATTCCTGTATTATTGAATTTAGTGGTTTAGATTTTTTTTAATGTTTAGAAGATTTCAATTTATTTACCAAGAACAAACAAAACATAATGTAAAAATAGTTTTCCAGAAACTATTTCCATCATTCTCTTCTCCCCTTTCTCCTGCAGACTGGTGTTTTATCCTTACAAGTTCTCCGTCGTTCCATAAGAGAGCTGCTCTTCTTCTGGTTTCATAACAGATGGTGAACAGTGTTAAAATATCCAGTATACCTAAATTTCTAGAGTACACTTCAGGGAGTGAATGATGGGGTGGGATGTTGGGGCAGAGTGAGAGATACAGATTCTGGCGAGACTGAGAGTCATTCACAAAAATTACTGGGCTGTGGTGAAGGGAGAATAAAAATAAATCAGGTTCCTGCTGGTGGACAGGAAGCCAAAATGAAGAAGAATGGTGCGTAGCCGGGCAATGTAATTAGACCCATAAGTGCTGTGTCTTCTGATAGTAATTATGAACAGAAACCAACTAATAATTACGAATAACATGTAGGTGGCCAATCCTTGAGAGCTGAGGCAGAGAGAAGGAAAGATGGCATTATACCTTGTCTCTGGTTCATTGAGTTTCCCAGGCTGGTTGTGACCAATCTTGGGTGAAATCATAACTAAATCATTTTTGCTAAGGTGATCAGCTTTCGTGGGGTCGTTTCCCTGAACTCTGTCCAATGATAAAGCCCACTGGTTTATGCCTCCTGGAAAAGAGTTATTTCAAAACAGTATAAATGAAGCATTGATGAAACAGCCATGAGGAACACGTTTCCACATGGCCTCGCACCTCCTTTTCAAAGTGCTTTAAAACTTTTTTCATCCAAAAATCAATAAAAGAAAAGGATTGGGATCATATCCCATACAGAGGTAGTGTAAGAAAAAAGAGAATAAGGAGCAGAATAGCATCTCTTCAGACAATAAAATCAAGTTGGAAAAGACAGGTCCACAAAACAGATCAAAACTGTAACCTATTATTTCAAAGTGGGCTAAAAGATGCTAAGAAAAACAGTGGAAAAGATGAAAGAACATGGATCAAGGAGGGAATGGGAAGTTATTGTTTAATGGCTCTAGAGTCTCTGTTTGGGATGGTGAAAAAGTTCTGGAAAAGGTAAATGCTGATAAATGCCACCTATGGGTGTTTGGTTTTAGTTGATCTTCTTCCATGAAAGGGTTTGGAGAGATTCAGAAACTATGCTGCTGCCTCCATCTTTCTGAGGTCCTGCTCAATCTTTAGACGTAATTATTTTGAATTTGAATAGTGGTGATGGTCGCACAGCATTGTGAGTGTATTTAATGTCACTGAATTATATACTTGAAAATGGTTGAAGTACTAAATTTTGTTTTATGTATATTTTACCATAATTAAAAAAAAAGATGAAGGAACTGCGTAAACCAGAATATTAGGTAAGATGATAGAACTCAGGACAGAATTCAAAATAAAAGAAAAAAAATTCAGAAATGAGGACTAAATTTAAAATAATACAAGAGTGGGGACTTCCTTGGTTGTCCAGTGGTTAAGAATCTGCCTTCCAATGCAGGGGATGCAGGTTCGATCCCTGGCTGAGGAACTGAGATCCCCCATGCCGCAGGCCAACTAAGCCCGCACGCCGCAACTACTGAGCCCACGTGCTGTGGAGCCCACGCCCCACAACTAGAGAGCCCACGAGCTGCGAGGGAGAGCCCCCGCGCTGCAACGAAGAGCCCACATGCTGCAACTAATACCCGACACCGCCAAAAGTAAATCATTTAAATAAAATCATACGAGTGAATGAACATAATGCCTGTTTCTCCTAGTAAACCTAGACTCACCTTCTGTCATCTTCAATTCTACTCAAATTTTGTTTTTTCACCCCTGACCACTCATCATGCTTTTTACTTCTGCCATTTCATCCCCACTCCTGCTTCCTTTCATAAATCCATAAATGTCTTTTGGCCTTCCTAGCCCTGGGCCAAGTTCCTTTCTCTTTCTTCTGTTTTTATCCCTTTCCTTCATTCTCCCATCCAACTTTCAGTCCTTCCTTTCTCATGCAGACTTTGATTCCAACCCCATCAAAAAACAAACAAAAAATACACCACAGTTAGCAGCATCTCAAAATTCAAAAGTTTTATTACTCACCTATGAATTCTATTACATTTATTTATTCAGTTTTATTGTTTTAAAATATATCAAAATAAATAGAGAAATTTATACCTGTCTTATCTGTATATGGAAGAGCAGCTGGTCCCCAAGGTGCCACCAACACTCCTAGCAGCTCTGACTTTACATATCCGTAATAGTCAGCAATTTCCATTTCTTTTTCCCTCTCAATGAAAAATTGCAGTTTCCCCAAAGAGGAGTATTTGGCAGCAATACGTTCTTGTTGAGCCCATCTCTTCATGGCCTCCCGCTCTGGCCTCTGCTCGTGTTCAATGGGCTTTGACATTACTGGCTCAGGAACATAGGGTTCCCTCCATGGGACTGGTTGCTCGCTGAAGTCTTGGAGTAGAAAGGGGTTTGGAGCTTGGGTGGGGACTGGCGCTTAGTCACAGCAGGGGGAATAGGCTCCCGCTGGAGAGAAGTGCAAGATGAAGTTCCGTAAGGTGCAGGCCTAGGAGCAGCAGACTGAGGGACACTAGGCTGCGTATGGTCGGTCCAACCCGGTTGGGTTGGTTAGTCATAGTTGGCTGAGATGGTTTGGCAGGACCTGGCAAAGAGGCAGGAGCTGGGTGGGATGAACTCACTGCAGGAGGTTGAGCTGAGTTAGTAAAAACAGGCCGGGCACACTCAGCCACAGCAGGCCGATGTGAGGCCAGAGACTGTGGCCTCCGAGGAGCAGGTCGAGATTGAGGCTTGTCCCAGGCAGAAAACGGCAGAGGTATCAACTTGACCTTCCCAGGAGGCGGCAGCTCCTACTGGGATGGAGATGGACACTCTTTCTCAGCTCTGCTGTCTGGTTTCTGGGCTTTGACTTGAGTTTTCTCAGGACTCTTACCCTCAGGTGGGGTATACCTCCATGGCTGGATAGCTGGGGGTGTTTAGGGTTGCTTGAATTTCC
Organism: Delphinus delphis; assembly: GCF_949987515.2. NCBI lineage: Eukaryota > Metazoa > Chordata > Mammalia > Artiodactyla > Delphinidae > Delphinus > Delphinus delphis. Next base: position 26,031,537 of record NC_082694.2, on the reverse strand, counting down.
CAAGACCCGACAGGAAGAGAGCCCAGTTTTCTTATCATTCTTCTCCCCCAGTGCATGAAAAACCTTCACAGACGCCAGCCTGCACATGCCTAGGGAGGTTCGAGGCTTTTTAAAGCTCTCTTGGATAAGCTCAGTTTGGTGTTCCTTTCGCTTCGTCTGGGGAATTGTTGGCTTCTCTCCTGCCTTGACTTTGTTCCCTGACTGCTTTTTCTCTTCAGCCTTCTTCCTTCGTTTGGTCCTTGAGGTGCTTTCCTGCCCGTGGCTCTGAGTATTGCTGATCTTTCTGGATGCAGCTTTCTGAGGTTTGCCTTTGGAATGCTTGGCCGCGGTCACAGGAGCGCTGTCCCTGACTGCAGCATGGCGTAGAAGCACTTCTCCCCCTAGCAGGCACTCTGGATTCTTTGGCTGGATTTTGGCCTTGGGAGCACCACTGATAGGCTCAGAGGCTTTATGTTTGTTCTTCCTGGGTTGAGCAGAGGGAACCTTTATGACACTTGGCTTTTCCTGCACCTGATTCACCTTAATGGCTCTGGTGTCTTTGGCTTTGATCATGTTGGGACCTTTGAATTGATCAAGATCTTTCAAAGAATAAAAGAGCTGGGGAAGGTGAATATCCTCCGCCAGTGTAGTAACGTCTGCAAAACCACTGCTAGATTCCATCCCATTTTCAAGTGTCCCTAGGTCCTCAAAACTCAGGCTGTTCTTTCCCAGATCAGCATTTTCAGAAGCAGGCTGCTCCTCTGGGCTAAGGGGATACATCCGTGCAGGCCAGGAGCTGGTGAATATTAGGGATTTCTAAAGGGAGTAATGGAGGCTCTTGGTTTTCTCTTGGGATCTGTAGGCATCCAGAGGCTTTGAAAGCTTGGTTTTCATATCCTCCAAGTGCTCACTCTCTATTTGTCCCTGGCTTGGAGCTGGAGGCAGGGCCAGGAGACTACTGGCGCTCTGGACTGGAGCTGTCCCTGAAATGTCCCCAAGTTCAGGTGGTGGGTTACTCTCAAGTATCTGGATATTTCTGCTCCTGCAGGACCTGGGGAGTTCTTGAGTTTGTGTCACACAGATGTCTGGCTTGGAGGTGGCAATCCCAGGGAATTTTTCGTCACCAGTGAAGTCTCGATCCCTACAAAGGAATCAAGGTAGAAGTCAGTCCCTGGTAAGTGAGATGCTCCCCCTAAACACCAACACAGCACTCATGTACCTTTCAAGGTACATGATTGATGTGTTGGTGTTTAGGGGCAAGATGGGCAAGGCATTTCTAGTAACTCTTCTTAAGGATCACGGACAGTGCCCTATGCTACGAGATAAGGGGTGACTGTTGTAATTCTTACTGGTGCTCATTTCATGTCACCGATTCTTGGCTTTCTTTGTATTTCATAGGATTGTTAAAAGTCAAATAAAAAATGAGTCTTATTTTTTAAAGAAATGAAATATTTTACAAAGCCTAGCATTCTCTTATAGCGTCCTTTCAATTCTCCCCACTTTCCTGAGAGGCTAAGAACACTTCACACCATGAACTAGGAGAGGGAGTAGAGCCCTTCCTGATGAAATAAATAAACAAGGACAGAGTCTTAGCCTGCTTGCTCTGGACAGGATCCCGGACCACAAGGTCTTAAATCCTGGTATAAATTAGGGAAGTGAGGACAGTTAAACTGGCACTATGATAACAAGAGTTCTGAAACACCTTCCAAAGAGACTGTAGCAGTAGATCAGGGAAGGGAGTGATACAGTGTGGTAGTAGAGGGGAACGATCGGCTACAGCAGTGAAAAATGTGGTACCTGTTGGTATGCTCTCGGGGTTCTTGTACATGCAGCATAGATAACATTTACAGTGTCCCACCTTCCCACCTCAATTAGGTGTTCTTTTTTAAAAATTTATTTTTATTTATTTATTTTTGAACTTACTTATTTTATGTATGTATTTGTTTGGCTGCACTGGGTCTTCATTGCTGTGCACGGGCTTTCTCTAGTTGCGGCTAGCGGGGGCTACTCTTGGTTGCAGTGTGCGGGCTTCTCATTGCGGTGGCTTCTCTTTCTGTGGAGCACGGGCTCTAGGCGCGTGGGCTTCAGTAGTTGTGGCTCACGGGCTCTAGAATGCAGGCTCAGTAGTTGTGGCACATGGGCTTAGTTGCTCCACGGCCTGTGGGATCTTCCCTGACCAGGGCTCGAACCCGTGTCCCCTGCATTGGCAGGAGGATTCTTAACCACTGCGCCACCAGGGAAGCCCTAGGTGTTCTTGTATAGAGTCTAAAACCAGAGAGCCCTGAGCGAAGGTAGTGGTTATTAAAGGCTCAGGATCTAAATTCTACCTGTCTGTACACCACTTCCCAGCTGTAGATTTGACCCCACTTTTGAATGCTGACCTCATTGTTCAACTTTCTTGCCATTTGTACTCACCTTGAAAACTTGTTTCTGTGACGGGTTGAGCAGACACAGGGTAGTAGATTCCAGAGGTGGAAGCTGGTGGTTGGATATTTGTGGGCTGAATCTCCTTTAGTACCATAACCACTTTTGGTTGCACAGAGACCCTACTTCCTGTGTATGACACAGAGCCATAGGATTGCAGGCAGGAGCCAAGTTCTCCATTCAGTAAAGACCCCAATGTGCCTTGGTTATAGTAATACACCTGGCTTCCTTCCTGGTAGGGAAGTGACAGGATGTGTCCCTGATTTGGAATCTGAGATGGTGTTCCCTGAGCAAGCCTGGCAGAAGGTGATGGATATAGAGGGACCATGTTATTGGTGTCTGCAGTTTTATCATACTGGGCTGCCATAAACATGGAGGAAGCAGCTGTGTGCTGGTCAGTGACTGCCAGAGTAAAGTCTCCGAGTGAAGGAGAATTCTTTTCAGTGCTTCCTGTGATGTCACAGTCAAGAACACCCGGATAGGAAGCAGCTGAAGTGGAGATCTGTCTCTGAGCAGTAACTCCAGATAACATAGTTGTGCTAGAATGGTGGTGAATGTAGGCACTACCCATGAGTGTGTAGAAATAGGTAGCCATAGCTGATTCCGAACTGGCGGCACTAGCAGAGACTCTGGAGAAGTTGCAGACACTTCCTCTTAGGGAAGTTGCATTGCTCACCCCAGGAAGAGAGTGCTGCAGAGAATTCAGAGTTCCAAGTCGAGATGGATTTTGGAAATTTTCTGTAAGAACAAGAGGGTAATGAAAACATCAGGGAGATTGATAAATTCTCACTATATTTGAGGAACAGCATTATCTTAAGTTTCTTGCTATCCAGACACCTGTAATGTCAATACTTACTGAGAAACCAAAAATCAGACCGTTATGATGGTTGCAAGGACTGAGCAGTTTTACACTCTTCTGTATTAGCTGCCTGTGCTCCCATGTTGGGCACAGATGGGCAGAAGACCCAAGTGGTGTGGTTCAGACATTGTTCTCTAGGCTGGAAGCAACCTTCTCCCTGCCCTATCTTTCCCTTCAGCTTGCACTTGTTTTGACTTCTATGCTGTTTCCTAGACTGGAAACCTTTTAGAACTAGGAGATCTTAGAGAACTTCTATTTTCACAGTCGCATTTCATGAGGAAAGAAACTGAGACTCAGAGAGGTCGGGTTGACTTGTTCAAGTTCTCTCATTATGTTAATATCCTTACCAGGTTTCAGAACCTAAGTATCCTGACTTGCTCTCCAGGACACTACTCTGAGCATGATGCCGCCAGAAAGCGGGAGAAATAGAACTTATAATATAGGCATTTTTTTCATCCGTTAGAAAACAGTACGGCTATTACCATTGTATTCTTCAGTGTCTCACTTTGCTTGTGCAGTTCCCACGCTATTACCTAGAGTTCACATATAGCTCAGTCCAACTGGTAAATTTAAAGAGTAATTTTACCCTCTTCAAACCTGGTTTCTTATCTCACCTCAAAATGATTACCTGAAAGTGAATTTCTTAAGTGCTTTGGAAAGAAAAAAGTTATCTGATTACTTCAGATTACTCATCTGTAAAGTGCTTATAACACCACCACCAATAATAATAGCAGTAATAATTAATACATGAATAAACTGATATATTGCGTATGATTTATATGGAGGAAGATACAATAAGTTCTAGAAAGACAAAGAAATATCATGAAAAACATATTACATAATGTAAAATACATAGTTATGAAAACTGGGGTATGTGGCAAGTGTCAAAGCATAATGAGTTTACTAACAAATGACCTTCTGTACCATACATGCAATAATATGAAAGTGAATTTTGCCCACTGTAGTTTAGTGAGTACTATTAACCAAAAAACACGATAGAAGGTGATTTTGAATGAATTCCAAGCCAATACATACAGACAGAGAAGATATATCAGTAAAAATGCATAACAAGCAACAAAATTCAATCAATGTAAATATATAGGGGGCCACAATATATGCAGACAAGTATTTCAATGAAAACTGGTACAAAGCAGACAGCAAAATAATAAGTGTAAAAGAATTTCATTGTGCTCATTCATATTTTTACCCAGCAATAACAGGTATTAAGCCTGGTAGAAATATATATTTCAAAGAATAGAAACATACAATAAGCAGAAAGGAAGCTTAAAAAGTATCAAGAAGGTTTTTGTATTTATCCTAGAACTTAGATTATCTTATTATTATCTTCAACATCCATGAAGATGACATCCCAAAACCTAAAAAAACCATCATCACTAGAATCCAATTAAAAAAGATTTTCAAATGTAAGAACATCAAAAGGACTCCACAATATTGTTCTAGATAAATGTGGATTTTTTTTTTTTTTTTTTTTTGCCGTGCCACGTGGCCCTGGCAGTGAAAGCACCGAGTCCTAACCACTGGACTGCCAGCGAATTCCCTCAATTTGGAATTAGAGATGTGGGGCTTGAATTTTTCTTTTTCTTCTTAGGTAGCTAAGATCTAAAAACGAACGATGGCTGTTGATCAATGTGCTCTCTGTGTTAGGAAGGAAAGAACTGTAAAGATGAAAAGCAACCTTGCCTTAGAAGCTACATATCACACAAAGGAAATAGTCCTTCTGATTCAATTTCGAAGATATCATTTAAAAATTTTAATTGGTAAAACGTCTACATAGTTGAAAAATTAGAAAAAATCAAACATTGAAAAGCAGAACCCTAGATAACCACTTTGGTTTCTTGTATATAGGAAGCATCATTTCTGGGACGTATTTCTAAAATGTTTATATTCAAAACTGTCAAGTGCCAACTGTATTCAGAGAGGCAATAAAAGAAAAAAAACTGAGTATGACTTTTCTGGTAAGCTGCCTTTCCTGGTGATACCCTCTTCTGTCCTTACTTTCCTCTTAGTCTGTTAAAATAAGGATTTGCTACAATCAACTTTGTTTTGCCCTGCTCTGAGCAGAATTCACTCTATGCTGTTTCTGCTTTAATTTAAAATCTTTTTTTCCCATCAACATTCCATTGCAAACTACATTTTTCTTGAGAGCTCCTCTATGCTTTCCCTCTTCATTCTTATATTTTTATCCTATCTCTTGGTTCCTCTTGGCCTGTGCTGATGAAAACAATCCTAAACTTCCTTACGTTTGACTCTGTGCCTCCCTATAGCCCAGTACCCTCCATCCTCTCTCCCTATTTTCTCTTTTCAACTAGTCGACATATTAGTGGAGGGAGACCTTTAGAGATGAAACATCTTGCTGTATATTGCTAGTTTTCTGTGTCACCTGGCTTTTCTGTGTTTCTGTTGAAACACTCTTGAGAAGTCTCTGATTTCATTTTCTACATGGGTACCCTTTAAGGCTCAATATTAGAAAAGAAAGGGATCAGAGTGATCAACCAATGTAGTATCCTAACGTAACAGATAAGGAAAATATCAGGCTTTGTGAGACAGTCAATGATTTGTCCAAAGTGACACAGATAGTAAATGCCAAAGTCAAAACTGAAATTAGGTCTCCAAACTTCTAGTTCAGTACTTTCCCTCATTATTCCATGCTATTGTGAATCTACTAGTAAATTTAGGGGCAAAATAAACCTAACGAAAAACTTTAAAAAGTTTCTTTTCTTACCTGACGTGGTCAGAGAAGAAGAGAAAACATCAACTGCAGATACAAGGGATGAGGAGACAACACCAGAGGATGTCTGAGTGGCTGCAGCTGAACGGCGCATGTGTGCAGTACAAAGGTCACAGGTTACTGCTCACTGGTCACTTGTGATGATGTAGGAGAATGATGTCACGAGGCAGGCAGTTTCAAGGTATGAGATAGCCAATAGGGAGGTCCGATCCCCAACAGGAAGGCGGGGTTGGGTGGAGAGAGTGTAGGAGAGCTAAAACAACACCTAAATTTCTGAGCTCTGGGGAGGAAATCCTAGAAGACAGATTTACCTCCCCCAGGCTCTTACATGAGGGAAATCATTGCAACATTTCTTACAGACGTTCATTAATATAATTTACTAACAGTTACCTATATCCTGGAGAGTATTATATTTCATGTATCATATACTTAGAGCTATATATATATATATATATCTTATTTAATTAATATCCTTAGGAAGGCAAGAGCCATCTAGTTTGAACTATTACAGTTGTTCTGAAATCATACCTGTCTAATTAGTGAACTTATAGCAGCTTTTAAGGAGCAAAAGTAGGGATTAAGAAGCTCTTTTTGTAACTTGGTTGAAGCGTAGGGTGAACTTTGTTGAGTGTACCTTGTGGAGAGTGTTGTGGTCCAAGGCTCTTCTCTTTCAGTTTCGTCTCCTTGACTCCTACCTTCCTTGGGCTGGGCCAGGCTGGGCCAGGTTGGACTTGCGACTTACATTTCTCTTCTGCTTTCCTTTTTTTTTTTTTTTTTTTCCATTATGGGCATTGTTTCTAGGACAAGCCTTGATCTTGCATTCTCACCCTCATGGATGTTACTTCCTGTCAACTTCCTGCAGCAGGAATCTTCTTTTCAGTGCTTGATGCTTCACAAAATAGACTCTGCTCGTTGGACGCAAATACCAGAGAGCTAGGAGACAGAGCTGGTTGCAAACCTTTCCTCTTCCAGCCTTTGATTGCAATTTTTTCCCCATAATTTGCTAACTAGAAGTTCCTTGGGCCACACAGGTATCCTGACATCCAGCTCCTTTATATGTGAGAGACATTCTGAATACTGTCCCTTTTTCTTTGCACAGAAGTATATACAGTGTGGCAGTTACTGTAATCTCCTCCCCCTTGCAAACAGCCACTCTAGAATCTTGGACCTCTAGGATTCTCTGTCTTGCATGCTTGGGTGCAAGGCCAAGCAAAATGAAGAGGAGAATAATTAGAGAAGGAAGAGGACATTTCATGGAGAACTGGGAGCAGATAAGGTGAAAGGGCACAGGAGAAAAGAGATTCATGTAGACTTTTTGGTTTCTGTGGGAAACAAGTTGACACACTTTGGCCTCATTTAGTATTACCAGAACAGACAGTCATAGATGTAAGTAGCTCGATAGTGCGGCAACTGCCATGAATTCTGTACACTAAAGGGAACAGTCTTCCATATATTTCTCATTTTGTTTTCTCTCATAGTACCTTATTAATAGCATTCACTGGTACGTTTGTAGAATACAGATTTTTTAAAATGCTCTGGTTTTGTCTGCATGGTTATTTCCTTGTCATATTTTTAAGGACTCCAACATTGTAAGACATACTGCATGTTTTTCTCTTGACGATCGTTTATCTTGAAGCATCATGAACGAACTTGACCTGCTGGATTTTGTGGAGAAACTTTAAAAAGGGTCTGTGAAAAAGGCATTGCGGTGAGTCGCGTTATGCACCCAAGCGTAAGGAGCAGACATCTGCCATCAGCCCAGCTTGGCCTGGGTTGCCTCTGTTTTAGTTCCCGTGGTTGGTGCTTTGCTCCCTAACCACTCTTGTGACTGTGGTGATGTGAGTAAGAGCTGAGTTGCTAATGATTTATATGTGAGGTAAGCTGGTTTGAGGGAGGAAATCTATGGATCTAGTCATTTTCCTTGGTGGTAAGCTTTCAGGGAGGGGTGCAAAGATTGATCTTTCTGGGGACTTTTCTAGTACCAGGAAGATATCCCATAGATGGGACCTCCAAAGACACACATTTAATTTTTAGGCCTGTTTTTCCTATTATGAGATATGAGTTTTTTCACTGATGGGGATGATGCTTACCTGAGTAGAAATTGTGAAAGTTGTTGTAGTACAGAGATGTGGCTTAAGCTTTTAAGTGTTTTTCAAGGTTTTTCCCCTGAGCTTCCTACTTCAGATCGCCTACTTACATGATACTAATATGTGATGTGAGGCTAACAACTTACTAAATACCTGCAAGCCAGATCAGTGTCTCTTTTCTCTGTATTTCCATGGAAATCAAGGGACCCATAGCTACTGCAGGTTAGGATGGGTGGTGTGAGATTGGGGGAAGTGTGGTAAGACACATTTTGGTATCAGTAAAATGTTTACATATTAAAATATTCAGTTCCAACATTCTATTCTATTTAGTTAGGCAAACCCTTAGTTAGGCTTTTCCTGGTTCCGAGCCTATGTAACTTATTTTCTCTCCCTAGTTCCAGCCGTTTAACTTTAGCTTGCAGGTTGAGCATCATCTTAACCTCTAAAGAATCTTACATGTAGGAGGAAGAAACTAAAGAGCTCTATTTCAACACTTAGCAACATCAGGCCCTACCCTGACCTAAACCTTTATTCTTACAGTTAGGGTATTGTCTTGTCCCGTATACCCACTTCCTGCATTTTGAACCCATCAGGTTAACTGAGACATGTCTTGGTGTAACATCCCCAGTTCATCTACCCCTGAGGCTGTCCTTAATTCCTCCCATTGTCACATTTTGGTTTAATTAAATACTGGAATCCCTCAAACCCTTGCATGGTACCTGAGGCCCTATGGGATACTGGTAGATTTTGTTAGTGTCAAATACTTAGCTGTCAGATTCTCCAAATATCCCTTGCTCCTATATTTTCCATCCCAGCCTACTACATACCCATTAATGCATTGTTTTATCTCATGTTGGACCCACTCCCATCCAGAGGCCTACTCTTTGCTAGTTCCCATACTTTCTGCCAACCCTTTTATGGCCAGGTCTGGATTTTTTTGTGTTCCCACCCAAAGCCTGTATCTTTTAGCAAGCTGGAACTATAGGACCAACATAGATTTTCTAGTTTCTGATAGATTTATGTCACAATTTGTACATTTTCATGTCTATAGATATTTGTATCATTAGTACTTTTTGGCCATTACATGCCTATTGGATATTTTTCATAAATTGCAAAAGAATATTTTATGACTTAGCACCAAATTGAATGTGCCTAATTGTAAGTTTGTAAACTAGGTTGTGCTAACTTGTATCTTTTCTTTATCCAAATAGTAATTTACTACTCTTGTCCCATTTGTAATTCTGTGGAAGTTTTCAGAATTGTAAATAAATGATTGTGGATTGAAACTTGGTTAGACTATGACTGTCCCAGGTACGTTAAAGCTAGTGATGTTTTACTCATTCACTCATTCATTCATTCAATAATTCTGACCTTCCTGACTCAGTTAACCCAGCTCAAATGGTTGTGAAGATTACTCACAGTGTATGTAAGATACTTTCAGAAATTAGAAACTGAAAAGTAAAACTAACAAAAAACATTTGTTATTATAAATAACAATGGAATTTAGTATGCTATTATACCTTCAGACCTACTATAGGACATGCTGTTCTTTGCTGTTCCACTTGTGGCAGGATTCATAGTTTTTCTAACAGGTGCAGATCCCTATGCCTGATACTGTGAGGAAATGTTATACTTAAGTTCCACTCTTATCTCTCTCAGGCATTTTTTGGTGTTGTCTAAAATGTAAATACATACTGTCAACCTCCAGCTTGATACCGGGCTCATAATAGAAACCCAATAAATGTTTCACTGTGAGTGGAGTATAAGTTGATAGAATATTTTTGGAGGTTGATCAGGCAGATTAGATTGTTTGAAAAACTTTCAATATTTTAAGTTTGCATCTCTTTCATTCCAGAAATTCTATGTCTAGAAATTTATATATAGCTATACACATGTATAAAGAGGTTCACATTGCAGCCTATCTGTAACAGAGGATACAAACAAAAACAAACAAAATGCCCCCAAACTGAAAAAAACCAAAAGTCCATCAATATTGGACTGGCCATGTAAATTATGTAATGTGACGCAGCTATTAAAGAGAATGGAATGGATGTACGCAAAAATTGACTGGGAGAATCACTATCCAAGACAGATGGTAGACTATGTATAGTACGCTGCTCTTGTATAAAATACAGGATCTCCATTAGGTAGAAATACTTACATACAAGATACAACAAGTGTGAATGTAAGCACTTGGGAAATATCTGAAAGAACCACACAAGATACTGGGAGAGTGGGACAACTTTCCATGTCCCATATGATTGGAATTCTGAAGGGTACACACACGAACTAATGGACCTCTGCTACCATCTTCCGGCTAAGGAGGGAATTGCAGGCGTCAGACTCCTCTTTACCAATGAAGCGTCTCAGTCGGCCGGTGTGAGGACGTCATCTGGACTGGCGGTAGCGCATGCGCAGTAGAAGATGGTCAGCGAGCTGCATGGGCTTGTGCCAAGGCGCTTGTGTTTCGGGGCCTTGTGCTGGCACCGGGGGCGCCGGGTTGGCGACTTTGGCACTCCTGGCGTTGGGTGGGCGGCATCGTGCCCGTGGGCGCTGGGGTCAGCGTCGCGGCTTTTCCGGACGTTCGTCGGCCAGGAGGAAGGGCAGAAAGCACATCCCGGAAAGGTAATACGCCTTGGCCCCTGGGCGTTGCCGTTGGAGCTCAGAACCCCTGGGTCTGGGCTTCGTCTCCTGTGCTGTCTCCTGTGACTGTTGCTCCCGCGCGCTGCCCCGTCCGCGCTGTGCTAGGGGGTACTGGTCGTCTCACGGATCAGTTCCCAGTAGGTGAAAGGGACAGTGTGTGATGTTCTGATTTCCCCCCATCGTTTTAAATGGGAGGCTCTGGCCATTGCTCCTCGGGTAAAATGCAGAGGGACTGCTTTTTAAGATGGGACTGTCAGTGTTGGGGACCCTCCTTAGTTACCAGGATGGAATCCCCTTCAATTCCTCAAGCTGTGTTGTTTTGGCACAGAAAATGTGAGTAAGAGGAACTGAAACTAAGTTTGAGTGAAAAAAATGCACCGGTACCGCCGAATTTTCCATCGAACAGTTGATTTGTGTTGCCCCTCGGAATTATAAAGGGCGTACTGTTGCTTCCTAACCGGTGTCATTTGAGAGATCTACCTCTGTACGTTCAAATGATTAATTTTGAGACTTTGCTCATGTGTGCGGTAAATGCTTTAATTCCCTAAGACCTTCCTTTCCTCCATCTCATACCTCATTAAGCCCGCTTCAGTTTATCTGAATTTCTTCTGAATCTGTCAACTCTTCCTCAACATCCTAATACTGAACTTGCCTGTCTGTTGCAATTAGGTCCTAAGTAGTGTCCATATATCTTGTTTCCTTCTAATCCATTCTTCACAAAAGAAACCGTAAAAACAAGTTGGAACATTGCTCATAAACATCGCTGAAAAACATTGTTTTGAGAATAGAAAACAAACCGTTGGCCTTTAAGACTGTGCGTGGTCTAGAATCCTCTCTGCTTCTATGACCCCACCTTGTGCCACTTTTGCCCTCATTTTTTATGCTTCAGATTCACTGAATTAACCTTAGTTTAACTCATCTTACAGAAGTCAGTTCAGATATTATTTTTCACTGTGATTCCTAGCATTAAGGAATTTTATTATCAGGTTTTGTATGAGGACTGAAAATAAACTGTGAAGTGGAAGAATTGAGTTTAAACTATTTCAGTCAACACGCAGGTATTAATGATACCTTAGTAATCAGCACCGGGCTAGGTTTTATCAGGGATACAGAAGTTCTGGCCAGCTCTCGTTTTAGATATCCCTTATTTGTGGAGACCTTTGCATTGTTTTGTTACCTTTTATCTGTTTTCAAGATGGGACAACAGGAACAAGGGAAGTATAGGTTATAACTAGGTGGGGTTGAATAAGTGGAGCAGCAAAATGCAAAGCAGAAAGAAGAGGGACCTACCCTACAGGGATATGATTTCCATTTTCACGGCACATCCATCCTATGCAGGGAGACAGCCTAACATAAAATTTGCCTAACAAAAAATATATTAACAGGTGGGAAGACTATCTCCCAGTTGAACAGCCGATGCCTGGGACTCGTTTCCTTGCTTTCAAAGTTCCTTTAAAAAAGGTAAGCAAAAGTTAATACCGTATTCTTCCAGAAATCTGAATTCACCATATAGCGACCTGGCTCTCAACCCTGTCATACTCCATTTTCCCTTTTTGTAGCAAATACTTTTTAATACCTCCTTTACTATCCAGAAATGGAATTCATAGATGAATACAACCTACTTTTGTACTTAATTAAAAAACAACAACAACAATGTACTGCCCTAACTATAAATAAAGAATAAAGTAATTTATAAGAAAGTAATATGTATCTCAGTATGTAAATGTTTGGGGATGGCTATACTAGAAATAAAGAAATAGTCAGTTACTTGTACCATGAATGCAATAAACTATGGATTTTGAATGATAATGATGTGTCAGTGTTGGTTCATGAATTCTAACAAATGAAGCACACTGGTATGGCATGTTGATCATGGGGAAGGCTGTGTGGGATGAAGGAGAGAGGGTATAAGTGGGAACTGTGAACTTTTTGCTCACTTTTGCTGTGAATCTCAAACTGCTCTAAAACTAGTCTATTAATTTAAAAAAAACTGTGTGTTGCTGACAGTTGAATAACCAAACAGATCAATGGAACAGAGTACATAAATAAGCCAAATACATAAAAGAATATTTAGCAGTGAAAACCATCCTTCCTATATGTAGATATTCAAGACGTATTTATTTTTGTGTCTATTTTCAGGCACTCTGCTTGGAGCTGACAGTACAGTGGTAGGCAAAATTGATGTGGTCCCTGCCTTCTGGGAGTTTACAGTCTGGTTAGGAGACCAACATGAAATAAACAAACATAGAAATAAATATATAGAAGTGAGCTATTTTCTTCCTTGTAATCTCTCTGGAAGAAAGGATTGTAATATCGCTTGTAAATTCCAGAGGAAGAAACTTTACTTTGAATCTCATATGTTAGCATCACAGGGTTTGAATAAATAGATAATACAATAAAGGATTTTAAACACATGTGCTTTCTTATTTTATTCTTTCTGACACAGTTTTGAAAAGAATCTTGCTCCAGAAGAATGATTTTCCCTCTTGGACCTTTTTTAACAAACTCCAAGAACAGAATGAAGAACTTGGGCTGATTATTGACTTAACATATACTCGCCGCTTTTATAAGCCAGAGGTAAATGGAACCCGTAATTGAAAATGACCTTCTTTCTGATACTGTAATAATTGAGAGTAATTCAGTAGTTATCATCTTATGCTAAGGTGAATCCTGGCCTTCTTTCATGGGTTCAAAAAGGGAAGCTAGTGGTTTCCATAAATACACATTTGTAATTGCTGTTTCAAAATGAGATTAAAGATATGAATTGAACTATAGTATTTGGCAGTAGGCTCTAGATATGCTGAAGAAATTCTATAAGCTTCCATGTTCTATATTTTGAAATTGAAATAAACTTTTAGGTAGAATAGTAGTAGCCTAAAAGGAAAGAAAGGTATGTCCATTATGTCTTTAGCACTTATTTTAAGCAGTTGCCTGAGCGTGTTTAAGCATCACTGTAAAAGACAATTGTTCTCTAATTTTTATGCTTCCTTTTCCTAATGCCTTCTGATATAGTACAGAAACCCATATATTCTCTTGGCCCATGTAGGACATACCAGTGCAAAAGAATTATCCTTCTTCTGACCTGTTCCATGGCCTTGGGAGACAGTAACACCTAATGTTTGTTAAGATTTGTATAGCAGTTTGCCATTTAGAAAGTTCTTTCATATCCATTGACTTTGTTAATCTTCACAACAATCCTTTGCTGTTGAAGTGGAAGTACTACTGATACCTCCTACTGAGGGCTTACTCTGCACTAAGCTCAGAGGATAGACAACTACAATTACTAATTTTAAAGACGATGAAACTGACTCTCGGACAAGGAAGAATTGAAATTTCAACTCAGTTATTCCTGTTTTTTTTATTGTGGTAAAATATAGATAAATCGTATTTATTTTCACCATTTATAAATATGCAGTTCAGTGGCATTAAATACAGTAACAGTGTTGTGTAACTATCACCACTGTCTATAACCAAAACTTTTTCATCATCCTCAACAAAAACTCTGTAACCATCAAACAGTAACAACCCCATTTTCCCTCCCACCAACCCTTGGTAACCTCTATTCTATTTTCTGTCTCTATGAATTTGCCTATTCTAGGTACCTCGTGTAAGTGGAATCTACAACATTTATCCTTCTATGTCTGGCTTATTTCACTAAACCTAGTGTTTTCAAGGTTCATCTATGTTATAGCATGTAACAAAATGCCATTCCTTTTTTGGCTTAATAAATCCCACTGTGTGTATATAGACCATAGTTTGTTATTCAACGGTTGATTGACACTTGGTTGTTTTCCACCTTGTAGGTATTGTGAATCATGCTGCTGTGGTCATTGGTGTACAGATATTTGTTCAAATCCCTGCTTTCAGTTCTGTTAGATGTGCAGTGTAGGTAGTAGCAGAGTTGTTGGATCATACGGTAGCTCTACGTTTAACCTTTGAGAAACTGCCAAGCTGTTTTCTACAGTGTCGTCTTGTTTTTAAACAATTATCACAAATTTTAAACATATACAAAAGTATACAAAATACTGTGAGTGTTCCTTGTATACCCATGAACTCATCCAGCTTTAATATTTCCCAACTGATGGCTGTCATGTTTTATCTATACCCCCACCTGTTTCACCCCATTCCATATTATCTTGAAGCAGCTCCGAGACAACATGTAATAACACCTATACATTTTTTAAAATTAATTAATTAATTACTTTTTTTTTGGCTGTGTTGGGTCTTCGTTTCTGTGCGAGGGCTTTCTCTAGTGGCGGCAAGTGGGGGCCACTCTTCATCGTGGTGCACGGGCCTCTCACTGTCGCGGCCTCTCTTGTTGTGGAGCACAGTCTCCAGATGCGCAGGCTCAGTAGTTGTGACTCACGGCCCTAGTTGCTCCGCGGCGTGTGGGATCTTCCCAGACTAGGGTTCGAACCTGTGTTCCCTGCATTGGCAGGCAGATTCTCAACCACTGCGCCACCAGGGAAGCCCCACCCATACAATTTTGGTGTGTATATTTAAAATATAGGACTTTTATTCCTTAATATCATTTTTTAATAGTAAACACCCAGTGAGTGCTCAAATTTGCAGTTGTCTCCTAAATGTCATAAAAAATTGTTTATAAGAATTTTGAATTAGATCCAAATAAGGTCCGTACTTTGCCATTGATTGTTAGGTCTCTGAAGTCTTGTTTAATCTATAGGTTCTCCCTCCATGTCTCTCTCACTTTTTTTTTCCTCCTTGAATTTTATTTTTAAAGAAACCAGGTAATTTGTCCCATCTAGATTTTGATGATTACAGTCCATGTGTTGTTAACATATTCTTCAATCCTTTTATTTCCTGTAAATTGGTAGTTGATCAATTACAAATTAGTTGATCAATGAAGCTTGCATGTTTTGTTTTGGCAAGACAGTTTCATAGGTGATGATGTGTTCTTCCATGGAGACATATAATTGTCTCTTTCTGTGATATTAGCAGTCACTGATGATTCATACCTACATCCATTAATTCAGTTGAGGCTTCAAAAAATGGTGAATTCTGTTGTTCTTTTTTCACTTATTAGCTGGGTATATTTGTATGAGGAGAAGATTCCCCTCATCAACTATTTGGTTGCCCAGTTATAGAGGCATGATTCTCTTCTTTTATTTAAGAGTTTTCAAACTAATGAGTTGATTCACAAATATCCTCCAGTGGTGACCAGTTTTGTAAAATTTTATTTATTCCTATCACCGTGGACTCCATTACAGTTATTATTCTAACTGAGGCCCTATCTTTGGCCAGTTGCAGCTTTTCAGTGACTCCTGAGTACTTTTAACATGACATCAGTTGTTTCTAGACTTTTTCAGTGGTCAGAGCTAGGAAATATGTTTGTTTTTAATATTTTTAAAATTTGTCATAGGTTCCTGCTGCTACTTTCCATTTAAATTCAGAACTAGAGAATTTTCACTTATCCTTTTCTGTCTTCTATTGATAGTCTACTTTCTCCCACCCCAAGAATACCAGTTCTCAACAATGCCTGAAATTTGCTCTATTTCCTAATTCGAATCCAAGTTCTTCTGACTCTATTCTACTACTCTCCTTAAATCACAGCCGCTTTATGGCCCTTGAAATGTAAGATAGAACATAAACGTAGGTAGAACTGTTTATATCATTTTGAGTTACATGTCCATTCGTTCACGTAGATTTGCTTTTCCTTTTGCATGCCTAGTAACTGTCCATTCTGCAGTTTTAATGAAAATGAAGTGATAATTACTGGTTAAAGCAGCTTTGGAAAAAATGGCTCTTATCAGAATGACTGACATACTAAGTTTAATGTACTCTCTTGGTGTATATTCTGCCTTCTCTTAATTTTTTATTCTTTCCCTGCAAAGGAAATAATACATATTGTCATGGTTTTGCCTTATAGGACTTACCAGCAACTATTCCTTATTTAAAAATTTGTACAATTGGGCATCAGGTGCCAGATGACGACACTAGTGTTAAATTCCAGTGGGAATTTATATGGGTTTCTGAAAGAAAATAAAGATAATGGTGAGTTGTTTTTGTTTTTGTTTTCCTTTACCTGAACTTTGGTATGCATTTTGAGTGGGGTTGGGGATTTTGAACATTTTTAATAGTTCTGACATTAGGCCTGTTACGTTTGGTAACATTAAGGTGGAAATGTCAGATGGTGCTAATAGAGTACGGTGCTTTTCCTGTTTATTGTCACTAACAATTTAGTTTAGTTTGGAAAGTGATTTTTGTGAGAAATATGAACTGAACTAGCTTACTTATCTCTTTTTTAAAAATTTGAATGGAAAATAAATAAAAAATGAAAATGTTCTTTTGTCCTATTTATTGGTTGCGAGCTGGAAGAAAACGTTAAGACTCTCAGGTTCTTAGCGTATATAAAAGAGAAAACTAAAAGCAAGGGTTCGGAGTGAGACAGATCCCTAGAAGCAAAACAGAACAAGTGGACCAGAAGAGCGGCTTCCTCATCATATGTGTTTAAGATATTTTTGCTGCTTTTACACTTTGGGTGCAGGTGAGGAAGAACACTACCACGTCTTATTCTTATCTTCAGACAGGAAGAACTTAAAAGGCTGGTGTTTTCTTGTTTCCACTTTAAGATCTACTCTGTTGATAGTAGGTCTTAATAGCGTGTGAATTTTAAGGATCCACTTGCCTTTTTCTAGCATCTAACTATCAGAAGGAACGTGGTGTTTGCCATGTTTTAAGACTGAGGAATCTTTTGTCTTTGAAACGCCACTGACGCCCATGTTAAAGTGTTCATTTTGTCCTCCTTCTAAATTTAGCCTGAGGAGTGTGCACTTTATTACATAAATCTAACAGACAGTAAATATTCCGTGTATATATAAAATGATGCACATTTATACATAAAACAGGGAGTAGGGGAGAAGGAATAGAGATGGAGGCGGGAAGATAGGGGATAGGAGGTGAGAGAGCGAGGGAGAGACTGGAATTTCAAGATGACTTTTCATTCTATAACCTGGTTGCTTAATGCAGGTACTAGCTCTTAAATATCTTCAGCCCTATTCACAGATCTTCCCTGTACTCTAGCTTTAAAACTTGAGAGGCTTGGCCTTGCCTGTGATAACCAGGGTGTCTAGAAAGGGAGCAAATGATCCAATTTGTGTAAACTGTAGTCACAGAAATGTTACCTGTTAAGATGTTAGGGTGCAGCTGCCGGCCTACTCGCTTCCTCCAGGCTCCTTTGTGTGTGTTCTATCTGTTCTGCGTGGGCTAGAAGATCCTTACAAGTGCATGAGAACACGTTTGTAAACCTTGATTGTTCACATGTTATACCAAGTGTAGTCCAGTGCATATGCTGACTCCTCTGTGGGTCTTCTGCATGTAGTGGGCTAACTTCACCATGCTCTCTGCCATTGCAGTCTCAGGACCTTAGTTATGATCCATTGGTGACTTCCTCTGCTATAAGCCCCTCCCACAGATGTCAGGCTCACTGATAATGAGGAGGAGACTATACTATCCACTCCCTAGAATTGGTAGAGACTCAGAAAATAAATTGTTTCAGTAAACACCGAGAGGCTTATAGGTTTGTTGTTAGGGCACGGGGATACAGAGGTGAGTAGAAGTCTTTGTTCAGTAGCAACTTACAGTTATCTAGGAAGATAAACATGTAGTGACTATAAGTGGGTTAATTATGGTAAAAGAATCAAGTGCAGCAGGATGTTGAGTGATGATTAGTGATGTTGAGCAGCTTTTCATGTGCCTCTTGGCCATCTGTATGTGTTCTTTGGAGAAATGTCTGTTTAGGTCTTCTGCCCATTTTTTGATTGGGTTGTTTGTTTTTTTAATAATGAGCTGCATGACCTATTTATATATTTTGGAGATTAATCCATTGTCTGTTGATTTGTTTGCAAATATTTTCTCCCATCCTGAGGGTTGTCTTTTCGTCCTGTTTCTACTTTCCTTTGCTGTGCAAAAGCTTTTAAGTTTCATTAGGTCCCATTTGTTTATTTTTTTTAAGGCTGCATTGTTCCTTTGCTCACTGATGAACATATAAAAGTCCGAAGTTTCTGATATTATAAAACGTCAAAGTAATGAACATTGCTGTGTGGACACCTTTGAATATATATGCTTTGTCTCAGTTAACTTCACTCAGAATGGGGCTTCTGCATCAAAGAGTTGGTGCCCTTATGCTTTTTGTGGTTGTTGCTACACTGTACCAATTTATGGTTGTTCATGCAGGAAATACTTATTGAGCATGTGTTATGTTTAAGTACTGTGCTGGGGGCTAGCAAAAAGACTTGTGAAATTTTGTGAGTGAAAAGACTTGACCTGCCCTTTGTGAATTCTAACAGTCCAGAGAGGGAATAGATATTCAAGAATCATACACTGCATGTAGAATTACATCTCTGACAAGTGCCAAGGAGAGGAACATGGTACCATGAGAGCATATTTTAGGGAGGATTTGATCTCATCATGGAGACTAGAGAAGGTTTATTTAGGGATGTTTCAGCTGATATCTGAAGGATGAGTAGGTATTAAGCAGATAGGGACACTGTAGAGAGATTTCTGAGCATAAGGAATATCAAAAGACCCTATAAGAGGAAAGCATATGGTGTGTTGGAGGAACAGGCCAGGAAGGTGGGGCTGTTGGGGGAGCATGTGATTATAATGGAGCTACAAGTATGGGTAGGAGCTCGATCGTGCAGGCTTATGTTTAAGGTTTCAGACTTTAATAGAAAACCATTGAACTTTGTTGAAGGTGAGTGCATGGAACATACCCAATTGCATTTTCAACCTATCATTTTGCTACCGAGTAGAGAATAGACTGCAGGGAGAAAGAGTGGAAGCGAGGAAACAAGTTAGGAGACTTTTGTAGAAATTGGGCATAATGGTGGCTTGGACCAGGGTATGGTGGTCATTTTGGTGGAAAGATGTGGACAGATTCTAGAGGTATGTAGGCCGTATCATTGTTAGCACTGGTGGTGGGCTGAGGATGAGGGTGAGGGAGAAATAGCTGTCAGTGATGGTGATTCCTAAGTCTCTGGCTCCTATGGTTGGTTAGATAGGGTTTTTTAGATATGATGTTAATATTTGTCCTGATTTGTCTTTTGTTATTTGTTGGTTCTTGATGAATACTCTGTCATATTAAGTCTCCTGTTTTTAGCGTACAGAGCATTTTCACCCAAACTGACTGTTGCACGTTATCAGATAACTTTTTAACATCTGCCAGTTTGGTCCTGTATTTTATGCTCTTTCATTTATTAATTAAGTTGTTGTATCAATGTAAATAATTATATTAATAAATTTTCTAAAGTTGCGTTATCCTTGCATCCTTGGAATAACGCCTTTTTGTGGTCCTGGTGTATATCATTCTTTAATAATTATTGATTAGATGTGCTGATATTTTCTTAGGATTTTTATATCTATATTTGTAAAGGGAAATTGGACCTTTTTTGCGAAACCTTGATTTTCTTTTCTTTTTATTTACAAATGACTCGAATTTTGTTGTTTTGTAGATATTTGATTGCTGTAGAAGGCATGTGGCCAGATGATGCAATTGGATGTAAGTAGAAGGGTTGTCACTACTTTTCCCTTTTTATAAAATTTGAAGGTAGAAATGTAGGGGAATTTCTCAAATTTTGGACAAAGAGAAAAGTTTGTAATTCATTTGTTCTGACATAAGGTAATGTTTTACCGAAAGTTTTGAAAGGGATGTATCTGGAAATAGCGAGATATAACAGCCTGAATAGTCGGTGGATTTCAGCTTTTTTTTTCTTTTTTAAAGTTATTTAATTAATTACTTTATTTTTGATATTATATCTACTGCACCACCAAGGAAGTCCCTTTTTCTTCCTTCCTTCCTTTCTTTAAAGCTCCAAGTCATTTAAAATATATGACTTCGTACTAAAAATCTCCAGTTCACATAGCCAAGGGGTTTATAACTTCTCCTCTAAAACTTATATTCCTGGGACTTCCCTGGTGGTCCAGTGGTTAAGACTCTACGCTTCCAGTGCAGCAGGCGTGGGTTCAATCCCTAGTTGGGGAGCTAAGATCCCAAATGCTGCGCAGCCAAAGAAATTTTTTTTAAAAGTTATATTCCTGTATTATTGAATTTAGTGGTTTAGATTTTCTTTTAATGTTTAGAAGATTTCAATTTATTTACCAAGAACAAACAAAACATAATGTAAAAATAGTTTTCCAGAAACTATTTCCATCATTCTCTTCTCCCCTTTCTCCTGCAGACTGGTGTTTTATCCTTACAAGTTCTCCGTCGTTCCATAAGAGAGCTGCTCTTCTTCTGGTTTCATAACAGATGGTGAACAGTGTTAAAATATCCAGTATACCTAAATTTCTAGAGTACACTTCAGGGAGTGAATGATGGGGTGGGATGTTGGGGCAGAGTGAGAGATACAGATTCTGGCGAGACTGAGAGTCATTCACAAAAATTACTGGGCTGTGGTGAAGGGAGAATAAAAATAAATCAGGTTCCTGCTGGTGGACAGGAAGCCAAAATGAAGAAGAATGGTGCGTAGCCGGGCAATGTAATTAGACCCATAAGTGCTGTGTCTTCTGATAGTAATTATGAACAGAAACCAACTAATAATTACGAATAACATGTAGGTGGCCAATCCTTGAGAGCTGAGGCAGAGAGAAGGAAAGATGGCATTATACCTTGTCTCTGGTTCATTGAGTTTCCCAGGCTGGTTGTGACCAATCTTGGGTGAAATCATAACTAAATCATTTTTGCTAAGGTGATCAGCTTTCGTGGGGTCGTTTCCCTGAACTCTGTCCAATGATAAAGCCCACTGGTTTATGCCTCCTGGAAAAGAGTTATTTCAAAACAGTATAAATGAAGCATTGATGAAACAGCCATGAGGAACACGTTTCCACATGGCCTCGCACCTCCTTTTCAAAGTGCTTTAAAACTTTTTTCATCCAAAAATCAATAAAAGAAAAGGATTGGGATCAAATCCCATACAGAGGTAGTGTAAGCAAAAAGAGAATAAGGAGCAGCATAGCATCTGTTCAGACAATAAAATCAAGTTGGAAAAGACAGGTCCACAAAACAGATCAAAACTGTAACCTATTATTTCAAAGTGGGCTAAAAGATGTTAGGAAAAACAGTGGAAAAGGTGAAAGAACATGGATCAAGGAGGGAATGGGAAGTTACTGTTTAATGGCTCTAGAGTCTCTGTTTGGGATGGTGAAAAAGTTCTGGAAAAGGTAAATGCTGATAAATGCCACCTATGGGTGTTTGGTTTTAGTTGATCTTCTTCCATGAAAGGGTTTGGAGAGATTCAGAAACTATGCTGCTGCCTCCATCTTTCTGAGGTCCTGCTCAATCTTTAGACATAATTATTTTGAATTTGAATAGTGGTGATGGTCGCACAGCATTGTGAGTGTATTTAATGTCACTTAATTGTATACTTGAAAATGGTTGAAGTACTAAATTTTGTTTTATGTATATTTTACCATAATTAAAAAAAAAGATGAAGGAACTGCGTAAACCAGAATATTAGGTAAGATGATAGAACTCAGGACAGAATTCAAAATAAAAGAAAAAAAATTCAGAAATGAGGACTAAATTTAAAATAATACAAGAGTGGGGACTTCCTTGGTTGTCCAGTGGTTAAGAATCTGCCTTCCAATGCAGGGGATGCAGGTTCGATCCCTGGCTGAGGAACTGAGATCCCCCATGCCGCAGGCCAACTAAGCCCGCACGCCGCAACTACTGAGCCCACGTGCTGTGGAGCCCACGCCCCACAACTAGAGAGCCCACGAGCTGCGAGGGAGAGCCCCTGCGCTGCAACGAAGAGCCCACATGCTGCAACTAATACCCAACACTGCCAAAAGTAAATCATTTAAATAAAATCATACGAGTGAATGAACATAATGCCTTAAGAGAAACAAACAGGAAAAGGAAAAATTTTTTTGAAGATAAAAAGGATTTTAGAGAAATGGAAAACATAAAAGATAGGCAAAAACGAGCCAGGACAGCTCTGAGAAAAGTAATATAAATATGTATAAGAATCTATTATACCATAAAAGTGACATTTCAAATCATTGGGACAGATTAGTCAATGAATTGTGATACATACACGTTGAGGTATAAATAGTTCTCTGGAAGGATCCACAGCATGGCAAAAGCAGATGTCTCTGAGGAGGGAAATGTGTGGCTGGGGCACGTGGGGAAAAGGGTGACTTTTCGTTGAATGCCCTTGTGGACCTTTTCTAATGTTCTGTCATGTGAATTTATTACCTCTGAAGTTCGCCTGAGTTCAAACCCCAGTTCCCCCAGTTGCTAGCTCTTAATCTTGGGCAAACTCTTCACACTCTCCAAGCCTCTTTATCTGTGAAATAAGGTCAGTAACTTAGCCTGGTGCTGCCTGGCACAGAATAAACTGTCAATAAATGGAGATTATTAGTGTAAAAAACCCAAATGCCCATCAATGGATAAATGGATTTTTAAAATGTGGTTATATGTGAAATATTATACAGTCATAAAAAGGAATGAAGTACTGACACATGCTACGACATGGACGAACTTGAAAACATTATGCTAAGTGAAAGAAGCCACACACAGTGGTCCCATTTGTATTATGTCATGAAATGTCCAGAAAAGGCAAAACCATAGCAACAGAAAGGAAATTAATGGTTGCAGGGACTGAAGGAGGAGGGGATGAAGAGGGCCTGCTGATGGTTACGGGGGCTTCTTTGTGGGTTGATGAAAACGTGATGGGTTAGATGACGGTGATGGTTGCATAGGCTTGTGAATGTACGAAATGACGCTGAATTCGCAGTTTCAGAAGGTGAATGTTATGGCATGTGAATGACATCTCAAAAAATTAATGTTGAAAATGAACATTGCCAGTTTTCCCATGGTCACTATCCACTATCCACTGTCTCCATCTCTCCCTTCTCCCCACTGCATTCCTTTTGACGCCCACCCCTGCCGCTCTCTCCCATCCTCACTCCCTCGACCTGCCCCACGAGGCCTCCCAGGGAGCCTGTGAACCACTGGGCGCCTGGGTCCTGTGGCTGTTGGAGCGGCTGCCCAGTGTGCGTGCCCCCACCGCTCTCACCCGTGAGAGTGGACGCTTCCGTCGGATTTTTCTCGTGCGTTTCAGTTGATGGTGATGTTTACAGAAGGCGGCATGCGCCCTGGTCAATGGAGGAAGCCCCTCAAGATAATATTTAGGCCTGTCCAGAAGTTTGATCTCATCCACCAGTAACCTCAGGATGCTGTGCTCTGAAAACCAGGTTGGCCGCCTGCGGGCACTTGCAGATACTGAGGACTTTGGAGGCATTTGGGCCTGCAATTGAGGCCTTGTACCTCCACATGCGACGTGACCTCAGCCCTTTGCTGCACCTCTCTAAGTGAAGTGGCACAGGAATACTGGCCTTGCCTGTTGTTGCCAGGATTAACTGAGTAGTGCATTAGCTGCCCTGGTGCTTAGGTGTTGAGTACATGGTGACTTACATACCAGGCCCTGCTCGTGGGCCTCCTGATGCAGCAGTTCCTTGGCTGTGCCCCTGTCGTCAGCTGCCCCTAGGATAACTCTGAGCCCTAGCCACCTCTCTGGTAGATTTCCTATCCGCCCACCATAATCACACCTGGATAAGGCAACTCAAACCTTTCAGAGATGTGTGCTGAACCTCCTGTTTTCTTAAATACCTATCTGGTGGTTGTGAGACTTAAGGCCAACCTCCCCAAGAGACTTTTTCTGTTTCTCCTAGTAAACCTAGACTCACCTTCTGTCATCTTCAACTCTATTCAAATTTTGTTCTTTCACCCCTGACCTCTGACCCTGCTTTTTACTACTGCCATTTCATCCTCACTCCTGCTTCCTTTCATAAATCCATAAATGCCTTTTGGCCTTCCTAGCCCTGGGCCAAGTTCCTTTCTCTTTCCTCTGTTTTTACCCCTTTCCTTCATTCTCCCATCCAACTTTCAGTCCTTCCTTTCTCATGCAGACTTTGATTCCAACCCCATCAAAAAACAAACAAAAAAAAACACACCACAGTTAGCAGCATCTCAAAATTCAAAAGTATTATTACTCACCTATGAATTCTATTACATTTATTTATTCAGTTTTATTGTTTTAAAATATATCAAAATAAATAGAGAAATTTATACCTGTCTTATCTGTATATGGAAGAGCAGCTGGTCCCCAAGGTGCCACCAACACTCCTAGCAGCTCTGACTTTACATATCCGTAGTAGTCAGCAATTTCCATTTCTTTTTCCCTCTCAATGAAAAATTGCAGTTTCCCCAAAGAGGAGTATTTGGCAGCAATACGTTCTTATTGAGCCAGTCTCTTCATGGCCTCCCGC
This sequence comes from Delphinus delphis, assembly GCF_949987515.2. Taxonomy (NCBI): domain Eukaryota; kingdom Metazoa; phylum Chordata; class Mammalia; order Artiodactyla; family Delphinidae; genus Delphinus; species Delphinus delphis. The sequence continues at coordinate 26,006,507 of NC_082694.2, read as the reverse complement.
TCTGGCCTCTGCTCGTCTTCGGTGGGCTTTGACATTACTGGCTCAGGAACATAGGGTTCCCTCCATGGAACTGGTTGCTTGCTGAAATCTTGAGTAGAAATGGGGTTTGGAGCTTGGGTGGGGACTGGCGCTTAGTCACAGCAGGGGGAACAGGCTCCCACTGGAGAGAAGTGCAAGACGAAGTTCCGTAGGGTGCAGGCCTAGGAGCAGCAGACTGAGGGACACTAGGCTGCGTATGGTCGGTCCAACCCGGTTGGGTTGGTTAGTCATAGTTGGCTGAGATGGTTTGGCAGGACCTGGCAAAGAGGCAGGAGCTGGGTGGGATGAACTCACTGCAGGAGGTTGAGCTGAGTTAGAAGCAGGCTGGGCACAGTCAGCCAGAGCAGGCCAATGAGAGGACAGAGACTGTGGCCTCCCAGGAGCAGGTCGAGATTGAGGCTTGTCCCAGGCAGAAAACGGCAGAGGTATCAACTTGACCTTCCCAGGAGGCGGCAGCTCCTACTGGGATGGAGATGGACACTCTTTCTCAGCTCTCCTGTCTGGTTTCTGGGCTTCGACTTGAGTTTTCTCAGGACTCTTACCCTCAGGTGGGGTATACCTCCATGGCTGGATAGCTGGGGGTGTTTAGGGTTGCTTGAATTTCCCAAGACCCGACAGGAAGAGAGCCCAGTTTTCTTATCATTCTTCTCCCCCAGTGCATGAAGAACCTTCACAGACGCCAGCCTGCACATGCCTAGGGAGGTTCGAGGCTTTTTAAAGCTCTCTTGGATAAGCTCAGTTTGGTGTTCCTTTCGCTTCGTCTGGGGAATTGTTGGCTTCTCTCCTGCCTTGACTTTGTTCCCTGACTGCTTTTTCTCTTCAGCCTTCTTCCTTCCTCTGGTCCTTGAGGTGCTTTCCTGCCCGTGGCTCTGAGTATTGCTGATCTTTCTGGATGCAGCTTTCTGAGGTTTGCCTTTGGAATGCTTGGCCGTGGTCACAGGAGCGCTGTCCCTGACTGCAGCATGGCATAGAAGCACTTCTCCCCCTAGCAGGCACTCTGGATTCTTTGGCTGGATTTTGGCCTTGGGAGCACCACTGATAGGCTCAGAGGCTTTATGTTTGTTCTTCCTGGGTTGAGCAGAGGGAACCTTTATGACACTTGGCTTTTGCTGCACCTGATTCACCTTAATGGCTCTGGTGTCTTTGGCTTTGATCACGTTGGGACCTTTGGATTGATCAAGATCTTTCAAAGAAAAAAAGAGCTGGGGAAGGTGAATATCCTCCACCAGTGTAGTAATGTCTGCAAAACCACTGCTAGATTCCATCCCATTTTCAGGTGTCCCTAGACCCTCAAGACTCAGGCTGTTCTTTCCCAGATCAGGATTTTCAGAAGCAGCTGCTCCTCTTGGCTGAGGGGATGCATCAGTGCAGCCCAGGAGCTGCTGAATATCAGGGATTTCTAAAGGGAGTAGTGGAGGCTCTTGGTTTTCTCTCGGGATCTGTAGGCATCCAGAGGCTTTGCAAGCTTGGTTTTCATATCCTCCAAGTGCTCACTCTCTATTTGTCCCTGGCTTGGAGCTGGAGGCAGGGCCAGGAGACTACTGGCGCTCTGGACTGGAGCTGTCCCTGAAATGTCCCCAAGTTCAGGTGGTGGGTTACTCTCAAGTATCTGGATATTTCTGCTCCTGCAGGGCCTGGGGAGTTCTTGAGTTTGTGTCACACAAGATGTCTGGCTTGGAGGTTGCAATCCCAGGGAATTTTTCATCACCAGGGAAGTCTCCATCCCTACAAAGGAATCAAGGTAGAAGTCAGTCCCTGGTAAGTGAGATGCTCCCCCTAAACACCAACACAGCACTCATGTACCTTTCAAGGTACATGATTGATGTGTTGGTGTTTAGGGGCAAGATGGGCAAGGCATTTCTAGTAACTCTTCTTAAGGATCACGGACAGTGCCCTATGCTACGAGATAAGCGGTGACTGTTGTAATTCTTACTGGTGGTCATTTCATGTCACCGATTCTTGGCTTTCTTTGTATTTCCTAGGATTGTTCAAAGTCAAATTAAAAATGAGTCTTATTTTTTAAAGAAACTGAATGTTTTACAAAGCCTAGCATTCTCATATAGAGTCCTTCCAATTCTCCCCACTTTCCTGAGAGGCTAAGAACACTTCACACCATGAACTAGGAGAGGGAGTAGAGCCCTTCCTGATGAAATAAATAAACAAAGACAGAGTCTTAGCCTGCTTGCTCTGGACAGGATCCCAGACCACAAGGTCTTAAATCCTGGTATAAATTAGGGAAGTGAGGACAGTTAAACTGGCACTATGATAACAAGAGTTCTGAAACACCTTCCAAAGAGACTGTAGCAGTAGATCAGGGAAGGGAGTGATACAGTGTGGGAGTACAGGGGGAATGATCGGCTACAGCAGTGAAAAATGTGGTACCTGTTGGTATGCTCTCGGGGTTCTTGTACATGCAGCATAGATGACATTTAGAGTGTCCCTCCCACCTTCCAACCTGAATTAGGTGTTCTTTTTTAAAAATTTTATTTTTATTTATTTATTTTTGAACTTACTTATTTTATGTATGTATTTGTTTGGCTGCACTGGGTCTTCATTGCTGTGCACGGGCTTTCTCTAGTTGCGGCTAGCGGGGGCTACTCTTGGTTGCGGTGTGCAGGCTTCTCATTGCGGTGGCTTCTCTTGCTATGGAGCACGGGCTCTAGGCGCGTGGGCTTCAGTAGATGTGGCTCACGGGCTCTAGAATGCAGGCTCAGTAGTTGTGGCACATGGGCTTAGTTGCTCCACGGCCTGTGGGATCTTCCCTGACCAGGGCTCGAACCCGTGTCCCCTGCATTGGCAGGAGGATTCTTAACCACTGCGCCACCAGGGAAGCCCTAGGTGTTCTTATATAGAGTCTAAACCAGAGAGCCCTGTGTGAAGGTAGTGGTTATTAAAGGCTCAGGATCTAAATTCTACCTGTCTGTACACCACTTCCCAGCTGTAGATTTGACCCCACTTTTGAATGCTGACCTCATTGTTCAACTTTCTTGCTGTTTGTACTCACCTTGAAAACTTGTTTCTGTGACGGGTTGAGCAGACACAGGGTAGTAGATTCCAGAGGTGGAAGCTGGTGGTTGGATATTTGTGGGCTGAATCTCCTTTAGTACCATAACCACTTTTGGTTGCACAGAGACCTTACTTCCTGTGTATGACACAGAGCCATAGGGTTGCAGGCAGGAGCCAAGTTCTCCATTCAGTAAAGACCCCAATGTGCCTTGGTTATAGTAATATACCTGGCTTCCTTCCTGGTAGGGAAGTGACAGGCTGTGTCCCTGATTTGGAATCTGAGATGGTGTTCCCTGAGCAAGCCTGGCAGAAGGTGATGGATATAGAGGGACCATGTTATTGGTGTCTGCAGTTTTATCATACTGGGCTGCCATAAACATGGAGGAAGCAGCTGTGTGCTGGTCAGTGACTGCCAGAGTAAAGTCTCCGAGTGAAGGAGAATTCTTTTCGGTGCTTCCTGTGATGTCCCAGTCAAGAACACCCGGATAGGAAGCAGCTGAAGTGGACGTCTGGCTCTGGTCAGTAACTCCAGATAACATAGTTGTGCTAGACTGTTGGTGAAGGTAGGCGCTACACATGAGTGTCTGGAAAGAGGTACCAGTAGCTGATGCCGAACTGACGGCAGGAGCAGAGACTCTGGAGAAGTTGCAGACACTTCCTCTTAGGGAAGTTGCATTGCTCACCCCAGGAAGAGAGTGCTGCAGAGAATTCAGAGTTCCAAGTCGAGATGGATTTTGGAAATTTTCTGTAAGAACAAGAGGGTAATGAAAACATCAGGGAGATTGATAAATTCTCACTATGTTTGAGGAACAGCATTATCTTAAGTTTCTTGCTATCCAGACACCTGTAATGTCAATACTTACTGAGAAACCAAAAATCAGACCGTTATGATGGTTGCAAGGACTGAGCAGTTTTACACTCTTCTGTATTAGCTGCCTGTGCTCCCATGTTGGGCACAGATGGGCAGAAGACCCAAGTGGTATGGTTCAGACATTGTTCTCTAGGCTGGAAGCAACTTTCTCCCTGACCTATCTTTCCTTTCAGCCTGCACTAGTATGGACTTCTATGCTGTTTCCTAAACTGGGAGCATTTTAGAACTAGGAGGTCCTTAGAGAACTTCTGTTTTCACAGTCTCATTTCATGAGGAAGGAAATTGAGGCTCAGAGAGGTCGGGTTGACTTGTTCAAGTTCTCTCATTATGTTAGTATCCTTACCAGATTTCAGAACCTAAGTATCCTGACTTGCTTGCCAGGACACTATTCTGAGCATGATACTGCCAGAAAGCAGGAGAAATAGAACTTATAATATAGGCATTTTTTTCGTCCGTTAGAAAACAGTACGGCTATTACCATTGGAATCTTCAGTGTCTCACTTTGCTTGTGCAGTTCCCACGCTATTACCTAGAGTTCACATATAGCTCAGTCCAACTGGTAAATTTAAAGAGTCATTTCTACCCTCTTCAATCCTGGAGGTTGAGCTGAGTTAGTAGAAACAGGCTGGGCACACTCAGCCACAGCAGGCCGATGTGAGGCCAGAGACTGTGGCCTCCGCGGAGCAGGTCGAGATTGAGGCTTGTCCCAGGCAGAAAACGGCAGAGGTATCAACTTGACCTTCCCAGGAGGCGGCAGCTCCTACTGGGATGGAGATGGACACTGTTTTCCAGCACTGCTGTCTGGTTTCTGGGCTTCGACTTGAGTTTTCTCAGGACTCTTACCCTCAGGTGGGGTATACCTCCATGGCTGGATAGCTGGGGGTGTTTAGGGTTGCTTGAATTTCCCAAGACCCGACAGGAAGAGAGCCCAGTTTTCTTATCATTCTTCTCCCCCAGTGCATGAAAAACCTTCACAGACGCCAGCCTGCACATGCCTAGGGAGGTTCGAGGCTTTTTAAAGCTCTCTTGGATAAGCTCAGTTTGGTGTTCCTTTCGCTTCGTCTGGGGAATTGTTGGCTTCTCTCCTGCCTTGACTTTGTTCCCTGACTGCTTTTTCTCTTCAGCCTTCTTCCTTCGTTTGGTCCTTGAGGTGCTTTCCTGCCCGTGGCTCTGAGTATTGCTGATCTTTCTGGATGCAGCTTTCTGAGGTTTGCCTTTGGAATGCTTGGCCGTGGTCACAGGAGCGCTGTCCCTGACTGCAGCATGGCGTAGAAGCACTTCTCCCCCTAGCAGGCACTCTGGATTCTTTGGCTGGATTTTGGCCTTGGGAGCACCACTGATAGGCTCAGAGGCTTTATGTTTGTTCTTCCTGGGTTGAGCAGAGGGAACCTTTATGACACTTGGCTTTTCCTGCACCTGATTCACCTTAAAGGCTCTGGTGTCTTTGGCTTTGATCCTGTTGGGACCTTTGGATCAAGTTCTTTCAAAGAATTAAAGAGCTGGGGAAGGTGAATATCCTCCGCCAGTGTAGTAATGTCTGCAAAACCACTGCTAGATTCCATCCCATTTTCAGGTGTCCCTAGACCCTCAAGACTCAGGCTGTTCTTTCCCAGATCAGGATTTTCAGAAGCAGCTGCTCCTCTTGGCTGAGGGGATGCATCAGTGCAGCCCAGGAGCTGCTGAATATCAGGGATTTCTAAAGGGAGTAGTGGAGGCTCTTGGTTTTCTCTCGGGATCTGTAGGCATCCAGAGGCTTTGCAAGCTTGGTTTTCATATCCTCCAAGTGCTCACTCTCTATTTGTCCCTGGCTTGGAGCTGGAGGCAGGGCCAGGAGACTACTGGCGCTCTGGACTGGAGCTGTCCCTGAAATGTCCCCAAGTTCAGGTGGTGGGTTACTCTCAAGTATCTGGATATTTCTGCTCCTGCAGGGCCTGGGGAGTTCTTGAGTTTGTGTCACACAAGATGTCTGGCTTGGAGGTTGCAATCCCAGGGAATTTTTCATCACCAGGGAAGTCTCCATCCCTACAAAGGAATCAAGGTAGAAGTCAGTCCCTGGTAAGTGAGATGCTCCCCCTAAACACCAACACAGCACTCATGTACCTTTCAAGGTACATGATTGATGTGTTGGTGTTTAGGGGCAAGATGGGCAAGGCATTTCTAGTAACTCTTCTTAAGGATCACGGACAGTGCCCTATGCTACGAGATAAGCGGTGACTGTTGTAATTCTTACTGGTGGTCATTTCATGTCACCGATTCTTGGCTTTCTTTGTATTTCCTAGGATTGTTCAAAGTCAAATTAAAAATGAGTCTTATTTTTTAAAGAAACTGAATGTTTTACAAAGCCTAGCATTCTCATATAGAGTCCTTCCAATTCTCCCCACTTTCCTGAGAGGCTAAGAACACTTCACACCATGAACTAGGAGAGGGAGTAGAGCCCTTCCTGATGAAATAAATAAACAAAGACAGAGTCTTAGCCTGCTTGCTCTGGACAGGATCCCAGACCACAAGGTCTTAAATCCTGGTATAAATTAGGGAAGTGAGGACAGTTAAACTGGCACTATGATAACAAGAGTTCTGAAACACCTTCCAAAGAGACTGTAGCAGTAGATCAGGGAAGGGAGTGATACAGTGTGGGAGTACAGGGGGAATGATCGGCTACAGCAGTGAAAAATGTGGTACCTGTTGGTATGCTCTCGGGGTTCTTGTACATGCAGCATAGATGACATTTAGAGTGTCCCTCCCACCTTCCAACCTGAATTAGGTGTTCTTTTTTAAAAATTTTATTTTTATTTATTTATTTTTGAACTTACTTATTTTATGTATGTATTTGTTTGGCTGCACTGGGTCTTCATTGCTGTGCACGGGCTTTCTCTAGTTGCGGCTAGCGGGGGCTACTCTTGGTTGCGGTGTGCAGGCTTCTCATTGCGGTGGCTTCTCTTGCTATGGAGCACGGGCTCTAGGCGCGTGGGCTTCAGTAGATGTGGCTCACGGGCTCTAGAATGCAGGCTCAGTAGTTGTGGCACATGGGCTTAGTTGCTCCACGGCCTGTGGGATCTTCCCTGACCAGGGCTCGAACCCGTGTCCCCTGCATTGGCAGGAGGATTCTTAACCACTGCGCCACCAGGGAAGCCCTAGGTGTTCTTATATAGAGTCTAAACCAGAGAGCCCTGTGTGAAGGTAGTGGTTATTAAAGGCTCAGGATCTAAATTCTACCTGTCTGTACACCACTTCCCAGCTGTAGATTTGACCCCACTTTTGAATGCTGACCTCATTGTTCAACTTTCTTGCTGTTTGTACTCACCTTGAAAACTTGTTTCTGTGACGGGTTGAGCAGACACAGGGTAGTAGATTCCAGAGGTGGAAGCTGGTGGTTGGATATTTGTGGGCTGAATCTCCTTTAGTACCATAACCACTTTTGGTTGCACAGAGACCTTACTTCCTGTGTATGACACAGAGCCATAGGGTTGCAGGCAGGAGCCAAGTTCTCCATTCAGTAAAGACCCCAATGTGCCTTGGTTATAGTAATATACCTGGCTTCCTTCCTGGTAGGGAAGTGACAGGCTGTGTCCCTGATTTGGAATCTGAGATGGTGTTCCCTGAGCAAGCCTGGCAGAAGGTGATGGATATAGAGGGACCATGTTATTGGTGTCTGCAGTTTTATCATACTGGGCTGCCATAAACATGGAGGAAGCAGCTGTGTGCTGGTCAGTGACTGCCAGAGTAAAGTCTCCGAGTGAAGGAGAATTCTTTTCGGTGCTTCCTGTGATGTCCCAGTCAAGAACACCCGGATAGGAAGCAGCTGAAGTGGACGTCTGGCTCTGGTCAGTAACTCCAGATAACATAGTTGTGCTAGACTGTTGGTGAAGGTAGGCGCTACACATGAGTGTCTGGAAAGAGGTACCAGTAGCTGATGCCGAACTGACGGCAGGAGCAGAGACTCTGGAGAAGTTGCAGACACTTCCTCTTAGGGAAGTTGCATTGCTCACCCCAGGAAGAGAGTGCTGCAGAGAATTCAGAGTTCCAAGTCGAGATGGATTTTGGAAATTTTCTGTAAGAACAAGAGGGTAATGAAAACATCAGGGAGATTGATAAATTCTCACTATGTTTGAGGAACAGCATTATCTTAAGTTTCTTGCTATCCAGACACCTGTAATGTCAATACTTACTGAGAAACCAAAAATCAGACCGTTATGATGGTTGCAAGGACTGAGCAGTTTTACACTCTTCTGTATTAGCTGCCTGTGCTCCCATGTTGGGCACAGATGGGCAGAAGACCCAAGTGGTATGGTTCAGACATTGTTCTCTAGGCTGGAAGCAACTTTCTCCCTGACCTATCTTTCCTTTCAGCCTGCACTAGTATGGACTTCTATGCTGTTTCCTAAACTGGGAGCATTTTAGAACTAGGAGGTCCTTAGAGAACTTCTGTTTTCACAGTCTCATTTCATGAGGAAGGAAATTGAGGCTCAGAGAGGTCGGGTTGACTTGTTCAAGTTCTCTCATTATGTTAGTATCCTTACCAGATTTCAGAACCTAAGTATCCTGACTTGCTTGCCAGGACACTATTCTGAGCATGATACTGCCAGAAAGCAGGAGAAATAGAACTTATAATATAGGCATTTTTTTCGTCCGTTAGAAAACAGTACGGCTATTACCATTGGAATCTTCAGTGTCTCACTTTGCTTGTGCAGTTCCCACGCTATTACCTAGAGTTCACATATAGCTCAGTCCAACTGGTAAATTTAAAGAGTCATTTCTACCCTCTTCAATCCTGGAGGTTGAGCTGAGTTAGTAGAAACAGGCTGGGCACACTCAGCCACAGCAGGCCGATGTGAGGCCAGAGACTGTGGCCTCCGCGGAGCAGGTCGAGATTGAGGCTTGTCCCAGGCAGAAAACGGCAGAGGTATCAACTTGACCTTCCCAGGAGGCGGCAGCTTCTACTGGGATGGAGATGGACACTGTTTTCCAGCACTGCTGTCTGGTTTCTGGGCTTCGACTTGAGTTTTCTCAGGACTCTTACCCTCAGGTGGGGTATACCTCCATGGCTGGATAGCTGGGGGTGTTTAGGGTTGCTTGAATTTCCCAAGACCCGACAGGAAGAGAGCCCAGTTTTCTTATCATTCTTCTCCCCCAGTGCATGAAAAACCTTCACAGACGCCAGCCTGCACATGCCTAGGGAGGTTCGAGGCTTTTTAAAGCTCTCTTGGATAAGCTCAGTTTGGTGTTCCTTTCGCTTCGTCTGGGGAATTGTTGGCTTCTCTCCTGCCTTGACTTTGTTCCCTGACTGCTTTTTCTCTTCAGCCTTCTTCCTTCGTTTGGTCCTTGAGGTGCTTTCCTGCCCGTGGCTCTGAGTATTGCTGATCTTTCTGGATGCAGCTTTCTGAGGTTTGCCTTTGGAATGCTTGGCCGTGGTCACAGGAGCGCTGTCCCTGACTGCAGCATGGCGTAGAAGCACTTCTCCCCCTAGCAGGCACTCTGGATTCTTTGGCTGGATTTTGGCCTTGGGAGCACCACTGATAGGCTCAGAGGCTTTATGTTTGTTCTTCCTGGGTTGAGCAGAGGGAACCTTTATGACACTTGGCTTTTCCTGCACCTGATTCACCTTAAAGGCTCTGGTGTCTTTGGCTTTGATCCTGTTGGGACCTTTGGATCAAGTTCTTTCAAAGAATTAAAGAGCTGGGGAAGGTGAATATCCTCCGCCAGTGTAGTAATGTCTGCAAAACCACTGCTAGATTCCATCCCATTTTCAGGTGTCCCTAGACCCTCAAGACTCAGGCTGTTCTTTCCCAGATCAGGATTTTCAGAAGCAGCTGCTCCTCTTGGCTGAGGGGATGCATCAGTGCAGCCCAGGAGCTGCTGAATATCAGGGATTTCTAAAGGGAGTAGTGGAGGCTCTTGGTTTTCTCTCGGGATCTGTAGGCATCCAGAGGCTTTGCAAGCTTGGTTTTCATATCCTCCAAGTGCTCACTCTCTATTTGTCCCTGGCTTGGAGCTGGAGGCAGGGCCAGGAGACTACTGGCGCTCTGGACTGGAGCTGTCCCTGAAATGTCCCCAAGTTCAGGTGGTGGGTTACTCTCAAGTATCTGGATATTTCTGCTCCTGCAGGGCCTGGGGAGTTCTTGAGTTTGTGTCACACAAGATGTCTGGCTTGGAGGTTGCAATCCCAGGGAATTTTTCATCACCAGGGAAGTCTCCATCCCTACAAAGGAATCAAGGTAGAAGTCAGTCCCTGGTAAGTGAGATGCTCCCCCTAAACACCAACACAGCACTCATGTACCTTTCAAGGTACATGATTGATGTGTTGGTGTTTAGGGGCAAGATGGGCAAGGCATTTCTAGTAACTCTTCTTAAGGATCACGGACAGTGCCCTATGCTACGAGATAAGCGGTGACTGTTGTAATTCTTACTGGTGGTCATTTCATGTCACCGATTCTTGGCTTTCTTTGTATTTCCTAGGATTGTTCAAAGTCAAATTAAAAATGAGTCTTATTTTTTAAAGAAACTAAATGTTTTACAAAGCCTAGCATTCTCATATAGAGTCCTTCCAATTCTCCCCACTTTCCTAAGAGGCTAAGAACACTTCACACCATGAACTAGGAGAGGGAGTAGAGCCCTTCCTGATGAAATAAATAAACAAAGACAGAGTCTTAGCCTGCTTGCTCTGGACAGGATCCCGGACCACAAGGTCTTAAATCCTGGTATAAATTAGGGAAGTGAGGACAGTTAAACTGGCACTATGATAACAAGAGTTCTGAAACACCTTCCAAAGAGACTGTGGCAGTAGATCAGGGAAGGGAGTGATACAGTGTGGTAGTACAGGGGGAATGATCGGCTACAGCAGTGAAAAATGTGGTACCTCTTGGTATGCTCTCGGGGTTCTTGTACATGCAGCATAGATGACATTTAGAGTGTCCCTCCCACCTTCCAACCTGAATTAGGTGTTCTTTTTTAAAAATTTATTTTTATTTATTTATTTTTGAACTTACTTATTTTATGTATGTATTTGTTTGGCTGCACTGGGTCTTCATTGCTGTGCACGGGCTTTCTCTAGTTGCGGCTAGCGGGGGCTACTCTTGGTTGCGGTGTGCGGGCTTCTCATTGCGGTGGCTTCTCTTGCTACGGAGCACGGGCTCTAGGCGCGTGGGCTTCGGTAGATGTGGCTCACGGGCTCTATAATGCAGGCTCAGTAGTTGTGGCACATGGGCTTAGTATCTCCACGGCCTGTGGGATCTTCCCAGACCAGGGCTCGAACCCATGTTCCCTGCATTGGCAGGTGGATTCTTAACCACTGCGCCACCAGGGAAGCCCTAGGTGTTCTTATATAGAGTCTAAAACCATAGAGCCCTGAGCGAAGATAGTGGTTACTAAAGGCTCAAACTGAAAGGATCCAAGGGAAGCCAGGGAGAGCAGATCTTGCAATAGATCCTGCTGGGAGGTGCTGGCCGCTGAGATCAGATTTGTACCAGTGGAGGTTTTGAGAAGTAGTTCAGTGATGGATATTATCCTGCAGGATGCAGGTGAAATCAGGTGTTCAGTTTTGAGCATGTGAAGTTGATCAGAAATCCAAGTGAAGATGTCCTGTAGGCATGTTGACAGGCATGAACATGATAGGAGCCCAGGGCCTGTCTGTGTTGTAGATGTATTAGGATACATCAGTGAAGAGACAATATTTAAACCCATGAAAATAGGTGGAATCATCTGGAAAGTGGGTGTTGTAAACAAGGAAGTGTCTGAGGTCAGAGACCTGTAGCACTGCAACATTTGCCAGTTAGAGGATGTCAAGGCACCAGCAAAGAAGGCTGGGAAGGTGTGGCCCATGGGGAGGTGAGTGGAGAGAGATGCGGTCCAGGAAGCTGGGAAATAAAGAGGAAGGTGAGATTCCCTCTGTCATGTGGTGCCACTAGGTCAAACGTTTGTATATATATACTTATGTACAAAATGTATATATATATGTATGTACAGTATTAGCCTTCTTAACTTGACGTTACTTCATGAGGGCATTTTCCCATGTAAATGATGGTTTAACACTGTTAACAAGAAATGTATATTTGACTTTGCCTGTGCCCGCCCTGAGCCAGCGATTCTCCATGCTCCCTGCATCCAGTGAGATGCGCTACACACTGGTGGAGCGGACATGAGCAGAACGATGGTGGCCAGGCTCCGACTGGGGCTGCTGCTTCTGGTGCTGCTCTTACCTACGCAGATTTATTCAAATCAAACAATTGTTGTAACACCTTCAAGTAACCCCTCCCAGAATATCTCAGCTGCCCCCAATCCAGCCAATGCCACCATCATGTCAAGTGATGATGCTCCACAGTCAACAGCCAGTCTCTTCATGATCTCGGTCTCCCTTCTACATCTCTGCTGTTAAGAGACTCAGGGCAAGAAGCATCTATACATCCCCATCTTCTAAACCCAGTTCAAAAGGCGTCTAGACATCTAGTGTGACAAGGAAAACAACAACAACCAGGGCTTCATTGAATGAATCTGCTGATTTCACACCTTATTTTATTGACAGAAATTGTTGAGGATCCCACATTTGATTGGTTTGAAGAGCATGTGAAGGGTTTGACTAGATGATGAATGCCAATATTAAAGCTGCTGGAGTTTCCTGTACAAGATGAAGAGAGACAATATCCAAAATTAGTTGAGATGATTTTCTTAAATGTGGCTTAAGAAGTATGGGCACATAAAACTCTACCTTGAAAATGAGAATAGATTTTATCTTACTTAGAGATAAAGAATAAGATGTAGAACAAAGATTCAGTTTTCATTTGGTGCATTAAATTTATAAGGCCATAAAACAATTGGATAAAACAGAAAGCTTCCATGATTCTCTTTATACATACATTAGAAGGAACTTCCAGGTGTTACTGCAAATCCTCCATGTGTTGTTTCAGCATTACTAACTTAATGCCGATGTACTCTAAATAAAATTTTATGTTAAGCTATCACTGTTCTCTTGGGAACTGAACTCTTTCTTCTGGGGCTTTGTGTTTGACATTGAATTTGGATTATTATTTCTTTTTGCGGTACGCGGGCCTCTCACTGTTGTGGCCTCTCCCATTGCGGAGCACAGGCTCTGGACGCGCAGACTCAGCGGCCATGGCTCACGGGCCTAGCCGCTCTGCGGCATGTGGGATCTTCCCGGACCGGGCACGAACCCGTGTCCCCTGAGTCGGCAGGTGGACTCTCAACCACTGCGCCACCAGGGAAGCCCCAAATTTGGATTTTTATATAGCCATTGACATGTGCCAGCTCAATGATGGATTGGAATCTACCCCAAATCCAAGCATAATGAGTACATTTTGCTTATATACTTATCAACTATTCTTATTCAAAAAGAGTGCTAGATTCATTTAGCTAGACAGATAACAAAGAGTAGAAGTATATTAATCTCAACTAATTTCAAAATGCTTTTTATTTCTGCATAGGTTGAATAATTTTTACAATTTAAAAAATGGTCTGTTTTGAAGGTAAAATTGACAAATCTTGAAATTAAAAAGGTAAATATGTGAAGGAACCAAACTGTAAATCAAATATTCGAGAACTGAAGACTGGAAGCTTGCTTACATTAAATTCAGAAAAAAAATTATACTCTTTTCTGTAAATACTTCCTTTTAAACTGAATCAGAATGGCCATATTTGGAACACTTTCTGTTGTCATTCAATATTTTTAGACAGTTGGAACCCGGTCTTAAGCCTAAAGTGGGCTTGATTTTGGAAAGTAAAACTTTTCACAACTGCTTTGATGCACAGAAACCTTTTTAAAAGTAGCCATTCCCTAAAGTCTTTTGTTCACATGGTCACACAATGATGCTTAGATGTTCCAAAATCTAATATGGTCACAGTTAACCAAAGTCATATTTTTCCATCTTTAAAAACCTACATTGGAATAACCATATCCAACAGATCTCAAGCTACTGTGTGTGTGAATGAACATTCTCTTTTGTTTCATACCTGAATGCTGTATCTCTATTTTGGATTGTATATTGTTTTTTATTGTATTTATGCTTTGATTTATAGTAACTTCTCATGTTATGGAATTGATATTGTATTAAACATAAACTGTAAATAAAAAGAAGTGGCTGAAAGAGCAAAAAAATCAAGATATGTATATTTTCCTTGCTGTGTTATATTTAATATATAGAGGGAATATAGGACAGTTATAATGATATTAATTTCTGTTAGGATAATGGTAACATTAGAGCATGAGAATGATATTACTGCAAACAGTTCTCCATTTAGTTTGATTTTGGGGGTTAAAGTTAGGTTGGTGAGAGTTGCTAGGAGTCATAATGCTGCTATAGGTGGAAGGAGTGTTCATAAACTGTGAGCTAGAACTATAGTTCAACTGTGAATTTGTTCATAATTCAGGTTTGGTAGGTAGAATAATATTGATGATGTAAGGCATTGGACAATTATTAGGGCTGTAGCTCCTATACAGCTTCCTGGTGTTTAAATAAGAATGGCTACAATGACTAGTACTATGTGGCTGAAAGAGTGATTTTAAGTCTGGCATAAACAGATTGAGCTGGTTATGATTGGTCCTCAGAAGAATAATATGAGGAGGAATTATGCCATGTAATTTGTTAAGATGCTTAGTATTGTTCTAATTCATCAAGTTTTAGCAGTAATGCTGCAAGTAGATTCAACAAGTAGTGGCTTTTGCTTTGTGCTTTTGGTAGTCAAATGGTTGTTGCTATGGCTTGAGTGTTGACTATGTGCAAAGCACAGCGTTTTACAAGCATATTATTTCATTTTACCATCATGACAACCTTATGAAGTATTATTTTCATTATATAGATGTAATTTTTGAGGCACAGAGAGGTTAAGTAACATTCCCCAAATCGCAAAGTTAGGAAGTAGAGAATCAAAGTCTATGTCCAGTTCCATCTGTCTCTCAAACCACTGTTCTGTTTTAAGGTGATGTCTTTGAAGAGAATAAAACAAAAAGTATGACATGACTCTTTCCTATGGTATATATCTGGAGAAAGCTTTAATCATACCAAATAAAAATAGAAAAAAAGTCCATTTTGAAAAAGGCAGATCACATATTCTGCAGAAGTAGAAAGAACATCAAAGTGGGGTTGTAATTTGTACAGGTAGGAATAGGTTAGAGAGGGCATCTTTTTGCTGATCCATCTTGTTATCTAAGCAGGACTGGAAAGACTATAAAATATAGGACCTGAAACTCAACCCATCTCCAGAGGTGAGTGGGCTCCAGGGGACAGACCCAGCTGGGTATTAGCAGGCAGTATGTGCCACTTAGATGAATGGATCTAGAGTGTCTGCTCCAAAGAAATGCAACCCAAGGAAGCAGAGTATACTGGTGGGTGAGCAGAAATTACACAAGAAGGGGATTTATTTGCCATATGGAGAAAGATAATGAAGTGGGTCAGAGGGAAGGCTGGCTTATTCACACATTTATCAATCACAACCTTCGTGATCTTGGACATGTTATATACTCCCTGATTCTGTTTCTTTATCTAGAAATTGGAGATAATAATGTAATCTACATAATAAAGTTGTAAGGAAGATTAAAATGATTCATGGAAAGCAATTAGCACAGTGTCTAAAATAGGTTAGGTACTATATAAAGGCTTCCTATTATTTTAATCATACACAGGACATAGTAAAAATAAAAGGGGGAAGTTATCAGAACTGGAGAGGTCAGCAAGGGAGAGAGTAAAGCATATGACAGCATGGAAGAAGTTGTTGGCAATGAGATGTACCTTGGATGGTGGATCATGGGCATGTGGTTGGTGGAGTTAAGAGGTACTATAATAACTGATCCTTTTATATGTGCCAGACATGACTTAACTCATTACATATCTATGATGTAGTCTACTATATTGCTCCATTTTACAGATGTAGAAACTGAGGCTTAGGGATAGGGATTCAAATAATCTATTTATTGTCCTCAGGTTTTTATTACATCATTGGTTCAGAATTATTTTGGTGCCTATACCAGATGTTGGGGAGGATTTTAGTCCTGTCTAGCCTCTAAACTGATTCTCTTTAACCTCTAACAATCCCAGCTACCTAACAACATGACATTTTCTGTCTTAGGATACATTTGATCTAATCTCACTAGATTATTATCATTTTCCCCACACTTTATCCATCCCCCAAATTATTCATTCAGTCTCTCATTCAACCAATACTTGTTGTTAAGCTCTTTCCAACATTCTAGATACAATTTAGGATGTAGTGACTCAGAGATGATAAAATACAGAGGCAGAGATACAGGTAAATAGATATTCACAGATCGCTCTATAAATATTATGGTAGAAGCTTAATAGACATGTGTATATTGGGAGGGAGTGTCACAGGGAACAGTCAAGAGGCCAATTACCTCACCTAAGCAGCCCAACTCCTGAAATCTAGAATTAGATTAGTTCCTGGACACTCTCATTCATTCCTCTGTCTCATTTCATCTCTGCCTGCTCTGTGCCCAATCCTTGCTTCATCCTTCAAGTCTCACATTGACTTCAGAATCATCTCTGTCTCAGTCCCTGGAATTTCTATTTAAGTTCCTATGACCATATAAGGTTTAAATTGACTAATCAATATTGAAGCTGAGACTTGCCTTTTTCCCAAAAGTCGAAAGTCATCTTTAGATGACACAGAGATGGAAAATAATGACTAAATTCTGAGGGAAGAAGCAGGGAGAGAACTATGGCAGAAAAATTCTATATATCTCATTTTCAGTTAAAGGAGATTTTATGTGTTTTTTGTTTGATTGCTAGATCTTGAACTAGTAGCTAATATTGAATGTAGCTATGAATGACACATTAATCAGGGCAAAAGTCTCATAACCACAAAAAGCCTATTTCAATGACACCACAGGGGTTATTCTATCCTTCCCTCTTTTTTAATGAACAGTTGTTTGTCACCTACATTGGGCAAAGCAATGAGATAGATACAAAATGGAGGGTGACATATACCCTACTTTTTTTAAAGGAACTTCTTTGTTTTTTATTGTCACTGTAAATGACTACTGAGATAATTTTTAAAACTTTAACACAGATCTTTCTAGGCTAACAGAATCACAGCCTCTAATTTTATAAATCTCTCTTCTTCTGGTATCAAGAGTTAAAATTTGTGGAACAAAACGATTTTCCTAAAAACACAAAATCAGCTGTTAATCATGCATATACCCTACTTTTAAGGAACATTATATTATTTACTATAGTGTATATGAAACAGAATCAGTATTACCCCAGAGAAGCAATTAAATAACCAGACTATATATAAAGATTTGACAGGGTCACAAGGATTTTTCAACATACACAAATCAATCAGTGTGATACACCACATCAACAAGACAAAAATTACATGATCATCTCAATATATTCAGAAAAAGTATTTGATAAAATGCAACATCCATTCATGATTTAAAAAATAAAACCTACAAAAGTGGATATAGAAGGAACATATCTTAACATAATAAACCCTATTTATGATAAACCCACAGCCAATATAATATTCAACAGTGAAAAGCTTAAAAGCCTTCATGCTAAAATCTGGAACAAGACAAGGATGCCCACTCTCACCACTTTTCTTCAACATAGTATTGGAAGTCCTAGCCACAGCAATCAGAAAAGAAAAAGAAATAAAAGGTATTCAAATTGGTAGGGAAGAGGTAAAATTGTCATTATATGCAGATGACATGATGCTATATATAGAAAACACTAAAGACTCCACACAAAAACTACTAGAACTGATAAATGAATTCAGCAAGGTAGCAGGATACAAGATTAACATACAAAAATCATTACATTTCCTTACAGTAACAATGAAATATCAGAAAGGAATGTAAACAAACAATCTTTTTAAAATTGCATCAAAAATAACATACTTAGGGGGACTTCCCTGGCAGTAAAGTCGTTAAGACTTTGCTTTCCAATGTAGGTTGTGCAGGTTCGATCCCTGGTTGGGGAGCTAAGATTCCACATACCTCGTGACCAAAAACATTTAAAAAAAGCCATATTGTAACAAAATCAATAAAGACTTTAAAAATGGTTCACATCAAAAGAAAATCTTTAAAAAAAACACCTAGGAATAAACCTAACCAAGGAATGTGAAAGACTTATATGCTGAGAACTACAAAACATTAATAAAGGAAATTGAAGATCATTCAAAGAAATGGAAAGATAGCCAATGCTCTTGGGAAGAGTTAATATTGTTAAAATGGTCATACAACCCAAAGCAATTTACAGATTTAATGCAATCCCTATCAAATTACCCATGACATCTTCTCACAGAACTAGAACAAATAATCCTAAAATTTATATGGAACCATAAAAGACCCATAATTGTCAAAGCAATCTTGAGGAAAAAGAGCAAAGCAGGAGGCATAGCCCTCCCAGACTTCAGACAATACTACAAAGCTACAGTAATCAAAACAGTGTGGTATTGGCACTAAAACAGACATATGGATCAAGGGAACAGAATAGAGAGCCCAGAAATAAACCCACATACTGATGGACAATTAATTCTTTACAAGAGGCAAGAATATACAGTGGGAAAAAGACAGTCTCTTCAACAAGTTGTGTTGGAAAAGTTGGACAGCTACATGTAAATCAATGAAGTTAGAACACACCCTCATACCATGCACAAAAATAAACTCAAAATGGCTTAAAGACTTACATATAAGACGTGACACCATAAAACTCTTAGAAGAGAATATAGGCACAACATTCTCTGATGTAAATTGTACCAATGTTTTCTTAGATCAATCTCCCAGGGCAATAGAAATAAAAGCAAAAATAAACAAATGGGACCTAATCAAACTTATAAGCTTTTGCACAGCAAATGAAACCATAAACAAAATGAAAACTCAACCTACAGACTGAAGAAAGTATTTGCAAAAGATGCGACTGACAAGGGCTTGATTTGCAGAATATACAAACAGCTTATAGAATTCAATAACAAAAGAACAAACAACCCAATTGATAAATGGGTAGAAGACCTAAATAGACATTTCTCCAAAGAAGACATGCAGATGGCCAAAAGGCACATGAAAAGATGCTTATCATTGTTAATTATTAGAGAAATACAAATCAAAACTACAATGAGGTACCACCTCACACCAGTCAGAATAGCCATCATTAAAATGTCTACAAATAATAAAAACTGGAGAGGATGTGGAGAAAAGGAAACCCTCTTACACTGTTGGTGGGAATATGTACTGGTGCAGCCACTATGGAAAATAGTATGGAGGTTCCTCAAAAAACTAAAATTAGAGTTCCATATTATCCAGCAATCCTACTCCTGGGCATATACCCAGACAAAACTATAATTCAAAAAGATACATGGACCACTATGTTCATAGCAACACTATTCACAATATCCAAGACATGGAAACAACCTAAATGTCCATTCACAGATGAAGATGTGGTATATGTGTACAGTGGAATACTCCTCAGCAATGTAATGCCATTTGCAGCAACGTGGATGGACCTAGAGGTTATCATACTAAAGTGAAGTCAGAAAGAGAAAGATAAATACCATATGATACCACTTATATATGGAATCTAAAATACAACACAAGTGAACATATCTACAAAACAGAAACAGACTCACAGACATAGAGAACAGACTTGTGGTTGCCAAGGGGGAGGGGAGTGGGGTAAGGAAGGACTGAGAATTTTGGATTAGCAGATGCAAACTATTATATATAGGATGGATAAAAAACAAGGTTCTAGTGTGTAGTTCAGGGAACTATATTCAACATCCTGTGATAAACCATAACTGAAAAGAATAAGAAAATAATATATAATATATATATAATAATATATATATATATAACTGAGTCACTTTGCAGTACAGCAGAAATTAACACAACATTGTAAATCAACTGCGCTTCAATAAAAGTTTTAAAAAATAAAGATTTGACAGTTACTTATGGTCTTAATAGCTAATATTCTCAAAATGCTTTTAAGCTATTCTGATAAGGTCAGTCTATAGCACCAGTGACATTTCCCAAACCCCCCCAGAGGCCAAGAGTCTTTGTCTTTTCATGCTGTTGCTGGAGCTGATGGTCTGGTCTAGTGTGCGTATTCCTTAGAGGACACATGGGTGTCAGTCTATCACAGAGACACTATAGAAAAATCCATCATCACACTAGAATATAAGCTTGACACGGTTTTTTGAGGGCAAAGAAAAATCAAAGGTGGAGGAGCAGGTATGACTAAAAATCATCAGTGTCACTTGGGGTACCTATAAACAGTCCCTCTGATGTCTGCTTTACTACTTTTTTTTGAAGTATAGTTGACTTACAACTATATTTACATTAGTTTCATGTGTAACATAGTGATTCAATATTTTATACATTCCAAAATGAACACCACAATAAGTCTAGTTGCCATATTGACTATATACCCTACACAGTAGATCACATCACTCTGGCTTATTTATTTTATAACTGGAGGCTTTTAATATCCTCATCTATTTCACTTATCCAAACACAACCCTTCCCTCTGGCAAACACATTTGTTCTCTGTATCTATGAATCTATTTCTGTTTTTTTATGTTTGTTCATTTCCTTTTTTAGATTTCACATATAAGTGAAATCATATAGTATTTGTCTTTCTCTGTCTGACTTACTTCAGTTAGCTCAATATTCTCTAGGTACATCCATGTTGTCACAAATGGCAAGATTTCACTTTCATGGTTGAATAATATTCCATTGTATATACAATGGACTATTATATATAATATATACCACATCTTCTTTATCCATTCATCTACCAACCTAACAATTAAGTTCTTCCCATATCTTGGGTATTGTAAATAATGCCACAAAAATCCCATGTTCATATATCTTTTCAAATTAGCATTTTCTTACTTGCAGAATTTCTGCTGAAAGATCAGCTGTTAACCTTATGGAGAGTCACTTGTGTGTTATTTGTTGCTTTTCCATTGCTGCTTTTAATATTTTTTTCCTTGTATTTAATTTTTGTTAGTTGGGTTAATATGCGTCTTGGCCTGTTTCTCCTTGGATTTATCCTGTATGGGACTCTCTGCACTTCCTGGACTTGATTGACTATTTCCTTTCCCATATTAGGGAAGTTTTCAATTATAATCTCTTCAAATATTTTCTCAGTCCCTTTCTTTTTCTCTTCTTCTTCTGGGACCCCTTTAATTCGAATGTTGGTGCATTTAACGTTGTCCCAGAGGTCTCTGAGACTGTCCTCAATTCTTTTCATTCTTTTTTCATTATTCTGCTCTGTGGCAGTTATTTCCACCATTTTATCTTCCAGGTCACTTATCTGTTCTTCTGCCTCAGTTATTCTGCTATTGATCTCATCTAGAGTATTTTTCATTTCATTTATTGTGTTGTTCATCATTGTTTGTTTGCTCTTTAGTTCTTCTAGGTCCTTGTTAAATGTTTCTTGCATTTTCTCTATTCTATTTCCAAGATTTTGGATCATCTTTACTATCATTATTCTGAATTCTTTTTCAGGTAGACTGCCTATTTCCTCTTCATTTGTTGGGTCTGGTGGGTTTTTACCTTCCTCCTTCATCTGCTGCATGTTTCTCTGTCTTCTCATTTTGTTTATCTTACTGTGTTTGGGGTCTGCTTTTTGCAGGCTGCAGGTTTGTAGTTCCCATTGTTTTTGGTGTCTGCCCCCAGTGGGTGAGGTTGGTTCAGTGGCTTGTGTAGGTTTCCTGGTGGAGAGGACTGGTGCTTGTTTTCCGACGGGTGGGGCTGGATCTTGTCCTTCTGGTGGGCAGGGTTCCATCCAGTGGTGTGTTTTGTGGTGTCAGTGAACTTAGTATGACTTTAGGCAGCCTCTCTGTTAATGAGTGGGGTTGTGCTCCTGTCTTGCTAGTTGTTTGGCATGGGGCATCCAGCTCTGGAGCTTGCTGGCAGTTGGGTGGAGCTGTGTCTTTGTGTTGAGATGGAGATCTCTAGGAAAGCTCTTGTCAATTGACATTACGTGAGGCTGGGAGTTCTCTGGTGCTCCAATGTTCTGCACTTGGCTCTTCCACCTCAGAGGCTCAGGCCTGACACCCAGCTGGAGCACAAAGACCCAGCCAGCCACACGGCTCAGAAGAAAAGGAAGAAAAAAAAGAAAACCAACAGAAAGGACCCCAAACCAAATGGTAAAAGCAAAACTAAACAGACAAAATCACACACAGAAACATACACACTCATAAAAAGAAAGCAAAGAAACAAACAAAAATAACAACCAAAAAAGAACAGTCAGAACCCTAGGAAAAATGTTAAAAGCAAACCTAAACAGACAAAATCACACAAGAAAACATACACATACACACTCACAAAAAGAGAAAAAAGAAAAAAAATTTATAAATTTAAAAAATAATAAAATAAATTTAAAATTTTAAAAAGGAATTGAGCAACCAAACCAATAAACAAATGGAGCCAACACATCAATCCACCTATGATAACAAGCACTAAAAACTAAACTAAGATAAACATAAAAACCAGAAACAGATCAGATGCAGAAAACAAACCCCATGTCTACAGTTGCTTCCAAAGTCTGTCACCTCAATTTTGGGAACTTTTATTGTCTATTCAGGTATTCCACATGTGCAGGGTTCAACAAGTTGATTGTGGGTATTTAATCTGCTGCTCCTGAAGCTGCAGGGAGAAATTTCCCTTTCTCTTCTTTGTTCACACAACTCCTGGGCTTCAGCTTTGGTTTTGGCCCCTCCTCTGCCTGTAGGCCACCCTCAGGCATGTTATTAGGGCTCCCTTGCTCACTCAGGCCAGGGAGAGGGAGGGGTATGGTAGTCGTAATCGGAATGCCGTGCAAGCCTGCAGTGGCAGAGGCCGGTTTGACATTGCAATGGCCTGAGGCATGCCATGTGTTATCCCGGGGAAGTTGTCCCTTGGTCTCGGGACCCTGGCAGTGGCATGCTGCACAGGTTCCCAGCGGGATGTGGTTAGTGACCTGCACTTGCACACAGGATTCTTGTTGGTGGTGGTTGTAAGGTTAACAGTTCATGCCCATCTCTGTGGTCTGAGCTGATAGCTGTGGCTCATGTCTATCTCTGGAGCTTGCTTAGGCAGAGCTCTGCCTTCTGTGGGCACATGGAGTACAAATTCCCTCTCCTCATGCACCCCAAAACAATGATCTCTTGCCTCTTCAGCAGCTCCAGACTTTTCCCCTGACTCCCTCCTGGCTAGCTGTGGCACACTAACCCCCTTCAGGCTGTCTTAATGCAGCCAACCCCAGTCCTCTACCTGGGGTCTGACCTCTGAAGCCAGAGCCTCAGTTCCCAGCCCCCACCCGACCCAAGCAGACAAGCGTCTCAGGTTGGTGAGTGCTGGTCAGCACTGATCTCCTGTTGCTGTGCTCTCCTCTGTGGCTCTGAAGCTTCTGCCCTGCCCACACCCTGTCCCCACCAGTGAAGGGGCTCCCTAGTGTGTGGAAATTTTTCCTCCTTCACAGCTCCCTCCCAGAGGTGCAGGTCCTGTCCCTATTCTTTTGTCTCTGTTTTTCCTTTTTTCTTTTGCCCTACCCAGGTACGTTGGGATTTTCTGGCCTTTTGGGAAGTCTGGGGTCTTCTGCCAGCATTCAGTAGGTGTTCTGTAAGAGTTGTTCCACATGTAGATGTATTTTTGATGTATTTGTGGGGAGGAAGGTGATCTCCACATCTTACTCCTCTGTCATCTTGAAGGTCTCCCCTTTGATATTTTGCATATTAACCCCTTGTCAGATATATTGTTTGCAAATATCTTCTCCTATTCAGTAGGCTGCCTTTTCATTTTATTGATAGTTTCCTTTGCTATGCAAAAGGTTTATAGCTTGATAGAGTCCCATTTGTTTATTTTTGCTTTTGTTTACCTTGACATATCCAAAAAAAATACTGCTAAGACCAATGTCAAGGAGTATACTGCCTGTGTTTTCTTTTAGACATTTATGACCTTACATTTAACTCTTTAATCCATTTTGAGTTTATTTTTGTATACGGTGATAGAAAGTAGTCCAGTTTGATTGTTTTGCATGTAGCTCTCCAGTTTTCCCAACACAATTTATTGAAGATTGTCTTTTCTCTATTATATATTCTTGCCTCTTTTGTCATAGATTAATTGCCCATATAAGTGTGGGTTCATTTCTGTCTGTCTATCCTGTTCCATTTATCTATGTGCTTGTTTTTGTGCCAATGCCATACAGTTCCAATAAGAGTAGCTTTGTAGTATAGATTAAATTAGGGTGTATGGTACCTTCAATTTTGTTCATCTTTCTCAAGATCATTTAGTCTATTTGGGGTTTTTTGTGCTTCCATAGAAATTTTAGAATTATTTTTTCGAAATCCATGGGGAAAAAAATGTCCTTGGTATTTTGATAGGAGGAATTGCCTTGAATCTCTATATTGCCTTGGGTAGTATGGTCATTTTAACAATAGTAATTATTCCAATTTATGAACATTATATCTTTTTATTTTGGGTGTCTTCTTCAGTTTCTTTCATCAATGTGTGATAGTTTTCTGAGTACATGCCTTTTACCTACTTGGTTAAGTTGATTCCTAGATATTTTATTCTTTTTGATGCAGTTGTAGATCAGATTGTTTTCTTGATTTCTCTTTCTGATTGTTAATATATAGCAATGAAACAGATTTCTGTACATTAATTTTGTAACCCTGAAACCTTACTGAATTCATTTATTAGTTCTAATAGTTCTTTGGTAGAGTCTATAGAATTTTCTATATATAATATCATGTCATCTGCAAATAATGACAGTTTCAATCCTCTCTTCCAATTTGGGTCCTTTTATTTTTTTCTTGCTTATTGCTGTGGCGGGGACTTTCAATACTATGTTGAACAAAAGTTGAGTGAGTGGGCATCCTTATCTTTTTCCTGATCTTAGAGGAAATGCATTCAGCTTTTCACCATTGAGTAACGTGTTGTCACATATGGCTTTTATGTTAAGTATGAGTAACATATTAAGATATGTTTCTATACCCACTTTTTTGAGAGTTTTAAAAATCATAAATGTATGTTGAATTTTGTCATAAGGTTTCTCTGCATCTATTGAGGTAACCATAAGATTTTTATTCTTCAATTTGTTAAGGTAGTGTATCACATCAATTGATTTGCAGATATGGAACCATCCTTGCATCCTGGGATAGATGCCACTTGATCGTGGTGTATGACCCTTTTAATGTATTGTTGAATTCAGTTTGCTAATATTTTGTTGAGGCTTTTTGCTTCTATGCTCATTAGTGATATTGGCCTATACTTTTCTTTTTCTGTAGTATCTTTGTCTAGTTTTGGTACCAGGGTGATGCTGGCTCTGTAGAATGAGTTTGTAAGCATTATTTACCCATCAATTTTTTGAAATGGTTTGAGAAGGATAGGTGCTAATTCTTCTTTAAATGTTTTATAGAATTCACCTGTGAAGCTGTCTGGTCCTGGACTTTTGTTTGTTGAGCATTTTTTGATTACTAATTCAACCTCAATTACTGGTAATTGATCTGTTCACATTTTCTATTTCTTTTTGACTCAGTAGTGGGAGATTGTATATTTGTAAATTTATCCACTTCTTCTAGGTTGTCCATTTTATTGGCATATAATTATTCATAATAAATCTCTTATGATCTTTGAATTTCTGTGGTTTTGGTTGTAACCTCTCTTTCATTTCTGTTTTTATTTATTTGAGCCTTCTCTCTTTCTTCATGTCTGGCTAGAGGTCTGTCAATTTTGTTTATCTTTTCAAAGAACCAGCTCTTAGTTTCATTTTCATTTTTAATCTTTATTTTATTTATTTCTGCTCTGATATTTATTATTTCTTTTCTTCTACTACTTTTGGGTTTTATTTGTTCTTTTTCTAGCTCTTTTAGGTGTAATGTTAGATTGTTTATTTTGAATTTTTGTTTTTCCTGAGGTAGGCTTGTATCCCTATAAACTTTCTTAGAACTGCTTTTTCTATATTCCACATGTTTTTGGATCATTGTCTTTCCATTTTCATTTGTCCCCAGGTATTTTTTAAATTTCCCTTTGATTTCTTCAGTGACCCATTCGTTGTTTAGCATGTTGTTTAGCCTCCATGAGTTTGTGTTTTTTGTAGTATTTTTCTTGTGGTTGATTTCTAGTCTTATACCATTGTGGTTGAAAAATGTGCTTGATAGAATTTCAATCTTCTTAAATTTGAGACTTGTTTTGGGGTTTAACTTGTGATATATCCTGGATAATACACCATGTGCCCTTGAAAAGAATGTGTATTCTGCTACTTTTGGATGGAATGTTATATATATATAAAGTAAGTCCACCTGGTGTAAAATGTCATTTAAGGCCAGAGTATACTTATTAATTTTCTATCTGGATGATCTGTCCATTGATGTAAGTGGGGTGTTATGTAATGTCCTTCTTTGTCTCTTGTTACAGTCTTTGTTTTAAAGTCTACTTTGTCCGATATAAGTATAGCTACCCCACCTTTCTTTCCATTTTCATTTGCAGGGAGTATCGTTTCCCATTCCCTCGCTTTCAGTCTGTGTGTGTCTTTAGCTCTGAAGTTTTATTTTTGTTTGTTTTGGTTTTTTTTGCAGGCAGCATATATACAGGTCTTATTCTTGTATCCATTCAGCCACTCTATGTCTTTTGGTTGGAGAATTTAGTTCATTTACATTTAAAGTAATTATTGGTAGGTATGCATTTATTGCTATTTTGTTACTTGTTTTCTAGTTGTTTTTGTTGTTCTTTTTTGTTCCTTTCTTTTTATTTTGCTCTCTTCCCTTGTGATTTGATGACAATCTTTAGTGTTATGTTTGTATTCCTTTTTCTTTGTGTGTGTGTATGTATCTAATATGTATATATATATATGATTATTTTAAGTCGATCTCTTAATTTTGAATGCATTTGAGCAACCCAGCATTTTTACTGTTACACCCCACATTTAAAGTTTTTGACATCATATTTTACATCTTTTTTGTGTGTGCACACCTTAACTACTTATTGTGCCTATAGATGGATTACTGTTTTTTTCTCTTAACCTTCCTATTAGCTTTATAAGTGGTTGATCTACTTCCTTTGCTTATATTTTCCTTTACCAGTGAGATTTTTCCTTTCATAATTTTCATATTCTAGTTGAGGTCTTTTCTTTTTCACTTAGAGGAGTCCTTTTAACATTTCTTTGAAAGCTGATTTAGTAGGCAGAATTCTTTTAGCTTTTGCTTGTTTGTAAAACTCTTCATCTCTCCTTCAATTCTGAGTGATAACTTTTCAAGGTAGAGTATTCTTGGTTAAATGTTTTTTTTCTCCTTTTATCACTTTGAACATATTATGCCACTTTTTCTGGTGAAAAAATTTCTGCTTAATAGTCAGCTGATAGTCTTATGTGAGTTTCCATTATTAACTAATTGTTTACTGCTTTTTGATGTTGTCATATTTTTCACTTTCTCCAGAGGTCAGGTCAGATCCATGACAGACACCCTGGGAGTAAGAAGACCATGTCAGTGATCTTTCTGTTCAGCTCATAGAGGTCCTTCCCACAGCCTTGACAGTACCAGTGGATGTTCTGAGAAGAACCCCAGCCATCATGCCAGTTTTCCAGAGGAGATATGTAAAGCTTTTGATATGGCAATAATAGCATGGATATAGTTACCAATCTCCCTAAAATGCCAATGTTGTCATGGTGACCTAGGCCAGGGAGGCCAAGACTTCTGCTGGAGGCATTACTGATCATCTTGAGGGAGTGGTCATACATTATGTTTCACTGCCATCACATTGAAACATCAGCTAGGCAGCATCAGCAGAAGGGGCAGAGGTGATGATCCTTTGGTATCTATACTTTAAGTGAACCCCAGGCTTCTATAAGGTAAGGAAGACACCAGTGGATTCCACATCATATTCAGCACTAGCATCACCCCCATTTGATATTTTAAGATGGAGATTTACTGCCATTGATCACAAGCTTTCCTGTCTCAGCTTAGACACTGCCATTGAACTTTCCGTGGACACTAAAACCACAGATCATGTGGTTGAGGTCAAAGAGAGGACCAGTGATGGTGACAATATTGCCTTTCCAGTGTTGAAAGAAGTACTCCCTGGTAATCATGCACCCTGTATGGCCAAATCTGTTTATTTTGACTTTCATCATCATGTCTTAGTGGAAAAGAACTTTCTCTTAAGGAGGCAAGATAGCAACATGATTCTATGTACCTAGTCTCTCCTTTCTCACATTTTCAATGAAGTAACCAAAGAGGAATTCATCTATATTAGCACTAGAACCTGGGGGTGGGTGTCAACACATGCACATGAAGAAATCTCTTAGATATATTGTGCAGACGGAACCATTGAGTATTGACATGAGATCCTCAGAGTAAACATAGTGGAGAGAATGAAAACGTGATGAAAAAAGTTCTCAAGGGCTTCCCTGGTGGTGCAGTGGTTGAGAGTCCACCTGCCGATGCAGGGGACACGGGTTCATGCCCCAGTCTGGGAAGATCCCACATGCCGTGGAGAGGCTAGGCCCGTGAGCCATGGCCGCTGAGCCTGCGCGTCCGTAGCCTGTGCTCCACAATGGGAGAGGCCACAACAGTGAGAGGCCTGCATACCGCAAGAAAAAAAAAAAGTTCCCAAGGCCAAAGCATTCAACCCCTAGTGGTTCATAGGAAATGTGTTTTACTTGTCTATTGTGTATCAGCTGAAAATTTTTAACCAGGGGTGTAATGGATATTTTTAACAGATTGAGAGACCAGTTATAAAACTTGGACTAGTAGAAATTTCTACTAATACTTGGTAGTAGAAATGGAATAAAATGGATGAATTTCCCAAATATATTGACAGTACAATGATAGGATTTAGTATTGGATTGAATGTTGAAAGTAGCTGTCTCTGGGTGATGGATTAAAGGATGATTTTTAGCCACCTCTTTTTTCTTTTATACATTTTACAATTTTTCTAACTGAACATTATTTCCATAATTTTTAAAAACTTTAAAAAAAATTTTCTTGAATACACCAAAAATGGATAACTATATTATGTACAAGGCAGTTCCTAGAGAAACAACTTCCAAAGAATAAAAGTCCATAAGAGAAAAGCAAAACAGAAGAAACAAAGCAAGACTAGCAGATGGTAGGAATCTCTGTATCTCTGTATTTGGCTAGGCTGTTGTCAGAGTTTTTCTTCAGCAATGGAATGCTTTTCTTCTAATAAAATCTACACAGAGGCCCTGTATGTAACAGAAATCACAAGAGTACTATTCTGATTGAAGGGTTAGTAGACCCTGAGCCCCAACTACTTTACTTATGCTTGAGGTCACCCTCCCCTATTTCTCCCCTTCCCCAGGAACAAAAGACAAGGCAGTGTCTTTTGAGAGTGATATCAACAATGGTTGGCTTTTTCTTTTTTGTTTCCTTGGCTTTAGGGATTTAAGCAGAGGCAGGCCTCTTTGATGTAAGTGATATACGGGTGACAGACAAAGCTGAGTGGAAGCCTGATTTCAAACTTTCATTGAGCTCAGCAATTATTGTGCACTGGATAGAAAAATGTATTTTGAAGGCAGTGCAGCACTGACTAGAAAATGCCTTAGATAGGACAACATTTTAGATGGAAAAACAAGAAAAAGAAATCTTTTATTTTTCAAGGAAAGAAAAGGCAAATGAGAGATGAGACCATGACTTACAAACAAAATGTTTGCACCAGGTTGGGCTTCCACCATATGTTTCTTTGATCTTCTGTGTGTACCTGGACACTTAAACAAGTCACAATGCTAAGGGAGCAGGGCCAATCCAGCGAAGGTAAGTGAGCTGGGCCATATGATCCACAAGTAGTCACTGCTCCTTGTCTGTTACCACTCAGACAATGAAGGAATGTAATTGTTCCTACCAAATTGAGTTTGCAACACAGCTCTAACAGTTTATGAATCAAGGTTGGCAAACCATACCTTTTAGACCAATTTATCTGGGAAGAAGTTTAATGAAAAACAAGTTTATGAGGTAATTGGTTAAGAATGCATTTTTTTTCACCCCTCACTCCTCTTCCTCTTCATCCTTATGGTTTCTGTGGCAGCTGCCTTGTTCTCTTAATAGTGTGCCCTTGTGGTCGAAGATGAAACAATAGGACTGAGCATAGACCCAAGTTAGACCAGTTCAACACCTTATCCTGAATTCTAACTGATTTCTCCAGGGATGGTGATCTAATTCATGATAGGCCTGTTAGTAACTCACAAGGGTTTCTGGATTTGAAACCAAGAACATCAATTAGTTATTTTCTTGCAACTAAAGAGATAAGCATTAAAACTTCATCTCATTCTACAGTAGCTGGATGGATTAAACAAAATTTGGTACATTCACACAATGGAATAATATACCTCTGTAACAAGGAAGAAACTAGTGATACATACATCAACTTGAGTTAATCACAAAGACACTATGGCGATTGAAGGAAGCCAGTTCTCCAAATTTACATACTGTATGATTCTGCTTATATTACATTCTCAAAAAGACAAAACTATAGTGATGGAGAACATATCAGTGGTTGCCAGGGGTTATGGATGGGGGCAAAGTGTGACTGAAAAGGGATAGCATGTGATAGTTTGGGAGGTTATGAAACCGTTCTGTATCCTGATGTGATAGTGGTTACACAAATTTATATGTGCATTAAAATTCACAAAATTCATAAGTATTTTTCAAAAGAAAAAAGTTCATTTTGCTATGATACTTTTAAAAATTAAAAAAAAATTAAATTATTACAAAGAAACTCTCTCACTTGCAAGGAGAAAGCAGAGATGGCTGATCTACAGAAGATAGAAAGTAGAGGCTACAACTGGTGAGGGGAGAGAAGATATGAGAGATGAACCAGGGCACTTTGAGGCCCTGCTTTTCCAGCAGGTGTGTTCTCATTCTTGGGTTCCATGAGACAATCTTATATTCCCCTTTTGTGTTTAAGCTAGTTCATCTAGGCTATTTCACTTGCAATCCAGAATCCTAATTTCTTAGGGACTGTCTGGTTAAATTTTGCATTAGCTGTTCTGGAGCTGGAGAGTAGCTTTACTCTCTATAAGTGTAGTAGTGAATGGAGAGCTACTTTACAGATAATGTCACCTCAGTATTTAAAGGTGACATTACTACTTGGATAATAAAACCCACATTCCCAATTGCTGACCCACTAAGTCCTAACCCTTTCCAAAAAGTCTCTCTCCCTAAGGTTGGCACACAACACCGGAAGTGCTCATTAAATCTAAGAAAATTAAGTGATATTTATTGTTTTACACAGTTTAGTTGACTATATGGTGGTAATTTTCACAAAACATGCCAAGAAAATTCCATGTTACTACATTGTTGGTGGAGTTTCCTTCCAAGGTGAAGGTTGAGGTGAGTGAAATCCAGAATACTTAGAGACCAGACATTCTTTTTGTCTAATCCCTAGAGTGACAAATACCTGGCATCTCCAACAAGATTATTTTTTTTTTCTCATGGAGATCTGTTCTATCTAATTCCACTAGGCAAATGCAGTGAGCATCTCCTTTATTCAGGACTGCAGTTTTCCTTGCTAGCAAAAGGGATAAAAGAGGGAACTATGCTAGGGACATTCATTCATATGATTACATCAACCATTAATAATGTTTTATTTCTCTCAGTGTGGCCAGCACTTTGCTTTAGTTTAGGAAACTAAAACTAGGATCAAGGAGATCACAACCATACAGGGAAATAGACTCTCCAATAAATATTTACATACTCGCAGCAGATCAATATTCCAAAATGACACCCAGGAAGAAGTGAAGAATTGAGGGTGGTACAGGGCAACTTCTGGGAGAAAGTGACACATGGGTTTTAAAGGATGAGAAGGAGTTTGCCATGCTTCCAAGTGGGGAAGCTGTATATACTGAGAGAACACATGCAATGCAAGGGGGCATGAAAATAGGCAGTGGATTTGGAGGCTCAAAGGAGTCTGATACATGGAGAGAGGGGAGCTGAAGAGACCAGAGAGTTCAAGGTAAAAAGCTTGGACTTTTTATCCTGAAGGAGATGAGCAACTGGGTGGAGTTTTAGACAGGCAAATGACATACACAGATTTGCAATTTAGAAATGTCATTTTGGTGGCAGTGTGGATGGCTGATGAAAATAGGGCTGAATCTAATGGGAGGAAGATAAATTGGAAGTCCTAGACTATAATCCAGGTGAAAGAATCCAGTGGTAGTATGGGCAAAATTGGGAGGATAAATTTAGAAGACAGAATTGATAATGTGTGGTGACCAATACTGTGTAGAGTTGGAAAAGAAAGAGACTAGGATGCTGCTCACATTTATGATTTGGCATTACAGGTGGACAGGGAATGATGGTGTTAAGGAACAAGAGGTAAGACAGAAGGAGGAACAAGGTGGGTAAGTTTAGGTGGGTATGAGAAACATTGAATTCAAGAGGGAAGCTCTCTCTTTCAAGACAAATAAATCAGTAGGGAGGTCTGCCATTGGAATCAGAATTTTATTTTGTCAACAGAGCAGTGCCCTGCACCATGTTTTATCTCTTGAAATTCATGTAGAAGAAACAAAGAGAGGCAGGATGAGGAACCCAGGGAATTTTTAACAGACTGAAAATTAAAGCTTTATCATCTTAAACACTCCTGGACAGCTAGTGAAAGGTGAAGCCACTCTGATTATGAGCAGCACACAAAGGTGAACACAAACTACTAAAAGAGGCTGATTATGCCCAGCTCAATGCAGCGATTTTCAAACTCAGCAATCTAACCACCCCCTGTGCATAAGATTAGATTTGGGAAAAGTTCAAAACATTTCAGAAACAGCAGAAAAGGCAAAGGTTCTCTTGACTATGAAATTTGCTCTTGGTCACCAAGATTTCGTGTAACATTAAGATCACTGTTTTAATATGAAATTTCACTTTTTACTAGAAAAAATGGGAAAGATAGGCTTTGTTAATGCCTTATTGCTCCTATTATAAACCAAAAGACAGGGGCAGCAATTCTGATAGATGGAGAAATAAATGTTTTATTTTAAATGTTGATGTTGCAAAACAGAATTCATGATTTAAAGGCAAGCATCACTAATTTATATTCTTAGGATTTATGTTATACCTTTCTTAAACAGTCTCAACTAATTAGCAAATAAAGCAATATACCTCACTTTCTTTGTAAAACACTCTGACCCACACTCGGTCTGCTCAGTTACTCTGTAAAATGTCCCCTCCCATTGAGTTGTGTACTTACAACAATGAGTATTTCTTCCTCATCTAATTCCACTTGTTATGTTATATGCGCTATAATTAAATATTCCATAATTTGACAAGTGTGACTTCATAAAGAAAATGTTTAATGCTTTAGAAAGATTCAGGACAAAGCTGCTTAATAAAAAAGAAGAAGAAGAAGAATTAGGTTGACAGAAACAACTATAAATAACCAAAAGGAAAAGTGAATCTCTAGAGAGAATATATACATAGATTCTTTGCAAGCATTTTTTGGCCTTCATTCCACTTTATAGAAGCTGAAAACTGGGAATTGCAGGTGCTTCATTCCAAGTATGAACTCAGCAAGAAATACCATGTAAAACTCTAATCACTAGGCCTAAGTTTTTGAAAAGCCATAATTTTATATCAAAGATTGTCATGTGAATATATTTATTTTTTGAGTTAACACAAAATGTTTGGTAATTTTACATAAAATATGCCCTTTTGTTCTTCACCTTAATCAACATTTTGATTCTTGTCTACCTGCTGGTCCCATGACAACTATTGAGAGAGCACCTGCTAAATACTTTGCCCATCGGCTCATATAGCTTCAGTTATCATCAGAATACTGTCTCCAATCTCCTAACTTAAGACCCATTTATCAAATAGCTTATTGGCTACTTCCCTTTGTATATTTAGGGTATTAAAATAATAAACATAATATACCAAACATATACCAAAACATATTCACCCCCCACCCTCCACCTCAAAACTTCTCCCCATCCTGTGTCTCTTATCTCAGTAGACCCAACACTGTCCACATGAAGACTTCATCTCTAAATTCTTCCTAGCCCACTGTCACTAATCAATTCCTGAAGGTTGTGTGTGTATGAGAGAGAGAGGACTCCAAAATAATTTACATCTACCACACTACCACTTTTTTATTCAGGGCCAATTTAAACTCTCCTGGATTATGGCAACAAGTTCCTAATTGATCCTTCTGCTTCAATCCTGTTCCAATTCAATCATTCTCTTTTCCACAAAGTGACCTTTCAAAAATGTAAGTGTGATCATGTTAATCCTTTGATGAATATCTTGATAAAAATTATATGGTTTCCCTTTGTTCTTATAATAAAGTCTAAACTCCTCAACGTGGTTATAAGACCCCACAAGATCTATACTCTAATTGTGGCTCCAGCCTCAGATATTACTACTCCCCTTTCACATTCTAAACACCAGCTAGAATAAACTTCTTCCCTTCTAGGAACATACGAGGCTCCCTCTTGTCTCCTGGGCTTTGAATAGATCCTTCCTTCTTGGTACACCTTCCTGCCCTCTCCACCCCATCTCCCCCCAAAACATCTTCTCCTGGATTACTTCCACTCATCCTATAACTCTCATCCTATAACAGGCATCACATCCACAAAACACCTTTAGCACGAACCCGCGTCCCCTGCACCGGCAGGCACACTCTCAACCACTGCGCTACCAGGGAAGCCCCAGACTTCCTTTTCAATTCAGTACTCCATCTGTTCCTACAGGGAAGTTTTGTTCTTTTTATGTTGAATAAAAAAGAAACCTGGCATTTAATCCTGCTTCTTGCTTGCTTCTATTTGACAGCAAGTTTATGAAAATTGTCCCTTTTTTTCCCCTGGCTACTAGAAAAGTCCAAGCTAAAGTCAATGCTCAGTCAAAATAACCAGATTTTCTTGGGCATTTAGTAAATTTGTTTCCTGTTCCCTCTCCTTATTTCAAACTATTTTTATTTCTACTTTAACAACTGTACTGCAATTGTTTCTATTCTTGAAAGCTGCCTTAAACTTTCTGGAAGTTTTATGTCGATATAAATTATGAATAA
The DNA here is from genome assembly GCF_949987515.2 of Delphinus delphis. NCBI lineage: Eukaryota > Metazoa > Chordata > Mammalia > Artiodactyla > Delphinidae > Delphinus > Delphinus delphis. Next base: position 25,971,636 of record NC_082694.2, on the reverse strand, counting down.
ATAGAACTCCTGTGTCCATTTTCTCCCTCACAGCAATCTCTTAACCTTTGCCCTTACTATAGTCACATTGCCTCCTCCTTTGGCCTTTCCACAGTCTCCATAATTATCCTTTGTTACTGTTCGCTGCAGGCACCAACATACTCCTGGAACCTCTCATTCCCTTCATTTTCTCTTTGATTTCCACTTGCTGGCCTTGAAACTGGTTCCCATGCCTGCCCTGACCCCTAAGTTTAGTGTTCATTGTTCTTCCCTGGCTCTGATGCCTCAACTCTGTGTCCCAGATCTTGGCCACCATGACACCCATTCCACTTGAGTGGAATCAGAGTCACCTTTCTTTCCACAAAGGATTCCCCAAGAGAAATTGAGAACTTAGTTGAGGGGACCTAAGAAGGACTTAGTTCAAAGATCTTACACCTTGGTCCCAAACTCCAGGCAATAAAATAACTAAGGTTTCCCTTTGGATGCTGAAGAAAAAGAGGTGAAAAGTTGTGCTGAGTTTTTGTCTCTTCCAAAGATCAGGATTGAAGAATATGAGAAAGACATGGAGAAGATGAAGAACATAATTCCATTTGATAAGATGACCATTGAGGACTTGAATGAAATCTTCCCAGAAACCAAATTAGGCAAGAAGAAGTACCCCTACCAGCCTCACAAGCCAAGTGAAAATTTATAAACTCAACCCTGAGAGAAAGCTCCGGCCCTCGAATTATAAACTCTGCACATTAAAAAATAATTATATACTGCAAATAGTCATTTAAAATAATTTCAAAGAGACAGAAAGCCTGGATCAGATGGGCATTTTCTGTTAATCTTGGATGATAGATTTCTGTCTTATAAGATTCTCTCATATAAGAGAACACCTTAGTTACCCACAAAAGGCTCTGGTAAACAATAAATAATCCAGTGTGTTGGTGCAGGGAGCATCAATAAAACATTAAAGTGAGCATTACTGGTAACTAGAATGTACTTTGGTAAGGCCTCCCTTTGTATGAAGAATATTATGAGCACATGCTGTTCCACAAACAGCAATGAGGTGTTCTACTTTAAGAAAAGATTATTAATAAATGTGTGTTATTTTGAATGTGTATTTATCTGGCTTTCCGGTGCCATTGAGTCTTCATTCTCCCTAAGACTGAACACTTGAGGGATATGGACGTAGCTCCATGGCTATTTTTCCCCAGCTGCCAGTGATCTCTTCATCCTTGGAAGTTCTAGCACATTGTATCTTTCAGCTTTACTCTTTTCATATTATACTTTGCAAAGCAGCCATTATGTACTTTCTTATCTCCTCTGGCAGACTCAGGTAGAGGACACAATTCTCTTGCTGTCTTGAACATACTAAATACTCAGTAAATATTTGTTGAAATGATGCCAGTGGAATCTCCAAAATCTATCCCAGTGAATCTCAGGGGTAAAAAAAAAAATGGATGCTTTATAAACATTCTACTCTTTCATATATTTTTCTCATGTTAACAGAATCTTCAGATACAACCAGATGTTATTTTACTTATTTGTTCATTTTCACCAAAATAAGACATTTTCCCTCTATTGGCAACTAAAACAGCCTGGCAGAAAATAACTCACAATAATACAATTAGTATTACATCCTTGTATAGCAATAGCAACAACACCAAAATTGCCTCTGAATTTCAGAAGAGCTTTTGGATGCTAAAAGTTAACATTTAGTCACAATGCATGTGTACTGAGCACATACTAAGGAAAGGCATTGTGTTAGGAATATTGAAAAGAAATTTTTTTTTTTACCTCATAGAACTTGGAATCTAGTGGAGGACACAGACAATAAGATATTACCTGTCAAATATCCTTTAAGTACTCAATGCATAAGAGAGGTTAAACTCAATTAACAAATTGCCTGCCTCTCCATTTGCCATATGTCAAGGTTGATCCTAGGGGTTCTGTTTCATAACCAACCAGGAAACACCAGCATTCTTGCATTCTTCACACATTCAATGTTAGGCAAAAGGGAAGAGTTGGGCATCCTGCATGTCAAGATCTTTAGCAACACCTGCTGCCTTCCTGGTCTCCAGAGAAGTATTGCATATGGTCCCCATCACCTAGAAGGAACCAATTATTGAGAGCTGCAGGCATCTTGGGAAAAGGGACATTGTGGGTCATTGCACCCACATGCAAGTTGGTTCAGGAAGTTCAAAAACTGCTCACATATCTGGAGAGAACCTCCAAAAGTAGCCTTGGATTTTCATGTTTTTATATTCATACTGTTCATAGATAATTTTGAATTGTAGGGTCTATTCTAGTATGGACCCAAATTTCTGAGAAAGCCTCAGGTATTGCATGTACTGGTATTTCTTCCAAGCCCTGGAACACTACTAAGAACTCACTCCAAATTGCAGGGATTTTAAAATTAATTTTTATTGGAGTATGGTTGGCTTACAATGTTGTGTTATTTTCTATTGTACAGCAAAATGAATCAGCTACACGTATACATATATACCCTTTTGTATTTCCTTCCCATTTAGGTCACCACAGTACATTAAGTAGAGTTCCCTGTGCTATACAGTATGTTCTCATTAGTTGTCTATTTTATACATAGTATCAAAAGCATATATGTGTCAATCTCAATCTCCCAATTCCCAAATTTCAGTTTTAATCTGTGTTTTACATTCTGTTTTAATGACTTAAAGAGATGTTTTCCAAACTGTGTTTTATGGACCTCTAGTTCCAAGGTGTAGTAATTGGTGATCTCAAATTGGACATAATTTGAGAAATGTTGTATTAAGAGATATTGGTCTATTTAGTGAATAGTTTCTAGAGTGAGGACATCATTTTGAACTCTAAGAGCTGTATCTGCAACAAATGACTGGTCATCAAGGTTACCACTGTGTGCAAATTACGGAAAACATAATAGGGAGATGGATTGTTAGTCGGAGGAAGAAAATTTCATTTGAATTAAGAGGCAGGTGGAGATAAATATTCCGTTTGGTAAGGAAGTCACAGGGCTTATATGGCTGACATAAAACACAACCTTAATAATTTTAAGAACTTTCTTCCCTTTTGTTTTTCTACCAATGGTGGCATCATTAGATTTCAGAGAGACACCTGGATAGCGGCCATTCAAAACCTGAGGTTAGCTAATGCAACTATGTCTCAACTCCCAGTTCCTTCAATCATTTACCTTCCCTTGACTTTCAGTCACATTCCACTCTACAGTTCTTCCTTCCCTGATTACAACTGAGTTCTTCCTTGGGTGCCTTTTCCAAATACTCTCTAAAACCAAAAATGTGCAATCAGCTACACTAAATTTCTCTCACAACTTTACCTCTACCTCTTGCCCAGCTTGCCTATAGGCACACAATATATTTTGGGAGACTCTATGGTGAAGCCTAAAATTCTACCACCCAAGGAGCAGAGGGCTGATAGATGTATTGGCTTCCTATTACAGCTGTGACACATTAATATTAAAAACTTGGTGGCTTAAAACAACACAAATTTATTATCTTATAGTTCTGGAGTTGAGAAGTCCAAAATGAGTCTTATGGAGCTAAAATCAAAATGTTGGCAGGGCTGGCTGTATCTGAAGACTCCAGGGGAGCATCTGTTTCCTTGCCAAGAGGAAGGCTCATTGAAACCTCTACTTCTGTCATCACATATCCTGTCTGACTTTGACCCTTCTGCCTCCCTATTAGATTGACCCTTGTGATTATATTGTCCATCCCCAGATAACTTAGAATAATATCCTATCTCAATATCCTTAATTTAATCACATCTGTAAAATCCTTCTTGCCATGTAAAGTAACATATTCACATATTCCAAGGATTTGGATGTTGATATCTTAGGATTAGGGTTAGGATCAACCTACCACAGTTGGGGAGGAGAAAGAGTCCTGCATTACTCATATTCTCTACTGATATTTCAAGACCATTACTCTATAACAGGTGAAAGCAAACTTTTTCCATAATGGGCCAGATAGTAAATATTTTAGGATTTGTGGTCCAAGAGGCAAAATTGAGGATATTACATAGGTGCTTACATTTAAAATGTAACTATTTTAAGTTGTAAAATCAACCATTCTTAGCTTGAAAGTGGTAGGTATATAAACAGGTGATGGGCTGTATTTGGCCCATGGGTTGTAGTTTGCCAAATCCTGCTCTACAATCTCTTATAAAATACTTTCTTAGATGCTAATGCCATTCAGCTAATCGCCTCTACTTTACTTGATTTTTTACTTACAGATATCCTGGTCACTATTCAATACACATTGATGAACCACCCACTTGGAGAAGTATCCAAATAGGTAGAAACAGTCTCTTGAGTCCTGGATATGCAAAAGGCTAATTCCACAATGGAACAGCAACATCATAAAGAGAAAATATATTCCTGTTTATGCATCTCCCCTATCAAAAGTTCCTGATTCAGAAATGCATTCTTGGGACTTCCCTTGTGGTCCAGTGGTTAAGACTCCATGCTCCCAATGCAGGGTACCTGGGTTCGATCCCTGGTCAGAGAACTAGATCCCGCATGCTGCAACTAAGACCCAGTGCAGCCAAACAAACAAATAAATAAATATTTTCTAAAAATACATTCTTCACATTCAAGGAACTCACTTGGAAATACCTGATATTGCACTGAGTGGCAACAGTTTTTCCATTCCAAAGACATATATAAGACTTGGTGTAGTAACATGGTATAAAAGTCACTGTCCCTGAAAAGACCAGAGACGATGGATAAAAACACAAACTTTCAGGAATTCAAACGAAAAGTTTTAGCTCATCACTTGGTCTTTTAAAAATGTTTTTACTGAAGTATAGTTGATGTACAATATTATATGTTACAGGTGTATAATATAATGACTCACAATTTGTTAAAGTTATATTCCATTTATAGTTATTATAAAATATTAGCAAAATTACCTGTGTTGTACAATATATCCTGGTAGCTTATCTTATACATTATACTTTCTACCTCTGAGTCCCTTATCCCTTATTACCCCTCTCTCCTTCCCTCTCCCCACTGGTAACCACTAGTTTGTTCTCTATAAATATATCTGCTTCCTTTTTGCTACATTCACTAGTTTATTGTATTTTTTAGATTCCACATATAAACACCGCCTTTTCTTTTTGACTATGTGAGCTAGTTGCACCTTTCTGAGTCTGAATGGACTCCCAAATATGGGGCCTGAACTGTGGTCCAGAGAAATCTTTCTTCTTAGAAACTCAGAGGTTTCTTGTACTCTTCAAATGGGAGCTGGAAGTGTGAATCATTTTTAATTTCATTATCTTCACTGTTAGGCTCAGATCTCTGCCTACTGCCAAGAAAAAAAAACAAAAAGGAACACATGGCAAAGAAAAGAGACTTTCATATGACAGTTTCCTCTCTCAGTGACTAAATGATGGTTATTCCTATAGAACAGAGATATTATTTTATTTTTTTAAATTTGTTTTATTGAAGTACAGTGGATTTACAATGCTGTTAATTTCTACTATACAGCAAAGTGATTCAGTTGTATATATATTTATATATACATTTTTTTCATATTCTTTTCCATTATGGTTTATTACAGGATACTGAATATAGTTCCTTGTGGTATACAATAGGAACTTGTTGTTTGTCCATTCTATATATAATAGTTTGCATCTGCTAATCCCAGACTCCCAATCCATCCCTCCCTCACCTCATGCCCCCTTGGCAACCACAGGTCTGTTCTCTATGTCTGTGAGTTTGTTTCTGTTTGGAGATAAGCTCTTTTGCGTCATATTTTATTTATTTATTTATTTTTATTTTACATCTTTATTGGAGTATCATTGCTTTACGATGGTGTGTTAGTTTCTTTATAACAAAGTGAATCAGTTATACATATACATATGTTCCCATATCTCTTCCCTCTTGCGTCTCCCTCCCTCCCACCCTCCCTATACCACCCCTCCAGGCGGTCACAAAGCACAGAGCTGATCTCCCTGTGCTATGCGGCTGCTTCTCACTAGCTATCTACCTTACGTTTGGTAGTGTATATATGTCCATGCCTCTCTCTCGCTTTGTCACAGCTTACCCTTCCCCCTCCCCATATCCGCAAGTCCATTCTCTAGTAGGTCTGTGTCTTTATTCCTGTCTTACCCCTAGGTTCTTCATGACATTTTTTTTTCTTAAATTCCATATATATGTGTTAGCATATGGTATTTGTCTTTCTCTTTCTGACTTACTTTACTCTGTATGACAGACTCTAGGTCTATCCACCTCATTACAAATAGCTCAATTTCATTTCTTTTTATGTCTGAGTAATATTCCATTGTACACATGTGCCACAACTTCTTTATCCATTCATCCGATGATGGACACTTAGGTTGTTTCCATCTCTGGGCTATTGTAAATAGAGCTGCAATGAACATTTTGGTACATGACTCTTTGAATTATGGTTTTCTCAGGGTATATGCCCAGTAGTGGGATTGCTGGGTCATATGGTAGTTCTATTTGTAGTTTTTTAAGGAAACTCCATACTGTTCTCCATAGTGGCTGTACCAATTCACATTCCCACCAGCAGTGCAAGAGTGTTCCTTTTCTCCACACCCTCTCCAGCATTTATTGTTTCTAGATTTTTTGATGATGGCCATTCTGACCGGTGTGAGATGATATCTCATTGTAGTTTAGATTTGCATTTCTCTAATGATTAATGATGTTGAGCATTCTTTCATGTGTTTGTTGGCAGTCTGTATATCTTCTTTGGAGAAATGTCTATTTAGGTCTTCTGCCCATTTTTGGATTGGGTTGTTTGTTTTTTTGTTATTGAGCTGCATAAGCTGCTTATAAATTTTGGAGATTAATCCTTTGTCAGTTGCTTAATTTGCAAATATTTTCTCCCATTCTGAGGGCTGTCTTTTGGTCTTGTTTATGGTTTCCTTTGCTGTTCAGAAGCTTTGAAGTTTCATTAGGTCCCATTTGTTTATTTTTGTTTTTATTTCCATTTCTCTAGGAGGTGGGTCAAAAAGGATCTTGCTGTGATTTATGTCATAGAGTGTCCTGCCTGTGTTTTCCTCTAAGAGTTTGATAGTTTCTGGCCTTACGTTTAGGTCTTTAATCCATTTTGAGCTTATTTTTGTGTCTGGTGTTAGGGAGTGATCTAATCTCATACTTTTACATGTACCTGTCCAGTTTTCCCAGCACCACTTATTGAAGAGGCTGTCCTTTCTCCACTGTACATTCCTGCCTCCTTTATCAAAGATAAGGTGACCATATGTGCATGAGTTTATCTCTGGGTGTGTCATATTTTAGATTCCACATATAAATGATATCATATGGTATTTCTCTTTCTCTTTCTGACTTATTTAACTTAGTGTGATAATCTGTAAGTCCATCCATGTTGTTGCAAATGGCATGATTTCATTCTTTTTTATGGCTGAGTAGTATTCCATTGCATATGTATACCACATCTTTTTTATCCATTCTTCTGTCACTAGACATTTAGGTCATTTCAATGTCTTGGTTGTTGTAAATAGTGCCACAATGAACACTGGGGTGCCTGTGTTTTTTAGAATTATAGTTTTCTAAAATGGAGATTTTAAAATGCATCTAAGGATCAAATGCCTTAGATCAAGTGAGACCAAGATGATCTTGAGAGCAGGAATAATAAAAGATATCTGATGTGACTATTTTAGAGGCACACTCCCAAGGTAAAGTTTCCCTTTACTTTTTCAATTCTGAGGGGCTAGAAAATTGGTAATCAGCTTAAGAACAATCATTGTAATTTCAAGAAGGAACACTCATTCTTTATTAATTTGTAAGAATTTCGTAAGATTCTCAGTGCTGAATTGAACTTAGAAAGTGCGCTGAAAGCCTGACCACTTCTGAGATAATATAGAAGATGGGAGAGATTCAAGTTAAAAGAGAAAAGGAAATGGTTAACTGTAAAGGAAAAAATAAATGAAGGCAGATAAAGCAGACCTTCATAAACTTAAGAAAATCATCTTTGTCACAAACAAGGTTTTGAGGCTCTATAGATCAGCACACTGCAATAAGCCCTATTTCCCATTCTCTGAGACTTTGTGTTGCTTTATTAATACAAAACTATTAAGGAAGAAACTACTATTAGACAGATCTTGCATGCAACACTGAGTATACCAAGGTGGTTAAGGTATGATACACGTGTCAGTGGCTCAAAGATTAGGCACAGACAATAACAAGTGCAGAAAAATCACATACAGTGTGAGTGCATAGGGAACTCACACTATGCACTTGGTGGGGACACCAAGGGATATTTGACTCTCATTTGAAAAGTGGAGGCATATATTCTTATCCTAGGGTGGAAGAGCAATTTATATCTTTAAAACTTAAAAAAAATTCATGAATTTTCAAATCTACAATTGTTTAGTGATAAAATGGGGTCATGATGCAGATTTTCAAGATGACATTGCAGGCTGATACTTCTGTACTGTATTTTTCTGTTAAATCCAATATTTAAGGCAAAGAAATAATGTATCCTAATCTATAAAGACCAATTTGGCTGTCAAACAATTAGAATATTGATACCCTTTTTCTGACCACAATTTTCAAGACGAGTCCATTTTGTGTCAATTTGTGCAATCTCAATATAGGTGAGAAGATGAGGAAATATTGAAGCAAGGTGTTTCTTTCATTTTGTGTCCTTATATTTGAGTGATGTAAATCAAGAAGTGCCAAAGAGAGATCAAGATAGCAGAGGAGTAGGAAGCAGAGTTCATCTCCTTCCATAGAAACATTGAAAATACATCTACAAGTGGAACGATTCACACAGAACAGCTACTGAGTGCCAACAAAAGACCTCAGACATCTGAAAAGACAAGAAAACACAGGACCAAAGGAAAAAGAAAAAGGAATCAAGAGGACAATCATGTGCTCCCCAACCTGAGACATTCCTCTGTTGGTGGAGATGGGGGTCAGGTGCTGAAGCTCAAACTCCGGAGCTTGGCCCCAGGGAGAGGACCAGGGTTAGGTGTGGAAAGAGCCTGAAGAGGTCAGGCTGTGGCAATTGAGGGTGTACTAGGAAGAAACCTGGGCCCACCAGAGAGGCAAGGCACAACACAAGGAGAGGAGTAGGACCACCATAAGAGCCTCTTTCCCTGTGAGTGCTCTCAGGCAACAGGACACAAATTACAGGACCTCCAGGGTGGGCACGTGTCACTGCTGCCATCTTGGGCTCCAGAGGGAGGCACTGGCCGCATCTTCCAGACCAATGGGCAGACACCAGCCCCATCCCCCACTGGCTCTGTGGAAGGTCATGGACAGCTCCTGTGATTAGGAATTCCACCAGTGGGCCACAGGACCTGCCTCTGCTGACCCAGAAAGGTGAAGACAGCTCCAGCCACTAGAAATTCTCCCAGTGAGCCCCTGAGAGTCACCAGGGCCAATTGCTGGTATACCCATAGTTAAGGCAGGACTAAGGGCAGTGGCAAAAACAGTGTACCTTGTGAACCTGCAAAATGGACGAAAGGAGACACAACAGAGCTCATTCACAATTGAATAGCTCCAGAGGAGGAATACTCAGTGGCTTCTCTCCCAGAAGGAGTGCTCCAATCCCACCTACAGATGAGAATCACAGCTGTGAAACAGATCTGGGGGCCTCTGCTCCAACAACTAGGGATCAGACCCTGCCCCTAACAGGGCAGTGACAACAACAGAGCAAAGGGAGGCCCCACTCAATATCTAGGGTTGGCTCTGGTCACCACAAAACCAATCAAACCCCCTATCAAGGAAATAATGGCAGAAGCCTCTGAACCAACCTCATCCACCAGGGAGCAGACATCTGAAACAAAAGGAATTACGATCCTGCAGCCTGTGGAAAGGAGACCACAAACACAATAAGTTTCACAAAATGAGATGACAAAGAAATATGTTGAAGACAAAGGAGAAAGATAATAACCTACAAGAACAACTAAAGGAAGAGGAGATAGGCAATCTACCTGAAAAAGAATTCAGAGTAATGATAATAAAGATGATCCAAGATCTCGGAAATAGAATGGAGGTAAGGATCGAGAAGATACAAGTCCAACAAAGACTTAGAAGAATTAAAGAACAAACAAACCGAGATGAACAAGACAATAACTGAAATGGAAAATAAACTAGAAGGAATAAATAGCAGAATAACTGAGGCAGAAGTAGATAAGTGACCTGGAAGACAGAATTGTGGAAATCTCTGTGCAAGACAGAAAAATAATTAAAAAAAAAAAGAATGAAGAGAAATGAGGACAGTCTCAGAGTCACTGGGACACCATTATAGGCACCAACATTCGAATTATATGAGTCCCAGAAGAGAAAGGGTCTGAGAAAAGAGATGCAAAGAGATAACAGTCAAAAACTTCCCTAACATGGGAAAGGAAGTAGTCACCCATGTCTAGGAAATGCAGAGAGCCCCATACAGGATAAACCCAAGGAGGAACACATGGAGACACATGTTAATCAAACTAACAAACATTAAATGCAAAGAAAAAAAAATAAAAGCAACAAGGGAAAAGCAACAAATAACATATAAGTGAATCCCCATAAGGTTATCAGCTGATTTTTTTCAGCAGAAACTCTGCAGGCCAAGAGGGAGTGGCATAATATATTTAAAGTGATGAAAGGGAAAAAACTACACCAAAGAATACTCTAACAAGCAAGGTTCTGATTCATATTTGATGGAGAAATCAAAAACTTTACAGAGAAGCAAAAGCTATGAGAATTCAGCACCACCAAACCAGATTTACAACGACTGCTACAGAAACTTCTCTAGGCAGGAAACACAAGAGAAGAGAACAAAAGAGGAAGGGAAGAAGAAAGACATACAAAAAGAAACCCAAAACAATTAAGAAAATGGAAATAGGAACATACATATCAATAATTACCTTAAATGTAAATGGATTAAATGCTCCAACCAAAAGACACAAACTGGCTAAATGGATAAAAAAAAAAATGACCCATATATATGCTGTCTGCAAGAGACCCACTTCAGACCTATGGACACATACAGACTGAAAGTGAGAGGATGGAAAAAGATATTCCACACAAATGGAAATCAAAAGGAATCTGGAGGAGATATACTCATATCAGACAAAATAGGCTTTAAAATAAAGACTGTTACAAAAGACAAGGAAAAACACAACATAATGATAAAGTGTTCAATGCAAGAAGAAGATACAGCAATTGTAAATATATATGCATGCAACATAGGAGCACCTCAATATATAAGGCAAATGCTAACAGCCATGAAAGGGGAAATTGACAGTAACACAATAATAGTGGGGGACTTTAACACCCCACATACACCAAAGGACAGATCATCCAGACAGAAAATGAATAAGGAAAACACAACCCTTAAATGACACATAGACCAGGTAGTCTTAATTGATATTTATAGGACATTCCATCTGAAAGCAGCAGAATACACTTTCTTCTCAAGTGCACAGTCTCCAGGATAGATCACATCATGGGTCACAAATCAAGCCTCAGTAAATTAAAGAAAATTGAAATCATATCAAGCATCTTTTCTGACCACAATGCTATGAGATTAGAAATCAATTACAGGGGGAAAAAACCTGTAAAAAACACAAACACATGGAGGTTAAACAATATGATACTAAATAACCAATGGATCACTGAAGAAATCAACGAGGAAAAAAAAATACCTAGAGAAAAATGACAAAGAAAAAAATGATGAGCCAAAACCTATGGGATGCAGCAAAAGCAGTTATGAGAGAGAAGTTTATGGCAATACAATCTTACCTAAGAAACAAGAAAAATCTCAAATAAACAACCTAACCTTACACCTAAACAGAGAAAGAAGAACAAACAAAACCCAAAGTTAGTTGAAGGAAAGAAGTCATAAAGATCAGAGCAGATATAAATGAAATAGAGATGAAGAAAACAATAGCAGAGATCAATGAAAGTAAAAGCTGTTCTTTGAGAAGATAAAGAAAATTGATAAACCGTTAGCCAGACTCGTGAAGAAAAATAGGGAAAGGACTCAAATCAATAAAATTAGAAATGAAAAAGGAAAAGTTACAACTGACACCACAGAAATACAAAGGATCATAAGATACTATTACAAGCAATTATATGCCAATAAAATGGACAAGCTTGAAGAAATGGACAAATTCTTAGAAAAGTACAATCTTCCAACACTGAACCAGGAAGAAACAGAAGATATGAGCAGAAAAATCACAAGTACTGAAATTGAAACTGTTATTTAAAAAATTTCCAAAAAACAGAAATCCAGGACCAGATGGCTTCGCAGGTGAATTCTATCAAAAATTTAGAGAAGAGCTAACACCTGTCCTTCTCAAACTCTTCCAAAAAATTGCACAGGAAGGAAGACTCCCAAGCTCATTCTACGATGTCACCATCACCCTGATACCAAAACCAGACAAAGATATCACAAAAAAGAAAATTACAGGCCAATATCACTGATGAACATAGATGTAAAAATCCTCAACAAAATATTAGCACACTGAATCCAACAACACACTAAAAGGATCATACACCATGATCAAGTGGGATTTATCCCAGGGAGGCAAGGATTCTTTAATATACATAAATCAATCAACATGATATGGCACATCAACAAATTGAAGAATAAAAGTCATAGGATAAGCTCAATAGATGCAGAAAAATCTTTTGACAAAATTCAACACCCATTAATAATAAAAACTCTCCAGAAAATGGGCATAGAGGGAGCCTATCTCAACATAAAAAGGCCACATATGACAAACCCACAGCAAAATCATTATCGATGGTGAAAAACTGAAGGCATTTTCCCTAAGATCAGGAATAAGACAAGGATGTCCACTCTCACCACTTTTATTCAACATAATTTTGGAAGTCCTAACCATGGTAAATAGAGAATAAAAAGAAATAAAAGGAATCCAAATTGGAAAACAAGAAGTAAAACTGTCACCATTTCCAGATGACATGATACTATACATAGAAAATCCTAAAGATTTTCTTAGGATTTTCTGAACTCCAGAAAACTACTGGAGTTCAGCAAAGAATCTGGTAAAGTTTCAGGATACAAAATTAATACACAGAAAGCTCTTGCATTCCTATATGCTAACAACAAAAGTTCAGAAAGAGAAATCAAGGAAACAAACTCATTTACCATTGCAACAAAAAGAATAAAACAGCTAAGAATAAACCTACCTAAGGAGGCAAAAACCTGTACTCAGAAAACTATAAGATACTGATGAACAATATAAAAGATGACACAAACAGATGGAGAGACATACCATGTACTTGGATTGCAAGAATCAATATTGTTAAAATGACTATACTACCCAAAGTAATCCACAGATTTAATGCAATCTCTATCAAATTACCAAAGGCATTTTTCACAGAATTAGAACAAAAAATTTTACGGTTTGTTTGGAAACACAACAGACACCGAATAGCCAAAGTGATCTTGAGAGAGAAAAACAGAGCTGGAGGTATCAGGCTCGATGACTTCAGACTATACTACAAAGCTACAGTCATCAAAACAGTATGGTACTGGCACAAAAACAGAAATATAGATCAATGGAACAACATAGAAAGCCCAGAAATGAACCCATGCACCTATGATCAACTAATATATGATAACGGAGGCAAGACTATAAAATAGAGGAAAGACAGTCTCTTCAATAAATGGTGCTTGGAAAACTGGACAGCCACTTGTAAAACAAATGGAATTGTGGGGGGGGGGCTTGCCTGGTGGCACAGTGATTGAGAGTCCGCCTGTCGATGCAGGGGACACGGGCTCGTGACCCGGTCCGGGAAGATCCCACATGCCACGGAGCGGCTAGGCCCGTGAGCCATGGCCGCTGAGCCTGTGCATCCAGAGCCTGTGCTCCGCAAAGGGAGAAGACACAACAGTGAGAGGCCTGCGTACGGCAAAAAAAAAAAAAAAAATTGGAACACTTTTATCACTACACACAAAAATGAACTCAAAATCGATTAAAGACCTAAATGTAAGACTGAATACTATAAAACTCATAGGGAAAAACATAGGCAGAACACTCTCTGACATAAATCGCAGCAATATATTTTTTGACCCATCTCCCAGAGTAATAGAAGTAAAAGCAAAAAGCAAGGAGTGGGACCTAATTAAACTCAAAAGCTTTTGCACAGCAAAAGAAGCCATAATCAAAATGAAAAGGCAACCAACTAAATGGGAGAAAATATTTGCAAGTGATGCGACCAAGAAAGGATTAGTCTCCAAATTTTACAAGCAGCTCCTGTGACTCAATACCATAAAAACAAACAACCCAAGCAAAAAAATAGGCAGAAGACCTAAAAAGATATTTCTCCAAAGAAGACATGCAGATGGCCAAGAGGCACATGAAAATATGTTCAACATCACTCATTATTAGAGAAATGCAAATCAGAACTACAATATCACCTCACATCAGTCAGAATGGCCATCATAAAAAAGTCTACAAAACAATAAATGCTGGAAAGGGTATGAAGAAAAGGGAACCCTCCTACACTGTTGGTGGGAATGTAAATTGGTACAGCCACTGTGGAGAACAGTATGGAGGTTCCCTGAAAAACTAAAAATAGAGCTACCATATGAACCAGCTCCCACTCCTGGGCAAATATCTGGAGAAAACCAAGGTTCAAAAGGATTCATGCACCCTGATGTTCACTGCAGTGCTGTTTACAGTAGCCAAGATTTGGAAACAACCTAAATGTCTATTGACAGATGAATGGATATACATATATACAATGGAATATTACTCAACCACTAATAAGAATCAAGTAATGTTGAATCTTTTTTTTCTTAGGATCATGTTGGCTATTTGGGGCCTTTTGCCGTTTGATACATATTTTAGGTTATTTTTGCTCTGGTTCTGTGACAAGTGCCATTGATATTTTAATACAGTTTGCATTGAATCAGTAGATTGCTTTGGGTAGTATGAACATTTTAACGGTAGTATTCTTCCACTCCATGAGCACAATATATCTTTCTATTTATGTCATCTTCAAATTCTTTCATAAATGTCTTATAGTTTTCAGTGTACAGGTGATTCAAGTACTTGGTTTAATTTATTACTAGGTATAGAATTCTTTTTGATCCAATTCATAAATGGGATTTTCTTAATTTCTCTTTTTGATAGTTCATTATTAGTGTATATCAACACAACAGATTATATATATATATATATATATATATATATATATATATATATAGTTTATTATCCTGCAAATTTATACTGAATTCATTATTAGTTCTAATAGTTTTGTGTGTGTGTGTGTGTGTGTGTGTGGAGTCCTTAGGGTTTTCTATATAAAGTATCTTGTCATCTGCAAGTAGTGACTGTTTTAATTTTCCTTTCCAATTCATCTCTTCCTTCTCTAATTGCTGTGGCTAGGACTTTGACTAATATGTTGAATAAAAGTGGCATGAGTGGGCATCTTGTCTTATTCATGGTCTTAGAAGAAATACTTTCAGCTTTCCACCATTGAGTATCATGTTAGTTGTGGGTTTCTCATATATGACCTTTATTATGTTGAGGTATGTTCCCTCTTACACCCACTTTCTTGATAGTTTTATCATAAATGAATGTTGTATTTTGTCAAATGCTTTTTCTGCATCTATTGAAATGATCGTATTTTTATCTTTTGTTTTGTTAATGTGGAGTCATGTTGACTGATTTGCAGATTCTGAGCCAGCCTGCATCCTTGGGATAGATCCCACTTGATCATGGTGTATGATCCTTTTAATGTATTGTTGAACTCCGTTTGGTAATGTTTTATTGAGGATTTTTGCATCTGTGTTCTTTAGGGATATTGGCCTTTAATTTTTTTTTTGTAGTGTCTTTATCTGATTTTGGTTATCATGGTAATGTTGGCCTCATAGAATAAGTTTGTAAGTTTTCCTTCCTGTTCAATATTTAGTAATAGTTTGGAAAGATAAGTATTAAATGATTTAAAATTTTATAAAATTTACCTGTGAAGTCATCTCTGGTCCTGGACTTTGGTTTGTTGAGAGTTTTTTGATTAATGATTCAATTTTATTAGTAGTGATAAGTCTGTACAGATTTTTTTCTATTTCTTAGTGATTCAGTCTTGGAAGATTGTACATTTCTAGGAATTTATCTATTTCTTCTAAGTTGTCCAATATTGGTGTAGATTTGTTTGTAGTAATCTCTTGTGATCCTTTGTATTTCAGTGGTGTCAGTAGTAACTTATCCTATATCTGATTTTATTTATTTGGACCCTCTCTCTTTTTTCTTGATGAGTCTGGATAAAAGTTTATCAATTTTGATTACATTTTCAAAGAACCAGTTCTTAGTTTCATTTATTGTTTATTTTAGTCTCTATTTCATTTATTTGTACTCTGATTTTTTTTTTTTTTTTTTTTTTTTTTGCGGTATGCAGGCCTCTCACTGTTGTGGCCTCTCCCATTGCAGAGCACAGGCTCTGGACGCACAGGCTCAGCAGCCATGGCTCATGGGCCCAGCCACTCGGCGGCATGTGGGATCCTCCTGGATTGGGGCATGAACCCGTGTCCCCTGCATTGGCAGGCGGGCTCTCAACCACTGCACCACCAGGGAAGCCCTCTACTCTGATGTTTATTACTTCCTTCCTTCTATTAACTTTGGGATTTGTCTGTTATTTTCTTCTAGTTCCTTTAGGTGTAAGGTTAAATTATTTATTTGACATTTTTCTTGTTTCCTGAGGTAGGCCTATATTGTTATAGGCCTATATAAAATTCCCTCATAGAACTGCTTTTGCTGTGTCCCATAGAGTTTGGAACATGGTATTTCCATTTTTTTATTTGTCTCCAGGGATTTTTTAATTTCCTTTTTTATCTCTTCAGTGGCCCATTTGTTGTTTAGTAGCATGTAGTTTAGCCTCCATGCGTTTGTTTTTTGCAGTATTTTTTTTTCTTGTAATTGATTTCTAGTCTCATAGTGTTGAGGTTGGAAAAGATGTTCAATAAGATTTCAGTCTTCTTAAATTAACTGAGACTTGTTTTGTGGTCTAACATGTGATCTATTCTAGAGAATATACCATGTGCATTTGAAGGAAAATTCGTATTCTGCCATTTTGGGGTAGAATGTTCTGTAGATATCTATTTAGTTCATCTGGCCAAATGTGTCATTTAAGGCTAGTGTTTCCTTACTGATTTTCTCTCTGGATGATATATCCTTTGATGTAAGTGGGATGTTAAAACCCCCTACTATCATTGTATTACTGTAAATATGTCCCTTTATGTCTGTTAATATTTGCTTTATTTTGATGTGCCCCTATGTGGGTGCAAGGAAGAGCCTCTTAAGGGAAGTTGTTGGGAGCTTCCAAAGGTACCTACACTTCCTAATGTCTTCTCAGATGTTTAACTGTTAGCTACTGCTTGTCTGTGGAACCATGGAAGACCAGGGAAACTGCACCAAAAATATCCTTTCCTTGCTGTCTTCTGAGCTCCGTAAGCTATGAAACTGTGACACACACACACACACACACACACACACAGCCTGTGAGCTGTATGGGACTTTGATCAGTGGTGAGCAATTCAGTGCACTATAATGGTACATGTGTGCTACAGTTTCATCTGGTAGAAGAAAATTAGAACAGCAACAGAGTGAAGCAGAGATGAGAGCTGAGAGAGACAAACCTTCTGATAGCATTTGAGCCTCTGGAGCCAGTTATCTCTGAAGCAAGATCCAAGTCTGCCCTTCTCAGTTATATGAATCAACAAATGTTCTTAAGTTAGATATATTTCTGTTGTAAATGAAGGTGTCTTAACACAGAAACTGGAACCAAACTGTGAGTGACAGACCTAATGTGTAGAACTGCTTAAGTCAAGATAGGAAAGTTTTCCCTATGTTTGACTAAAAATAGGAACTTCACGAACTTGGTAGAAAGGTGTCAGAATATTGGAGTGTGAACTGGGAAAGCCTGATGCCCCAAAGCCTTTCCACACACTTACACCACTGCAACCCCTGTAGCCTCTGCCTAACATGTCGGTTCCTATCCCTCCTCATTACCAGCTTTGGACACATCTTGGGGGTAAAGGAAGCTCCACATTGTTATACTTTTTCTAAGAGATGTAGTTGGAGGAAGGATCAAGATGGTGGAGTAAGAGGACATGGAGCTCACCTCCCCCCACAAATACATCAAAAATACATCTACATGTGGAATAATTCTTACTGAAAACTAACTGGAAGCTCACAAAAGTACTCCTGTACAACCTAGGCTGTAAGAAAGATACACACATAATCAGTAAGAAAGGAAGAAAAACACTTGAGTTGGAACCCCTGCCCCTAGGAGGGGACTCAGAGGAAAAGGGAGATTACACAGGTGGACATCTGCCCTGGGGAGTGAGCGTTTCAAGCCACATATTAGGCATCCCAATCCTGGAGGCCTAGGCAAAAGAGATAAGCCCCCTTCCCTGCTTGAAGGACCGCTGGGACAAATAAAAGGGCTGGGGGAAGGCTGGATTTTGCTAGTGAGGAGCATGCATGCACCGGCTAGCCCCTGAGGCATGGAAGAGAGAGATCTGCTCTAGTGGTTGCCAGTTTCCTATGACTATCTTGCCATGCACCTCAGCCCAAACCAAAGGAACACTTCAGCCTTGCTCACTCCATGCCACAGTGCAACACTGGATCTGGGGCACCCACTATGAGGGAAAAGATTCAACTACAGGACACAGAGGTGAGTTGGTCCCAGGATAGAACCTGGATGGGACAGTGGCAGCCATTGTTGGTGTTTACTCAAGCAGCACCTCAAAAGAAGGCCAGATCTCTGATGGTGGCCACTCCAACACAGCTCACCTCCTGATACATGCCATGAGTCCACGTGGGCCCCTGCCAGCCCTGTGGAGTGGTTTCACAATAGGCCAGGGACATTGGAAATAGAGGGAAGTGATTGGTTGTGAGGGACAGAGGGGACTGGCACCTGAGGCTGCATCTGAGCAGAGCCACAGGTGCCTACATAAACAACACATCTGACCTCTGTCTGTACATGGGACCCACTTGCTTCAGCACTTCCCTATTCTGGGACAGAGTTTTCAGTATGGGGAGGGGAAAAACAGACAAAGGGAACAGGACTAACTCAGGCCCGACCCTCAGGGTTTCTGATCCAGCAACTTGGGATCAGACTCCATCCATGACAGGGCAGTGATGGTCACTTAGCAGAAAAAGTCCCACCTCATACCCAGCACTGGCTTTAGATCCTCTATTTCCAGCCCTACCCCCTACCAAGGTGATAGCTGCCAGCACATCCTGAGAAAAAGGTGACTTATTTCACATCAAATCCAGCTCTTCCACCAATAGCATTAGAAGCACACAGTCTGTATAGGGACACTCCCACATAAGACACCCCTTCAAGACTGCATAGGTAACTGTTTTACCTAAACTCTTAGACGCAAGAAAGTTAAGAAAAATGAAAAGGCAGAGGAACTACTCTCAATAGAAAGAGCAAGAGAAAAGCCCTGAAAAAATAAACAATTTACCAAATAAAGAATTCAAAACATTCGGCTTCCCTGGTGGCGCAGTGTTTGAGAGTCCGCCTGCCAATGAAGTGGACACAGGTTCGTGCCCCGGTCCAGGAAGATCCCACATGCCTTGGAGCAGCTAGGCCCGTGAGCCATGGCCACTGAGTCTGCATGTCTGGAGCCTGTGTTCCGCAATGGGAGAGGGCACAACAGTGAGAGGCTCACGTACCGCAAAGAAACAAAAACCAAAACCCAAAAAAACATTGGTAATAAAAATGTTAACTGAATTAAGGAAAAGAATTGATGTAAACAGTGAACATTTTAACAAGGAACTAGAAAATATGATAAAGATCCAATCAGAAATGAACACCTCAGTAGCTGAAATAAAAAGCACTCTAGAAGAAATGAATGGCAGACTAAGTGATACAGAAAAACAAAGAAGTGATCTGGAAGATAGAATAATGGAAATCACTCAATCAGAACAGCAGAAAGAAAAACAAAATTTTTAAAAATAGAAAGCAATTTAAGAGATCTCTCGGATAATATTAAGCATACTAATATTCGCATTATAGGAGTCTCAGAAGAAGAGAGAGTAAGGGGATCAAAAAAGTATTTAAGGAAATTAAGGCTGAAAACATCCCAAACCTAAAGAAGAAAAGATTTCAGGCACAGGAAGCACAGAGGGTCCCAAACAAGATGAACACAAACAGATCCATACCAAGCCACATCATAATTAACTGGCAAGAGTTAAAGATAAAGATTCTAAAGGCAGCAAGAGAAAAACAAAGAATCATATACAAGAGAATCCTCATAAGGCTATCAGCTGGTTTCTGTACAAGTCAGAAGGAAGTGAAATGATATATTCAAAGTCTGAAAGGGAAAACCTTGCAACTTAGGATACTCTACCCAGCAAGACTGTCATTTAGAATAGAAGGAGAGATAAAGAACTTTCCACACAAGCAGAAACTAAAAGAGCTCATCAATACTAAACGTACCCTAAAAGAAGTGTTGAAGAGTCTTCTCTAAGTGGAAAAGAAGTAAGAATCTATAGGAAAGGGAAAATCTCACTAGAAAAGGGAAATATATAGTAAGGACTGAGGATCAACCACTGAAATAAGCCATTTTGTAGATTAAAAGACAAAAAAATTGTATAAGCAATTATAACTATAATAAACAGTTAAAGATTAAGCATGAAGATATAAAACATGGCACAAAAACACAAAATGTGGGGAAAGGGGTTAAAAATGTACCTTTTTTAGAGTTTGTTTGAACTTAAGTGACTACCAGTTTAAAACAAGCAGATATAATTATAGGTAAACATATATGAACCACATGGTAACCACAAATCAAAAACCTATAATAGATAAACAGAAACTAAAAAGAAAGGAGCACAAGCATACTACCAAAGAAAATTATCAAACCTCAAAGAAGAAAAGAAAAAGAACTACAAAATAACCAGAGAGCAAGTAATAAAATGACAATATGTACCTACCTATCAATAATTACTTTAAAGGTCAATGAACTAAATGCTCTGATCAAAAGACATATGCTGGATGACTGGATTAAAAAAAAAAAGACCCTTCCATATGTGGCCTATAACAGACATCTTAGGACAAAAGACAGAGACAGACTGAAAGTGAGGGGACGGAAAAAGATATTTCATGCAAACAGAAACAACAAGAAAGCAAGAGAAGCAGTACTCACATCAGATAAAATAGACTTTAAAACAAAATCTATAATAAAAGGCAAAGAAGGGCATTATATAATGATAAAAGGATAAATACAAGAAGAGGATATAACAGTCTTTAACATATATGCACCTAATATAGGAGCACCTAATTACATAAAGTAAATGCTAACAGACATAAAGGGAGAAATTGGCAATAATACAATAATAGTAGGGGACTTTAACACCTCACTGACATCAGTGGACAGACTATCCAGAAATCTGGACAGAAAATTAATAAGGAAAGAGTGATCTTAAATGACACAGTAGACCAACTGGATTTAATAGATATGTACAGGATATTCAATCCAAAAACAGCATAATACATATTCTTTTCAAGTGCACACCTTCTCCAGGGTAGATCACATGCTAGGCCACAAAAAAATTTCAACAAATTTCAAAGGATAGAAATTATATCGAACATTTTTTCAAACAAAAATGGTATAAAACTGGAAATCAATTACAGAAAGAAAAAACAAACATGTGGAGACTAAGCATGCTACTAAAAAACCAATGGGTAAATGAAGAAATCAAAGAGGAAATCAGAAAATACCTTGAGACAAATGAAAATGGAAACAGAACACTTCAAAATCTATGGGATGCCACAAAATCAGTTCTAAGAGGGACGTGTATAGCAATTCAGGCTTTCCTCTAGAAACAAGAAACATCTCAAGTAAACAACCTAACCTATCACTTAAAGGAATCAGAAAAAGGAAAAAAAAAAAAGCCAAAGGCCAAAGTCAGCAGAAGGAAGGAAATAATAAAGATCAGAAAGGAAATAGAGATCAAAAAAGAAAAGACCAATGAAACCAAGAACTGGTTTTTTGAAAAGATAAAGTTGATAAACCTCTAGCCAGGTTCACCAAAAAGAAAAGAGAGGACTCAAACAAAATAAGAAATGAAAGAAAAATAATGACTAATACCACAGAGATATAAAAATATTATAAGAGAATACTAAGAACAGTTATAGGCCAACAAATTGGACAACCTAGAAGAACTGGACAAATTTCTAGAAATATACAACCAGCCAAGACTGAATCAAGAAGAAACAGACAATTGGAACAGACCAATTGCTACTAGTGAAATTGAATTTGTAGTAATTAAAAAAAAAACCTCCCAGCAAACAAAAGTTCAGAACCATATGGTTTCATAGAGGAATTCTACCAAACATATAAGGAAGAACTAGTACCTAACCTTCTCAAGCTAGTCTGAAAAATTGAAGAGGCCACCATTACCCTGACACCAAACCAAAGACACTACAAACAAACAAACAAAAAAAAATTACAAGCCAATATCTTTGATGAATATAGATGCAAAAACCCTCAATAAAATATTAGCAAAGCAAATTCAATAATATATAAAAAGGATCATATATGATGATCAAGTGGGATTTATTCCAGGGATGGAATATTCACAAATCAATCAATGTAATACACCACGGTAACAAAAGGAAGGATAAAATCACATGATCATCTCAATAGATGCAGAGAAAGCATTTGACAAAATTCAACACCAATTCATGATAAAAACTCTCATCAAAGTTGGTATAGCAGGAACACACCTCAACATAATAAAGTCCATTTATGACAAATTCACAGCTAATATCATACTCTGGTAAAATGCTGAAAGTCTTTCTTCTAAATTCATGATCAAGATGCCCAGTCTTGCCACTCCTGTTTAACATAGTATTGGAAGTCCTAGCCACAATAATCAGACAAGAAAAAGAAATAAAAGGCATCCAAATTGGAAGGGAAGAAGTAAAACTGTCACTATTTGCAGATGACATAACACTTTATATAGAGAACCCTAAAGTCTCCACCCCAAAACTATTAGAACTAATAAATAAATTCAGCAATGTCACAGGATACAAGATTAATATACAAAAATCTGTTGTTTTTCTATGCACTAATAATGAACTATCAGAAAGAGAAAGTAAAAAAAAATCCTGTTTAAAATTGCATCAAAGAGAATAAAATACCTAGGAATAAACTTAAACAAGGAGTTAAAAGGCCTATACTCTGAAAACTATAAAACACTGATGAAGGAAATTGAATATGTTACAAAGAAATGAAAGATATCCCATGCTCTTAGATTGGAAGAATTAATAATGTCAAAAGTGCCATACTGCCCAAAGCAATCTACAGCTACAATGTGATTCCTATCAAAATACCCATGACATTTTTCACAGTATTAGAACAAATAATCCTAAAGTTCATGTGGAACCATAAAGGCCCCAAATTACCAAAGCAATCTTGAGAAAAAGAACAGAGTTGGAGGTATCATGCTCACAGACTTCAGACTATACTGCGTGGTACTGGCACAAAAACAGACATATAGATAAATGGAACAGAATAGAAGGCCCAAGAATAAACCAACACACCTACGGTCAATTAATCTATGACAAAGGAAGCAAGAATATACAATGGAAAAAAGACAGTGGTCTTCAATAAATTGTGCAGGGAAAACTGGACAGCTACATATAAAAGAATAAAATTAGAACACTTCCACACACCACATACAAAAATAAACTCAAAATAGATTAAATACCTAAATGAAAGACCATACACCATAAAACTCCCAGAAGAGAACATAGGCAGAACACTCTTTGACATAAATGATAGTAATATTTTTTGGACCTGTCTGTCTCCTAAGGCAAAATAAATAAAAGCAAAAATAAACAAATAGGACCTAATTAAATTTAAAAGCTTTGGCACAGCAAAGGAAACCATCAAAAAAAATGAAAAGACAACCTATGCAATGGGAGAAAATATTTGCAAATGATATGACTGACAAGCAGTTAACATCCAAAATATACAAACAGTTCATACAACTCAATTAAAAAAAACCCCAAACAACCCATTCAAAAAATGGGCAGAAAATCTGAATAGATATTTTTCTAAAGAAGACACACA
This sequence comes from Delphinus delphis, assembly GCF_949987515.2. Lineage (NCBI taxonomy): Eukaryota > Metazoa > Chordata > Mammalia > Artiodactyla > Delphinidae > Delphinus > Delphinus delphis. Next base: position 25,947,607 of record NC_082694.2, on the reverse strand, counting down.
GATAGCAAAAAGGCACGTGAAAAGATGCTTGACATCAATAATTATTTGAGAAATGCAAAACAAAAATGAGATATCACCTAACACCTGTCAGAATGGCTATCACCAAAAAGTCTACAAATAAATGTTGGAGAGAATTGGGAGAAAAGGGAACACTTGTACACTGTTGGTGGACTGTAAATTGGTGCAGCCACTATAGGAAACAGGATGGTGGTTCCTAAATAAACTAAAAATAGGACTACCATATGATCCAGCAATTCCATTCCTGGGTATATATCCAGAAAAAAATGAAAACACTAATTCGAAAAGATACGTGCAGCCCAATGTTCACAGCAACACTATTAAAATAGCCAAGATATGTAAGCAACCCCAGTGCCCCTCAACAGATGAATGGATTAAGAAAAGAATAATACTCCATTTTTTATACATATATATATATATATATAAAACGGAGTATTATTCAGTCATAAAGGACAATAAAATTCTGCCACTTGCAGCAATGCAGATGAACCTAGAGAATATTATGTTTAGTGAAATAAGTCAGACAGAAAAGACAAATACATATAAGATAGAACTTATATGTGGAATCTAAAAATAATACATAAATGTGTATATATATACATATGTATATGTTGGAATTACATATGCGAAACAAAAACAGACTCACAGATACAGAAAACAAACCAGTGGTTACTAGAGGGGAGAGAAAAGGGGGGAGTGGCAAATTAGAGGTATGGAATTAAGAGATACAAACTACTATTTGTAAAATAGGTAAGCAACAATGATATATTGTATAGTAAAGGGAACTGCAGACATTATCTTGCAATAACTTTTAATGGAGTATAATCAGTAAAAATACTGAATCACTATGCTGTACACCTGAAACTAATGTAAACCAAGTATACTTCAATTTTAAAAAAGAGGCAGAATTGCAACCCTCTTCCCCACCTGTTGGCCCCTGCCTCTGCAGAAACTGAGAGGGGTGCACATCTGAGCAAGCTCGCCCCCCACCCCATAAGCCAAGGCCTCCTTTTGCTGTGCAGACCCCAGCATGCCTGCATGCCACCCCTGCCAGGGCCTCCTGGGAAGTCAGCCCTAGGCACCCCAGCTTGATATGGGTGTCCACCAGTGCTGGCGGGGGCTGGGTGCTAAAGGGTGGAGTTAAGAGAGTGGACCTCGGAAGAGGACAGCTGTTGGCTGCATGGAGACAGCCTGAAGGGATGGGAGTGATGAGATTGGCTGCATGGGGACAGCCTGAGGAGACAGAAGTGAGGACCACCAGGGCTGGGAATGCTCCTGGAGGAAGCATGGTCTGCCTTGGAAGTGAGGCACCATTGTTGAGTGGCATGCAAGGGGCAGGGCTGCCATCACAGACTCTCTCCCCACACGCCAGCCCCTGCCTCCGTGGGCACATGGAAGGACTCCCATCAGAGCGAGCACACCCCAGTCTGCTGGTCTCTGCTGCCATGGGCACTAGAGGGGGATCCCAGCAGAGTGAGTGCATGCGCCCCAGTCGTGGCTGCCTTGACCCTCCCCTGCCTGAGTGAGCACGTGCCCCCCAGTCTGTCACTGCTTCTTGCCCCTCCCACCTAAGTGAGCAAGCATGCCCCAGTCAGTCCTGCTTTCACCCCCTATCACCTGGAAGGGAAACAGATGCATGAGGGTGACTCATATGCAGAGGTGGGGTCAAAAGTAAAGCTGAGCCCCAGGGGCTGTGCAACTAAGGAAGAGGAACTGAAATTTCTCCGTGCAGCTGCACAAGCTACAGACTAAACCCTCACAATTGACTTGAGAAACCCAGCATCTGTGGAGCATCTGAATGGACAAAGAGTGCTCCCACAACTGCGACCTGTTTAGCTTTAGCAGCTGTGGACTTTGGGGGCAAGTACATGTGGGAGTTGGGCCAGGACAGAGTCTGAGATGCCCCCAAAGTGGGTACAGAGAACTACCTAAAGGTCTTGTAAGGTCTCCTGGGGAGGCAAGGGTTGGCTGTGGCTCACTGTAGGGGCAAGGACACTTATAGCAGAGGCCCCAGGAACATTTTATTTATTTTTTATTTTATTAAAAATTTTTTTCTTAATTTTTATTTTTCTATGTTTTATTTTATTTTATTTTACTTTTTGTTGTCTTGTTTGGGTTTTTTTTGCTTGCTTTCTTCTTTTTGCTATTTTTTTTATTTTTCTTCTGGTTTTGTTTGTTTCTTTTTGGTTTTTATCATTTTTTGTCATTTTTGTGTTTTTTGTTTTCTTTGCTTTTCTTCTTAGTTTGCTTTCTGTTTTTTTTTTTTTTTTTTTTACTGTTTTGGTTTTTGAGTTCTTTTGTTTGGTTGTTTTCTTGTTTTTTGTTTCTTTGATTTTTTCATTTGATTTTGTTGTTTTTCTGTTTGTATTTTTGTTTTTGTTTGGTTTTGTTTTTATTATTTGTCTTGGGTTTTGTTTGGTTTCTTTGTTTTGTTTTTTCTTGTTTGTTTTTGTTATTTGTCTTGGGTTTAGTTTGTCTCTTTGTTTTACTTTCCTTTTTTTTTTTTTTTTTTGTCCATGCCACTTGACTTACAGCATCCTGGTTCCCAGGCCAGGGGCTGTGCCTGAGTCCCCAGGGTGGGAGCGCCAAATCCCAGCCCCAGGCAATATTAGTCAGTGTGGTCTCTCCCAGAGGTCCCCATCTCAGCACCAAGATCTGGATCCACTGAACTGCCTGCAGGCTCCAGTGATGGACACCTCAGGCCAAACAACCAGTAAGACAGGATACAGCCCCACCCATCAGCAGACAGGCTGCCTAAATTCATACTAAGCTCACAGACACCCCAAAACACACCCCCTGTCGTGGCCCTGCCCATCAGAGGGACACAACTCAGCTCCACCCACCAGAGCACAGGAACCAGTCCCCCCCACCAGGGGGGATTATACAAGTCCCTGGACCAACCTCAACCACCAGGGAGCAGACACCAGAAGCAAGAGGAACTATGACCCTGCAGCCTGTGGAAAGGAGACCACAAACACAGTAAGTTAGACAAAATGAGATGACAGTGAAATATATTGCAAACGAAGGAGCAAGTTGAAAACCCAAAAAAACAAATAAATGAAGAGGAAGTAGACAATCTACCTGAAAAAGAATTCAGAGTAATGATAATAAAGATGATCCAAGATCTCGGAAATACAGTGGAGGCATGGACTGAGATGATACAAGAAATGTTTAATATGGACATAGAAGAACTAAAAAACAAACAAACAGTGATGAACAATACAATAACTAAATGAAAAATGCACTAGAAGGAATCAATAGCAGAATAACTGAGGCAGGAGAATGGATAAGTGACCTGGAAGACAGGATGGTGGAAATAATTGCTGAGGAGCAGAATAAAGAAAAAACAATGAAAAGAAATGAAGACGGGGATTTCCCCATCCAGTGGTTAAGAATCCACCTTCCAACGCAGGGGATGCAGGTTTGACCCCTGGTTGGGGACTATATCCCATATGCCACAGGGCAACTAAGCCCATGTGCCACAACTACTGGGCCTGCACACGACTCAAGAGCCAGTGTGCCGCAACTACTGAGCCCATGTGCTCTGGAGCCCATGCACCACAACTAGAGAGCCCGTGTGCCACAACTACTCAGTGTACGCATGCTGGAGCCCATGGGCCACAACTAGAGAAGCACGCACACCACAATGAAGAGCCCATGTGCCACAATGAAATATCCCACGTGTCACAACTAAGACCTAATGCAGCCAAGTAAATAAATGAATAAATAAATATTTTTTTAAAAAGAAATGAGGACAGTCTCAGAGACCTCTGGGATAACATTAAATGCACCAACATTTGAATTACAGGGATCCCAGAAGAACAGAAAGAGAAAGGGTCTGAGAAAATATTTGAAGTGATTATAGTTGAAAACTCTCCTAACATGGGAAAGGAAACAACCACCCACATCCAGGAAGTGCAGAGAATCCAATACATGATTAACCCAAGAAGAAACATGCAGAGACACATATTAATCAAACTAAAGAAAGTTAAATACAAAGAAAGAATATTAAAAGCAGCAAGGGAAAACAAACAACATAGAAGGGAATCTCCATAAGGTTATCAGCTGATTTTTCAGCAGAAACTTTGCAGGCCAGAAGGGAATGGCAAGATATATTTAAAGTGATGAAAGGGAAAAACTTACAACCAAGACTACTCTACCCAGCAAAGACCTCATTCAAAGGAGAAATCAAAAGCTTTACAGACAAGGAAAAGTTAAGAGAATACAGCACCACTAAACCAGCTTTACAACAAATGCTAAAGGAACTTCTCTAGGTGGAAAAGACAAAAGAAGAAGAAGACCTATAAAAACAAACCCCAAACAATTAAGAAAATGTCAATAGGAGCATTCATATCAATAATTACCTTAAATGTAAATGGATTAAATGCTCCAACCAAAAGACACAGACTGGCTGAATGGATACAAGAACAAGACCTGTATATATGCTGTCTACAAGAAACCCACTTCAGACCTAGGGACACATGCAGACTGAAAGTTAGGGGATGGGAAAACGTTACTCCATGCAAACTGAAATCAAAAGAAAGCCAGAGTAGCAATATCAGACAAAATAGACTTTAAAATAAAGACTGTTAGAAGAGACAAGGAGGACACTACATAATGATCAAGGGATCAGTCCAAGAAGAAGACATAACAATTCTAAACATGTTACTAAATAGTCAATGGATCATTGAAGAAATCAAAGAGAAAATCCAAAAAATACCTAAAGACAAATGACTATGAAAACACAACAATTGAAAACCTATGGCATGCAGCAAAAGCAGTTCTAAGAGGGAAGTTATAGCAATACAATCCTACCTCAAGAAACAAGGAAAAGGACTTTCATGGTGGCACACTAGTTAAGAATCTGCCTGACAATACAGGGGACATGGGTTTGACACCTGGTCCAGGAAGATCCCACAGGCTGTGGAGCAACTAATCCTGGGCACCACAACTACTGAGCCTGCACTCTAGAGCCCGCAAGCCACAACTACTGAGCCTGTGCACCACAATTACTGAAGCCTGTGTGCCCTAGAGCTCATGCACTACAACTACTGAGCCCACGTGCTGAAACTACTGAAATCCACGTACACTAGGGCCTGCATGCTGCAACTACTGAGCCCAGGTGCTGCAACTACTGAAGCCTGTGCACCTAGAGCCTCTGCTTTGCAACAAGAGAAGCAACTGCAATGAGAAGCCCACACACCACAACGAAGAGTAACTCCCACTTGCCACAACTAGAGAAAGCCCGCATGCAGCAATGAAGACCCAATGCAGCCAAAAGAAACCCAAACAAACAAGAAAATTTTCAAATAAACAACTATCCTTACACCTAAAGCAACTAGAGAAAGAAGAACAAAAAAAATCCAAAGTTAGTAGAAGGAAAGAAGTCATAAAGATCAGACCAGAAATAAATGAAATGGACACAAAGAAAACAATAGCAAAGATCAATGAAACTAAAAGCTGATTCTTTCAGAAGATAAACAAAATTGATAAACCTTTAGCCAGACTCATCAAGAATAAAAGGGAGAGGATGCAAATCAATGAAATTGGAAATGAAAAAGAAGTTACAATGGACACCACAGAAATACAAAGGATCATAAGATATTACTACAAGCAATAATATGCCAATAAAATGGACAACCTAGAAGAAATGGACAAATTCTTAGAAAGATACAACCTTCCAAGGCCGAACCAGGAAGAAATAGAAAATATGAACAGACTAATCACAAGTACTGAAATTGAAACTGTGATTAAAAATCTTCCAAAAGGGACTACCTTGGTGGTCCAGTGGTTAAGAATCTTCCTTCCAATGCAGGAGACGTGGGTTCAATCCCTAGTCAGGGAACTAAGATCCCACATGCCATGGGGCAAATAAGCACACACGCCACAACTACTGAGCCCGCATGCTTTTCTGCCACAACTAGAAAAGCCCACACACCGCAGCTACTGACCTCATGCACTCTAGAGCCTCCGTACTGCAACTAGAGAAGCCCATGTGCCAGAACTAGAGAGAAGCCCGTGTGCCACAACAAAGACCCAGCACAGACAAAATTTTTAAAAAAACCTTACAACAAACAAAAGCCCAGGGCCAGATGGCTTCACAGGAGAGTTCTATCAAACACTTATAGAAGAGCTAATACCCGTCCTTCTCAAACTCTTCCAAAAAATTACAGAGGGAGGAAGACTCCCAAGCTCATTCTACGAGGCCACCATCACCGTGATACCAAAACCAGAAAAAGCTATCACAAAAAAGAAAATTATAGGCCAATATCACTGATTAACATAGACACAAAAATCCTCAACAAAATACTAATAAACCCAATCCAACAACACATTAAAAGGATCATACACCATGATCAAGTGGAATGTATCCCAGGGATGCAAGGATTCTTCAATATATGCAAATCAATCAATATGATACACCACATCAACAAACTGAAGAATAAAATCCATATGATCATCTCAATAGATGCAAAAAAAGCTTCTGACAAAATTCAACACCATTTTTGATTAAAAAAACTCTCCAGAAAGTGGGCATAGGAGAACCTATATCAACATGAAAAGGCCACATATGACAAACCCACAGCAAACATCATTCTCAATGGTGAAAAACTGAAAGCCTTTCCTCTAAGATCAGGAACAAGACAAGGATGTCCACTCTCACTGCTTTTATTCAACGTAGTTTTGGAAGTCCTAGCCACGGCAATCAGAAAAGAAAAGGAAATAAAAGGAATCTAAGTTGGAAAAGAAGAAATAAAACTGTCACTGTTTGCAAATAACATGATACTATACATAGAATATCCTAAAGATGCTACCAGAAATCTACTGGAGTTCAGCAATGAATTTGGTAAAGTTGCAGGATACAAAATTAGTACACAGAAGTCTCTTGAATTCCTATACACTAACAGTGAAAGATCAGAAAGAGAGATTAAGGAAACAATCCCATTTACCATTGCATCAAAAAGAATAAAATACCTAGGAATAAACCTACCTAAAGAGGCAAAAGACCTGTACTCAGAAAACACTGATGAAAGTAATCAAAGATGTCACGAACAGATGGAGAGATGTACCATGTTCTTGAATTGGAAGAATCAATATTGTGAAAATGACTATACTACTCAAAGCATTCTACAGATTCAGTGCAATCCCTATCAAATTACCAATGGCATTTTTCACAGAATTAGAACAAAAAAATTTTACACTTTGTATGGAAAGACAAAGACTCCAAATAGCAAAAGCTATCTTGAGAAAGAAGAATGCAGCTGGAGAAATCAGGCTCTCTGACTTCAGATTATACTACAAAACTACAGCCATCAAAACAGTATGGTACTGGAACAAACACAGAATTATAGATCAATGGAACAGGATAGAAACTCCAGAGATAAACCCATACACCTATGGTCACCTAATCTATGACAAAGGAGGCAAGAATATACAAAGGAGAAAAGGCAGGCTCTTCAGTAAGTTGTGCTGGGAAAATAGGACAACTACATGTAAAAAAACGAAATTAGAACACTCCCTAGCACCACACACAAAAATAAACTCAAAATGGATTAAAGACCTAAATGTATGGCCACATACTATAAAACTCGTAGAGGAAATGTAGGCAGAACACTCTCTGACATAAATCACAGCAAGTTCTTTTTCAATACACCACCTAGAGTAATGGAAATAAAAACAAAAATAAATAAATGGGACTTAATTAAACGTAAAGGCTTTTGCACAGCAAAGGAACCATAAACAAAACAAAAAGACAACCTTCAGAATGGGAGAATATATTTGCAAATGAAGCAACTGACAAGGGATTAATCTCCAAAATATATAAATAGCACATGCATCTCAATATCAAGAAAACAAACAACCCAATCACAAAATGGGAGGAAGACCTAAATAGATATTTCTCCAAAGAAGACATACAGTGGCCAACAGACACATGAAAAGATGCTCAACATCACTAATTATTAGAGAAATGCAAATCAAAACTGCAATGAGGTATCACCTCACACTGGTCAGAACGGCCATCATCAAAAAATCTAGAAAAAATAAATGCTGGAGAGGGTGTGGAGAAAAGGGAACCCTCCTCACTGTTGGTGGGAATGTAAACTGATACAGCCACTATGAAGAACAGTACGGAGATTCCTTAAAAAACTAAAAATAGAGCTACTATATGATCCAGCAATCCCTCTCCCAGGTACATATCTGCAGAAAGCCATAATTCTAAAGGATACATGCATCCTGTTGTTCATTGCAGCACTATTTACTATAGCCAGGACATGGAAGCAACCTAAATGTTCATCGAGAGAGGAATGGATAAAGATGTAGTACATATATACAATGGAATATTACTCAGCCATAGAAAGGAACAAAATAGTGCCATTTGCAGAGAACTGGATGGACCAGATGATAGACTCTCATACAGAGTGAAGTAAGTCAGAAAGAGAAAAACAAATATTGTATAATATCACTTATATGTGGAACCTAGAAAAATGGTAGAGATGAACTTATTTGCAAAGCAGAAATAGAGTCACAGATGTAGAGAACAAACTTATGGTTACCAAGCAGGGGAGGGGGGTGGATGAATTGGGAGATTAGGGCTGACATATATACACTACTATGTATAAATTAGATAACAAATGAGAACCTAGTATATAGCACAGGGAACTCTACTCAGGGCTCTGTGGTGACCTAAATGGGAAGGAAATCGAAAAAAGAGCGGATATATTTATATGTATAACTGATTCTCTTTGCTGTACAGCAAGAAACTAACACAACAGTGTAAAGAAACTATACTCCAATAAAAATTAATTTTAAAAAATAAAAACTTGAAAAAGTAGCACAAGCCAATATAGATGGTGTTAATCTAAAGCCCAGGGGAATGGGATGATCCCTGCACTTGTTACCAAGGGACTGAAACCACAAGGGTAAGAACCCAGATTCAGACAGGCAGATTTAACAAGATTTTTGGCAGTTGTTACTAGCCAATGAGATCACTCAAAAAGGTATAATCAAGCCAGCCGTTGAGGGTTTCAAGCAAACTACTGCCTCCTTGGGAAACAGATATCTGTAACCGTTCAGTTCTTAAGACAGACTTCCAAGCCCCTATCACAGATAGTGAGTTCCCAAAGTAATAGAGTGTCCAGCTGAGGAAGTCTCCCAACCGTCTTCTCAGGTATGATGACAAAGCCAATGAACGGGGGAAATCCACTAGGAAGGCTCTGGAGCATCCAGACAGGCTGACTAAGCAACCCACTGCATGGCCAGAGAAGCGATCTGACAGACTGATAGAATGCATTATTGCCGTCTATCAGGCTGTAGGATGCTGCTTCCTCCTCTGTAACCCATTTCTAAATGTGGTTCAGCCTTGCCCCTCTTCCTTCCTTACCAACTTCCCCTCTCAGTATGAGGCCACCATATTATTTCTAGCCTTAGGTAAGTCTTCTATTCCTCTATCAGCTTAACAATCACTCAACTATACTGTAATCATAACAGAAACATACAGAAAATGAAAAGCCCCTAGGGGCCATTTCTCCATTCTCCAGTTTCTCACAATTCTCCAGCTATTTGAAGGGCCTGGCAAAAGACCATACCCAACTATATAAAAGGGCTGCTGTTTAGGGTAAGTGTAACCACAGAGATAAACATAAAACAAAAAAAGATCTTATGTAACATTTATTTTTTATCCCAACTTCATTTTGGCTTTATTCCTCACCTCCCATTCCCATTCTTTTATTAGAAATCCAAACAGGATTTTTTTTAAAACAAATTGTTTAAAATCATGATTACCTAGAGTCATAACAAAATTTTCTTCTCTCCAAAAGGGGGAAAAACACAGCTTTTATTCTTGTGCTGCATTTTCAAATGCATGTAGCATTAATTGCATGTTAATATATTCTTTATAAGCTATTTAAAATGAAACCTTCATCCTTTGAGGTTATTGACATTTTTCTAGTTCACTGACACATCTCCTATAATACATTATTCATTTTCATGAGTGAAGTGGGAACTTTAATAAAAAATAGGATTTTAATCCCTGAGGTTGCCATTGCAACACAAGATTGAAAGAATAGACCTTAAACAATATAAGCATTGATCATGCTATCTGGATCAAAATCACCTCCATAGCATGGAGTCATTTAGAAAGTTGCATTTACTGGGTTAAGTTAACCCTGCTCTTCCTAGCCCTCATGCTGTAATAATATTTCCTTTTGTAAAGAAATAACACATAGCAATGAAGTCTGCAGAAACTTCTGAGATCCTCAGAAATCAAGAGAAACCACAAGTTCCATTTCTCTAATCTCCATCCACATTGCTGGAGAAGGGTTTTCAGCACCATTCCAAGACCTGGAAAAGTTGATGAACCAACTTGTTTTTTCTACTTCTCCATAAATTTAGTAAAAAGGGAGAAATCAGTCCTCCTGGCTAGAAAATGGGAATGTCCTGCTTATTTCTGCCATCATAACATTAGCAGAGCTGCGTTCAACTCTTTGTGCCTGCCCTCCTTGTGGAACCCTTTCTCTACCAGGCGGCTAACAGCGGGGTGTGGATTCCTGCTCCTGTCCCTAGTAGTAGCGGTTCAGGCTCCTGGTGCCAGGAACCTCGGGCTGGCCATTCATCCAAATCTCCCTGATGATGCGTTCCCGCTCCTCTAGCCGCTGGGCACGCTCCAGCTCCTCCGCTGAGGTGAAGACGTTCTTGTTCAAAGTCCTCTCGAAGCGACGATGTCTCCTGACTGAGATGTCGGATGCCGCGTAGGAGCTGCCATCCTCGCTGTCGCTGCTGTTGCTGCTGCTTTCTTGGTCCTGCAGGAACTTCTTCTGGGGATGCTGCCGGCAGTCTGTGTGGCAAGAGATCCTCATCACCAGGGCAGCTACGGTGAGGACCAGCCCGATGCACACACCAGAGACAAAGTACAGGGCTGCTCGCTCAGGATTTTCTGGAGGAGGAGGAAGAAGAGAACATTTGAGAGATGACCACTATATATGCAGAGAGTAAATATGACTCCAGCACAGGATGCACGCCTCTCACCAGACCTCAAAGCTTTGATGGTTACAAATATTGCCTTTCCATGTGACAAACTGCATAATGTTTTTAAAATATAATTTTCAACAAATGGTGAATGTGGGTAAAGAGTGTATGGAATTCTCTTACTATTCCTGTAACTTAACTTCAAAATTATTTCAAAATGAAAAGTTAAAAAGAAAATATTATTTAGCATTTACTAGAAGCAAGTAACTGTGCCGTTTGCTTATACCAGAAAAATCTTTGCTTCTGAATTTGCTCCTGCAACCCCTTGAATTACCTTTTAATCATAGTTGTAGGTAACTTCTGAGATGACCCCCCACCTCTTGGTATTCATACTCTTACGCAAGCCCTTCCCTCCAAGGGCTGGACATAGTGGGCTGGATCTAGTGACTTACTTCTAACAAAAGTGATGGATGACTCGAGATCAGGTAACCCAAGACTGACTTCTAACTTACTCATGTTCTCTCTCTCTAACTTACTCACTTGCTTGCTCTGATGCAGTCAGTTCCCATGCTATGATCTGTACTACAGAGAGGACTGCATAGCGAGGAACTAAGGGTGGCCTCTAACAGCCTTCAAAGCTTGGAAGTGTATGAATATGTTTTGTGTATTTTAAATTTTATTTTGCTTAGCTGTATTTTTAAGTATTCTATTCTCATTGACATTACTTTTGTAATAAATAACGTTATTTTACTGGAATTTAAAATTTTGAAGTGAATCCTCTCCTGGTGGAGCATTGAGGTGGCCACAACCCTGGTCATGCAGTAGCCTTGTGGGACACCTTGAACCAGAGAACCCAGCTATGCCAATCCCAGATTCCTGACTTACAGAAACAGAGAGATAATTAATATGTGTTGTTTTGAGGTACAGATGGTCCCTGAGTTGCAATGGCTAGACATGATTTTTTAACTTTACAATTTAGTGAAAGCAATATGCACTCAAGTAGAAATTATACTTCTAATTTTAAATTTTGATCTTTCCCTGTGCTATCAATATGCAGTACAATACTCTCTTCTGATGCTGGGCAGCAGCAGTGAGCTGTACTTCCAGTCAGCCACATGATCACTTAAGCCATTCTGAACGTAAACAACCATTCAGTTTTTCACTTTCAGTACAGTAGTCAATAAATTACATGAGATATTAAAGACTTTATTAAAAAATAGGGTTTGTGTTAGATGATTTTGCCCCACTGCAGATTAATGTAAGTGTTCTGAACACATTTGAGGTAGGTCAGGCCAAGCTATGATGTTCCACAGGTTAGGTGTATTAAATGCATTTTTGTTAATATCAAAAGAAAAATCACAATCAAACAATGGGTAGAAGACCTAAATGAGCCACTTTTCCATAGAAGACCTTCAGATGGCCAAGAGGCACATGAAAAGATGCTCAACATCACTAATTATCAGAGATATAATTACATTGAGATATCACCTCACACCAGTCAGAATGGCCATCATCAAAATGTCTACAAACAATAAATGCTGGAAAGGGTGTGGAGAAAAGGGAACCCTCCTACACTGTTGCTGGGAATGTAAACTGGTACAGCTACTATGGAGAACAGTATGGAAGTTCCTTAAAAAACTAAAAATAGAGCTACCAATGAATCAGCAATCCCACTCCTGGGCATATATCTGGAGAAAACCATGGTTCGAAACGATACATGCACCCCAATGTTCATTGCAGTGCTGCTTATAATAGCCAAGACTTGGAAGCAACCTAAATGTCCATTGACAGATGAATGGATATATATATATATATACACACACACACACACACACACACAATGGAATATTAATCATTACAAAGAATGAAATAATGCCATTTGCAGCAATATGGATGGACTTGGAGATTATCATACTAAGTAAAGGTAAGTCAGACAGAGAAAAGACAAATATCATATGATATCGCTTATATGTAGAAGCAAAAAAATACGATACAAATGAGCTTATTTACAAAACAGAAACAGACGCACAGACTTAGAAAAAAACTTATGGTTACTAAAGGGGAAAGGTAGAGGGGAGGGATAAATTGGAAGTGTGGGAATGACATATACAAATTACTATATTTAAAATAGATAACCAACAAGGACCTCCTGTATAGCACAGGGAACTCTGGTTAATATTCCACAATAACCTAAATGGGAAAAGAATTTGAAAAAGGATAGATATATGTATACATATAACTGAATCACTTTGCTGTACACCTGAATCTGATACAACATTGTAAATCAACTATAGGCCAATACAAAATAAAAATTTTTTTAAATGCATTTTTGACATGATATTTTAAATTTACAATGGGTAAGTTGAGGAAGATCTGTAATTTGCTGTGCAGCAATAGATAACTTATACAATCACAGATTGAAAGCCAGTGTGGGCATTTTTGCAAACACTCATCAGGTTAATTTGTGGGGGAGTAATTTAAGCCCTTTCGTGGTGAGAGAAGAAAATAATCATTCTGCTGATGAGTAATATACTTAGTGGGCCCAGTGATGATCCCTGTATGATGTGTTCAACAGAATGAGTGCCTCTGAATGAAGAGCTCTCACCTTCCACATGTGAGAGCACTGGGACATGCCTGGCCTTGAGTCAAAGGGCGTGGTCAATCTGACCAGACCCAAGATTGACATCAGTAAATTAGATCCATAATCTATATTCACCTGTAAGTATGAATCAAAATGTATATATTGTTTTGTGGGTTTTTAAAGAATATAAATGGAATCATATATGATTTATATTTGCTTTTTAAATTTAAGAATATATCTTAGAGAGGTTTCAACATATGTCAATAGTATTCTTTCTGACTGCTGCATATTCTTCTGTAGTATAGACATCAAAGTTTAACCTTTTCCTTGTTGATAGCATATAAATTGTTTCCTATTTTTCACTATTACAATCAATGCTAAAGTCAGTATCTTTTTGTCCTTGTATATATCTCTTTATGCATTGCAGAATTATTTCTACAGTTTAGTTAATCTAGAAACAGAACAGCTGTATCAAAGGGCTTAGGCATTTTCAGGTTTTATACGTTTCAAATTGTACCCAAAAAACGTTCTATCAGTCTGAACACAGTATACTGAACACATGTGTTTATGATCCCTCCTTCTCTCTGAAACCTCCACTGAAATGACAGTGATGTGAGTAAAATAGATACAAAGTATAGGTACAAAGAAAAGAATAGAGAAAAAAATAGAAAACACGAATAGTCCAATGTTTACTGCAAGGGAAGAAATGTACGCATATGATTGAATACAAAAAGGGACGATGTGAAATAAAAACTGTTTAAAGAAGAAAAAAGAAAACACGAAGAGTCAACATAAGAGTAGTCAACAAACAATGAAACATAGTAAAAAGGGACTGACATTAACATCATGGTAGTGTAAGACATCCTTACTTTTTGTACAACTAATGAGGTATCTATCCATAAACCACAGTGCCTCCGTGGGAATTGTGTGATCTAATATCATATGCCAAGGGACCAGGGAGAAATCTTGCTTACCTGTTCATCTGGTAATAGACAGACAAACACTGGTTTGGGCTGCAGAATCAGCAGAGCGAGCAAACCTGCCTCAACAACTCCCAGCCGTGATTGGGGAAAACCTGGAGAATGCTGACTTGGGCAAATACCCACAGATGAGAGAGAATTTGTAGAATTCCAGCCCCCTGGAGGTGATTAGAGCACACCACTGGAGGGAAAACACACACACACATACACACACACACATGAGTTTGAATGCAGCAGAGAGGGAAAGAGGAACTTTTTCAGCTTTGCCCCCTCCACAAGTTGACACAGTAACAAACTGAACTATCCTGTGGTGACCTGTCCACAGGTTAAAAGGAGAGTACAGTGTGAGTGCCCGGCTACCCCAGCTACGCTGGACGCTGCAAGAGAAACCCATTTTTCTCCAGCAACACTAGGAGTACTGGAAACAGGACCTCTATGACTGGGGGAAGGGAGAAGATCAGAAAAGGCTAATAACATCAAAAGGCATTAAAGGGGCATGGTTCCTGCTGTCTGTGCTCAGGGCTTCAGCAGGAAGTCCACTCAAGAGCCCCTGGGAGAACTTCAGCCAAGGATATCCCCACCAGCTGGTGGTTACCCCCAATGCCCCAAGTACTAAACCCACACCCCCCCTCACTCTGTGGTGGCTCCTTGTTTGCACTCAGAGATTGGCAGCAGGAGTGAGCAGGGTGAATGCAGTGCTATTAGAAAAACAGACTAGTATCTGTGGGCAAGAGAGAAAACACAAACTTGAGCTGTAGTGCTACCTTCTGGAAAACAAGAGAGATTTCCAGCAGCCAGCCAGGTGAGTTGTAAGAACCGCAGAAGACATAAAAGCTTAAGAATTCTGCCACAAGAGGGAGCAAGAAGTACAGAGCAGGTGTATAAATACAAGGTCAGAGAGAACCCCAGATAGAACAGGATCAACAAACAGTATACCCTATCTGAGAGCAACTAGTAAAGATGTGAGGAGGTGTCTGAACTACAAGAAAGAGGAAGAATCAAGAAAACACATCATCACCAAAAGATAATAATCCTTCAATAACTGAACTCAAAAGCAAAAAATCTTATAATCTAGCTGATAAAGAATTCAAAATAGCTGTTTTGAGGAAACAGTGAGCTACAAGAAACACAGAAGACAATTCAATAAAATCAGGAAAAAAATACATGTACAAAGTGAGAAATTTAGCAAAAAGTTAAAAACCATAAAAAGGAACCAAACAGAAATTCTGGAGCTGAAGAATTTGATGATTAAAATGAAAAATGAAACAGAGAGAATCTGCAGCAGGGTAGATCAAATGGAAGACAAAATAAGCAACCAGGAAGACAGTAATTTTGAAATAACCCAATCAGTGGTGAACATAGGAAAAAGAATGAAAAAGAGGGAAGAAAGTGTACATGATCTATGGGATTCAATCAAACACACAAATATAGCATAACTGGAGTTCCAGAGAAGAGAGGGGCAGAAAGTATTTAAAGAAACGCTAGCTGAGAACTTCACAAACCTAAGGAGAGTCTTAGACATCCAAGTTTATGAAAGTAATAGATCATCCTACTATCTCAATGCAAAAGACCGCCAAGAACATTATAATGAAATTGTCAAAAATCAAGGAAGAAGAGAGAATCCTTAAAAAGCCAGAGGAATAAAGATAATAAACTTACAAAGGAACCCTCATTAGGCTATCAGAGGATTTATCAGCAGAAATGCTACAGGCCAGGAGAGAGTGGAATGACCTATTCAAATTGTTGAAAGAAAAATTGCCAGCCAAGAATACTTTACCTGGCAAAATTATCCTTCAGATATGAAGGAGAAAATATGCTAATTAGTGACATGAAAACACATTAAAGTATACAACACACTGGTAAAGGTAAATATACAATAAATATACAGTTTCAGATTTAGAAAACTCTAATGCTGTACTGTGAAGCTGTGTTAACCACTTAACTACAGTATAAAGGTTAAAGGAAAAGGGTACTAAAAATAACCGAAACCACTATAGTCTGTTAAAAAATACACAATATAAAAACAGGCCAATTGTGACATCAAAAATGTAAAGGGGTTAGTAAAATGGTGGAGGTTTTGTGATCAAAAAGCTTTCAGCTTTCACCAATTAGTATGCTGTTAGCTGTGGGCTTGTCATATATTGCCTTTATTAAACTGCGATATATTCCTTTTTATACCCAGTTTGAGGGTTTATCATTAAAGAAAGTTGTATTTTGTCAAATGCTTTTTCTGCATCTATTGGGTTATCAAGGAAACAGGAGATGACATCACCATCTTAAAGAGATAGCTGCATTCCCATGTTTATGGCAGCATTATTCACAATAACCAAAGTATGGAAACAACCTAAGTATCTATCAACAGATGAATGGATAAAGAAAATGTGATATATATTACAGCATTATTCAGCCATAAAAGAGAAGGAGATCCTGCCATTTATAACATGGATGGACCTCAAGGGCATTATGCTAAAATGAAATAAGTCAGACAAAAGCAAATAATATATGATATCAGTAACACGTGGAATCTAAAAAAGTTGAACTCATAAAAACAGAGTAGAACCCTTGTTACCAGGGGCTGTGGGGTGGAAGAACTGGGAATATGTTGTTTAAAGGTACACGCTAGCAACTAGTAGATAAATAAGTCCTGGAGACCTAATGCACAGCATAGTCATTATAGACAACAATATTGTATTATAGACTTCAAAGTTGCTAAGACACTATATCTTAATTGTTCTCACCACAAAAAAAGAAGATAGTAATTATATGACGTGAAAGGCGTTAGCTAATGCTACAATGGTGACAATACTGCAATACAGAAATGTATCAAAGCAACATGTTCTCACCTTAAATCTATACAGTGTTCTATGTCAAATTATATCTCATTTAAAGAAAGAAAGGAAGGGAGGGAGGGAGAGAGAGAGAAGGGAGGGAGGAAGAGAAGGGAAGGGAGAAAGAATGAAAAAGAAAGAAAGAAAAAAAGAAAGAAAGAGAAAGAAAAAGAAAGGAAGGAAGGAAGGAGGGAAGGAAGGAAGAAAGAAGGAAAGAAAGAATGAAAGAAAGAGAGGAAGGAAGAAAGAAAGAAAGGGAGGAAGAAAGAAAGAAAAAGTAAGAAAGAAGGAAGGAAGGAAGGAAAGAAAGAAAAAAGAAAGAAGGAAGGAAGAAAGAAAGAAAGAAAAGAAAGAAAGAAAGAAAAGAGAAAGAAAGAAAGGAAGGAAGGAAGGAAGGAAGGAAGGAAGGAAGAAGGAAAGAAAGAAAGAAAGAAAGAAAGAAAGAAAGAAAGCAGGGAGGGAGGGAGGGAAGAAAAGAAAGAAAGGGAGAGAGAAGGAAGCTGAAACTGAACTCTGTCCAGCCAACATCGAGCAAACAGATATTCAGCAAACACTGAGAGTATTGAGTGAGCTCTTTGCCTGGAGGAGCTTAACAGCCCAGCAGGGAAGATGGCCTTATCCGTTGCAGTACCAAAGGGAAGTCCAACTACAGAAACATGAAGAAGGATTTCTGGAAATGCAAAGGTGAGTGGAAAAGCTAAGTTCAAATATGGGAATCTGAAAAGGCTTTCTAGAAAAGATGTACAAATCCATGCTTTTACCAGGGTGGAAAACCATCAGGCAGACCTGTATTTGAAGCCTCATCTCAGACTCTTCTTTTAAACAACGATAACACTACCAACTCTGCTGAATTGTGGTAAAGATATTACAGATGACAAGCATAAAGGGATTATCCCAGATCCTGGCAATAACTGATAACTTACTCTCACTCTATTTATTTTGTTCCCCTCTCTCCCTTCCTTCCTTCCTTCCTTCCTTCCCTCCTTTCTCTCCCTCTCTCTCCCCCTTCCCTTCCCTCCCTCCCTCTCTCTCATTCCTCTATCCATCTATCTGTTTTCCTCCCTCTTTCCTTCTCTCCCTTATTCCCTTCCTTTCTTTTCTCATCCCACCTTCCCTTCCCTGTGAATTAATGTCTCTTTTTCACAACCTGCCCTCACCCCACCTATAACATAGGTTAACTTGAAGATGGTTACTGAACTGAATGTTGGAAACCACTATTCTCCCTCTAGCGTAACTAGTCCATCCTGTCCTGTCTTAACTTCCCAGATCAGAAAACATCTTTTTTTGCCTACAATTGTCTCAGACACGGATTCCCAGAGAAACCCAGTAAAAGCAACCAGAGAGGGCAAGGAGTTTTTATTGAGTCTCACTGGATCCTGAGCAGGTGACTCAGGACTGATTTTCACAGCTGATATAACTTGTGTTGTTTCTCTTCATCATTCTTTTACAAAAATCAAACTGTAGTTCTATTGTGGTTGCTTTATCTCTCTCTGTTCCAGGTCACTTCCTCTTAGGCAATGATCTAACCTGTCTTGAGGAGATCCAGATAGCTGTTAATTGACCAAGAAGCAGAATAGAGAGGGCTGTTGATGGTAGTTTTCCCTCAATAAATAAAAATAAATGTATTGCTATATCTTGCTTCCTGCAGGGTCATTGTTTTCATTGGCAGGAAGAGGGCCTATGGGGAGGTCCTGGGGCTAATTTCATTTGCACCCTTGGAAGTCAGATCATGCCCAACAGACTCAGTAGGAGAGAACAGTAACACCAGTCCAGGCCAGCTCAGCTGAGGTCTGTGCAAACGTAATCTTTTCCCTGCATGGACTTTCTTGTTGGTCCTACAGCTTGCAATCCCTTGAGTGGAAAAGAAAAGATTTTAAAAAATAGGCTTTAAAGAGAACAGTGTGACTTGTGTAGAATCAGGGAGTATTCAGCACAAACTCTTCTCTGAATTCTTAAGGCACTGTGAAGATGTCTCTTTATGGGATTCTGCCCCTCCCTATAGAAAAACAAAGACTCCCATTAACAATTCTGCCTTCTCTGAAATGCTGGAGAAAGCTTCCTTCCTTCTCTTTCCAGCTCTGATTTTTTCTTCCCCAGGAAGGAGTATTGGAGAATCACTGTGCCCACTAGGCTGGCTCTGGTGCTCCTTCCTTCTGGTGCTGGTTCTCCTTTGCTTTCACTTCTTTCAGCTTCCCCTCTCTTCTCCTACTCCCCCTCTCTTGCCCCCAGGCAAAAAACACCCCAGAAGAGGCCTTTCATTATTCCACCTCATCCTAATCCACCGTACTCACTCTTCTTTACCTGCAGTGGGAAAGACCTGCAGCTCTATAGCCCAGGACTCAAGGGCAGCTAGGTAGAAGGCCCTGACACATTATCTGATCTGGCTTATTTACTGGGCAAGTTGATACTGTATTCTGATGCTTTTCTGGCTCCTTGAGTATGGAAGGGAGGAGTGTAATTAGCTCCTCCAATCTAGGCACACTTTATATAGTTGTATTATAATCAGTTATGTAACCACTATATTCCCCATACAACAGTGAGAAATTTGAGAAGAGAATCCGTATGATTCACTTTGGATTGCCACAGCATCCAGCCAGTTCTTTGCTCACGGTGCCCATCTCTTAAGTATTTATTGAATTAAATCATGAATACACAATTTCTAAAAGTTCAATTATTATATGTGGATAAATAGATATATGCCAGTAAGGATATATGCATATATATGTGACAAATGATTTATGTATAATAATACAATATTAAAAGAGTAGGGAATAGAAAAAAATCTATCAAATCACCATAATCTTACAACCTGAATATAACTACACACTATGAAGTGCAGTGAAGTGCATTTTCTTCTGTTCTTTCTTTCTCTTATATAAATTTATATTTACTTGGTTATAATCAGTTTATATACAACTTATATTTTTTTCTCTGGATATACTTTTTGTTTATTTTTAAGATGATTTTTTTAGAGCAGTTTTAGGTTCACAGCAAAATTAAGTGGAAGGTACAGAGATTTCCCATATACCTCCCAACCCCACACATGCAATAGCTTCCGCCATTATCAACATCTCCCATCAGAGCGGTACATTTGTTACACTTGGTATAATTTGGTACAATTATTATATTTGACACATGAACCTAATAGACATATAATAATCCAAAGCCCAGAGTTTATATTCGGGTTCACTCTTGGTGGTGTACCTTCTATCAGTTTCAAAAAATGTATAATAACATGTATCCATCATACACAGTATTTTCACTGCCCTAAAAATCCTCTGTGCTCCACTTATTCATTCTTTGCCCCAAGGATACACATTTCATATAATGTAAATGTCTTTCTGTATTGCTCCACAGTCTTCCAGTCAATCCTACTAAACAATGGCTACATAGTATTCTACCCAGTGAATGCACCATAGGCTATAAAAACAGTTTCCTACCTTTGGATACTTAGGTTGTTGCAAATTTCTTTTTTAGTAAAAATGATGGAAGGAACATTTTTGTGCTTAACACTACTTCCTTTTTTGCTTGTTTGTTTCACTTACTGCTTTTATAATGGATTCTCAGAATAGAAATCTTCATGTCAAAAGGGTATATATTTTTATACCTCTTGATACAAATTGCTAAATGAATGTTCAAAAATGGTACATTACTTTATCTTGCCAACAGCTGTGTATGAAAGTACCACTTTCACCAAACTCTCCGAAAGGGGATATTCCAACTGTTGGATTTTTTTTTATTTTATAAGTCAATAAATGATTACTTTATTCCACAAAAATTTACTGTGAGTCAACAGTGCCTTTGGCCTAGAGACATAAAGGTTCTCAGCCTTCACCAGATTCCCATATAAATAATAGAATAATAATAATAGAAAACAGAAATTACAATACTTTCTTAAATCTCCAAATTTGTGACTATTAATTGAGTAATGTTGGTCTACTCTCCCTCATTGCTGAGACCACCTCCCTCATGCCAATCTCATAGGAAAAGTGATTCAAATTCTGGTTAAATACTACATGGTCTGCACAGCTATAGTGGCAGTTAAACATCCAAAGAATATTGGTTAAGTAAAAAAATAATCCCCCAAAACTTATTCAATGAAAAAAATTACTGTAAGCAAAGTTAAATGACAAATTGGGAAAAATATTTGAAATATGTAACAGAGACCTAATATATAAAGAGCACATAGAAAGAGCAAAAAAGACACCAATAAAGTAAATGGACCAAAAAAAGAAAAAAAAAAAATCGGGCTGGCCAAAAATTTCGTTCGTGTTTTTCCATTGCATTTTACAGAAAAACCTGTACGAACTTTTTTGCCAACCCAATATTAATAGTTCACAGAAAAGTAATGGCTCTTAAACATATGAAAAGATGCTCACCGAAAGCAGGGGTTGGCACACCATGGCTCACAAGCCAAATCTGGCCAGCTGTCTGTTTTATTATTGGCACATAGCCATGCCCATTCATTTATGTTTTGTCTATGTCTGCTTGCATGCTACAACACAGAGTTGAGAGTTAGAATAGAAACTGTATGGCCTACAAAGCTGAAAATATTTACTATCTAGCTCTTTAAAGAAAAAGTTTCCTGACCTATGACCTAAAGAAACAAAAATTAAATAACATTTAGATATTATTTTTTATCTACCAGACTGTCAAAAATCCAACAGTTTGAAAATACTATAACAGGGTTTTCTCATACATCTTATAAGCAGTAAATCTGTGAAACTCTTTAAATGCCAATTTGGTAATACTTATCATAAATAATAATTATTGTACACTTGATCCAGCAATTCTACTTTTGAGAATTTATTCTGCAAATGCACTTGAACACGTATGTATGCCACGGTTATTTATTGCAGGCTTGTTGTCCTGTTTGAAAAGATTTGAACCATTCCCACTGGCCATGACTGGTTAAACTATGATTCATCTGTACAATGGAACAGTGTGTAGTTGTCTAAAAGAATGAGGAAGCTCTCTATACACTGATATTAAATACAATATTTTCAAAATACATTTTTCAGTGAAAAAAGTGAAGTACAAAACAGTATATAGGATATGCTACCTGTGTATAACAGTGGGGAAGGTGAGACTGTATGCTCATATTTTCTTATATCTGCACAAAGAACTCTGGAAAGATGCAGAGAAGCCTGGTATGTATCAAATGTGGGGACTAGAAGTAGGAGACAGCTCTGGAGTAAGACCTCTTACTACATGTCATTTTTTATTGTTTGATCACTGAGCAATATTCATTCACTAACTTGTTGAGCATCTAATAGGTGCCAGGCACTATTCTAGATGCTGAGGATATGGCAGTAAATAAACGAAACACAAATCTCTGTGCTCTTGGGAGTTTACATTCTAGTAAGCTAGTAAGGAGATGGATGATAAACAAGATAAATAAATAAAATAGGTGGTATGTTAGGTGGTGATAAGGAGAAAACAGAAAAAATAGGAAAGAAGATATGATATGTTAAATGTGTGCTGGAGGGAAGGAGGTAGACAAAGTGACCAAAAGGAATCTCACTGAGAAGGTGATTTTTAAAGAAAAATCACAAAAGAATGGAAGAGTGAGGCTGGAGAATGTATTATCAATTCAAAACATTAAATTAAAAAGAGCAATCATTCAGCTTAATCTTTCTAACAACCTTCCTAGAAGTTATTAATGAGGTTATTATTATTAATGAGATTATCCTCATTTTAAATTGTTATGATACCAAGGGGTTGCTTTCAAGTAGTTAGAACAAGAAGTGTTTACTGCTCCAATCCAAGTGCTGAGATAGAGGAAACCAAACACGTGTAGGGAGAACACATGGATGATTCTTAGGTGGATGGGCACCTAAGCCAGAGTAGGGAATAAGAGGAGAAGATGACTGAGAGAGCTCTAAAGACTGGGAAGGAGTTAGCCAGTCCAAGACTGAATGGAAGAGTTCCTGGATAAGGAAATAACTGTGCAAAAGAGATGAGAAAAGGCTAGGCAGGTGGTTTAGAATAGTTGAAGTGAGGCCTTAGTCAGGGAGGACTATAATTAAATAAGAGCATGGAGAAGTCAAGGTTAGACAATAAAAGCCCTGGTAAGCCACATAAAAAACTGCATATTGGAGTACCTCAAACCATCCCTAAGTCCGTTGCCTCTTGCTTGTCTCTATTCTAGCATGTTTTCTAAACCTTGGCACGACCTACATCTTGAAAAGTTAATTCTTTGTCATAGGGGTTGTCCTATGCATTGTAGTATGTTTCTCCACCCACTAGATGATACTAGCAGCAACCCTCACCTGTTGTTATAGCCAAAAATGTGTCCAGACATAGGCAGAAATCCCCCTACTGTGCAAAATCACCCCTGATTATGAACCACTGGTCTGGAAGTTGAAAAGGCTAGAATTCTCATTTTTCCAGCCTCTCTTACAGCTAGAAATGGCCATATGACACAGGTCTAGCCTATGAAACATGAGATGAGGTCGGCTGGAACCTCCTTCCTTTTTCATATGTCTTTCAATCTTGAATCAAAAGGCAAGAGCAACAGCAGCCATTTTGCAGCCATGAGATGAAAAGCATAAAAAAAAGGTCATGAGAATCACAGAGAATCTGGCCCCTACATTTTTGAGCTAATGCTAGCAACCACCTACCTCGAGACTCCTTGTTATGTGGGTAAGATAACTCCTATGTGTTTAGGCCACCAAATTGAAGGTTTCTACTATGTGCAGCTGAAAACAACTCTAACTGTTAAACCATAAAAAAGTGTTTGGATTTTATCCTTGATACAACGAGGATCCACAAAGAGATTCTAAAAAGTAAAAAGAATTGCATCATCACACCTACATTTTAGAAACATCGTTTCACTACAAAACACGGATTGGAGGTTGGTAGACCATAGAAAATGCCATTATGGCAAAGCAGGCAAAAACATGAATGAGCTTAAACCAACTCAGTTACAGTGGGAATAAAGTAGAAGGGAGGCATTTCAGGGACATTGAAAGGTGAAATGGACCAACTGTAAGTGATTGGATATGGGCAGTGAAGAAGATGCATCAAAGGCTAAAAATCATATTTCTAGTATAGGTGATGCCCTAGATGGTACACAAAATAAGGAGTATATTTAATTTGCAAACAATGCTACTGATAAGGGATTAACTTCCAAAATATACAAACAGCTCATACAGCTTAATATCAAAAAACAGGCAGAAGACCTAAATAGACATTTCTCCAAAGAAGACATACAGATGGCCAACAAACACATGAAAAGATACTCCACATCACTAATTATTAGAGAAGTGCAAATCAAAACTCTAATGAGGTATTACCTCACACCAGTCAGAATGGCCATCATTAAAAAGTCTATAAATAATAAATGCTGGAGAGAGTGTGGAGAAAAAAGAACCCTCCTACGCTGTTGATGAGAATGTTAGTTGGTACAGCCACTATGGAGAACATTATGGAGGTTCCTTAAAAAACTAAAAATAGTTACCATGTGATCCTGCAATCCCACTCTTGGGCACATATCCGGAGAAAACTCTAATCAAAAAGATATATGCACCCCAATGTTCATAGCAGCACTATTTACAATAGCCAAGACATGGAAGCAACCTAAATGTCCACTGACAGATGAATGGATAAAGATGTGGCACAAATATATATATATATATATACATATGTATATATATACACAATGGAATATTACTCAGCCATAAAAAAAGGATGAAATGATGCTATTTGCAGCAACATGGATGGACCTAGAAATCATCATACTAGTGAAGCAAATCAGAAAGAGAAAGACAAATATATGATATCACTTATATGTGGAATCTAAAAAAATGATACAAATGAACTTACTTACAAAACAGAAATAGACTCACAGACATAGAAAACAAACTTATTACCAAAGGGGAAAGGTGGGGAGGGATAAATGAGAAGTCTGGGATTAACATATACACACTACTATATATAAAATAGGTAAACAACAAGGTCCTATTGTATAGCACAGGGAACTATACTCAATATCTTGTGAGAACCTATAATGGAAAAGAATCTGAAAAAGAACATATATATATATTCTTTTTATATATATAAAATATATACATTCTTTTACATGTAAAAGTATATATTTAAATATATATTTTTTACACATTACATATATTATACATATAATATATATATATCTGAATCACTTTACTGTATACTTGAAACTAACACAAAATTGTAAATTAACTATAGTTCAATTTTCAAAAAAAGAAGCATATTTAAAGGGGACAATATTCTATTCCAGGTCAGGTTCAATTTGAAACACTTATGGCACATCTAAGTGGTAACGTTCAGGTCATTTAGATACTCAGCTAGAGAAGTCAGAAAAGAGTAAGGCAGTGGTAATTTTACATATATATATATATATATATATATATATTTATATATACACACATATATATATTTCAAATTTTAAAATTTCAATAAAATAACATTACTTATTACAAAACTAATATCAATGAAGTATAGAACACTTATAAATACATCTAAGCAAAAGAGAATTAAAAATACACAGACACATACTCATACAATCCCAGCATCCAGATATAGTTTGTAGTAAAATGTGGTTATAGATACATATGAATATACACACATAATGGGATTATACTGTATATGCTGTGTGGTAACAGGTTTTGTTTACTTAACAGCACATCATAAACATCTTTCTACTTAAATTAATATTCACCTACATTTTTTTTTTTACTATTATAAACAGTTCTGAGATAAACTGTCTTCACAGTAAAATTTTGACCCATATCCCTAATTATTTCATTAGGATAAATTCCTAGTTGTGGAATTGCTAGCTAAATGCTATATGTAGTTTTAAGGCTTTTGACATTTGTTCCCAAATCATTTTCTAGAGAGGCTATAGCAATTTATAATCCCATCAGCAATATGTGCAAGTACTCATCTCCCTACACTTTCTCCAAAATTGAAATTATAAATGTAATCGCTCAAATATTTGAGAATTTTATAAAATTAAAATGTTAACCTTGGGGGCTTCCCTGGTGGCGCAGTGGTTGAGAGTCTGCCTGCCGATGCAGGGGACACGGGTTCGTGCTCCGGTCCGGGAAGATCCCACATGCCACGGAGCGGCTAGGCCCATGAGCCATGGCCGCGGAGGCCGAGCCTGTGCATCCGGAGCCTGTGCTCCTCAACGGGAGAGGCCACAACAGTGAGAGGCCCGCGTACCGCAGGAAAAAAAAAAAAAAGTTAACCTCACTGTTGGTTTCATTTTGCATTTGTTTAATTGCTAGACATTGAGCTGCTTATGTTTTACCAGTAATCTGTATATTTTCTGATTCTTATCCTTTGTCCACTTTTCTTTTGGGACACTTATCCTTTGTTGATTTGTAAGAGCTCTTTATATATTAACTTTAACCCTTCTTCATTAATGCTGCCTTTTTTTCTTAGTTTGCATTTGCCAAATACGGGTACATTTTGATAAACAGATATTTTAAATCATACCTTGGTCAAGGTTTAAAATGGGTATTGTGAAGAATGGGAGCAAGATGTATCCAAAAGCAAATAGAAAGAATGACGCAGTATTACAAAGCCTCAGCTAAGGCCAAATTCCATGAATTTCTTAATGGTTTCAACCTGCAAAGTTGTAACAGTGTTTGGTTACTTGAGTGCAGAGGGAGAAAGGGGAGAAAGAAGGGTTTACTTAAGAGTTGGGATTTTGCCTGTTGGTTTAACCAGAAACTAGACAAAGGAATAAAGGAGTTACGTGTATTAGCAAGTGTGTTCCTGAAATGATGGACCACATGGATGAAGCAACTGATAAAGTGGAAGAAAATAGGAGCGGTCAGGGGCTGTTATCTTCACCTTCATATTTTAATTTTTTTTTTTTTTTCTGCGGTACGCAGGCCTCTCACTGATGTGGCCTCTCCTGTTGCGGAGCACAGGCTCCAGACGTGCAGGCTCAGTGGCCATGGCTCACGGGCCCAGCCGCTGTGCGGCATATGGGATCTTCCCGACTGGGGCACGAACCCGTGTCCCCTGCATTGGCAGGCAGACTCTCAACCACTGCGCCACCAGGGAAGCCCCCCATATTTTAAATTTTTTAATTCATTTCCTTTATAGTCAGGCAGTGTTCTGAATCACACTCAGAATGAATTTTTAGCCACCAAGTCTATTTACTTGATCTAATGCATTTTATTTTAGTCACTCCACTTTCCATTTCCTTTCCTTCTCTTTTTATCTCAGCCCATATTTACTTAAAAGAAGCATTATCTTCCTGCATCCTAAGCAATATTTAATTCCAGAATATGGAGTGGGAAGGAAAAAGGTTGAAGGGGAGAGAAAAACAGGGCCATGTACCCTTTCACCTTAACAAGATCATAAGACACATGGTAAACACCAGGGCATTCAGTGATCACAACTCAGGGTCATCCTGGTCAAAATGGAAAGCCGCCAGGTACTTCTTGTGCTGAGTAGAGTTCCAAAGTCCAGAAGCCTGTTTGCTCTCACCCAAGATATTTTCTTACAACAGCTTATTTGCAAGTGTCATCTGAGGCCTGGAAACTCCAGACCCTCCCTGCCACACCCCACTTCATTTTGGGGTGTCCTCACTATAGAACTGAGGAGATCATCAATTTAATTGCTTCTGAAAACATGATACCAGAGTTTCAAACATCTCTTTTCTAGCTCCAGTGTCCTTTCTCTCCAGAATAGCCTAGAAGAATGGGCAGAACTGAGATTTCTCTGATGTGTGGGTGCCCAGGTAAGGAGGCCCCAGGCACTGAACTTCCTTTGGGAGGTGAGGAGCTGACTGATGACCTGAGCCTTTGCTGATCTGAAAAGAGAGAACCCTGGACTTGAGGCATGTGAAGACTACATGCCGCATCTTGCCAACCACAAAGGAGCCAGCCAGGCTCCTGAGAAGTCCTCCTTTCTAAAATCAGGTTGCACGTCATCCAAGATGCTCTCTCAACAAAAAGCCATGAACTGCCTTTATCCTCAACCCTAGCTCAGATTTGCCATTGTAAATAGAAGTGTCAAGTTTTGCACCTGAACTCTGAGGTCACCACATATCAAGCCTGACCAGAGAACTAGAAAGTAAAACCAGTCCCCCAGGGGAAACCTAATCAGAACCTCAGTCCCTTCCTTTTATACAACAAACATAGACATAAGGCCAAATAAAATAAAGAAAAGCAAACTAACAAAACCTTAAAAACTCACTCAAGCAGAAGAAAATCAATTCGGTCATTCAAACTATTCAGCATTTTCATGTATTTTTTAAAATTTCACCTTTATTGGGTATATTTAAATGACTCCTTTTATGTGAACAGCACCTGTTCTCAAGAAATGATCTTGAGGAGAAAGTCAGCCATCTTTCTAAAAGAAACAACTGTGAACCAAGGAGGGAGCAAATATCAGACTCTCCCAGACTCACATACTTTCTGTCTCCATGTCTCCCAGAAGGTTATCAAACTTCTCACACAACCCCCCAAACACAGACTACACATAAACACACACACACACACACACACACACACACACACACACACACACACACACACACACACACACACACACACACACACACACACACACACACACACACACACACACACACACACACCCCTGGGAGGAGTTGAGAACCACTGCATAGAAATAATCAGGCTGAGGATACTCCATTCTGGCCTTACATATCAGAGTTAAATGCTTAATGACAGAAGCCAACAGTAGCCCCAGGCTATTTCATTCACCCGAGCCCAAAAAGAAACCAAATATTTTTCAGCAAGATAAAGCTCTTAGAACCCCCCATTTGCCAAATTAGAGAAACCTTAAGTTTCAAACCAGAAAACGTTTCATCTCAAAACTCAGTACCACAGAGCCCCTCTGTTATGAGAGGCATTTCTCTCCTGAGTATAAGACCAGAGATGGCCACCCAGGAGATGGCTCTACCCAGCCCCAGGCCTCAGACCTGGCCCAGCTGAGACTGAACAACTACCTGAGACAAAGGAATAGGCCTCTAGGATATTGCTGAGCAAAGCCATGTCCACGAACTCGGGGATCACCAGCTCCGTGTTGTGGTAGAAGGGCAGCCTCGATGTGACATCCAGAAAAGGCCTCCTGGAGATGCTTCAGCTGGATCAAGGTGGCCACCCTCCCTCTCTTCTCTTCTGTTTGGGAACACAAAGTGAGTGATGAGAACACATTCTGATTTCCTGAGGCTGTGCTCCAGGTAGCCTGGGCTCAAGAACAAAATCCAGTCCAACCTTCCCAGCCAGGGGGCTGCAAAGATCTGAGATCTTGTACTCTTTGCTCTAACAGCTTCTTGGCTTTCAAAGAAGCAGCAACTCCTTAAATCTGTTTTTCCTGGCCTTTCTCCTTTCTCTTCCCCATCTCCTCCCAATTTCCCATTTAAACGTTTCTCCCTCACCTTTCCTTGATCCTGTTTATTGCATTCTTCCTGATTTGCCTATGAGGTTCAGTCCATCATCACTTTAATCACTGCATTTTTACCCCAAGCCACAGCGGGCTTTTCACCTGGCTCTGCTTTCCCCTGTACTGATGGCACTTGTGTACTTTGATCAGCTTGCTTCATCCCACGTATCACCAAATGTGCATTCTTGGCAATGGGTCAAAGCTGACTATTTCAGAACTCCCAAAGTGGTTCCTGTTCTAAAATGCCCCCAAGAACTTGGGAGCTCGAGGCTGCTACCTGCCCCTAGCTCCATGACTCCACCTGTGACTGTGATGGGCCAACCAAACACACATGCACTGCCACAAACGGCCCATCAAAGGAACTGATCATCAGGGTTCAGAACAGGAACTTGGGATCTCAGTATTCAGTGGCTCAGCCTCTGGCTGGGGGAGCACATTCTTTCCCCAGCTGCTGCTGCTGTTTAGAACCAGCATTATCATTACCCATTCAGTGAAGCCCTAGCAGAGAGCTGAGGATTTCAAGTGGCAGAGATCTTAATGACTCCTATTCAGTGCCACTCTATCTGAAGACAGGGAACTGAGTCACAGGGTATGGAAGAATGTCAGGTTAGGGAAAGCTAGGGAAGCAGAAGGTTCCAGTCCTTTCAGAAGAAACAGGTTCTCAGGTGGGTCACAGACATTGGTAACATGGATCACATTCAGAGGGCCTGGAGAGCTGCAATTCCATAGGTGGATGGAATGGGTCACAACAGATAAGACAACTCTCACTTTGGTGAATTCCAGTGGGCTCAGGGAAGACCAAAGCAAGAAAAGACAGACCAACCCATAGGTAGGACAGAAACGAACACAAGGTCCTTGGAGCAGCCAGAGGCCCAGATAGTGGCAGATGAGGAGTGGGCTAGCTATTGCTGAGGGACCCCTGTACCTCTGAGTCTTCAACAGCCATTTGAGTTCCTAAAAGGTGACAACTGATGATACAGGTGAAGACTTGGAACCACCACCCTGAGTTCAGAAACTGCTCTGCAGGTCTGAGGACTTCAGGACCTAGGAAGAGAGTGAAGCCACTGGAATATTTCTGAGTATATAGTAGGACAAAGCTGTTTCAGGTCCATTCCCTCCTTTCTATCTCCACTAATCCTACTATAGTGCAAGTCTCATCATTTTATTTCTGTGAGTTTTCCAACAGTCTCCCATCTGATGCTTCTGCAAATACCTCTTCCTATTCAATCTAGCACCCACTTTTACCATCAGGGTTATCTTTTATAAAGTACAAATCTGATCACTTCATTCCATAGTCCAACCCTTCATTAATGTTAAACTTCTTAACACAAAACACATCCACTTTCACAATATCTGACCTCTATTTTGGCTCTTAATTCATCTCCTACCCAAGTCTACACTCTTACACATATACACAGAGATACAAGTATACCTAATGCTTCAACAATACCAGATTACTTTCAGTTCCCAAATACACTAACCTCTTTTATCTTTTCATGCTTTTGGTTGTGCCCTTCCTTTTGCCTAAATGTCCCTCCTCCCTGGCTAACGTTTCCTGTAAGAGAGAATTCAAAGGTTCTACTGTAGTCTCAAAATCCCAAAGACTTCCTTTTTTTCAGAAATAGAAAAATCCATACTAAAATTCATATGGAATATCAAGCAATCCAAATTACTAAAACAATCCTAATAAAAAACAACAAAGCTGGAAGTCTCACACTTCCTCATTTCAAAACGTATTACAAAGCTACAGTAATCAAAACAGTGTTGTACTTGCATAAAGACAGGCATATGGATAAACGGAATAAAATAGAGAGCCCAGAAATAAAACCTTACATATATGGTTAAATTATTTTCAACAAGAGACCATTCAATTTGGAGAGAATAGTCTTGTTGAGAAAACTGGATATCCACATGCAAGAGAATGAAGTTCAACCCTTATCTTACACCATATTAAAAAAAAAATTAAAAATGGATAAAAGACCTAAGTGGAAGAGCTAAAACTATAAAGCTCTTAGAAGAAAACATGGAGGAAGAGCTTAATGACACTGGATTTGGAAATGATTTCTTGGACTTGACAAAAGCACAGGCAACAAAATAAAAATAGATAAGTTGGACTACATCAAAACTTAAAACTTCTGTGCATCAAAGGATACAATCAACAGAGTGAAAAGCAACCAATGGAATGGGAGAAAATATTTGCAAATCATATATCTGATAAGGGATTAATATCTAGAGTATAGAGAACTCCTACAACACAACAACAGCAAAAAACAAACAACCTGATTAAAAAATGGGCAAAGGATTTGAATAGACCTTTCTTCAAGGAAGATTCATGAATGGCCAATAAGCATATGAAAAGATGCTCAACGTCACTAATCTTTAGGGAAACACGAATCAAAAACACAATGAGATACTACCCCACATCCATTAGGATGGCTACTATCAAAAAAACACAAAACAAAACAGAAAATAGCAAGTGTTGGAGAGGATTGGAGAGGAACCCTTGTACTGTTGATGGGAAGGTAAAATTGTGGAGGCACTATGAAAAACAGTGTGGCAGTTTCTCAAAAAGTTAAAAATAGAATTACCATATGATTCAGCAATTCACCTCTGGGTCTACACCCAAAAGAATTGAAAGCAGGGACTTGAACAGATATTTGTACACAAATTATGATGAAGCATTATTATGGCAGCCTAAAGATCAATCAATCAAAGTGTCCATCCACAGACAAATGGATAAACAAAATGTGGTATATGCATACAATGGAGTATTACAGCCTTTTTTTTAACATCTTTATTGGAGTATAATTGCTTTACAATGGTGTGTTAGTTTCTGCTTTATAACAAAGTGAATCAGTTATACATATACATATGTTCCCATATCTCTTCCCCCTTGCGTCTCCCTCCCTCCCACCCTCCCTATCCCACCCCTCCAGGTGGTCACAAAGCACCGAGCTGATCTCCCTGTGCTATGCGGCTGCTTCCCACTAGCTATCTATTTTATGTTTGGTAGTGTATATATGTCCATGACACTCTCTCACTTTGTCACAGCTTACCCTTCCCCCTCCCCATATCCTCAAGTCCATTCTCTAGTAGGTCTGTGTCTTTATTCCCATCTTACCCCTAGGTTCTTCATGACATTTTTTTTTCTTAGATTCCATATATATGTGTTCGCATACAGTATTTGTCTTTCTCTTTCTGACTTACTTCATTCTGTATGACAGACTCTAGGTCCATCCACCTCACTACAAATAACTCAGTTTCATTTCTTTTTATGGCTGAGTAATATTCCATTGTATATATGTGCCACATCTTCTTTATCCATTCATCCGATGATGGACACTTGGGTTGTTTCCATCTCCTGGCTATTGTAAATAGAGCTGCAACGAACATTTTGGTACATGACTCTTTTTGAATTATGGGTTTCTCAGGGAATATGCCCAGTAGTGGGATTGCTGGGTCGTATGGTCGTTCTATTGTAGTTTTTTAAGGAACCTCCATGCTGTTCTCCATAGTGGCTGTACCAATTCACATTCCCACCAGCAGTGCAAGAGTGTTCCCTTTTCTCCACACCCTCTCCAGCATTTATTGTTTCTAGATTTTTTGATGATGGCCATTCTGACTGGTGTGAGATGATATCTCATTGTAGTTTTGATTTGCTTTCTCTAATGATTAATGATGTTGAGCATTCTTTCATGTGTTTGTTGGCAATCTGTATATCTTCTTTGGAGAAATGTCTATTTAGGTCTTCTGTCCATTTTTGGATTGGGTTGTTTGTTTTTTTGTTATTGAGCTGCATAAGCTGCTTGTAAATTTTGGAGATTAATCCTTTGTCAGTTGTTTCATTTGCAAATATTTTCTCGCATTCTGAGGGTTGTCTTTTGGTCTTGTTTATGGTTTCCTTTGCTGTGCAAAAGCTTTGAAGTTTCATTAGGTCTCATTTGTTTATTTTTGTTTTTATTTCCATTTCTCTAGGAGGTGGGTCAAAAAGGATCTTGCTGTGATTTATGTCATAGAGTGTTCTGCCTATGTTTTCCTCTAAGAGTTTGATAGTGTCTGACCTTACATTTAGGTCTTTAATCCATTTTAAGCTTATTTCTGTGTATGGTGTTAGGGAGTGTTCTAATCTCATACTTTTACATGTACCTGTGAAATTCTGACACATGCACAACATGGATGAACCTTGAGGACATTATGCTAAGTGAAGCAAGCCAGTCACAAAAGAAGAAATATGGTATGATTCCACTTATATGAAGTACCTAGAGTAGTCAAATTCATAGACAGAAGGCAGAATGGTGG
Organism: Delphinus delphis; assembly: GCF_949987515.2. Taxonomy (NCBI): domain Eukaryota; kingdom Metazoa; phylum Chordata; class Mammalia; order Artiodactyla; family Delphinidae; genus Delphinus; species Delphinus delphis. The sequence goes on along the minus strand of NC_082694.2, from coordinate 25,913,525 downwards.
TTGCCAGGGGTTGGGAGAAGGGAGAAATAAGAAATGATTGTTTAATTGGTACAGAGTACGAAGTTTCAGTTTTGCAAGATGAAAAGTGTTCTGGACATGGATAATGATAATGGTTGCACAACAAAGTAAATGTACTTGATGCCACTGAGCTGTACACTTAAAAATGGTTAAAATAGCAAATTTTATGTTATATGTATTTTACCACAATTTTTAAAATTAATAATAATAAATATAAGATGTTGATGAGGTACAACAATGAATTTTAAAGGTTAACTTTTAAAGATTCTTTAGAGAATCCAGCAATCAAATATTGATTTTCAGTTAATAGGAATGGTAGCAGAATTATACAGATATTAAAATTAAAGTCAAAATACTATATGATATCACTTATATGTGGAATCTAAAAAATACAACAAACTAGTGAATATAACAAAAAAGAAGACTTGCAGATATAGAGAACAAACTAGTGCATCAGTGGAGAGAGGAAGCGAGGAGGGGCAATATAGAGTAGGGGATTCAGAAGTACAAACTATTATGTATAAAATAAGCTACAAGGATATCTTGTACAATGCAGGGAATATAGCCGATATTTTATAATAATTAAAAATGGAGTATAACCTTTAAAAACTGTGGGGACTTCCCTGGTGGCAGTGTGGTTAAGAATCTGCCTGCCAATTCAGAGGACACAGGTTCAATCCCTGGTCCAGGAAGATCCCACGTGCCATGGACCAACTAAGCCCATGAGCCACAACTACTGAGCCTGCTCTCGAGAGCCCGTGAACCACAACTACTAAAGCCCGCGCGCCTAGAGAAATCAAGTCTAAAAAAATAAAGAAAGAAAAAAAAGAAAAGACTAACACCTCTTGGCTCTCCATTAAAAAAACCAACAAACTGTGAGTCACTATATTGTACACCTGTAATTTACAGAATATTGTACAACTACACTTTGATTTAAAAAATTGAAGTCAACAAAATTCTAATTTATATCAAATTATGGATATTGCTTAATTTTAAGTAAAAGATGTTATTATCTCACTTATAAAAACATTGAATGTAAATAATTGTAATCTATCACATTTATAGATTAAGAGGAAAAACATATCATGTCAATGGATGCAAAAATGGGTTTGTGTAAAAATTAATAAAAATTCATGTTTTATTTAAAATGAAAGGTCTAATGCAGTAAAGCTCCAAATCCTCCAGATTCTTTTTTTGTCTATCAAAGTATTAGAATATTTTTCTGATATTGCACCTATGATATTGCAATTGGAATTACTGGTTTACTGAAGAGACTTCTTACAAGTCCTTATTACCCTGGTACCTAGCATGGTGCTTGATGAAAGGAGGTTCTCAGTCAATTCTGGCTGGCTGAAAAACAGAAAGAGCAATTAGGCATGAGCTTTGTGTGCATGAGGAAGTCCCAGAGAGTATTTCTGAACAGGTCTTAGAGTGAGCCACTTTGAAGACTAAAAGGACACCAGGGCTGACTGGCTCTGAGTGGGGTGCCAAGCAGGGTACTTCTTCAGGACTATGAAAGGACCACATGCAAGACGGAAGCATAACCATGGCACAGAAATTCTTCCTGCAAGTCTCTCCATGCCCCAGGCACTAATGGAGAGGGTTGCAGGAGCCAGAGGTAAAAGAAAGGGGGACAAAGAAGGCAGGCTGACGGTCAGGAAAAACCACTGCTGGTGGGCCATCCTACAGAGTGAACAGGAAAACCCCCTATGGTCCATGTAGCACAAGTCAACGTAAAGTGGGGGTCAGTACACATTTATAACTTTACTATGAAAGGGCTCTGAGGGCTATATGCTCTCTGTCTCAACTACTCAGCTTTTGCCATCATGGTGTCAAAACCACCACAAACAACCACAAAAGAATGAGTGTGGCTGTGTTACAATAAAACCTTATTTTCAAAAGTAGGTGGTGGACCCAGATTGGCCCACGGACCATACATAGTCTGCAGCCCTCTGGCCTAGATTCTTACTATTCAAATTATGGTACAAGGACCAGCAGGATTGACATCACTTAGGAGCTTGTTAGATCTGCATAATCCTGGGCACCCAGACCTTTGGAATCAGACTCTCATTTTGTAAGATGCCCAATAGAGTTTGCAAAATGCTCTGCCTGACTTCTGTGATCCCCTTCAGCCTGAGCACTCAGATATTATAACAGCATAGGCTTAGGAGGAGTTTCACTTAATGCATCCTTTATAAATCTGATCTAAGGTAGGAGGGCAAGTCCTTCGTGAGGACACTGAGACAGAGGGCAGGACTCAGCATAGGAGATTCTGTTCAGGGCAGCTGCCAATGAGACAAGGTCTGCAGAAGTTAGATACGTGATGACTCCCAGAGCCAAACTCCCTGAGCCCTCCATTAATAGTGATGAAACTACTCCAGGTAGTTCTAGACAGTCTCCACTAGTGACTTGCCCTGTAATTAAAACACTTCTGCGTCTCCTACTATGATGCTTAATTTTATGAGTCAACTTGACTGGCCATGGGATGTCCAGATTAAACATTATGTCTGGGTGTGTCTATGAAGGTGTTTCCAGATTAGATTAGCAATAGGTAGACTAACTAAAGTAGATTGCCCTCCCCAATATGAATGGGCATTACCCAATCCATTGAGAGCTTGAATAGAACAAAAGGCAGAGGAAGGACGAACTTGCCTCTTTTTTCCTGCCTCACTGCTGAGTTGGAGCATCACATCTCATCTTGTCTTCTCTGGCCTCAGACTGAGATTTACACCATTCGCTCTCCTGGTTTTCAGGCTTTTGGACTTGGACTGAACTACACCACTGGCTTTCCTGTGTCTCCATATTGCAAGGTTGTGTATGGCAAATCACGGGACTTCTCAACCTCTATGATTATGTGAGCCGATTCTTCATAATAATAATAATCTATTGTTATATATTTATGTAAAAAATATATATGTTTCTGTTTCTCTGGAGAACCCTAATACACTTAACCAATATAAAGGTAAGAGGCATGAAGAACTCATCCACCTACAAGTGAAATTTTATGCTCTAGTCCTCAAGGAAATCCCTTATCACTGGTTAGTTCCTAAAATAGTGATCCTCAACCTTGGGCAGTGTGCTCCCCAGGGTACAGTTGGTTGTCACAACTCCAGTGGAGGTTGATATTGGCATCTAGTAGGAGGCAAGGATACTGCTAAAATCCTACAATGTATAGAACAGCACCCCCACAACAAAGAACTATCTGGCCCCAAATGTTAATGCATTGAGGTTGAGAAACCCTGCTCTAGAACAAACATCATTACCTCATTGATCAACCTAAGAAACTCTCGGTGTTTGTGAACCTCATGCACATCACCATTACAGCAAGAAAGGTGTCAGAGAGAGGTCTGCTCGGCAGCTCCTAGCGGCCTTGCTCAGAACACCACAGGTCCAAGCCCTGGGCCACCAATTCAATGTTCCATGACCAGAAGTAAATAGACTCTGGGAGAACAAATCACATCAACCAAGCCCTCAAGAAAATACAACATCAGGGGACTTCCCTGGTGGCGCAGTGGTTAAGAATCCACCTACCAATGCAGGGGACACGGGTTCAAGCCCTGGTCCGGGAAGATCTCACATGCCGTGGAGCAACTAAGCCCGTGCGCCACAACTACTGAAGCCCATATGCCTAGAGCCCGTGCTCTGCAACAGAGAAGGCACCACAACAGAGAAGCCACCACAACAAGAGAAGCCACTGCAATGAGAAGCCCATGCACCGCAATGAAGAGTAGCCCCCTCTTGCTGCAACTAGAGAAACCCCACGTGCAGCAATGAAGACCCAATGCAAAAATAAAATAAATAAATTTATTTTTAAAAAAGAAAGAAAAAAGAAAATACAACATCAATCAATACCAGTTTATTAATTCATAACTGGAGAGCCACCTGGCATAAGATCTAGATCAGATTCTCTTCTAGACAAGTTGACCCTGGGAATTATCTTGGCTAGGGCAGAATTACAACTAAGCAGCCATATATTTTCATAGCCAGGGTTTTCTCCCTGTGATTATCCATTGGATTAACCCCACACCGTTCTAGGGGAAAATGATGTCTAGAGAACACTCTAGGGCCAGTAAACAAGAATTGCAGCATACTTTCTTTGGACAGCACCTACTAATTCTTATACTTCTTACTCTTTGACAGCTTTTTTTCATCTATGACCCAAAGCTCCCTTCACCTAATTACTGAAAATCTGTGGCACAATTGAGGAGACAGCTTCTTTCCATCACCTACCTCTCAGAATTTTGTCTTCCTGTACACATGCTGGCCTCCTGAAGATGACAAGCTGGCTTATAAGCACCATCTCTTAAACTGAATGACTAATTGCATGCATTGCATGACATTTTCACTGGTTTCCATATTAGAGATAACCTATTTCCCAGTGCTGCAAATTCATATTCTCTGGAACCTTGAGTCTACCCACCTATACTGAGTATAACCACTGGATATACAAAATGAAGTATGCCTGGTGATAGTACATTTCATCTTATATTTCAGTAGCAGCAGTGCACATCCCTGGTATATAAGCCACCATGCAGATGACTATCTCATCACACGGTGTGCAAAGGGTCATAAAAAAGTCTTATTATCAGGACTTCCCTGGTAGTCCATTAGTTAATACTCTGCACTTCCAATGCAGGGGGAGCCAGTTCAATCAATGGTTGGGGAACTAAGATCCCACATGCCACGCAGCACAGCTTAGAAAACAAAACGAAAAACAAAACAAAAAAATCTTATTATCCCCTTAGCTACCTGGGGAGAAGTGTACTCTTAAGAGTAGAGGAGTATCTGGTTAGAATGGTTCATCCTTGGAGATGCTAGTATCAGACAGTAGAGGTTCTGAAACTTGGTTGGCCTCAGTTGGCTTCTCAGGCTCTGAAAGAAAAGAAAAATGGCATAAAAAATATCAGAGAGCCATCACATGGCTGAGAGATCACGTCATGCCTTAGACCTGGTGCTGTTATGAACTGCTTAGCAGAGAAACCTTGGTGGTCTTTGTCTGGACCCCTGAAGATATGAAATAGCATTCCGTGAAAGGATAAAGCCCACTGCCAGAGTTTAATCTAGAATTTGAACCAGACAGCCAGAGAAACCAATCTCCCAAGGTCAGAGCAAAAAGGGAAGCTAAGGGTAAAAAAATCAAAAGATGTACGCTTCCTCTTCCCTTCTGTCAGCCAAAACCCACAAAATAGCTACAGTGGCTCCTGTGTGGCTCCTCACCAGTGAAGTTTGCAAGCCAGCCTCTCTGGAAGAGGAAGGGAGGAAATTTAGTTTCCAGATAGTAATGCCCAGATGGGCCATGAAATGAAGTCTCATGCAGCTCTGTGGGCACATGCTGCCAAGTGGATTCCCACAGCCTGTATCTTCCATGGAGAAATCTCAAGGCCTCTGTTCAACCCAGCTAGAGAAGCCACCAGGGGTCTCTGAAAGACCTAGATTATACACAGCTCCTTTAGGTTGCCAGTTTCATTTAGAATTGTGTAGAAAAAAAATGAAATCAGTCACAGAGGTCCCGGAGCCCTAAGCAGTCCCCTTGCTCCATGCATACACACTCATTCATTATCACTGCTTCCTACCAGCTCCTGCAGCATCCGACTTTTGCTTATTTATTTACATCTTTACTTATCCCAGCTGCCTCTGCCTCACAAAGGATGTGTGGCATCTTCCTATCTCCATTTTACTGGTAAGGGCAAAAAAGCACAAGATCAGTAGTTCTTTAGAGACTCATTGCACCAAAGCATGGAATCAGTTCTTTGAGTCCCACTCGCTCTCCACTCTACACTAAAGAAAACCATGCAAGGACTGACCTCATTGTGGTCACATGGAGTCTGAGATGCAAAAGCTTGAAAGGAAAAATAACTCCCAGGGACTTCCCTGGGGACTTCCCTTCCCCAGCGGTTAGGACTTCGTGCTTCCACTGTGGGGGCACGGGTTTGATCCCTGGTCAGGGAACTAAGATCCCACAAGCCACGCAGCATGGCCAAAAAAGAAAAAAAAGAAAAGAAAAATAGCTCCCACCTCAGAGGATGGTAAGAGGATACACATGGCCCTGGAGAAATGACTGAGCAGAGAGAAACCCTGACTTTCTCTACAGGACTGACAAACTCCTATGGAAGACACATCCAACACGCTAGCCTACCAGCTGCGTGGCTTCCTTTGCTCCACCAACCCTCCCCTCCAACCTACTGCAGTAAACCACTTCCAAGAGCATATCCTGGACTTTAGTTTTCACTTAGAAAGGCACCACCTCTGAAGTCTGGGCTGTGAGCTCCTTAAGGGCAGGAACCACCTGGTCTCCATTCTTCTCTTTGTTCCTAGAGCCTCCCACAGTAAATGGACAAAGCCAATGTTCAGTGACTGTTGGATGAATGACTCACACTCAGAAATCCCACTCTCAACCAGATCTTTCTGTCTTCCTACTACCCTTATCCCTAGAATCAAAGTAAATGTGCTCTCCAACCTCTCTGGTTCCTCAAGCTTCTTATACTCTCCAGCTCACCCAGTTAAGTCTCATCCTCCATTCACTTTTCTCTACACAGCCTGGCTACTATAACTACACTACACTTGGCTCTTACCAGGACCTTTCTGCTGCCCTCCCACCATCCCCAGGCCTAACCCCAAGACCACTGTAACCCTCACCTGCCAGCTTTCTTGTCCAAAGGCTAAGTGTTTCTGAAAAAAAAAAACATTCATATTAGCACCATTGTAAATGTTTGGTTTACACCCTCAGTGAGGCCCTTATATTGCTAGGAAAACTTCTAAGTCCCTTGCATTGTCCTTTCTCAATTCCAAGAGAAAATGTACCAAACCACTACCCCTTTCTTTCAGCCCCCTTCTCCATCCTCACCCTTCTTGTGCTTCCCATCTTCCCAGAGGAAACAGCAGCCAACTTACATGAACTGTAACTCCCTTCTCTTCCATCTGATCCTGACCTTCCTCCCTCATTTCTCTAAGGGAGTTTTACCTGTGCTTTTGATCAAATCTTTTCCTCCTTCTTCCTATAAGATTTCATTCCATCAGTGATTCATCCTTCTTTTACCTTTCTTGTTTGACTGATCTCCATCTCTGTCTATACAGAGGTAGGCAGATAGAAAGATATACTTTACTATATATTATTCACACAGAAAGACAGAGAGAGAAGGAGAGAAAGAGAGATTATATATGTGTATAATTCTCTCTCAAGCTTGCAGTTTCTCCCTTTCTCCTTCCCTTCTCTCCCCCACCTCCTCCGTGTGTGTGTGTGTGTGTGTGTGTGTGTGTGTGTGTGAGAGAGAGAGAGAGGTATGTATATATGTCATATATTTACATATATACACACAAGATGTGTTTATGCAAAAAACATGCATATATGTGCACATACATGTATGTATACACACACACGTCTTTCTCCTTCAAACATTTTCTCATTCTTTCCTAATCACTGTCAAAATCTCTCTCTTTCAATTTGCTGGTCTTATCCACAATAAACTTGCTTAATTGCCCTCACCCTTTCTAAAAAAAATTTTTTTTTTTTTTGGCTGAGTTGTGTCTTCGTTGCTGTGTGCAAGCTTTCTCTGGTTCTGGTGAGTGGGGGCTACTCTTCATTGTGGTGTGCAGGCTTCTCATTGCAGTGGCTTCTCTTGTTGTGGAGCATGGGCTCTAGGTGCGCAGGCTTCAGTAGTTGCAGCATGCAGGCTCAGTAGTTGTGGCTTGCAGGCTCTAGAGCACAGGCTCAGTAGTTGTGGCACATGGGCTTAGTTGCTCTGCCACATGTGGGATCTTCCTAGACCAGGGATCAAACCCGTGTCCCCTGCAGTGGCAGGTGGATTCTTAACCACTGCACCAACAGGGAAGTCCTGCCCTCACCCTTAAATGACCTTCCCTTTATTCAGCCTCCCTGCTAAACTTACACTTCCTCTCTCCATTTTTTTTTTTTTACCATCATTCAATCCTTAGGGATCTAATGTCCCATCCTTCTCCATTTATGCTGCCTAGCACAGTGCCTGAGCACATAAGTTCTTTAAAATAAATTCTGTCATGGATATGAGTCAATGTCTTAGACACCTCTGTGATCTAGTGTTTGACTCATAGTGAATGCTTCCATTGACTGAACGAATCTAAAAATGAACAAACATGGTTAGTGAGAGAGATCTGCAACCTAGCTAAGTAAACAGAATGAAGTATAAAAAGCAATGTAAGTTAAGTGGCGTGGGTGCAGATGGGAAAGAGTAATTAATTCCAATAATGGGAGAGCAGTGGGCAGAACTCATAAAAACTTCATAGAGAGGTAAGATTTAAATTGAAGCACTGAGTATTAATTTAATACAAATTATACTAATAACTCGTATTTATGGAGACCTTCCTCTGTAACCAGGCAATGCTTTATGTAGAATATTTAAGAATATTTAATTTAAGAATATTAATTTATAACAATCCTGTGCTATTATTATTCCCATTTTTCAGATGGGAAAATTGAGGCACAGAGAGGTAGTGCTATACAAGATCACTCAGCTAGAAAATATTGGAGATGGAATTTAAACTCAGGCAGCCTATCTCTAGTGCTTTTAACTTCTAAACCATACTTCCCAGAGTAAAGAAAAGTACTAGAGACAAAGGAATAATGTGAGGGAAGGTATATGGCATGTCTAGAGCAAGAGGGTAGGCAGAAGGATTTACTAGAAATTAAAGATGGAAAGGCAAAGTTGGAATTGGACCTTGGAGGATCTGCAGTGCCTTACAAAGGAGATGGAATTTTATTTTATGAACAATGGTATTAACAGAAGGGTGACATGGTCAGTTCTGCTTCCTAGGAAGAAAACACTGGCAGAAGCGGAGGCTATGTTGGAGAAGTCAGAGATTATAGGTTACAGTCTGAAAGACTCACTAGGGGTTAAATCAACAGTCCAGGTAAAGGATGAAAGTACCTGAAACCAAGATGGCTGAAATAAAATGGGGATGAAGCTGCTGAAGAAGTCGGCAACCCAGAAACCAAACCTAACAGGTGTAGACCAAAACAAAAGAAAACAAAGCAAAAAACCACCAAACACATGTTCTCTAGTCAAAAGACCAGTTAAGGGACAGTCTAGCAAGACAGAAAACTCTTAGACAATAACTACTCTACCCCAGCCAAACACCATAGGAAAAACTGTGGCCCCAGCTTACACCCATAACAGCAAAGGCTGAGTGGGGAGCATAGACTTCCATCCTCGAGAGACTAAAAGAAGACACCCCAACGTCCGCATCAGAGTGGCATTAGAGAAGACCAAGTAGGGAAAGGGGACTTTCATCCCAGACAGCTGGTAATGAGCCACTCTTCCTGGCAGTATCAGTGGAGAACACACAGGAATCCTGGACTTCACCCCCACCCAGCTCCTCTCCCTCCTTGCTGGAGTAATGTAATAGGAGGCCTAGTGAAGGCTCAGGACTTTCACCAACCACCGTGGTTAGAAGCCCCACCATCACCAACATCATGTCAGTGGAGGCCACATGGGATCTGGAACTCTCCTTCTCACCCAGCAGTAATAAGAAGCCAGTCAATAGATGCCAACACCAAGATGACAGAGATGTTATAATTATCTGACAAGGATTCTAAAGCAGCCGTGATAAAAAAACACTTCTAATAGCAATGATGAATATGCTTGAAATGAATTTTAAAAAATGGAATGCCTCAGCAAAGAAATAGAAAGCCTTAGCAAAGAAATGGAAGATATAAAGAAAAAAAAGAAAATTTTAGGATTGAAAAATATAACCAAAATTAAAAACTAAGTAAATGAGATCAACAGTAGAGTGGAAAGGACAAAGGAAAGAATCAGTGAACTGGAAGGTAGTACAATAGAACCTACACAGTTGGGCAATAGGGAGAAAATAGATTTAAAAAAATTGAACAGAGTCTTAGGGACCTGTGAGACTGTAACAAAAGATCTAACATTTGTGTCATTAGAATCAAAGGAGAGAAAAAACAGGCAGAAATGAAAAAGTGTTTCAAAAAATAAAGAAATAATGGCTGTAAAATCCCCCTATTTAGGAAGAGATAAAAATCTACAGATATGAGAAGCTGACCAAATCTCAAAAGGATAGACTCAAAGAAATCCATGCCAATCCGAAGGATCAAGATGGCGGAGGAGTAGAAGGACGTGGAGTTCATCTCTCCCACAAATGCATCAAGAAAACATCTACTAATGAAATAGTTCTCACAGAGCACCTGCTGAACACTAGCAGAGCACCTCAGACACCTAAAAGGGCAAGAAGAATCCCCATGTAACCAGGTAGGATGAAAGAAAGAAGAAGGGAAAAGGAAGAGGAGAGGAAGCAGGATGGGACCTGCACCCCTAGAAGGGAGCTGAAGATGAGGAGAGCTTCATGCATCTGGGGAAGCCCCCTCACCAGTGGGGAGATCACCTGGGACAGAAGGGGAGTTTCGGAGTCTTGGAGGAGAGCACAGCAACCGGTCTGTGGCAGGAAGGACAGACTGAAACCTACCCAAATGGTCCATGCCACAGCCCTGCATGCCCCAGCCTGAGACATGTGTCCATCAGGGTGGATGGGGGCTGGGTGCTAAAACGTGGGGTTTGGGGAGCAGACCGGGGAAGGGGACTGCTGTTGGCCGTGAGGAGACAGCCTGCGGGGACGGGAGTGAGGAGCTCTGCAACCTGGAATGCTCCTGGAGGAAGCCCGGACCATGATAGAAGAAAAGCACCATCGTTGAGTGACGTGCAAAGGGCAGGGCCGCCATTGCAGTCTCTCTCCTCACATGCCGGCCCTGCCTCCACAGGCACTAGGTGGGGCTCCCGCCAGAGCAGGCTCACACATCTCCGGTCATTGCCTCCTCTGCACCCACCCCGCCTGGGTAACTTGCTCGCCCCAATCGCCTGGGCGGCCCACTCACCCGGATTGCTGCCTCGGCTCCCTCCCACCTGACAGGCTCAGTGTGCTCTGGCAGCCTCAGGAGCAGAGGCTGGTGGGTGGCCCACACTCAGAGGTGGGGCTGAAACAACAGCTGAGCCCCAGGGGTTCTGTGACTAAGAAAGAAGAGCTGAAATCTCTCCTTGTGGCTGTGCAAATTGCAGAGTTAGACCTCCATAGACAGCTTCCTAAATTCAGTGTCTGCAGAACATCCAAATGGACAAGTGCTCCTGCAGCTGAGACGGGTCTGGCTTTAGGACCTGTAGGCTTTATGGGCACATACAGGGGATGGGCAAGGCCAGAGTCTGAGCTGCCTCCATAGCAGGTCCAGGTACACAGTTACTGCAGTCCTGAGACATGACCTCAGTGGATCTGTATGGTGGCCTGGTGAAAACAACACGTGAGAGTCACCAGGGCCAATTGACAGCATACCCACAGTTAAGGTAGGACAGAGAGCAGTGCCAACAACAGTGTACCTTGTGTGTCCACACAGTGAATGAAAGGGGACACACAGAGCACACTCACAGGTAAACAGCTACAGAGGAGGAATATTCAGTGGATTCTCTCCCAGTGGGAGTGCTCCAATCCCACCTAACTCACACCACAGATCAGAATCACAGCTAAGAAACAGATCTGGGGTCCTCTCCTCCAACAAGTAGGGAGCAGAACACACCCCTGACAGGGCAGTGACCATCACAGAGCAAAAGGGAGGCTGCACTCCATATCCAGGGCAGGCTCTGGCCATGAAAACACCAGTCAAACCCCTTATTCAGGGGGATAACAGCCAGCATACACTGAGGAAAGAGGTGGCAGTCATCCATACTAAAACCAGAACTTGTACCAAAAAAAAAGAAAAATATATATATATATATATTTAACCAACGAAGGCCACATAAGGACCTTCCCATATAAAAATAGCTCTCCAAGACAGTCTGACAGTCTGGCATCAGGAGGGAGAACCCCCAGAGCATTTAGCCTTGAAGGCCAGAAGGGCTTGAGTGCAGGAGCTCCACAGGGCTGGGGGAAACAGAGACTCCACTCTTGGAGGGCACATACAAGGTGTCAGCACGAAGCAGTACCTCCATAGGAACCTGGGATACACCTACCTAGGGGTCTTGGAGGGCCTCCTGGGGAACCAGGCATTGGCAGTAGCTCAATGTGTGGCAAGGGGACTGGTAGCAGAGGCCCCAGGGAATATGAATTGGCATGTGCTCTCCTGGAGGTCCCCATTTCGACACCAACACCTGGCTCCACCCAACAGCCTGCAGGCTCCAGTGCTGGAACAGCTCAGGCCAAACAACCAGCAGGACAGGAACACAGCACTACCCATCAGCAGACAGGCTGCCTAAAGTCATAATAAGCTCACAGACACACCAAAACACACTGCTTGACATGGCCCAGCCCACCAGAGGGACAAGACCCAGCTCCACCCAACAGAGGCAGGAACCTGGTCCTCCCACCAGAAAGCCTGCACAAGCCCCTGGACCAAACTCCCCCACCAGGAGGCAGACACCAGAAGCAAGAGGAAATATGATCCTACCACCTGTGGAAAGGAGACCACAACACCATAAGTTAGAGAAAATGAGATGACAGAGGAATATGTTGCAGATGAAGGAGCTAGGTAAAAACCTACAAGAACAACTAAATGAAGAGAAGATAGGCAATCTACCTGAAAAAGAATTCAGAGTAATGATAGTAAAGATGATCCAATATCTCAGAAAAAGAATGGAGGCATGGATCAAGAAGATACAAGAACTGTTTAAGAAAGACCTAGAAGAACTAAAGAACAAACAGAGAGGAACAATACAATAACTAAAATGAAGAATACACTAGAAGGAATCAATAGCAGAATGAGGCAGAAGAATGGATAAGTGAGCAGGAAGATACAATGGTGGAAATCACTGCCACAGAACAGAATGAAGAAAAAAGAATGAAAAGAAATGAGGACTGTCTCAGAGACCTCTGGGACAACATTAAATACACCAACATTCGAATTATAGGGCTCCCAAGGAAGAAGAGAAAAAGAAGGGCCTGAGAAAATATTTGAAGAGATTATAGCCAAAAACTTCCTTAACCTAGGAAAGGAAATAATCACCTAAGTCCAGGAAGTGTAGGCAGTCCCATACAGGATAAACCCAAGGATAAACATGCTGAGACACATAGTAATCAAACTAACAAAAATTAAATACAAAGACAAAACATTAAAAGCAACAAGGGAAAAGCAACAAATAACATATAAGGGAATCCCCACAAGGTTATCAGCTGACTTTTCAGCAGAAACTCTGCAGGCCAGAAGGGAGTGCCATAATTTATTTAAAGTGATGAAAGGGAAAAAATACAACCAAGAATACTCTACCCAGCAAGGCTCTCATTCAGATTCAACAGAGAAATCAAAAGCTTTACAGACAAGTAAAAGCTAAGAGACTTCAGGACCACCAAACCAGCTTTATGACGAATGATACAGTAACTTCTCTAGGCAAAGAAAAAAAAAAAGAGGCCACAACTAGAAACAAGAAAATCACAAATGGGAAAGCTCACTGGTAAAAGCAAACACACAGTAACAGCAGGAAATCATCCATACACAAATATGATATCAAAACCAGCAACAGTAAGAAGACAAGAGTACAAATGCAGGAAATGGGAACTGCATTTGAAATTAAGAGACCAGCAACTTAAAACAACCTTGTATAAATAAAGACTGCTATATCAAAACCTCATGGGAGGGACTTCCCTTGTGGCACAGTGGTTAAGAATCTGCCTGCCAATGGAGGGGACATGGGTTTGAGTCCTGGTCTGGGAAGATACCACATGCCACAGAGCAACTAAGCCTATGTGCCACAACTACTGAGCCTGTGCTCTACAGCCCATGAGCCACAACTACTTAGCTTGCATGCCACAACTACTGAAGCCCGTGTGCCTAAAGCCCGTGCTCTGCAATAAGAGAAGCCACCACAATGAGAAACCCATGCACTGCAATGAAGAGTAGCCCCTGCTCACTGCAACTAGAGAAAGCCCATGCACAGCAACAAAGACTCAACACAGCCAAAAATAAATAAATTAATTAATTTTAAAAAAACTCATGGGAAATGCAAACCAAAAAACTACAACAGATACACACACACAAAAGAAAAAGCAACCCAAACACAGCATTAAAGATGGTCATCAAACCAAAAGAGAAGAGAGCAAAGAACAAAAGAGGAAGGGAAGAAAAAAGACCTGCAAAAACAAACCTAAAACAATTAAGAAAATGGCAATAGTAATATGCATAACAATAATTACCTTAAGTGTAAATGGATTAAATTCTCAAACCAAAAGACACAGACTCGCTGAATGGATACAACAATAAGAACCATATATATGCTGTCTACAAGAGACCCACTTCAGACCTAAGGACACATGCAGACTGAAAGTGAGGGGATGGAAAAAGATATTCCATGCAAATGGAAATCAAAAGAAAGCTGGAGTAACAATACTCATTTCAGACAAAATAGACTTTAAAATAAAGACTGTTACAAGACACAAGGAAGGACATGACATAATGATCAATGCAAGGGTTGAATGGGTTCAATGCAAGAAAAAGGGTTCAATGCAAGAAAAAGGCATAGCAATTCAATGCAAGAAAAAGACATAGCAATTCTAATATATATGCACCCAACATAGGATCACCTGAATATATAAGGCAATTGCTAACAGCCATAAAAGGGGAAGTCAACAGTAACACAGTAACAGTGGGGGACTTTCACCCCTCACTTACACCAAAGGACAGATCATCCAGACAGAAAATGAAGAAGGAAACACAACCCTTAAGTGACACATTAGACCAGATGGACTTAATTGATATTTATAAGACATTCCATCCAAAAGCAGCAGAATACACTTTTTTCTCAAGTGCACATGAAACATTCTCCAGGACAGATCACATCTTGGGTCACAAATCAAGCCTTGGTAAATTTAAGAAAATTGAAATCAGATCAAGCATCTTTTCTGACCACAATGCTATGAGATTAGAAATCAATTACAGGAAAAAACTGTAAAAAACAGAAACACATGGAGGCTAAACAATATGTTACTAAACAACCAATGAATTGCTGAATAAATCAAAGAGAAAATCCAAAATTACCTAGAGAAAAATGACAATGAAACACAATAATTAAAAACCTATGGGACATGGGACTTCCCTGGTGGCACAGTGGTTAAGAATCTGCTTGCTAATGCAGGGGATATGGGCTCGATCCCTGGTCTGGGAAGATCCCATGTACCATGGAGCAACTAAGCCCATGTGCCACAACTACTGAGCCTGCACACTAGAGTCTGCAAGCCACAACTACTGAGCCCATGTGCTGCAACTACTGAAGCCTGCGTGCCTAGAGCCCATGCTCCACAACAAGAGAAGCCACCACAATGAGAAGCTCACACACTGCAATGAAGAATAGCCCCTGCTCGCCACAACCAGAGAAAGCCAGCAACAAAGACCCAACACAGCCAAAAATGAATTAACCAATTCCTTTTAAAAAATAAACAGAACTTATGGGACACCACGGCAAAAGCAGTTCTAAGAGGGAAGTTTATAGCAATACAATTTTACCTCAAGAAACAAGAAAAATCTCAAATAAACAACCTAACCTTACACCTAAAGCAGAGAAAAAGAACAAAACCCAAAGTTGGTAGAAGGAATTAAATCATAAAAATCAGCGCAGAAATAAATGAAACAGAGACAAAGAAAACAAGACAAAAGATCAAAGAAAATAAAAGGTGGTTCTTTGAGAAGATAAACAAAATTGTTAACCTTTAGTCAGACTTATCAAGAAAAAAAGAGGACTCAAATCAATAAAATTAGAAATAAAAAGGAAAAGTTACAATTGACACCACAGAAATACAAAGGACCATAAGAGACTACTATATACAAGCAACTATATGCCAATAAAATGGACAACCTAGAAGAAATGGACAAATTCTTAGAAAAGTACAACCTTACAACACTGAACCAGGAAGAAATAGAAGATATGAACAGATCAACCACAAGTACTGAAACTGAAACTGATATTAAAACAACTTCCAACAAACAAAAATCCAGGACCAGATGGCTTCGCAGGCGAATTCTATCAAACATTTAGAGAAGAGCTAACACCTATCCTTCTGAAACTCTTCCAAAGAAATTGCAGAGGAAGGAACACTCCCAAGCTAATTTATGAGGCCACCATTATGCTGTTACTAAAACCAGACAGAGATATCACAAAAGAAGAAAATTACACACCAATATCACTGATGAACATAGATGTAAAAATGCTCAACAAAATACTAGCAAACCAAATCTAACCACACATTAAAAGGATAATACAGGATGATCAAGTGGAATTTATCCCAGGGATGCAAGGATTCTTCAGTATATGCAAATCAATCAATGTGATACCTCACATGAACAAACTGAAGAATAAAAACCATATGATCATCTCAATAGATGCAGAAAAGCTTTACACAAAATTCAACATCCATTTATGTTTAAAAAAAAAAACTCTCCAGAAAGTGGGCACAGAGGGAACTTACCTCAAAATAATAAAGGCCATATATGGTAAACCCACAGCAAACATCATTCTCAATGGTGAAAAACTGAAAGCATTTCCTCTAAGATCAGGAATAAGACAAGGATGTCCACTCTCGCCACTTTTATTCAACATAGTTTTGGAAGTCCTTTCCATGGCAATCAGAGAAAAAAAAGAAATAAAAGGAATACAAACTGGAAAAGAAGAAGTAAAACTGTCACTGTTTGCAGATGACATGATACTATGTATAGAAAATCCTAAAGATGCTACCAGAAAACTACTAGAGCTTGTCAGTGAATTTGGTAAAGTCGCAGGATAAAAAATTAATACACAGAAATCTCTAGCATTCCTATACACCACAACAAAAGATCAGAAAGAGAAATTAAGGAAACAATCCCATTTACCATTGCATCAAAAAGGATAAAATACCTAGGAATAAATCTACCTGAGAAGGCAAAATACCTATACTTAGAAAACTATAAGATACTGATGAAAGAAATCAAAGATGATGCAAACAGATGGAGAGATATACCATGTTCTTAGATTGGAAGAATCAATATTGTCAAAATGCAATCTACCCAATGCAATCTACAGACTCAATGCAATCCCTATCAAATGGTCAATTGTATTTTTCACAGAATTAGAACAAAAATTTTTACAATTTGTATGGAAACACAAAAGATGCCAAGTAGCCAAAGCAATCTTGAGAAAGAAAAACGGAGCTGAGGAATCAGCCTCCCTGATTTCAGACTGTACTACAAAGCTACAGTCATCAAAACTGTAAGGTCTGGCACAAAAACAGAAACACAGATCAATGGAACAGGATAGAAAGTCCAGAGATAAACCCACGCACCTATGGTTACCTAATCTATGACAAAGGAGGCCAGAATATACAATGGAGAAAAGACAGTCTCTTCAATAAGTGGTGCTGGGAAAACAGGACAGCTACATGGAAAAGAATGAAATTAGAATACTCCCTAATACCATACACAAAAATAAGCTCAAAATGGATTAAAGACCTAAATGCAAGGCCAGATATTATAAAACTCTTGGAGGAAAACATAGGTAGAACACTCTATGACATAAGTCGCAAGATCTTTTTTGATCCACCTCCCAGAGTAATGAAAATAAAAACAAAAATAAACCAATGGACCTAATTAAACTTAAAAGCTTTTGCACTGCAAAGGGATCCATAAGCAAAATGAAGACAACCCTCAGAATGGGAGAAAATATTTTCAAATGAAGCAACCAACATGGGATTAATCTCAAAATATACAAACACGTAATACAGCTCCATATCAAATACATACAACCCAATTAAAAATTGGGGAGAAGATCTAAATAGACATTTCTCAGAAGAAGACATACAGATGTCCAAAAAGCACAGGAAAAGATGCTCAACATCACTAATTATTAGAGAAATGCAAATCAGAACTATACCTCACACTGGTCGAATGCCTATCATCAAAAAATCTACAACCAATAAATGCTGGAGAGGGTATGGAGAAAAGAGAACCCTCCTACACTGTTGGTGGTAATGTAAATTGGTACAGTCACTATGGAGAACAGTATGGAGGTTCCTTAAAAAATGAAAAGCAGAGCTACCATATGATCCAGTGATCCCACTCCTGAGCATATATCCAGAGAAAACCATAATTCAAAAAGATACATGCACCCCAACGTTCACTGTGACACTATTTACAATAGCCAGGACATGGAAGCAACCTAAATATCCATCAACAGAGGAATGGATAAAGAAGATGTGTACATATATAGCATGGAATATTACTCAGCCATAAAAAGAACAAACTAATGCCACTTGCAGCAACATGGATGGGCATAGAGATTGTCATACTGAGTGAAGTTAGTCAGACAGAGAAAGACAGATATCACTTGATATCACATATATGTGGAATCTAAAAAAAAAAATGGTACAAATGACCTTATTTACAAAACAGAAATAGAGTCACAGATGTAGAAAACAAACTTACCAGGGGGAAAGGGGTGGGAGGGAAAAATTGAGAGATTGGGATTGACATATGCACACGACTATATATAAAACAGATAACTAATAAGGACCTACTGTATATTATAGGGAACTCTACTCAATACTGTGTAATGGTCTATATGGGAAAGGAATCTACAAAAGAGTGGACATATGTATATATATAACTGATTCACATTGCAGTACCACTGAAACTAACACATTGTAAATCAACTATACTCTAAAAAAATTTAAAACATCAATAAATAAATAAATAAATATAGCTATTATCAAAAAAAAAGAGAAAGTCATCCCAAAACACATTTTAATTAAACTTCTGAAAATTAAAAACAAAGAAAGAAATCTTGAAAGCAGACTGAGCTATAGCTATAGATCCTTAGGTATAGATCAGATACAGGTCAGAAAGAAGAAAGAGAACTGTCCCTGTTTGCAGATGACATGATGGTCTACATAGACCATACCAAGGAATCTAAAAACCCAAAACAAAAACAAAAAATCAAACAACAGCAACAAACCCCTAAAACTAATAAGTGAGTTCAGCAAGGTCACAGGCAAGATAAACAGAGAAAATATACAAAAATCAAGTTTATTTCTATATGCTAGTAATGAACATGTGGACACTGAAATTAAAAATACAATACCATTTACAATTGCTCAAAAAATGAAACACTCAGATATAAATGTAACATAACATAATCAGAACTTGAATGCTGAAAACTACATAATCCTATGGAGAGAAATCAAAGATCTAAATAAATGAAAGGGGACCATGGCTGTGGACTGAAAGACTCAACATAGTGTAGATACTAATTTTCCCCAAAGTGATATACAAGTATAATGCAATTCTTATTGAAACCCCAGCCAAAAAAAACCCAAAACCAACAAAACAAAATGAAAAAACCAGCAAGATTTCTGGTAGATATAAATAAGATTATGCTAAAATTGATATAAAAATGCAATGGAACTAGAATGGTTAAAATAAGTTTAAAAAGAATAAAGTGGGAGGAATAAGTCCTCCTAATTTCAAAGCTTACTAGTATACAGCTACATCAATCAAGACTGTGTGTTACTTCTGAAAGACAGAAACATAGATCTATGGAGCAGAACAGATAACCCAGAAATAGACCCATGCAAATATGCCCAACTGATTTTTGACAAAGGTGCTTTGCAATTCATTGGAGGAAAATGGCTTTTCAACAAATGGTGCTGGAGAAACTGGACAGACATAGGAAAGAAAGTGAACCTTGACCTAAGCCTTACATCTTATCTAAAAATTTACTCAGAGTAGATCAGAAACCAAATGTAAAACATAAAACTACAAAACTTTTAGAAAAAAAAAAGAAAATCTTTGGGATCTAGCACTAGGCAAAGAATTCTTAGACTTGACACCAAAATCACAATGCATAACAGGGCAAATTGATAACCTGGACTTCATCAAAATTAAAAACATTTTTTCTGGGTTAAGAGGATGAAAAGACAAGCTAGAGAGTGGGAAAAAATGTGCAAATCATATATCTGCCAAAGGGACTAGTATCTAGAATAGATAAAGAATCCTCAAAACTCAACAGTAAAAAAAAGCAAAGAATCCATTTAGAACAGGGATAAAGTCATGAAGAGACATTTCACCAAGGAAGATACTGAAGTAGCAAACAAGCACATGAAAAGATATTCAACATCATTAGTCACTAGGAAAATGCAAATTTAAAACAATGAGATACCACTACTCATCTACCAGAATGGCTAAACTGAAAAATAGAGACAACACCAATTGTTGACAAAGATATGGAGAAACTGGATCACTCATACACTGCTAATGGGAATGTAAAATGAAGGAACCACTCTGGAAAACACTTTGATAGTTTCTCAAAAAACTGGATGTTGCAACTATCACAAAACCCAGCAATTGCACTAATCCTGGGCACTTATTTCCAAATAAATGAAGACTTATATTCACACAAAAACCCACACAAATATTTAAAGCAGTTTTATTTGCAATATCTAAAAACTGTTAACAACCCAAATTTCCTTCAAGGGGAGAAGGTTCAAACAACTGTGGTATTTTCATGCCACAGACCACTACTCAGCAAGAAAAAAGGAACAGATTTTTAATGTACACAACAACCGATATAAATCTCCAGAAAATTATGCTGAGTGAAAAACTCAATCCAAAAATGTTGCATATTTTATGACTTTATTTATATAACATTCTTAAAATGCCAAAATTATAGAAATGGTGAATAAATTAAATAAACGGTTTCAGGGATTAAGGAGGGATTAGAGTCAGAAAGGAAGTGAGTATAGCAATAAAAGGGCAACAGTGGGATTCTTCTGATAATGGAAATGTTCTGTATTTTGAGTGTATCATGTCAACATCCTGGTTGTGATATTGTACTATAGTTTTGCAAGAATTTATCATTGGGGAAACTGGGTAAATGGAACATGTGATCTCTGCATTATTTCTTGCAACTGCATCTAAATATAAAATTATATACAAAAAAAAGTCTAATTTAAAAAAATTTTAATGCATGATCTCCAGAGTTGTCCCGAATAATAATCTTCACATTAAAGTTTAAGAAGCACTAATCCAGAGGACTCAACCAAAATGTTAGGGAAATTCAAAATTCTTTTTCATGAGGAACAGTTGCAGAGACATAGAACATTTCATCTGGGGAAATCTTGGAGAAGGTGGTTATGAGAGTTTTCTTTTTCCAGAATACGAAGGGATTATACAGGAGAAATTAGACTCCATTCATGTGGCAGCAGGAAACAGAACACACGAGTATGTAGGGGAAAGGACACAAGCTTCAGGACTGATCAGGCCTGAGTTTAAACCAAAGCTCTACTCTTTCCTGTCTTTAAGACTGAGCAAGTTAGTTTACCTCTCTGATCCTCTGTTTCCTCATCCTTAAAATGAGGCTAATGATTCCAGCCTCAATCCATCAACCAGCTTCTAACCAGAGAAACAGAAACTCCTTCAAGTATTTACAACTAAAGAAATTTAATGCAAGGAACTGGTTGCATGTGATAAAGATAGAAATACAGGTGGAAAGTGATAGAGAAGCTGAGATTTGAAGACTGCTACAATAGATGACAAAGTCAAGAATTTAAAGATCTTTTCAAATTGGTATGAACTTTAAAAAGAGGAAATTAGTTGGAGTAAGATTGTATGAGATGGGACCATGAGGTAAACCAGAGATTAGCAACAACAAGCAGAAGGCAACTGAAGGGGCAAAGGGAGGAGCCAGGGTCACCAGAAAGAATCTGGAACCATGGAGGACTCAAATAGTGGAAGCTGGAACCATGGAGATGCAGCTACTACTGGAGGAGATGCTTGAGGATAAGAGAGAGGAAGGAAATAATCCGCCTTCCTCCTTTCCTCACCCTCCAACCTCACAGGTGACTCTATTTGGCCAAACCTAGCAGGAATCCAGAGCACCCTTAAGCCTGAGAAAGGCAGCCTCCATTTAGTCCCTCCTGCCCAGGGCAGAGTATGGATCAGAAGGCCAACAGGCCCGGGTTTGGCACACTCACAGGGTGTTTTTGAGGATGCAGAGCATGGTAAAATGTCTGGCACATAGTAGGTACTCAGTAAATGGTAATCCTAACTTTTATATGCCAATGCTATACAATGGGCATTTAGAAACTGCATTTTCTCATCGCTTTATAGCTGAGTATACAGAAACACAAGCTGGGATATTTGGCTCATGCCACATGGATTCTGCCAAGAATGCTTATTTTTTTCCAAATGAGCTACATAGCTGAGAAATGTAAAAAAAGAAACTCCTGTCCTAAAGTTTCATTGTACAAAGCAAATGTTCAATTTCCACAGCTGCTGGCGTCAGCCTATCCAGAGGAATAGTTTCAGTGAAATATTAATTTGTGAGAAAGTCACACTGGGGTAAATGCATAGTAATTCAAGCA
This sequence comes from Delphinus delphis, assembly GCF_949987515.2. Lineage (NCBI taxonomy): Eukaryota > Metazoa > Chordata > Mammalia > Artiodactyla > Delphinidae > Delphinus > Delphinus delphis. The sequence continues at coordinate 25,891,163 of NC_082694.2, read as the reverse complement.
GCATGTGCAACATTTATTTGGTGTTGGCCGGGAATGGTTTTACTTATGTGAAGTCTTCAGAAGGAGAAGAAAGTAACTGAAGATGTTTGACGAAGTCAGTCACAGAGGCTCTGGATACTCCCAGATCCCTCCCCAGTTTCAGTTCATTTCTGAAGTCCCCAAACCATAAACACAAAGGAAGTGCCCATGGAATTGGATGATGACACTGTCAGAACCAAGGTGCAACCAGCAGCAAAAACAATCAATATAGGAAATATCAGGACCAGCAATCCAAAGACCCAGTGTACCATGAAGGTCAGGTGTCCAGTTGTGTGGAAGGACAACCAGGGTAGGAGAGAGGAGTGATAATCTAAAGGAATGTTCAAAACTTGGGAGGTGGGATGCAAGATGCTTTCATAAAAGGTCCCAGATAGGTACAAGATGCAGAGTGTGCCATGCACATGTTGGACACCTCACATTTCCTAGAAGTCACTGGTGAGATGTGGTGCTGGATTCGAAGTAGCACCTGAGAGTGGGGAGAGAACCAGGGCCCATCCCTAAGGATGACACAGGCACTGAAGATTTGACCTTGCAGAGAGAAGAACTGAGTCAACCCTATGGGCCTTAAAAATGGTCAAAATCCAGGAAGTTACCTTTAAAAACTAGCTTTCAGTCTCTGGGTTCTGTCCCTGGATATCAGAACTCTGGCAATAGCCTGGGAGCAGGGGTTTCTGTTCCAGGAGGGCCTACAGGAGTGAGAACATAAGAAAGGGGACAAGAATTTGAAAAGGAGACAAACAAAAACTGGTCCTGTGAAGCAGAGCACATGGGTTGAAGATGGGCTGCAAAGTTCTCATGATCAGCTCTAGGTTGACCTATTTCGATTGATGCCCCAATATATATGCCCAGGGGATCAGAGGACCCTCTTTAAGTATTTACTGCCTCAAGTCAGATAGGCCTGGGCATACCAAGGTGGGGCTGATCCTAGCTGGGAGGAGCGGGGCAGGAAGCCAGACCATTTTAACCTGAAAGGGAGTCTAGAGTACTGAGGATGGATGAGGTGGGATGGGAGTCTCCACTTGGATTTCCCAGAGATCTCTCCAGCCCAATGTGTCCTAAGTTCATTACCCCACCTAACTACTTCCAATTTTCTCTACAGTGTTCACAATATCCTGAGCCTCCCAATCACTCACACTTAAACTTGGGAGTCATCTTAGGCCCTTCCTCTCCCTTGCCCTGAAGATTCTACCTCATATCCCTTCGAACTATTTTGTGCCCATTGTCACTCAGCTAACTTAAGAGTTCTTCCCTTTTCTTCTTCCCCTACCCCAAGATCATATATTGGAGCCAGACTGAGCATTCAGAAACAATGTTCTAATAATGCCACTGCTCTGTTCTAAAATCATCACCTACAGACTAAAATTCAAGTGTGAGCCTGTAAATAAAGGCCCTTCAGGGCTTCCCTGGTGGTGCAGTGGTTGAGAGTCTGCCTGCCGATGCAGGGGACACGGGTTCGTGCCCTGGTCCGGGAAGATCCCACATGCCGCGGAGCGGCTGGGCCCGTGAGCCATGGCCGCTGAACCTGCACGTCCGGAGCCTGTGCTCCGCAACGGGAGAGGCCACAACAGTGAGAGGCCCGTGTACAGCAAAAAAAAAAAAAAAAAAAGGCTCTTCATATGTTCTTCCCAACCTACCTTTCCAACACAGCCAAAGTCCAAGCAAATGGAATCATGTTCTTCTTCATATACTTCCCACCCAGTTCTACCTCTGTGTTTTGCTCTGCTGAATGTACTTCTTCATATTAATGCATTTCTGAGTCCTACCCACCCTTCAAGATCCATGTCACATCACCTCCTGTAAGAACGTTCCCTGATTCTCCCCTCCATACATAATTGCTCCCTCTTTTGCAGCCCTGTAACCCTGTGTGCCAATCTTTTGCATATGGTAAGAGTATGTGTTTTCTACATTTTTGCATTACACTATGATTTCTTCAAAATTAGGGGCCTTACATCAGATTCTCCTTCATGAAGGAAGTGTAGGGAGACTCAAGAACATTGAATTTGGCCAGCTTGTAAGAAATGTAAAGAGGTTTGGGGGAATAACATTCTAAAGGAAGTCTGGAGTCATATTGTGATCCTGGAGTGATAATTAGAGGCATTTGAGAGTCATCAGCTGAAGTATAAAAATAGATGAGGTAACCCTGACAAAGTATACCAAAGGTAGAGGAAAAAGATCATGGCTGAACCCTAGCCTGCCAGTGTCAGATGGAGAAAGAAGAAACTGTCATGGAGACTGGCAGGAAGTAGTCAAACAAATCACAGCATTCATACCACACTGGGCATGAAAAGAATTTCAGCCCTAATGGTCAACAACCAACATGTGCTTGAATAATTCTGAACAAATCCTGTGTGATTTTCTCTCTAGAATTGCAAGTAGGGCAGGACATGACAGCAAACTTGTGGATCCCTAATCCAGGACATTAAAAAAGGTGACCCACTTGCCATTTTATTCTTCACCAGTATTCCTCAAGCAACTGCTTCAGTCTGTCACTAGTGGGGCCTCCCAAGACCAGTATATCTGAGGCATCTGCAAATGTGGAGAACTCACAAAAATAATGCCCTACCGAGGAACACGCAAATGGGAACAAGAAGCATTCCTGGTCATCTGATTCTTTCCCATTTTGGCCTCCCAGTCCCAAGCCAACTTCTAAATCCATTATAATTATTAAAACCAGAGCATAAGCACAGGGACACTGAGGAAATCAGAAAGAGTAGCTCAAAAACAAGGCAGAGTCTGGAAACCCAGGGCTGTCCCTCAGGGAGCCAGAGAAAATGGAAATTCTAGGTAGGGGTGTGCCAGCCTTCCTTGGCAGGAGCTGTGTAGATCCTTGAGAAGATGGATAGCTTCCACCTGAGACCTTCCTGATGGTTCCTCACCAGGGGGAGCTAGTCCATAGCCACACAGGACCTGCTTTGTGCCAATTCAATTCAATGCAAAGCAGATAAACTGCTGAGCACCTGGGAGATGAAAAGCCATGAGTCGGGCAGACATTTATCTGATGCTAACAGGGAGGCCCTCTCAAGTCAGTTCTGCAGCTTCCTTGAAACCACCATTGTCTTACACCATACTCCAATATACTGGAGTTCAATCTATTTGTTTCAAGGGTTCTACAAATGTTTGATTCAGATTACATTTTTTTAAGTATTTTTTAAACCATAAACAGATATATTCAGTGTGTGATATGCCAAACGTGAACAGTCATAGAATAAAGGTTCTCTTGCCAAAACCATGAATATGTTTGAACACATTAGATATGTCATTAATTAGGAAAGCTGTAGTTCTGAAGACGTCATTAAATGATTCAGATCAATGCAAGTCTTATGCTATAAAACTCTGGCTCAAGCATGCCATGTTCAATTAAACGTCAGGCAAGACTCAGGGATATCCACTGAGTGCATGCTCACATAAAGATATAATAGTAAACTATACAATAATAAGTGACCACGTTACCTGTTGTATTGTGGCATTATTGGTATTATTACTGTTTGTTTTATTCTTAGAGTGCTTGGAAGGTTTTTATAAATCCAAATAAGACCAGCTCAGCAATGCAGGGCCAGAGTGCCAGTGATGAAAATGACAACTGAAGTTTGGACTCAACATGCCAAATTAAATATGTTTTGCTGTGTTAAAGGCTTTAAGTGATTACTAAAGAGAAACAGGCACTGGAGTTTCTCACAATAGTTTTAATAACATAATTAACATCCATAATGGCACTATATATTTCACGGAAGAATTTTCTATCAAAGGAAGACAAAAATTCGTTGAAGAACTTGTTCATCTATTCCTTTCAATTAGATTCCTTATAAATTAAAGAATGCCAACAGCTGTTACATAGTATTAATGAGTCAACATTAAAACCAAATTTTCCTATATTCTTCTTTCCAGTTTCTGGATCATTTTAATCAGAATAGCCCACATCTGCAAGGTATCCTGTTTAAAAACGCTATCACTTTGAATGTCTGGCTGCCATAATTTTCTCAAGGCTGTACAGCCAATACAAAATATGTATAACTATATGTTATAAACTAAAATTATCATATAAAATAATTACATATATACAATAAAATTTTGGCTTCTTCTTTTACTCATTGATATTCCATATAAGATTTCATTTGAAGAGTATTAATGCTAAAAAAAAAATTGAAAATCACCATGTTATTCAATACATAGGAGAAACCCAATATACTAAGCAGGAAGGAGTAAAAGAAGCAGGTCTTTTTTATCAGAACGGCAGAAACTAGATAAGAGTTAATGTGCTTCAAGCATAACTCAGGTATAAACTTGGGGCTCAAAAAAATACTTGTTGAAATAATCACTGTAGCAGAAATGCTATGTCCCTTGCTTCTAGAATTGAGAGAGGGGGAAACTTTGGAAATGAAGAAACAGAGAAGACCGTGGAAGAAGTTCTGCTTTTCCTATGAGAACCATCTTCCTGCATGCAAGTAAGTAGGACTTGCTTTGTGTGAAGCAGGACAGACCAAAGAGATGGTGGTCAATGGGTAGCCAAATGTATCCACTGACCATAAAGGCCAGCATAGCTGAGGTGTCAGCATATTGGAAAGAATGCCATGAGCTACTACTCTGGACATGTGGTAGAAAAAAAGTGGTGACTAGACATGATTTTGAGGGAAGGATGCCAAAGGAAAAGTACAGCCTGGAAAGCAGAAGCAAAGTCCAGTCTAGGAATCATTCATTCATTCACTTGTTTATCAATAAAGCACCTATTAACAGAGGCATGATACTAGTACTGGGGATATGAAGACAAACAAGCCTTGGTCAGTGTCTCTTTGGGGGAAAGGAGTACTGTTTCCAAAGGTAAGCACAGGGAGCGAAGAGAGGATGGTAGGGGGGCATAGTCGGCTCCCTGGAAGAGGAAGCCCCAGCGATGAGTCTCAAAGAAACATGAGTTAATCAACTGGATAATGGCTGAGGCTGGGGGAGGGGAACACATTAAACAGAGACAGCATTCACGTAGAAAGACAAGATTTGAGATGGAAAACTATATAGTTGGACAAAAGCATGTGGATCAAAATGGGTGAAGGACAAAGTGAACGGAAAGCAACAGCAAGCAGATGAAGCTGTTGAAGTGACCTGGGGTGCTCTTGTCAGCACTAAGGAGACAAGGCAGACGCTATGCTGGGGATAGCACAGTATTCAGAATCCGCACACACACTTCCCTCTTCAACAGTTTCACACTATTTGCTTGTGTAGCCTCCCATGAGAACTCTGAGAGCAGAAACTGTCTTTTTCACCTTTTTCATCCTTACATCCTTGGAGCTTAGCATAGTTCCTGGAATGCAACAGGAACTCAACACTTACTGTTATATGAACACTTACTGTTAAATGAACAAAGTTCAAAGTAAGGAAAGGAGAGGCTGGAAGGACAAATGCAGTGAGCGTGGCCTAAAGAACACTGACAAGCGCAAAGGCTGAGAAGCCATCTGAAATATAATAAACTAGGAATAAACAGAAACACAATCCCTATGTCCTAAGCAGCATATAGAGGAAGTGAACAGCAAAATGACCACAGATGAAGATAACTTAGAGTAGATGCACTCAATCACCTTGGTAAGAGGAAGGAGTCCTGAACTCTCCCTGAGAAAGGGCTGTGTTACAGGTTGAATTGTGTCCCTCAGAAAAGATATGGTGAAGTCTCAGAATGTGACCTTATTTGGAAGTAGGATCTTTACAGATGTAACCAGGTTAAAATGAGGTCATCACGGTGGGCCCTTCCAGATGACTAGTGTCCTTATAAAAAGGGGAAATTTAAATGCAGACATACACAGAGGGAGGGCAATGTGGAGAGACACAGGGAGAAAACAAAAATGTCTAAGGCTACCAGATGCCAGGGGAGAAACCTGGCACAGATACTTCCCTAGTACCTTCAGAGGGAGCATGGCCCTGCTGATAGCTTTTCTAGCCACCCCAACTGTGAGACAATAAATTTCTGTTGTTATAAGACATCCAGTTTGTAATACTTTGTTATGGCAGCCCTATGAAACTAATACAGGCTGGTGGTCAAAACAGATCAACAACTGTGGCAGGCACTGGTGTTTAACTCCAGCATGCATTCCTCCTTACCCCTTGCTGGAAGAGCCCCACTTTGTTTGTGTGTCCATCCTCCCTGGCCCAAGGTATGGGTCATGCAACGGATTCACTTCAATCACAGAGGTCTCTTTGCCCTTCCGTGTACCACGTGACCCAATGCTGTCCAATAGGTATCACTAAAAGGACTGCTGTATCCATCATATAATTCAGTTGTTCTAGGGTATTTCTCTGTCCTGTTTGAAATATTTGATGTAGAGACTGTCTCTTACTGAATCTGGACAAGGCACTAAAGTAATGATCAGTGGTGTTACTAGACAACCTGAGGGAGAATGGTAACTGAATTGACTTCCTTGACCACAATTGTCAAGTTTGCCGTTTCAGAAGCTAATCTTGACCTCCAGGGTTTAAATCAACAAGTTCTCCCTTATCAGATATTATTACCTGAATTTGACAGTTATCTCCTGGGTGATTAGGCAGGGAATAGGACAACGTTCTAATCTAGACACTTAAATTCAGGGATTCCCTAATCCACAACCTAATACCACACTATCTTCTCCAAATTGTAACATGCAAAAATCATCAGGTTAGAACCTCAAGATGGGGTCTGAGTTTTGATTCATGTCCTTTGTCAAACACAGAAGAATAATCTCATACCTAACAGTTTTTTTCAGCTAAAACACAGCTCTAGTCCTTGTTATGCCAGAAGCTGATTGAGAAACTTAAAGGGCTGGGTGGGTCTTAGCAGGGACTGAGAGAAGAGAGAGGAGGGAGTTGCATAGGCTTATGGAGTGGGGCTTCATGACATACCCTGAGAGGTGGGGAGAAGACTCTACATTTTAGGAATGGCACAGGCTTTGATGCCATATCCAGGTTCAATCTCAGCTCCACCATTTACCAGCTAGATGACTTTGGACAAACAACTTAGCATTTCCAAACCTCAGTTTGAAAAATAGGAAATGAAACTTAATATTCTTAAGAATTCTTAAGAATTATGCTTAATAGTCTATATCTATGCACCCAGCATAGTGTCTTGTGACCAACAGGTGACCTCCCAGGATGTGCACATGATTCTGAGTCCCAAATACAGAATGTCTACAATTTTTTTTCTTCACTGGAAGAATCACTCCACTGAGCAACAAAGAAACAACTAGACATGTTCCCATCAAATTGGTTATGTAGTCCTGTCATTTTTACCTTGGAGCATGTCACAAACCATTTCTCTTCATGGTCCCTCCTTCTTAGTTCCCCTGAATTAAAGCAATGGCTCCTAAGTGGCCTCCCTGCCTCCATTCTCTCCCCATGCTCCAGTCCAATCTCCAGTGAGCCCCTAGAATTATCATTCTAGAACAGGGATTGGTAAGCTCACAGGTAAATCAAGCCCACTGCCTGTTTGTGTCAATAAAATTTTATTGGAACAGAGCCATGCTCATTTGTTCATGTATCATCTGTAACTGCTTTCACACTATAGGGGCAGAGGTGAGTAGTTGCAACAGAAACTGTATGGCCTGCAAAGCTTAAAATATTTACTATCTGATCCTTCACCGAAAAAGTTTGCTGCACCCTTGGTAATTGTTCTAGAACACTCCCCTTGGAACTCATCACTCCCTCCAATGACTTACCTCCAAGATAAAGTCTAATCTGTGTTAGTTGGCCCTTACCAATCTTTCCTGATGCATCTCTCACTATTCCCCTACTTGAAGCCCAAACTCCTTGCTGAATGAGGGTCCTATAAACACACCAGGTTCTCTTCACGCAGAACACCACTACTCCCTTTCCACATAAAAACAAAAACAAAAAACAAAAAAAAAAACAACTTCCATCTATTCTTCAAGATTCTTCTTAAATATCCCTTCCTTTATGAAGCTTTCTAGAACTGCCCCCTCAGACCTATACAAGGGTCAGGCACTCCTTCCTTGGAAACAGTATCCTACCAATAAATGGCATGTCATATACAGTAGATATGGGTCTACATATCTGTCTTCCTCACTAGACACACCCAAGCTAAACTGTCTCCTCTCTTTCCCTCCTGGAGCACCCTGTTCTTTTCCAACATAGCGCTTACCATAGTTTGTAATCATGTATTTCTTTGTGTAATTATTTCTTTAATGTCTGTCCCCTAATAAAGTGAGCTCCAAGAAGACAGGAACTAAGACTGTTGGATTCACCACCACATTACCATCACATATCCTGGAGCCAGCCACATAGTAGTTGTTCAGTCTGTTGAATGAACGAATGATTGGATGAATGAAAAAAAAAGACAGAGAGAGAGATTTTACTAATGAATCAAATATCAATGAAATAACCTAAGGAATCAGAAAGTGCTGTTGCTTTCTGAGCACACCAGATACTGCCCCTCAGACCCTTCTGGTACTCCCATGGTCCACAAGGTTGGGCATAAGCACCACTAATAGCTTTGATATGGATGTTTGGAGCATGTATACAGCCCTATTCACTCATTCTTGGGATATGTGTGGAACATTTACATAGCCCTTTCCATGAGATCAAATTCAGACCCCATGAAACTAGAATAAAGCCATATGTACATTTATATCATTGAGTCCACATTTTCACTGAAGCATACAGTGTCCTGACTATGCCCTCCTGGAGAAGGACATCCTCTACTCCTTTCTACTAGGAAAAGGTGGGCAAGACTACTACAACTTCTTCCCTCTGTCCCTAAGGACAGTGTCCTGTCTGTGCATCACACCCATACCCAGCCAAAGGCACTCCACACTATGCCTACATCCAGATGAAAGACCTGCGTGGGAAAGTTTGAGGAGGGAGTTAGGCTGGAATGATTCTTCCTTGACTCATACAGAGGGAATCTTCAAGCTCAAAATGTGACTCTTGAAAGTTTTACTGTTCATTTTTCCTAATACCTGAAGCTCAAGATCAAGCAAATAATTCAGCTGAGTTGCTGCTTCATGTGGAAAAAAATATCCCAAGGCCATTTCCTGTGTGGGCTTTCTGATTTTTGACAGTGTCTCTTTGAGAGACAGCCCCATCCATAAAGGCCTTCTGTGGAGGTGTGTGTGCATTTCACTGAGATGTTTCCAAGAAGATTCCAACCATTCCAACCAAGGCAACTTTATGAAGTTGGCAGCCAAATCCTATTTCCAGCCTGCAGCCTCAGGGATGTCAGTTCCGTGAACGAAGAAAAAGCTGAATTTCATGTTTAAGTCAAACTTTTAACCCTCTGTGGCATCTACCTCTGGTCTGAATGACAAAAGAATCCTATGTATTAAAACACAGAGATTGTCTTTGGATCTAGATGAACACTTCTTCTCAGAGCTTGCTGGACTTGTCCTTTAAGCCTGGTAACAAACCATTCATAAGGAAATGTCAGTCTTTCCCATTATTAAGAACTGAAATTGAAGCAGCCAAATTATCTAGATTCATTTTAAGCATAGGGTTGTTGCCCTAGCAAGCCTCCTTACAAAATATGCCTTTCATTTCCTATAAAATCCAAGCAAATCTCTGTTTCCTTCTATAGATTTATCTTAATCTCCAATCACCTTTCCCTCTGCTCACAGGATCATAGGTCTCATGTCCAGTTCAAAATCAGTGTCCCCCTCTCCCGGGCTGCAGTCCTCATTTTGACCCAAATAAAACTTAACTCACACACACATACACAAAGATCAGTGTCCCCTCCCTTCCACCCACTGTGCTGTGAGTCACTTTCCTTCCTCTCAAGGCTTACTGCCACCCATCATTCTTACTACCCTGGTATCTATAGAGGAGACACCCCAATTCCACATGATTGACAGTGAGCTCTAGCACACTGTGCTCTCTTGGAATATTTCAAAGATAAATTCAGTAGATGATGTACTGTACATAAATTTGATATGGTCTGGATTTAACAACATGCGATAATGATTCATCATTGGGTACTATGAAAGAAATTTTCTCTACTCCACCTAATAAAAGCTGAAGATCTGAAACACATTTCAGGGGCTTATTTATTGAGTCCTAACCATCTACATGGAAACTGTCCAGAACATGGGGAGAGATATTAAAAATCTGTATAAAAAAGAAAAGTGAACATAGAGATACTTTCCCCAGTGTGCATAGTGCATTTGTGGCCACTCTGTGAGGCCTCCTCTGGTTCTGTCCCTCCCCATAGATATTGACAGGTCTTTTCCATCTCTAAAATGTTCCCTCTACCTAATACCTTTAGTTATCATCTTCCCTTTCTTGTTGCTTCCACAGCCAAGCATCTGGAAAGAACTGCCTATGTTTGGTATCTCTACCTACTCACCTCACATTTGTTCCTCAACCCGCCTCATCTTTCAAATTCCCCTCACCAAGTCATCAATAACTTCCTTATTCCCAAATCCATGGATATTTCTTTTCTTTTCTTAATGGATTTCCAGATAATTTGATGCTACTGATCCCTCCTTCCTGGAAACTCTCCTGTATTCCAGTCTCCCATTTCCTCCTACTTTTCTGCCCAGGTCCTACTCCTGTTGCCTTCACTAGAGCCTCTCCTTGCCCTCCCTCAGAGGTCACTGTTGCGCCCTAGTCCCCCCACTCTCAGAGGCAGTCTGGCAAAGCCATAAATAGCACAGGCTCCCAATCCTGACTGCCTTGCCTAAAATCCTAGGTCCATTACTATAGTTGTATGACCTTGGGCAAGTTACTTACTATCCCTGTGCGTCAGTTTATTCATTTGTAAAGTAGGTATAATAGTCTTCTCTGGCAATGGTTATTCAGGGCATTAATACACTTAAAATATTTAGAACAAACACATAGTACACACTCAATAAGCACTGGCCATCATAATTCCTCTTCCCATGCTTTATACTCTCCTTGAACACCATGACTTCATTACCTCTTGTTAAAAGTTTGCCCTTGAATCTTCTTTAAGACTTCTCTCCTGGATGCCAAACCTGTTAAACCATTTGCCCACTAGACATGTCTCTCTGGCTGTCCCTAAAATTCTTCAAATTCAGTTTGTCTGAAACTGAGCTCATCATCTTTTCCTGCAAATGCTTCTCCTCCTCCATAACCTCTCCTAATGAATAGCTCCACTATACTTACTCTTGGTTGCCCAGGCCAAAATCCCAGACAGTCCTAGACTCCTGCCTCTGCCCCCAAACTCCACTGCACAATCAGTCACCAAATGGTGTCAACTTTATTGCCAAAATATTTCTTGAGTCTGTGCCCAATTCTCCACTCCTATTACCAGTGTCTTAGATAGAGCCTCATTTTTTTTTCACCTAGATGATAAGTAACAATAATATTCACCACTATTTTCTCATGCCCATTATGGATCAATTACTGCAGTAGACACTTCACATACTTCATCGTCCATAGTCTCGACAGTCATCTCTCCATGAGGGAGGGGATCATCCATCCCTGTTTTCAGACTGAGAGAGACAGAAGCTCAGAGGCACTTAATAAATAGCCTAAGTTCCACAAAGATGTTATGGGGCTGCTGTGTGGACTGAGGTCGGTCTGACTCCAAACCCCAGGTCTTTTCTACTCTCTAAACTACAGTGGTGTCCTGACATGGTCTTCCTGCCACCTGTCTTAGTCTTCTCCAACATCTACTGCCAGAGGGGTCTATTTCTACAATGAAACTCTGACCTAGTCTCTCCTCTGTGTGAAATCCTGTAGTAGCTCCCCCGTGCCTTCAGAGTAAAATTCAAACCCTTTAGCAAGGCTTTTCCTGGTGTGCCACTTTGCCCATTTAGAGATCCGCCTCCCTCCTCTCCAACCACACCTACCTCTCTTCCCTTCCTGGAGCACACCTTGCCTGCTCACCTGGCCATGCTGTATTTCTCGCTGGCCCCTCTGCCTGTGATTCTCTTCTCATCAGCCTAGATGCCTCCATCTCAGCCTCCTAGATGCTCTTGGACCCACCTGCTGTCTAAGCTGAGTTTAGCTGTGCCTCCTCTGGACACACAAAGCACTCTGTCTTGCCTCTAGTGCTGAATTTTAGAGTGATGCAACAGTCATTGATTGAATGTCTACAATATGTAAGAATTCATGGTGGACTCTAGTGATTTAGGAATCAATAAGACATGTCTTGCTTTCAGAGAACTCACTTTAATGAGAGAGATGGATAGCAAAATGTCTCATTACTATCTTTGATTCCCCTGTCTGCACACTGGATTTCAGAGATTCTTGGGCAGGAAGAGTACTTGTTCATCTCTGTGTTTCCAGGGCCTAGAACTATGCCTGGCACAGAAGGGAGTCGGTAAACACTAACAGCTTGAGCTAAAGAGACAAACCAAGGCCACCAAGCTATCTCTGTGAACACACAATGCCATCTACAGGCACCATCTTCACTTTCATGTGTATCTTTTCCAGACTCTAATATGTCCAAGTCATTGTTTTCTGATTTTCACGAGGTCCTAAAAGTTCACTCCAGCGAGGAAGGAAACTAATGTCAGAGGTTGTTCAGCCAAGTGGAACACAGGATAGGCGCTTCAGTAAAGTATTATATGTGTCTTCCAATAAGAGGCCCTTCCAGCCCCTTCTCGTGGGCTGCTGTGGCCTATCTTGCCAAGATAAGTGAGTAAAAGGACAAGTCAGCCATATTTGTGTAGGTCCTTAGGGTAAGACAGGTTTGGGCAGCTCTTCTGAAGGGGGGGTCCCTGTGTAGAAACAAGACCCCCTGAAGTCAGTTTCCTCCGGCTACTGACCGTCTGAGTGACACAGGCAGGAGGGCACAGGGCAAAGGGAAAAGGCTTAAATTATGGCAGGTTTTTTGTAAAAAAAGACTTCTTTCCTTCAAAAGCTTATGGTTACTTCTCTGCTGAGCAGCATTTCTGCCTCCTCTCACCTTGGAGGACAAAGTACAAGCTGTCTCGGAGATCAAAGAGGGAGCAAGAGGAGGAAGAGAGAGTTGCTGACCCCCAGAGCAGACAGCTTCTAACTGCTTCTAAGTTCTGACAAGGCAAGTCCTCAGACATCAGGCAGAGGAGAGGGAAAGGAGGAAAAACATGGAGGAAAAGGCCACTCCCACCTGGACCACAGCAACCCACACACCTGTACTTTCCTTTGTGAAAACTAGATTTTCTAAAAGTGTCTCTGATGATAATATGACCATCCTGACACTGTCTGAAGCAATGGTGAAGGGCTTAGAGTCTGGTGGCCTGGATCTGATCCCAGGTCTGTCTTTTAGCTGAGGGTGGGATCCTGATTCCTCCTCTGATACTGACCTCAGAGAATGGTTGTGAGGATCAATGCAATAAAGGCATACAAAACCCTTACCATGGGTTCTGGCACCCACCCCAGGTGCTCCTATTGTAACTGGCCACTGGAAACCACCTATGGGACCACTTTCTGTGAAGGAAGGATGTTCCTCAAAAGAGACCTCCCTTCTCACTGCCTCTATTCTCTGACCCCTGACTGGATTGAGTCTTCCTCTGCATCTGTATCTTCTCTGTCACAGAACTACTCCTCTGTTTTGTGCTGGTTTTCTTGTCTATCTCCCCATTCAGGCCATGAGCATCTTGAGGGTCAAGATGTGACTTTCATGCTAGGGCATTCATTCACTCGTTTATCACTTACTAAGTGTTTCCTACATGCCATGGGGGTCACTAAGTGGTAAATAAATTACTGAAGTCTGGGAATGACCTATAAAAATTGTCCAATCAACAAGCATATGTACCTATCACCTGTGGTGAGCTTTGGCAAAAGACTTTGGGATCAAAGAAAAGGACTGCAACTGTGAACGTGATTCCCAGGAAATGTATCAGTCATGACAGTTGATCTGCTAGGTCACATGCTGGATTTTATGTAAAACAGACCCAAATGATCAGGTACACTCTCACTGTCTCTCTCTGTCTCTGTCTCTGTCTCTCTGCCCCTGCTTTCTTCCTCCCTCTCTAAGTCCAGAGAAACTTAGCAATTCATACAGACTTTTGGCTGCTCTAAAGATAATGTTCAAAAGCCCAGAATCGGGAGGAGCCATCCGTACAGTTCATCAGCCAGGGTATTATCTTCCTCATGTTTGTCTCTCTGGCGCCCAGCACAGAGTTACTTACCCCACGTGTATTCCAAACTCACCCTAATTCCTCAAGATACTATCACCAGTCTAGTCTAGTCTAATCTAGATTAAATGACCCTTTCAGAACCAAACAGGATTTCACATAGAGTCAAATAATCGAGGTACATTTCACAGAGCACAGTCCAAGACCTGAACAGGGTGAGGTGTCTCTCCTTAGAACCAGACACACAAGCAGAACCAGCTTCATTAGGAATCTGCCTGCTGGTCAGTTAAGAGGCAGCCAAACCATGACATCAGAGGCCTGAAAACCTAGTGCCGGGTCTGACATTCCTCTCCTGGGCTAGTTTATCTTCTGAATCAGGCTTTAAATACCGCAGTGAAAACGCAAGTGATGCCCCCAAAATCTTGAGTCAGCCTTTTACTCCAGTCATTAATACCCTAGGAGAATCTGTTTCTCAGATCAGCCATCTGGTGACCCAGGAGAGAGGATAATGCCAGAGGCAGTAAGAGTCTGGTATCTGAAGGGGGAAGGCAGTGCGACAGGGGATCTGAGTGGTCTCTGATGTGTTGATGGACAGGGAAGTTCTCACTCTGCTCCATCCTCAAAAGCAGCCTTACTAGAGTATTTCTGTGACCCCCCCCCCAACAAAACCTCAAGGCCTTGCACACCCAGCTAACCTCATTCCACTAAAATTTGGGAGACAACCTGCCAAAACAAGCAAACTCAGGGGGATTACAACTGTGTGAGTCAGCTGTGGAAGAAGCCAGAGTACACAAATGTGCAGGTGTTTGTGCAAGGTAGTCTGGCCTATACAGCAAGTGGCCAATGGACAAGCAAGGAAGGGGTTCAGCTTTCAAAGGCAGGGCTGCATTCAGGGAAAAAGATTTCAAGTTAGTGAAGTGATCACCTGTAACCTAGTATCCAGTGTCATGCATAACTCAGATAGGGGGTCAGTGACAGGTTCCAAACCTGGTTCTCGAAAACTCCATATGAGTCATTAAATTCTCTTAACAAGTTTTACCTTTAATATATAACAGCAGTCCCCAAATTTTTGGCACCAGGGACTGGTTTCGTGGAAGACAATTCTTCCACAGACCGGGGAAGGGGGATGACCAGTTTCTGGATGATTCAAGTGCATTACATTTATTGTGCACTTTTTTTCTATTATTATTACATTTTAATATATAATGAAATAATTATACAACTCACCATAATGCAGAATCAGTGGAGCCCTGAAGTTGTTTTCCTGTAACTAGATGGTTCCATCTGGGGGTGATGGGAGACAGTGACACCCAAAGTGTGTTGCTTATGTCCAGTCTACTCCGTAACCTTGTCTTGGTTTCTATCACTACAAAAAAGCCTGCTTCACAAGGATAGGATGTTGGAAATGAAAGCAGGCTTTTCAGTGCTTTTGTGGCAATCTCAGGATATTCTGCCTTGATTTTAATCCAGAACGTATGGAGATTTGAAGTTGCTTCAAACATACTTTTAAGGTCACCGTCATTTGCGATCTCAAGAAGTTGCTCCTCTTCTAGCACGGACAAAGTTGATTCACCTGGTTTATTCACAAATGGGTCACGGATCCATTCCTTCCTAGGTCAGGGGTCTTTTGTGATTGGGAAGTAATGCTCAAACTCTTTTGAAAGATGAGATAGGTGATCATGCACCAGCTGGGAGAAAGAAGGCCCTGGCTCAGCCTCTTTCAAAATCTCTGCTAATGTTTGAAACATGTTAAACATCCCAGTGTTCACTCATTGCCCCCATAATTCCAGTTTGGCTTTGAATGCAGCCACTTTATCTGCCGACTTGAACACAGCTGTCGCCCTCCCTTGAAGTGACAGATTGAGTTCATTGAGGAGGTTGAATATGTCACACAGGTAAGCAAGTTTTGCAACCCATTCTGTGTCACTGAAATGTGCTGTCAGTGGTGACTCTTTTTCTAAAAGAAATCTCTGGAGCAGCTCTTATAACTCAAAAACTCTGGTCAGTGATCTACCTTTAGAAGCCAGCTCACTTCTGTGTATAAGAGAAGACGTGTGCGCTCTGCGTCCATCTCCTCACAAAGCTGCACAAACAGACATGAGTTAAGAGCATGTACTTTACTTATTTATTTATTTAGAGAATGAGGTCTAATTTTTTTTTAATTTTTATTTTATTTTTTTATACAGCAGGTTCTTATTAGTTATATATTTTATACATATTAGTGCATATATGTCAATCCCAGTATCCCAATTCATCCCACCCCCCACCAACCCACTTTCCCCCCTTTATGTCCACGCGTGTGTTCTCTATATCTGTGTCACTGTTTCTGCCTTGCAAACCGATTCATCTGTACCATTTTTCTGGATTCCACATATATGCATTAATATACGACATTTGTTTTTCTCTTTCTGACTTACCTCGCTCTGTAGGACAGTCTCTAGGTCCATCCACATCTCTACAAATGACCCAGTTTTGTTCCTTTTTACGGCTGAGTGATATTCCATCATATGTATGTACCACATTTTCTTTATCCATTCATCTCTCAATGGGCATTTAGGTTGCTTCCATGACCTGGCTATTGTAAATAGTGCTGCAATGAACATTGGGGTGCATGTGTCTTTTAGAATTATGGTTTTCTCTGGGTATATGCCCAGTAGTGGGATTGCTGGGTCATATGGTAGTTCTATTTGTAGTTTTTTAAGGAACCTCCATACTGTTCTCCATAGTGGCTGTATCAATTTACATTCCCACCAACAGTGCAAGAGGGTTCCCTTTTCATCATACCCTCTCCAGCATTTGTTGTTTGTAGATTTTCTGATGATGCCTATTCTAACTGGCATGAGGTGATACCTCATTGTAGCTTTGATTTGCATTTCTCTAATAATTAGTGATGTTGAGCAGCTTTTCATGTGCCTCTTGGCCATCTGCATGTCTTCTTTGGAGAAATGTCTATTCAGGTCTTCTGCCCATTTTTGGATTGGGTTGCTTGTTTTTTTAATATTGAGCTGCATGATCTGTTTATATATTCTGGAGATTAATCCTTTGTCCGTTGATTCATCTGCAAATATTTTCTGAGGGTTATCTTTTCATCTTGTATATAGTTTCCTTTGCTGTGCAAAAGATTTTAAGTTTCATTAGGTCCCATTTGTTTATTTTTGTTTTTATTTCCATTACTCTGGGAGGTGGGTAAAATAAGATCTTGCTGTGATTTATGTCAAAGAGTGTTCTTCCTATGTTTTCCTCTTAAGAGCTTTATAGTGTCTGGTCTTACATTTAGGTCTTTAATCCATTTTGAGTTTATTTTTGTGTATGGTGTTAAGGAGTGTTCTAATTTCATTCTTTTACATGTAGCTGTCCAGTTTTCCCAGCACCACTTATTGGAGAGAATGTCTTTTCTCCATTGTATACCCTTGCCTCCTTTGTCATAGATTAGTTGGCCATAGGTGCGTGGGTTTATCTCTGGGCTTTCTATCCTGTTCCATTGATCTATATTTCTGTTTTTGTGCCAGTACCATATTGTCTTGATTACTGTAGCTTTGTAGTATAATCTGAAGTCAGGGAGTCTGATTCCTCCAGCTCCGTTTTTTTCCCTCAAGATTGCTTTGGTTATTTGGGGTCTTTTGTGTCTCCATACAAATTTTCAGATTTTTTGTTCTAGTTCTGTTAAAAATGTCAGTGGTAGTTTGACAGGGATTGCATTGAATCTGTAGATTGCTTTGGGTAGTATAGTCATTTTCACAATATTGATTCTTCCAATCCAAGAACATTGTACATCTCTCCATCTGTTTGTGACATCTTTGATTTCTTTCATCAGTGTCTTATAGTTTTTTGAGTACTGGTCTTTTACCTCCTTAGCTGGGTTTATTCCTAGGTATTTTATTCTTTTTGTTGCAATGGTAAATGGGATTGTTTCCTTAATTTCTCTTTCTGATCTTTTGTTGTTATTGTATAGGAATGCAAGAGAATTCTGTGCATTAATCTTGTATCCTGCAACTTTACCAAATTCATTGATAAGCTCTAGTAGTTTTCTGGTGACAACTTTAGGATTCTCTATGTATAGTATCATGTCATCTGCAAACAGTGACAGTTTAACTTCTTCTTTTCCAATTTGTATTCCTTTTATTTCTTTTTCTTCTCTGATTGTCATGGCTAGGACTTCCAAAACTATGTTGAATAACAGTGGCGAGAGTGGACATCCTTGTCTTGTTCCTGATCTCAGAGGAAATGCTTTCAGTTTTTCACCACTGAGAATGATGTTTGCTGTGGGTTTGTCATATATGGCCTTTATTATGTTGAGGTATGTTCCCTCTATGCCAACTTTCTGGAGAGCTTTTATCATAAGTGGTGTTGAATTTTGTCAAAAGCTTTTTCTGCATCTATTGAGATGACCATAAGGGTCATGTACTTTAATGTGGTTGATAATTTTAATCACATCCTGCAAAACGTTAAATTCAGGTGACATTTTTTGGCTAGCCAGCATTTCTCTATGGATGACACAGTGCATAGATTCACATTCAGAGGCAACCTCTTTGACCTGAGTAGTGAAACAAGAAAGATCTCCAGTCATGGCAGCCACTCCGTCTGTGCATATACCAACACAAAAGGACCAATTCAGTTTTCCTGATATGTAATAATTCAAAGACTTGAATAGTTCTGCAGCTGTGGTATTGGTTGGCAACAAAAGTGCACATAACATATTCTCATGCACATCCTCCTGGAAAATATATCGCACAAAACCAAGCAATTGTTGCCTTGTTGTCAACATCGGTAGACTTGTCAACCTGGATTGCATACCATGGTGACTCATTAATTCTCTCTAACAGTTGTGCCTCAATATCCTCTGCTATTTCATCAATTTGTCTACTTATGGTGTTGGCTGAAAGAGGAACACATGCCACCTTTTGAACTGCAGCCTCTCCTAAAAGTTCACAACAAATGTCCTTAGCAGCAGGCAGGATCAACTTTTCACCAATAGTAAAGGGCTTCTTAGCTTTAGCAATGCAGTTAGTCACTAAGTATTATGCTCTCAGTGCCGACACATTTGATGAAGTGGTGGCTTCCGATAATCGCTTCTGTTCTTTGTGTTCACGTTTGTTTCTTTTGAAAAACTCCAAAGGCTTGTCTTTTAATGCGTGGTGCTTGGTCTCCACGTTTGGCTAGGGTTAGCTTGTGGATTTACCAAAACTGTGACTGAGACAAGTATGCAGTGTGGGAAAGAGGTGTGGATGGAAGTGGTAAATAAAATAATGGGCAAGCCACACGCAGACTAAAATAAGTGTCAGATTCTGACTTAAAACCTGCCACCAGATGCAGTTGTACTATTGAAGTACATCAACTCACTTGCCCCTATAAAGCCTGCCACCAGATGCAGCTTAATTGTCACTTGCCACTCAGTGACAGGGCTTTGATATGAGTCTGCAAGCAATTGATTTATTATGGTCTCTGTGCAGTCAAACCTCTCTGCTAATGATAATCTGTATTTGCAGCCACTCCCCAGTGCTAGCATCACCACCTCAGCTCCACCTCAGATCATCAGGCATTAGATTCTCATAAGAAGTGCACAACCTAGATCCCTTACATGCGCAGTTCATGGTAGGGTTTGCACTCATATGAGAATCTAATGCCACTGTTGATCTGACATGAGGCGGAGCTCAGGCGGTAATGCAAGTGATGGGGAGAGGCTGTAAATACAGATGAAGCTTAGCTCGCTCGCCTGCTGTTCACCTCTTGCTATGTGGCCCTGTTCCTAACAGGCGATGGATCAGTACCATTCTGTGGCCCAGGGGTTGGGGACCCCTGACATATAACACTTGGAGAGAAAACATACTCTGCATCATCAAGTATAAGGCAAGAGACCCACCTGGTGCCACTCATCCATCCATCCCACATTCGTTGATTGATTTAACTCAGTATTTCTGTGCTAGGTGCACATTGCAAAGGGCACATGCTTAGAAAGGACAAAGCTGGAGTCAGGTAGCTCCTGACCCCTCGTCTGCACCTCTAACCTCAAGCAGGTGTGTTGATTCCATAGGACCACCCCCAAAGAGTTAATGCCATTCTGACTGACCTGGCACACATAAAGCTCCATTTAGCATCAAGTTCATTGGTGCTGACCTAGAACTGTGACAGGAGACTGACCCCAATGTCCTGTCCCTCTGAGACTGGGTTAGGGGCAAGAAGGAGAGGGAAGGAACAGGATTGTAAAAATAATGGCACAGTCTTAGATCACAAGTGTGATGCAGTTGAAAAACCCAAGGGACTCTGGCTTTTATCAATGTACACAACAAACTCCAGCTCATATTTATGGAGCACTTACTATACGTGGGGCACTGGTTTAAGCCCTTTACCTGCATAGTGTGAAGAGTGTGTGTTTTGCAGTTCAGATGTCTGTGTGAATACTGGCTTGCCACTCATTAGCTGTGTGACTTTGGGCAAACTGCTTAGCCTCTCTGTGCCTCCATTTCTTTGCCTGGAAAATAGGGTAATACCAGTACTAACTTAATAAGGTCCTCATAAAAGTTAAATGACTGGGATGGGGAGGGTGGGAGGGAGGGAGACGCAACAGGGAAGACATATGGGAACATATGTTTATGTATGACTGATTCACTTTGTTATAAAGCAGAAACTAACACACCATTGTAAAGCAATTATACCCCAATAAAGATGTTAAAAAAAAAAAAAGTTAAATGACTAAAAATATAAAATGCTAAAATTGAGCCATGTCCTGGCACAGAGTAGCCACTCAGTACTAAGATGAACAATCATTATCCTATTAGTTAATCACACTTCTCTGCAGAGAAGGCAGACTATTTCTTCCTATTTTGTTAATAAGGCTTTGAGAGACTGAGTCAATGTGCTCAAGGTCACAGAGTTAAGTGGCAGAACTAGGATTTGAATGCAGGCAGACTGACTCCAAAGTCAGCAAGTTTAACCACCAGCATGAGGAGAGCACTGTGCTAGGTCCAGGTACAAAGAAACAAGTCAGGGGATGAACAAGAGATCCCTATACAGAACAGTAAACACTGTAAGAAAGATACACTGAAAGAAAAAATGGGGAAGGATGGCTGGTGCTAGGGTAGCAGGGAGGGACAGAACCGAACCATCTGCAGGAACTGAATAATGCTTCATCCAGCAGGGGACTTGAGCTCTAGTCTCAAAGAATAATAAGCAATTTGTCAGCCATGGAGGAAGAAGGGCATTTCAAAAAGTCAACACCTAGAATACCAGAAGAATAGTGAGTTGGGTGGAATGGAAAGTGCATACAGGAAGTGTCATAAGGTGAGGCTGGGAAGGTAAGTTGAGGCCAGTGTGAACAGGCATGTAGGCCAATGTCTGTGGTTAGATTTTATTCTGTAAGACAGTGATTCTCAAACTTTAATATGCACAGGATCTACCTCTGGTGCTTGTAAAACATGTTCACATGTGCAGATTCCCATCCCTTCTGTTGCGGGGTAGGGGCAACACTTACATGTTAACAGTCAAAAATGTTTCCAGACATTGCCAGATGTCATTTGGGAGGCAAAATCAAAACCCCAGTTAAGAGCCACTTCTCCCATCCCTACTTTACAGATGAGGAAATCCAGCCACAGAAAACTACAGAAAGTCCTCATCCAGGATTCAAATGCTGGAGGTCCCACTCCAGGGTCCGGGTTAGCCAACAAGCCTAATAGCCTTTTGGGGAGAAAGACTCAAGCCAGGCTTCTGGGGAAGAATTACATATTTGCTGACAGACTGGATGATGGGTAGAGGATGAAAGAGTAAGGCTTCAAGGTGAAACTTCAGTGCTTGTCACTGAATTGTGAGGATAGTAGGTACTAAATAAATCATTTGGATTTGAATAGAACCAAGATGTATTTGCTCAAAATGGAAAAAGCCTGGTTCCTCATGGTATGACCCAGCGGTAGGTGTTGGGATTCTGCTCAGACTGCATAGAGGAACTCTCTGTAGGGCTGGGTGTGGGTTGTACGGTACAAACCAGCTGATTCACAAATCCTGGCTGGGCCCCCTCCCAGGTATGTGACCCCGGTAGCGTTATTTAACCTCTGTGCGCCTCATTTTGCCCCTACTCAGAGGGGCACAGAGTAAAGTAGGGATAGGAGTCCCTATTCAGAGCCTTAATGTGAGCACTCAGGCAGTTAATAAGAGCAAAATGGCAAGCTAGCACGAAGTTTCCTCGCCTATCCTTCCAAGCCAGCCTGATTATCGTCACGCGAGTCCCCTATCCAGTGCTCCTACCCACCCCCACACCCCAATCCTTGGGAAATCCAGTCAGAGCTGCAAGAAGCTGACCGCGTCCCTCTCCACGAGCAGAGCGTCCCCCTGAGGATTTAACGGGCGCCAACGACCTTGTTACTCCCCAATCCGCTTTGATTTCGGGGTCCCGGGGGTCGCCAAAAGCACGCGGCCAGCTGAGTGCCTCGAAAGGTGAATGAGATTGAAGAGAGCCATGGTAATTTCGGACAGATCCGCCTCCGGCAGGCCCGGGGTCAAAGCCAGTCACTGTCGCGGGCCCGCACGCTCAGCCCCTGGTCCCAGGGGCGGAGGAGGAGAGAGGCGCTGAGATTAGGGAAGGACTCGCTCTCGGAAGCCAGGCTGCATTAGCAGGGAGCAGAGTTGTTGGGTCCAGAAAAAGGAGCCGGGGCGGGGGTGGGGGGGGGGCGAGGGGGCGGGGGAAGCAACAGGAAAGTAAGAGGAAGAGAGAGAGTAAAAACAAGCGCTGGGAAGCAAAGTTCCCTGGGGGACCCAGGCTACAACACCTGGCAGGGGGTCAGGAACAAAGCAGAGGCTTCAGGTCAGAAGTGCTCTGGGTGTTTCCGAAGAAGGGGTGTTCCGGGCAGACCAGGGCCCGCTGGGGATGCCAGGAGCCCCTACGCCCTTAGCGCTCTCACCGGCGCCGCTTACCTTCGCCAGAGCCACCGACGCGCACTTCCGGGGTCCTTGCTCTGGGACCAGGAGCCGATCACTAAGGCGAGCACGCAACAAAGCTGTGGCCAGGCTTTGGACCGGCACTGGCGCCTCGGAAAGAAATCCCAGGGGAGACACGCCGAGGCGGGCGCGGGGCGCTGGGTCTCGGCCTGGGCGCTCACGGGCAGCGGTAGTGAGCCCCGCAGACGCTGGAGAAGCACGAGTCAGTGGGAGGAAAAGCTTGTCTCATTTCCTTCGGTCTTCCCCCTCCACTCCACCCACTCCGCTCTGGACCTGCCCTCCCTCCCCCCTCCCCCCTTCCCAAGCCAGTGGCCCATGTGGGCTCTGGAAAGACACGAAACTTCAATGGCTGCCGCAAGCGGCGCCTCCCTCCGCGTCAAGTTAGTTCTAGCTCCGGAACTCCATCCTGACCCGCGCACTTCTATGGAAGTTTCTCCATCGGCTGTCCGCGGGCTCTTGCCTTTTCCGCTGCGGGGACGAGCCCATATTTGAAAGCAGTCCTCCAAGCTGCTTCCAGCATCCATCCTCTCCTTCCTTTCCCATCACCTGCTCTGAGCCCTTTTTTTGTTGTTTGTTTTTTTGGTTTTTGTTTTGTTTTGGCCGTGCTGCAGAGCATGCGGTATCTTAGTGCCTCCCAGGAGGGATGGAAACCAGTGCCCCCTGCAGTGGAAGCTTGGAGTCTTAACCACTGGACCGCCGGGAAGTCCCTGAGCCTGCCTATATTAAGCTACAGGAAATAACACTTACTTTGTTGAATTTGATCGACTATTTTTTCTCCAACTGGAGAATTTAAAACCTAAAACATAATTTCGAAAGAATGTTCATTTTGATCCGAAGGAGAGCAGCTGAGGTCTTTGGCCTTACTCATTCAGAGTTGGGGTTTTCTTTCTTAAATTGAACACCTACTTTATTTAAGAGCCTGATAGGTGCTGAGCTGGGCTCTGGGAACTTAGAAAAGAACCAATAGGGCATGTTGCTCCTAGACAATCGTCATATGTAACTAGTGCAGGCAGAGAAGAGGTCCAGGGATTCTGTGGTCTCTTAAGGGATAGGTCAAGGACTGGAAGAGCTTTCCACAGAGTAAAAACGGCATGCACAGAGCCAAGGAGGAATGGGAAAGCCCCATCAGGAGGTGGTCTAGCAGAGAACACAGCCAGGATGGGGAGTGATGGTGGGTGAACATGGAAGAGAATGTTGACCAGTCTACCAAGAAAAGATAGGAGCTGCAGAGAACAGTGGGGTGGAGTTGACAAGAAATAATGACCAAGAGCTGGTAGAGTGCAGATGAGTGGATGAAGGAAAGAGGTAATTTCCAGGCCTCTGGCTGGAGTACCTAGTGAGTGACCAGTGGATAACCAGAATCCAGAGCATCTTCTGGAGATGCTATTCCAAGTGTGGTCTGGGGACTGGCAGTATTTTTTTTTTTTTTTTTTGCAGTATGCGGGCCTCTCACTGTTGTGGCCTCTCCCGTTGCGGAGCACAGGCTCCGGATGCACAGGCTCAGCGGCCACGGCTCACGGGCCCAGCTTCTCCGCGGCATGTGGGATCTTCCCGGACCCGTGTCCCCTGCATCGGCAGGCAGATTCCCAACCACTGTGCCACCAGGGAAGCCCGGGACTGGCAGTATTAACATGAACTGGGAGCTTGTTAGAAGTGGGAACTTTCCAGCCCCACTTAACCTACTGAATCAGAATCTGAATTTTAACAAGATCCCCAGATAATTCAAATGTGCATTAGAGTTTTGGAAGCACTGATCTCTAGACCACTGACTGTGTATTAGAATGACTGGATATTGGACTGTGGAGCCCTGACCATACTTTAGAAACACGTGGAGAGCTTTAAAAACCAATATGAGTGGGCTTGCCTGGTGGCACAGTGGTTGAGAGTCCGCCTGCCGATGCAGGAGGCACGGGTCCGGGAAGATCCCACATGCCACGGAGCAGCTGGGCCCGTGAGCCATGGGGTAGGGCTCCAAAATCAGTATTCTCAAAATGATGTTCAGATGATCTAATGCAATTACAGTTAAGAACCACTGTTCTAGACTTATTCAAATGCTATTTCATTTAACCTTAAAATGCACCTCTTCAGAAAGAAAAAGAACATCTATGTGTAAGTGAAAATGTAAAGACTAGTTATCTCCCTCTCATACAGAGGCAAGTGGTCTGCTGGAAAGGGCCTTTTTTCCTAAACTAATCAGAACCAGATTCTAGCCTCAGATGGCCACTGAAGTACTGTCTGAACTTGGGGCAAGTACTCCCCTCTCAGGCCTCAGTTTTCTTATATGTAAAATGCACACATGACCAACTCCAGATTTCACCCACAAGGTGCCATGATCAGAGCTCCTCCTAACTCTCTAGCTTTATCAGAAGGCAGATGGAAAAGTGATATTGAGAAGTGGGTTTTCCTGGTGTAACACTATTCGTACCAGCCTGGTGCAACTGTCATGCATAAACACCAGAGATCAGAGAATTGTGTGCTGAGCAAGGGCAACACACATAAGTGATGCTCAGTAAATGTGTACTAAGTATATAAATAAATACATGAATGAATAAATAACAGTCGGTGGCATAGACTTTCCATGGATTGGCCCTAACCCAGAACATACTCACTTGCTTCCTAATCTAGAGGAAGGAGTCTGAAATTTGGAAGCACTCTGACCCATGAACCTGCCTGTGGATTTAAAACTACTACTCTTAGTAACTACTAACATTTGTTGAATGCCTAGTACACACCAGGTATTGGGCTAAATGCTCTGCTTAGGATGACCTCATTTCATTATAATGAAGAAGATACTGTTGAACCTCTGCTGTCCAACTGGTTTCAGGAATCACAGATATAACAGGATGAGAGCTGCCATCTAGGACAGCCTCTGCCTCTGGTTCTGCAACTGGACATAAGTGGCCAGAGAGCCCTCTTGGGGGTCTTTGGGGTCATTCTCCAGAGAGATCAACCTGAGGGAAGGGCTTTGGAGTGACTGCTGCAGGGTCCTATAGAAACCAGTGCTCCCAGAAGCTATCTCAGGAGACCTGTGGACTATTTAGGCCTTGGACAGGAACTCTTCAAAGCTACCCACTTCATGGTTGCATGTGTGTGCATTTACTGCCTTACTTACTTATAAGAGCCAAACCCGGCACCAGTCCTTTTCACGTATATTTCTCTTAACCCTCACAGCATCCTGACATGTTAAGTACTCTTGTTTTCATTTTTTATAAATGAGAAAACTGAGATGTCATGAAGTGAAAATCTGTTTGTCCCTGCAATCCAAGTTTCTCAAGTGGTACACTTTGCTACCACCACTGTCTGCATTTACCACCACCGTTTTGCAGCCACCCTGCCACTTTGATAGAAAGGAGAGTCCTCATTTCAGGTCCCATTCACTTATTACAGTTACACATCATCAAAACTCTCTGTGACCCATTTTCCCACCTGTAAAATAAGTTGTCCTTGATTGCCCTTTTAATAAGACACTATGTGTGCTTTGATCCTCCATAGCCTGAGATGAGATGACAAGAGATAAACCATAGACTATTATGAGAAACCAAATGTAGGGGGGAGATTGATCCCAAAATGAGAGGGGCCAGTACTTCACTAATAGCACAACTATCATAAAAGAGGGAATCCTCTATTTTCCATCTCTAGGGGGATATAACTAAAGCATAGCATTACATAGCATTTCAGACTTTAGATCAGATGTAAGGAGGAGCATTAAGTCCCTCTGCTAGACCGTGGCAGATGCTCAGGGGCTATCTTGTGAAGTTTCCCCTGGCTATGGGAGAGCTGGCTGGCCTTACGGCTGAAGTGGATAGGAACACAATCTGGGATTGAGATCCACAGGATAAGCCAGGCAGGAACAGAGGCAGGAGGGAGTCTGTGTGCACAGGAACAGCCTCAGCTCCAGTTATAGGCAGGGGTGGGGAATTAGAAGTGGAAGAGTGTTCATCCCAGGAAACCAGGATCTGAAGTAACTACTTCATGCCTGGGTCCAGGCCCAGAGCTGTGAACTAAGCTCTCAGTGTAAGCATTCTTGCTGATGTGTCAGCAGGCTTGGGCCTCCCTGCAGAGTGTGCAGGGCTCCCAAGGCGCTGGTGGTAAGAGCAGGGCTCCACCATCCTGCACACTGGTGTCCTGGCCAGCAGCAGGACCTCTGACTCATGGAAGAGGTCTAGTCCCCAGAGCCCCTTCATTTAACACAAAAGAGAAGTGGTAGTTTTAACCCTCAGTGGCATTTCTTCAGCAGCACTAATGTCATGATGCTGGGATTTGGTAGGAGAATCCCTAAGTCCACATCATTGCTGAACCCTATCGATCAACTTTGACAAGTACCCCAGACACATTTCTGCTGCTTCCACTTCCTAAACTCCCATTTGTGTTTGCATGACAGCAATTTGATGATTTTACACAAAGCTCATTGCGGCGAATTTTTACTGGTACTGGTTTTTGCCTCAAACAAAAATATGACCCCAAACTTTGGTTATTTCCATTTTACAGATGAGGAAACTAAGGCACAGCACCCAAAAGGGGGACAACAAAACAAAACTGATCTACCAACTCAACTAAGGTAAGACCTTCAGGCCCCTGTGGTTTTACCCCAAAATTATGAGCCACTTAAGGTACTACATAATTCCTGCAGTGGAATATGTCCAGATATGTCCTCACCCAAAATCTTATGGCCCTGTGTAGCCTGTTTATCAATGCAGTTCAGTTTAACTGCCATTTCCTGGAGACCACCTGCCCTTCACAAGGAATTGTCCTAGACATTGTAGGTGACCTTGCTGCATGTTACACTCAATCCTAACCTGGGGAATATTTTGAAATTACAAGCTGGGCTTTAGACCAGATCAATTGAATCATGCTCTCTAGGTGTGGAGCCCATTTTTTTTAACCTCTGCAGATAATTAAAATGTACAGTCAGGATTAAGAAGCACTTCCGTAGGAAATGCAGAGACAAAGCCTAGGTCCTAACAGATAAGGAGTTTGCAAAGTAAGTAAGGCGCTCAGTTTAGTAATGGATGGTCGCCAAAAGTCATCAGGAAAAGGAAAATATCAAAATCTCTCTCTTGACCAAAGCATGTTAAGATAATACCAAACTAACAAAAATCCCTGGATTTATCTCAGCCTTGAGCGGGTAATGTCATCATCACACGGTCAAGAGTAGGAAATCTGGTTCTGTCCCAAGAAAGTACAAATGATTGAAACCAGAATTCTTGTCCCTTCTCTTATAGCACTGCTATTTACAAGAAGCATTCAAACATCAAGCACTTATGAATTCCAGGAGTAGTAAATGATCTCTAGGAGCTCAGAGCAAGGCAGTCATGTAAACCAAATAATGAAAGACAAAGGAAATTGCCTCATGGCCTGATGAGAGGCTAATGGATGCGCAGACAGAGACATCAATGTGTCACCATTAATGAAAATCAGGAGGCTGAGTTTTTTTTAAAATGTTCTATCTTACAATCATTTCATATTTATTCATCTTAACAAAAGTGAGCCTGAAAATATTGTTTAAAATATTAGGGGAAGCAGGACAATTTCTCTCTCTCTTTGCTTCTTTGTTTCTTCCTTCCTTTCATTAACCAGGTGGCATTTAAATTCATTCACTTCACAACTACCTGCTGAAATGACACTAGTCGTAAGATAGTATTAGCTACTAACACCTCCTAGACACCAAAGGTTGAAGAATGCAGCACCATACATTTACAGCCAGACCTTTCACCAACTTTTTACAAGGTCTAATGGATGCCTTTAATCACCAAATAAATCAGGATTGAAGGTTATGCTCTCCTTAGTTTCCAGAGGTAGATAATAAAATTAACGTTCCCAGGCCTTCTCTTCCTTTTCAAAAAGCGAAGTTTTTCCTGTACAGAGGAATATAAGGGGGTGCTGGACACACTAGTCAAAAAAAATTTTAATAAAACCAGAAAGCACAGGGAACTTGAGCCACACAGCTGAGCACCCCCCAACTGGCCCCCCAGTGCTCTAATCACCTCCCCCACCTTTCTTAAAATGTTATGTGTCCAAAAGGGATGAAATAATGAGGAAAAAGCATCAACTAAGCATGTCTTTATTCTATTGCGAAGTGGAAGCTTATCTCTCATTGAATTAATTCCTCATGGGCCCAGTCAGAAGAGTAGAAATCTAAATCCTTTTGGCTCAACCACTTTACCTTGCTTGAGGCAACAGAGTAGAAATCAAAATATTTCTCTCGCCAGTTTCTGCTGCCCAATACAACATTACCTGTGATTAGTGATAGGGTTTTTTTTTTTAATTGAGGTAAAGTTGTTTTGTGATGTTGTGTTGGTTTCTACTGTACAGCAAAGTGAAGTAGAGTCCCCTGTGCTATCCAGCAGGTTCTCATTAGTTATCTATTTTATATATATTAGTGTATATATGTCAATCCTAGAGTGAAGTAAGTCAGACAGAGAAAAGCAAATATCACATATTAATACATATATGTGGAATCTAGAAAAATGGTACAGATGAACCAGTTTGCCAGGCAGAAATAATGATAGGTTTTGAATCAAAACATATTCACCAGTTAAACCATAAACATAGCTGAGTGCAAATTTTGCTTCTTTTATTCCCTCTGTTTTCCATAGGGAGATTCTCATCCTTTTGCTGAAACCTCCTTTAGTTTTTTCATCTTGGTTAACAAGGTTAAATAAGTATGAGTATAACTTTACTAAATCATTCACACAAAACACTCTCTTTCTAACCTACAGGAAGTCGCTGTAAAACCGAGAGGTTTTAATTATAAGAAATGAGACAATGGAGTCATGAAACATGCCTAGTAAAGTTGCTAATAGTTGTGCTTTAAGAAAAAGCAAGTTATGTCTCTATCCACAACTTATATGACCCTAAACAATTGTCTATAATATAAATGTCTTTTTTATATTGAAAATACCATTGACTCATTATAAAATTAAGACATTCTGCTATAAATAATTTTAGTCCCACAACCTATTAAAAAGTACACTTCATATGTAGCAAACTACTAAAAGTCATTTTTAGAGGAATAAAAAACAGTAGAGCTCAAAATAAAGTATAAAATTTGTGTTACAGTAGCTCAGTCTAACAACATAACTGAACTAAACTCTGAGCCTTATTCAGTACTCCTTTACGAGACTTCCTACAGCTCTTCCAAATTCCTCAAGGACTTGTCTCCTGTAACTCTGTGAAAGGTGTGAGCTTGAGAAATTAGTAGAGTGATTTGGTCTGAAAGATAAATAGGCAAACACAGGACAGGTGACAAAACATACCAAACTATACATTTCTTTGAAGACTATGCACTAACCAGAGCAGATGGTTGAGGTAACCCTGAACTTCTTAAAACCCTACAGTACATTCATTTAGTCAGCTCTCTGATTCATAAATTTCATAGTAGCAAGTTCTGGAACATGGTGTCCTTATGCACGGGTGTGCTAGATCTAATCAAACCAAATGGATGACACTCTGTTCATTACCCCAGTGCCCAAATTGGAGTGATTTCCATTCTTAAACTGATGCCAGTATCCAGCAACCAGTCAGCCTCCTGTGTCTGGACACAGCTAATGGAGTTGATGTGAACAACTACTTTGGATGTGAACAAAGAGTCTAAGATTATGGTCCTAACAGAAGAAGAGATAATAAATGAAAAGCTGATTCATTTGTTTCAACAGAAGGTCCCTACTAGGAATCCTTTAAATTAGCAAGTTTGATTAATGCATTTAAAATATGACCCATTTGATTTATGTTTAAATGGTTTACTATACTTCTCAGAAGCATAGAGTTTAGTTGTACGGAGATGTGCAGAGTAACAGCTTCCACACAGATGTATGACCTCAACCCCTTGGGCACATGGGAGGTTTGGTCAGTCAGTGGGTTCTTCTCTGTGCTTCAAGCCTCTGCTTGCCAGACTTCTTCCCTTGCTCTAATTTCTCTTCCCTCATCTCTGATCTTCCCATTCCCTCCTTCCCCTAAATCTTGAAGACGCTTAAGCCCTCCTCATCATTTGAAATACATAAATAAGTCACCCATTTATAGGTATTTTTCCATATCTTTATTTCTTTTCCAAATTTCTCAAACACATGGGTGTATTTATTATCACTTTCTCAACCTCCATTCAATTGTCAACTCACTGTAGTCTGGTTTCTGACCCCCAACACACCACTGAAATTGCCCTCATTCGAGACAAAAATAGCCTCCAAATTTCAAAATACAGTGGCTGTCCCTGAGCTTGTGTTGGTACCTCTCTGCAGTATTGTCCACCGTTGGCTACTTTCTTCTTCACAAACTCTTCTCCCTTCACTTCTGCAGGTTCCCATCTCCTAGAGTCCTTCCTACCTTTGTGGTCATTCCTCCTTTGTGACCTTCCTTAACTGGCTTTGATTCATAATAAATGCACATGTTCACATTACTAGCATCGTTTGGGGGTTGCCCACCTCTTACAGGATAGAGTCTAGACTTCTTAGCATGGGATTCAAAGCCCTTCAGGGTCAGCCTCCACCCATTCTATAACAGTCTATCATGCTTCAGCTGTATCAACCTCTTTACCGTCTCCCAAACATGTCATGCTATTTCACACTTCTGTACCTTTGTACAGAGTGTTCTCAACTCCACCCCCATCCTCCACCGAGGAATTCCGGCTCATCTTTTAAGACTCAGAATAAAGATGAGCAATTCTGGAAACACTTCCTTGCCTCCAAATAGAGGCAGTGCTTCCTCCTGATTCCCTGGCATCTGTGACATGTCTTCATTGTGAACTCTGTAATGTGTTTCCTCACCCGTGAGAGCAACAGGTGCTTGTTCATCTCTTTGTCTCCAGAGTTTTCACAGTGCCTAGCACCTAGTAGGTGCTACTACATGATTAGGATGCAAGAACTATCACACTTCTCTTATTTCTCTAAACTGAATTTAATTTTCCCTGAGCGCTTTACTCCCTCCATAGGGAAATTTAATCTCAGTCATTATTAGGTACTTCCCAGGGTCAGGGGTAGGTCCCTGGTGACTTGTACCATACAGAACATGCAAAGAGGGGCCTCTTCTGTCTATACTGATTACCACATCCAGGCTTATTTTCCAAGCCTGCATGGAACAAGGAGACAGGTACTTCTGAGGCCTGGAGCTTGAGATTTTTTTCACAGGGGTCCTCAAGGCCACAGCCTCTAATGTTTGGTTGTTTCTACGCTACCCCTCTCCCCTCCTGCCCTTCAGCAGCCCTTGTTGTGAGTGCTGTGGGAAAGCAGGGTCCAGGCATTCATACTTGATGAACACCCTCTGTAATCTTGTTCTTTCTTTCCTTTACAGGGACTTCCTTA
Source organism: Delphinus delphis (assembly GCF_949987515.2). Taxonomy (NCBI): domain Eukaryota; kingdom Metazoa; phylum Chordata; class Mammalia; order Artiodactyla; family Delphinidae; genus Delphinus; species Delphinus delphis. Next base: position 25,858,915 of record NC_082694.2, on the reverse strand, counting down.
GCCTCCAGTCAGGATGTGTACCCTCAGAAACCCAAAGCTCCCACTCCAGCCCCAGCGCAATTCCCCTCAATCAGCATAGGTGACCAAAGCAAAACCAAAAAAACATGGGCTTCTTCTTCTACTAGAAAGTCTGTTTGCAACCAGCAACAAAAAAACCCCCAAAGACAAGGGTCTTCCTACCTTCTTGAGGCAGAGGAGAGAAGAGCACTGACAACGAAGAGAAGAAGACACGAAAAAATTTCTCAATAAATTATCATGCCACATAACACTCAATGAATTTGTTCAATTAATTAAAAGCAGAAATGTCCATGAAGAAAACATGAATGAAATTGCTCTCCCAAAGAAAGACACCTCCACTTAGCAGACCTCCTCACTTAGCCTCTTCATTGCTTTCCTGGGCATGGAGGCCTAAAATCTCTGGAACCCCCCATCTATGGCACAGGGACACCACTCACATGGCTGAGTTAATTTAAGCTGCTGACTTGGATTGCTGACATGGGCATTTGTAACAGCTGTATTAACCTACTTTCTCTCATGGTTGATTTTAATCTTTTTAAATTTTGCCCAGCCAGTGAGAAAACTGAAAGCATAGTTGAGAGGGGATGGGAGATAGAAGTTGCAGGTCATAAGCTGAGTGGTGGTTAAATCCTATGGAAGGAAGCAAACACGTGTATAATCCTTTCAGGAAAACAAGTATTACTGGAGAGGAGAAAGCTGCCAATGTAACTTTGTTCTAAGAATAAATAGCACATTTTTTCCTCAGTGTTTGCTTTTCTCTCTTTGATCCCCTTCAAGCCCTCTGGAACTGCTGACCCAGAAATTTTTCTCCCCTCTGAGGCTGGAGAGAAGGAGCCACAAACCCTCTCTTGAGATTCCTCAAATGGAGACATAAATAGGGGCTCCCAGGCAATGCTGGAGCCAAGAGGCCTATGGAAGCCTAGGATCCAGACATTTTAGTGAAGTTTAATCACCACAAATATGCCACTGTGTTTCCAAACATGCTGTCATGATACCGAGAAGCTGTTTAAAAGGGAATAATAATGGAAAGGGTCTATGACCAAGGCCACTGAGAGTCATGGGAGTTTGAAAAACAAAAAGAAAAAGCAGATCTCAAGTGGGTTAATGTTTAGCTTTAGTCCTAGGCAGTAGTAAATGTCTGCACGCAGATAAGCTGACTAGAGCATACCTTCACCGTGGGAGTTTATGATTCAAATACTCTAGAAACCACAGACCCTAGTTACATAGTTTTCCCCTTTTTTCCCAGACAGCTTCATTTCAAGGGGGTTGTAGGCAGGATGTTACCAGTGAAAGATAAGGGCCTTGGCCTCAAATAGATCTGCATTCAGTTCTGGTTTTTCTACTTACTGGTTGTAAAATAAAGCAAATTAAGTACTCGATTTCCTTGTCAGATGGGAATAATAATACTTATAGAATGGTCATCAAAAATATATGAAATGATATATGTAAACTTAGCATTGTGGTTGGCTCTAAGTGTTCAATAAATACCAATTCCCTTCCATCACTCCTCCCCACAATATAACATTCAAATCAGAAAATACTTACTAAGCACTGATCAACGCTCAAAGCCAAGACATATAAATCTCACTCAGTGGGAAACTACATACAAAATGAGTATTCAGATCTGGAAAGTGTCAAGTAACAGGTACACTCAGCCTTCCACATCCACAAGTTCCATATCTGTGGATTCAACCAACTGCAGATTGAAAATACTAAAAAAAAAAAAAAATTCCACAATGTTCCAAAAAGCAAAACCTGAATTTGCTGCACACTCCAGCAACTATTTACATAGCATTTACATTGTATTAGGTATTATAAGTAATCTAGAGATTACACAGAAGACTAGGTAATGGTCATATGCAAATACTATGCCATTTTATATAAGGGACTTGAGCCTCCAAAGATTTTGGTATCTGTGAGGGGAACCAGTCCCCTGCGGACACCAATGGATGGTTGTGTGGTCATAAAACTTCACAGCAGACACTGATCAATGGCCAATCCTGACAGTCAGTCCTAGGATCCCCCAGAGGGTAGAGGTATCTGAGGGAAAACTTTATGAAGAGGGATAGGCTTGCTCTAGACAGAGAGGTAAGAAAGAATCAGACATATTTTGGAAAGCTCATAGACTTACCTTGCTTCATAGGATCTTCTTGAGTGATTTTGGGAGGTATTTGGAATGGAAATTGGGAAATGTGGTAGCTTAAATATGAGGGCAAATTCTTTGTCCCTATCCCTATCTAAGGGAGACTTTGCTGCTCCTAATTTTGAGTCTGGGCTGGTTCTGTGACTGATTAACAAACAGAATGTAGCAGAAATAATACCATGCCAGTTCTGGGCCTAGCCTTTAAGAGAATAAGTAGTTTTCACTTCCTGCTTCTTGGAACTTTTGCTTTTGAGACGCTGACTCTTTGAATCCAGCCACCATGCTGTGAGAAGTTCAAGTCATATGGAAAAGCCATTTGTAGGCTTTTTGATCAAAGCCCCAACTGAGCTCCCAGCCAACAGACAATATTAAGAACAGCCAAGTGAATGAGCCATCTTGCATATTCCAACCCAAAAAAGCCCCCAGATGACTGCAGTCAATACCACATGGAACAGGTCTACTCAGTTGATCCCAGTCAACTCACAGAATTGCAAGAGATAATAAAATGGTCTTGTTGTTAGATACACATTTTAGAAGTGGTATGTTATACAATAATAGATATTCAAAACAGGAAGGGACTTGAGGGAGGCATTGAATGACAAACACCAAAGCTCACACTTTATCATTATCCTCATGATTATCACCATCATCATCATAGAAACCATTAGTAAATGATCACTATGTACCAGACACTACATTGCAAATTTTTAATATACTTTTAAAATTTAACCTGTTTATAAACTTGTGTGGTAGGTACTATTATTCTTACTTAATAGTCAGAAAACTAAAATTTAGAAATCTTTAGAAATTTGCTCAAGATTATACAGCCAGAAAATAGTAGAGGTGGGATTCAACCAGTTACATTCTGACAGCTCTCGAACCTGCCATCTTCTTTCTGCAGGAAGAATAAGCAGTGGACATGCTGATAATCTTGGGAGATGCAAACAACTCTTCCAGCTGGGAATTGGCAACCAGTTTGAAAAACACAAGATGGCTTGACTTAAATAATTCCAGGCAAGAAAATGACAATGGACCTGACTCACACTGCACAGGGACTGTATAGGTACATAAGACATATTGAGAAGAATTAAAATGAAAAGTTTTTTTCATAAGCTTTTGTTCAGGAAAATGGAAGCCACTTGTATTAGTTATCTATTTCTGCATAATCACCTTTCCCCCAAAAACTTAGTTGCTTATAATAACAATAATCAATTATTATCTGTATCCATGGGCCAGGAATTCACACGTGGCTCAACTGGGAAATACTAGCTTGCTGTCTCTCATGAGGCTGACTGGGGTTTAAGTCATCTGAAGACTTGCTTGGAACTAGAGGGTCCATTCAAAGCAACTCACTCGCATGGCTGACAGGTTTGTGCTGGTTTTTAGTAGAAGACCTCAGTTCCTCATCAAGTGGGCCTCTCCACAGGGCTGTTTGAGTCTCCTTATGAATTGAAAACTGGCTTCTCCTAGAGCAAACTTTCCAAAGGTCAAGATGCAAGCCACAACACCTTTTCTGACCTAGCTTCAGAATTCACACACCAGCCCTTCCACCTGATTCTATGGGTTACACAGAGCCATCCCTGATTCAGTCTGGAAGGGAGGTTCACAAGCAATCTTTAGGGGCCATCTTGGAGGCTGACTACCACACTCCTTGATCTACTCCAAGTACTAAAGTTTTAAAATGGGATATTTGAGGGTTTTGTATCTGTTTGCAGGACTAGGGAGCAAAGGTCAAGCAGGCTATTTGTGACAACCTCAGCCTGCGTCACCATCATAAGAGGTTCTAAAGAGCTTACTTGGACACTGCTTCAAATATCAGAAAACTTTGAGAAATTCCTACCATGCATCTTAGCCAGAAACTATGCAGTGAGAGATTCTCTAGAGGCTACTGCTGGCTGTCTCAACTGCCTACAGTATAGTACCCAAGAAGTTCATTCAGAAGAATACCCTGAAGTTGCTGAGAGCCTCACATCTGCTTCCAGAGAGTGTGGCCCTTCCTACTCCTCTGCCTTCCAATCTTATGCAAATGCCTCGCATTGACTGATGCTACCCTGGAATCATAGAGAAAAGGGAATTCTGGGGAATGTCATTTCTAGCTTCTCCTTCTTAATGCGGGGAAGCAGGTGGTAGTATTGCTGAGCTGACCACAGATAATCCAGCTGAGACTTTGGGAAGTTTTCAGTCAACGAAACACGCATAGTTCTGTTTCAAGCATTTTGGCTTGAAATTCTCCCATCTTTCCCAAAGATAGTAAAAAACAGTTAAAAAATTTTTTTAAGTAACATAAAGTATGCTCACAAACAAGATAAACATTTCTGTGAACAAGATAGTGATGAACAGGAGCAGAAGCCATGAATCTATGGATCCAAAAATTGGCAAAGAGGGTTAGAATTCTACTCCTTTAGACATGTTATGGACTGCATGTTTATGTCCCCCAAAACTCATATGTTGAAGCCCTAATCACCAATGTGATGGCATTAGGAGGTAGAACCTTTGGGAGGTAATTAGGTTTAGATAAGACCATGAGGGTGGAGTCCTCATAATGAGACTAGTGTCCTTACAAGAAGAGAAAGAAAGAACAGAATTCACTCACCAAGAGCACACAAAGAGGTCAAGATGTAGCCAAGATAATTCTGAAATGAAGAACCTACTCCACAAGCTATATAGGTTTACTGAAAAGTAAGACAGCAAAAACAAATTACTAAGACAATAACAGCCTATAAATGGACAAATAGACCAATGGGATAGAATAAAGAGCCCAGAAATAGACCCAAGTATAAATGAGTCCTTGGTATAAAGTAGAGGGGGCATTATAAATCATTGGGGGAAAGATGGGCTATTTAATAAGTGGAACTGAGACAACTTGATTTCCATATGGAAATTTCCAAATCTGGAAAATGCCATTGAATATCCACCTAACACCATTTAAAAAATAAATTCCAGATTGATTGAAAAAATAACAGTATCTAAAGTGGTAATGAAAGTAGGGCATTTAGCATCAAACCTGCACATACCACTCGCTCAGTGAAAAGTAGCGATGATGATAATGATAATGATTATGATGATGATGGTGATGGTGGTGATTTTTAAGCATTGAGGGAGAATGCAATGATCATTAGGGACTGTGAAATATTTATTAATAGTTGTTCCAGACTAATTTCATGTACTACTTAATTTGGGTTATTAAGCTGATAAACCAAGGAAATACCATTAACCCTAATCTGTCTTCAGTTTCTTAAGCAGAGTCTTTGATTATATCATAATGTTTGGCAGAGTCTTTCACTGTATCATAATGTTTGTATTCAAAATAATATCATGTTATCTATGAGGAGGAATCTTTTGTCTGTGAGCAATCATACCAAGCCCCTAAATTTGGGTCAGTCTTGAGGGTAGCCAGAGTGTTTATGATCAAAGTGCTGCTTTGTTTATTGATGGTTTGTATCAATTCATAATAAAGACCTTTATACGTTTAACCCTCCAAAGAATTGAGATCATCTTGACAGATTGGGAAATCCGTATTTTGTTGAAGATAATAACTGTATGACTTTCATTATCACCCCCCCCCCCTTAGGAGAACATTTTACTTTGACTTAATCTCTCCCTGAGAGAAATTAAATACCAAAGAATAAGATTTTATTAGGTAAGGCTGAGCTTTGGAGAACCACAGCCATTGTAACATAGAGATTTTTTTTTCACTGTTTACTCCCATTGAGAATGCATGGGTTAAGACTAGGGTAAATAATCCATGCATTTTATTTCATTTGAATAGGGAATATTCAAATTCTATTATTTATGTCATAAACATTTCCTCATATTAAAACCAAATTTTTATTTGGTGTTAACAATTTATTTGAATAGACATTCAGTCAAGAAAGATACAGCTGCCTAAGGATGTATGAGAATCATGGGCTGTGTCAAAAGCCAAGTGTTGAAGATGGAATGTACTTTGTGTTGGTGAGACATTTTTAAAAAGTTATTAATTTATTATTTATTTTTGGCTGCATTGGGTCTTTGTTTCTTTGCCCCTTGGAGGGAGGGGGGTGCTGGGAGGCTACTTTTACATTGCGGTTGCGCGGGCTTCTCATTGCGGTGGCTTCTCTTGTTGCGGAGCATGGGCTTTAGGCACGCGAGCTTCAGTAGTTGTGGCTCCTGTGGTCTAGAGCTCAGGCTCAGTAGTTGTGGCGCACAGGCTTAGTTGCTCTGCCGCATTTGGGATCTTCTCAGACCAGGGCTTGAACCCATGTCCCCTGCACTGGCAGGTGGATTCTTAACCAATGTGCCACCAGGGAAGCCCTTGGTGAGACTTCTTGAGTGTTGATCCAGTTCTAGACAGCAAATGACCAGTGAAGTTCTGACAAGCTACAAGCAGTCAAGAGCTATGAAACCTTGCCAAATATCATATAAGGAACCAGATCATATGAGGAACCAGATCATAGAAGGAAAAGTCAAGGGGCTCTTAATGACTAGACTGAAGAAAAAAAATGTGTAAGGAACATGATAATATATTCAGATATTTAAAGGAGGAAAACTAAGACTCAAGAATCCCACCCACAACAAGGTTGTCATTTATGACTCAGTAAGAGGAAGACATTGTGAGCTAAGCAAGGATCCAGAAAACACATAACTCAGCTCCCTTTCTGAATAAGCTACTGTCACCATTTTCTAAAATCTGAACCCTAAAAACAATATGGTATCCTGGATTGTGTCCTAGAACAGGAAAAAGACATGAGTGAAAAATGGGGAAATAAAATACTGAAAAAGTCTATATTTTAGTTAATGTATGGCACCTATGTCAATTTCTTAGTTTTGTTAAATGTACCATGGTTATGTAAGAGGTTTATTCAGATTTCCCTGTTTTTCTCCTTTAAACATTTGAAATTTATGTTGGAGAGACTTCCGGAATTTTGAGTCTAGTTCTAGGCAGCAAACTACCAACCTAAGAAAATAATTTTAAAAATCCATAAGCACAAAGATGTTCATTACATCATTATGTGCACTCATGAGCATTTGGAAACAAAATGTTCAACAATATAGGAGTTGTTAAATTATGGTACATCTCTATTATTAAATGTCTTAAAGCCATTACAAATGTTTATGAAGTTTGTATTAACATGAGGAAATGTTTATATTGTAATATGAAATTTGCAATGTGGATACAAATCTGAGTTGTAGCCCTAACTACTACACAATTTAAGTGTATAGAAAAAATTAGGAAAAAAAAACCTCTCAAAACTAATGCACATTTTCTCTGGATATTGTGGTTTTTTCTCTATTTTCTAGCTTTGTCTAATAGATGTATAATACTTTTGTGATAAAAAATTCATAAAAAGATTTGAACTAGTTCCATTATATATAACAGTTTAGAAGTCAACTTCTCTTCTCACTCCTCCAGGCTTTGCCTGACTATAGAATGTTAAAGGACTGAGAATGAAAGTCTTAAAATTGCCCAGCATAAAATAAGTTATAAGGATTTTTTTAAGAACATGAACGATGGCTTAATCCATTAGAGCTGGAAAAAAATTGTCTACATGCTTCTAAGCAGTCACAAATGGCTTAGAGGCAGGAGGGCCAGCAAGATAGAAATGTGTGCCAAAGATATCTCAACTGGAGATGAGTGTTCCACATATAAAGTAAGAAAGCAAAGCTAGAGACAGAGGAGTTAGAATCTGTCACAGACCCTGGACAAAAAAAACCCAAAAATTATATCTTAGTGTACACAATGTTCATAAAATAAATAAGGCAATAATCCAAGCTAAAAAGCATATACTTACAGATGACATTTATCCGGAACAAAGATTTAGGTTTCATTATCAAAAATGCTTCATGCAACCGTCAAATACAGAGCACGGAAAATCCAAGTTAGGGAGCTGAAATGCCATAGACAAAACTCTGAACACAAAGTATACAGGGATTGTGTTGTGGAGAGCTTTTGCTTGGACGAGCCAGTCAACCACTCTCTATGAGGGTCCCTCACAGAATGCTGATGAAAACAATCTCATGCAGAAAGATGAAAGAGAGTATCATCCCTTTTACATGGGAAAAAAGTAGTCTGGCCAGATGATACCAGTGCCTGTGCCCATCTAGCACAACTATCCTTGGGTATTTAGGAATCCAGAAACTGTTGCAGACACTAGCCATAAGTCAGTAACCCTCCAAAGGCACCCCGTCCAGCTTGGCATTTCATTTTTCCAATGATGGGCCACTTATATGTGTGAACTGTTTATAAATTTCATAGTCTGCTTGCTGTCTGTTGCTAGCCCCAAATTTGGGCTTTTTAGCTTTAATACCAAAGCAAATCAAAACACATTTTGATAAATGTTGTTTCTATAAAACATTTATAGGCCTGTTACTGGTCTCATTTCAATTTTGTCCCTGTTAATTATAGAACTGGTACCAAGAGCCTAAGTTGTTATCAAGCCTTTGGAATATATTCATAGTTTAGTCTAGTATGCATATCCTTTTCTCCAAAACTCCAGGAGTATGACTTCTTCCCAGTGGATACAACGTACTTTTAACAGTCAAACTGTTAGAGCTAATCTTCATCATTTCTGAAGATCCTGATACTTCCATTCTAAGAACTGCTACAGAAACTTAAAGAATGACTTGTATGCACTAAAAAAGTCTGGGACTGGGACTTCCCTGGTTGTCCAGTGGTAAAGAATCCGCCTTCCAATGCAGGGTATGCAGGTTCGATCCCTGGTTGGGGAACTAAGATCCCACATGCCACAGGGCAACCAAGCCCATGTGCCACAAATTCTGAGCTTGCTCACCTCAATGAGAGAGCCCGCGTGCCACAAACTACAGAGCCCACGTGCCCTGGAGCCTGCACACCACAGCTAGAGAGAGAAAACCCACACACCACAACTAGAGAGAAGCCCACATCCACAATGAAAGATCCTGCATGCCTCAACAAAGATCCTGCATGCCTCAACAAAGATGCCAACTAAGACCAGATGCAGCCAAAAGAAAGAAAGAAAGAAGAAAGAAAGAAAGAAAGAAAGAAAAGAAAGAATTTTTTAAAAAAGAATACAGAATATTTAAAAATAAATAAATAAACTCCTGTGAGGATGAAATGAGAGAATCCATAAAAAAAATCTGGGACTAATACAGTGAATTCATTTCCATCAAATATTTTTAATTTCCATGCATCTGTATTCTTACTGAACTCAGGGCAGTTTGATAAAAGAAAATATGTCTAGTTTGAATCTAAATACCTTCACTTCCTTCAACAAATGAGAGGTACTCTTGACTTTTTCCCCTTGCAGTTTAAAGGTTAATGTGTTTGAATGTCATGTCATTTCACCAAGGATGAAAAATTCTCCCAGCCATTGAAAGATGAATAAATAGGGTCTCTTAGGGGTAATATTCTTTTTTCAAAATTCTGGATCCAAGAACAAAGTCCAGTAAAACTCCTCTGACTATATTTAATAACATAAACTTCTATTCTCTGTTTCAACTTATTTAAGTATCTCTCAATGTTTAGTCTTAAAGAAAATTCAGCCTTGCTCACTTTTTCTTATCATGTAAGAAAACTGATACAAACACTCATAGGAGAAAATTTCCTGATAGAAGATTAATGAAAGCTGGGGACAACCACATTCTCTGTTAACATAAATGTAGATGCCAGTTCTACTTTTCATTGTAATGGCCCATGAGAACTAAATTTTTCCAGGGTATTGTGTATATTGGTAAAGAGCAAAATGCAGTAGGTGTCACACCAGGATCAAATAACACACTGACTGAAACTCACTGAGATGATTAATCTTTCTGATCCTTTCCCATTCTTATAGGTCCCTTGGCTCTCATAGAGAGCCTGGGTTCCTGAAAGTGAGGGAGACAGAAAGGAAAAATTAAGAGCTGCTTGCCAAGGCCCACAATCCTGCTCAGCGGACCAGAAATCAGGAAAACAATTACTAAAACCTGGGATACAGATAGGATTGGATTGAAGAAGAAAACCACAACCAAAATGCATACAGGCAGCTACGAAAGGTGAAGCAAAGACAAGGCACAGCCTACCAGGAGGAGTAGGTAGAGAAGGAGCGATCCAGGAATCACTAACTGGGTTAGTATCTAAGGTTCCACACTAAGAGCCATCAGGTTTGTGGAATCCTTCCTCTCCTTCCACCTTCCCATCTTCCCACCCATTCGTCTTACTTGGACTGATCTACTTGGATCAGGCAGCAGATGACAGAGCTGTCTGCACTCAGAGAAGAGCAATGAGCATGTGTGCTTGGACAGAAAAACAGACTTGCCTTGGGCAACTCACAGCCCCTTGCAAGTATGAGGAGCTCTCCTGCCTAAGAGTCTATCAGAGTAACATACCTGGCAGCAATTTGCTTCTGCCTAGGCTCACTTTATGCACACTAGACTACAAGCACAGCAGCATGCAATGCCCCTCTCTCCTTCCTCTCACCTATCCTATGCAGGCTTGCAAACAAGAATGCATGCATAGCCGTTAAAAGGGAAAAAAAATACAAAGAATCGTTCACAATCACAAATCATTAAACATTTGAGGAAAGCTAACACCATTAAAAAGAGGTGCCAAACTCAAGGAATAGAAGAACTTGACTAATGGAAAACAGAGGTAATGGGGCAAGCAGGAAAACAGCCACAAAGTTAAAAGAGACATACTCAGAGAAAATAATTGCAATGAATATGACTGACAAAGGAGAGTATGCAGAATATATAAAGAACTGCAATAAATCAATGAGAAAAAGATAATCCAATAGGAAAGTGAGAAAAGATTGTAAAGAAGTAATTTACAGAAATAAAAATATAAAAACAGTTTAATCTCACTATTAATTGGAGAAATGGAAATTAAAATGAAAGATCACTTTTGTCTTCAAGAAGTTTCTTAATGTAGAATTTTGGCAAAAATAGGGGGAAATGGCTGCTCTTATGTAATGATGCAGCCACTTGAAGGGAGATTGAGGAGAATCCATTAAAATGAAAGTTCCAAAACAAAATGAGGTACATACATACAATAAAATATTATTCAGCCTTAAAAAGGAAGGAAATTCTGACAAACACTTCAACATAGATGAACACTGAAGACATATGACAAGTGAGATAAGCCAATAACAAAAGGACAAATAATGTATGATTCCACCCAAACGAGGTACTTAGAGTAGTCAAATTCAGAATCAGAAAGTAGAATGGTCATGGTCTGGGAATTAGGGTAGGGGGAAATGGGTTTAATGTGTAATAGATACAGAATTTCAATTTTCCAAGATGAAAAAATTTCCGTGGATAGATTGTGGTGATGGTTACACAGTATGTGAATGAACTTAATGCTACTGAAAATGGTTAAAATTGTAATGTTGTGTATATTTTACCACATTTTTAAAATAATATTTTTTAATAAAATAAAATGAAAGCTTTGACAAAACTATTACATTTTCCTGTGTCGACTCTAAGTCAACATTCACATATGTGCACAAAGTCACATATATGAAGATGTTTGTGGTCACACTATATATAATACAAAATCTGAGAAATAACCTTAGTGTTTTAAATAGGGAAATTATTAAATGTACTATGTCAAATCCACATTATAGAAAATAATGAGATTTCTCTATTTATACTGACTTGAATAACTCTCTAAGATATGTTAAGTGAAGAAAGCAATTTGCAGACAGTATGTACAACAAATTCCATGTATGTAAAGTAAATTAAAACACACAAAAATGCTATATAATTTTGAAGGTACATTTATTATGTATAAATATGTGTATAAAAATTTAAAGACATGCACATAAAATTAGTAACAGCAATCCACCCTGGGAAGGAGAATGGGAAATGGGATGTGGCAAAGAGGGATTTCAACATTATTTGCAATATTTGAATTATTAACAGAATATATACACATTACTTGAATAAATTGTTAGAACTTCTAAATTCAGAAGCTAAATTCAAGTATAGATCAAGTAGGGAGAGACTTAATTACTTGTTAAATAATAAAGAAAACCTACTACCCAGGATACCAGAAAGAATTGGTGACTATTTTTGCAAACAAGATGAAAGAAAGCATCCCCTCATTTTATGTTCTTTTTCTAAGGAAAAGAATAATAATCAATAACAAGTCACAGCTGCATAGATGCAGCCCCACATGCTGGTTCAGGAGACAAAGTAACACTTCCTCCCTTTGAATATCAGGGCTCTCAACTTCTCTACCACAATGTGAGAGAAAAATGATGTCTGAAAATAGTCTTAATATAGAGCACACTATTGCTGGGTTTAGAAAACCTACACTCATTCACTGACAGAGACATTATCTCACACCAGCAGCTTTTCAGAAAAATCAGGAAACATGCCTTGTAAGACAGCCTTTTAAAAAGACAATATTTCACATAGTATTTGAAACATTTAAGTAGAATCTTCTATGATTTAGTTTATGCCCCAGCATTCATAATTATCAGAGTCCCATGGAATAGGCAAACAAAAGCCATCCTTTCAACAGGTAACATCATGTTCTCAGTACCTACTGTCTGTTCTGAGAATAGACAGGTCCCTGACAAGTTTTCTGGGAGGAAAAGTGTTCGTTCATGCAAGAACGGGAATAGAACTTTGTAATTAATGTCTTTAAAGTGGAAAAACATAAAAATTCAAATTGGTTATAGAGTATGCTTCTAACCAGTAAACATAAGAGAGAGGAGGCTTCAGAGTGATAAGCCTACCATTTCTGGCTATACCAATCAGACTAGTCTGGGTTATGCTACAATAACAAACATCAACAAACCTTGTAGGGTAAACAAGGAGGTTCTGTACATCATTGTCACTCAGGAGCCCGTGTTGATAGAACAACCACCATCCGGAACATTGCAACTCATAATGCAGATGAAAAGAGAATTCTGGAGGGTCTTGGACTTGTAATAAAATGTGCTGGCCCAAGAGTGACACACATCTTCTGTTCATTTGCCAGAGGTATTTATTTGGTTCTATTCAATTGCAGGGGCCAGGAAATGCAATCCTATTATATGCCAAGAAAAGGAGAGAGCCTCTTCAAATAAATATTTGGCAAACAACACTAATGACTAATTAGTCCCTTCCTTTTATTTACACACATTAGCCTGGTCCAGGGTCATCAGAAACATCTACACTGAGGATCCTAGGCCAACACCAAGTTAAATGAAGGGTAACTATGCTAAGAACTTGGCCTCAGATTGGCTTAACCAGGAAGTAGGAATAACTCATTCTGCTCAGGAATCTTAATACAAATAGAAAAATTCCAGAAATGCCTAGTTTAGGATAATCTGTGCATGTCAGTGATGCTGGGACATTTCTCCAAATTGCTCATGCATAAATCATGATTGATGGTTTCCAAAGCTGGCTGATCATCAGAATCACCTGGGAAGCTTTAAAAAATAGAAATGTCACACACTTAAAGATTCTAATTCAATATACAACTGGGATGGGCCTCAAGAATCTATATACTTAAGCCCCAGATCCCAGGGATTCTCATGATCATTAGGTTTGGTGACTTTTGCTGAAGACCTGCAATCATCGAGCATTCCTCATGCAGGGTAATGCACCAGTTTTTCCAGATTCACAGACCACTGCGACTGGTGAGTGGTCTGCATGACCCAAAGGGAGACAGTGAGCACTAGTGTGAAAGAAACATTGGCTGAGGGTCAGAGCACCTTCTTCTGATTATCTATTGCTACATAACAAACCATCCCAAACTTAGTGCCTTAAAATAGCAACAAGCATTTAATTTTCTCATAAATCTGCATTTGGGGCAAGGCTATGCAGAGATGGCTGTTCTTGTTCCATGAGTTTTCAGCAGAAGACACTTGACTGGAGCTAGAGGATCCACTTCCAAGTTGGCACAAAATGCTGACTGTCACCAGGCACTGTTGACCAGGGGCCTCAATTCCTCTCCTATGTGTCTCTATGGGGTTATTTGGGCTTCCTCAAAGCATGACATCTGTGTTCAAAGTGTCCATGTTCACAGAGCAGGAAGTGGAAGCTGCTAGCCTCTTAAGACCTGAGTCCAGAAACTGGCACAGTGTCACTTAGGCAGCTTTCTATTAGCTAAGCAGTCACAGAGCCTGTCCAGATTCATGGGGAGGGATATAGTTCTCACTCACAATGGGAGAAGTGTCAAAGAATTTGTAGTTATCTTTAATCTGCCATAGTCCTTGCTCTGCCTTTTTGGCCTCTGGCTTCTCACCTGTGAAATCAGAGTCAAACTGGATTATCTTTGGGGGCCCTGTCAATCCCCATAGGTTATGAGTTATGTTCTGATGCATAATTCACTAATTGAAAAAAGGGGCTCAGTCTGTGAGTCCATGTCCTTTGTAGGCCTGCACGTGGTGACAGCTGAACTCAGCCCAGAAGACATGTAGAGCTCACAGGGTAGTGATGACACTGGGTACGCAGGCTCTGCTGCATTTCTTGTTAAATTCAGTTATTTTTCTCCCCAAAGCCAAAGTTGTATCCTAATTCCTGGAACATGACAGCAGGCCCCCTGAGGGCTTTCTAACTGTCCACATCATTCTTGTCCCCTCTCTTGGTCTAAACTTGCTGAGTAGACAAGAAATTTCAACAAGAAATTGGCAAAGCTCGTGAGTACGATGAAGGGCTTCAATGAGTAGACTCTAGTTCCAGACAGCGGTTCAAACACCCCTAACATGAGTCAAGATGGTCAGCACAAGAGTCCCTTGCAGACACTTACACTCTGACCCTTCCTTCTCAGTCATCTCTTGCATGGGATCCTCTGGCCCTTGCAGCTCCAAGGTCCTTGACTTTCCCAAGGTTTCTCTTCTCAGGCCACTTACGTATTTGCTGTGATTACTTCATGCTGTCTCTTTGCTGGTATATTCTAATTAAAGATATGTAGACCAAGACTCTCCCCTGAACCCTCTATTGAGGCGCCTCCTGGACACCTCCACCAAAGGTCCCACCACCCTTTAAATTCAGTGTAATGGGTTGAATTGAGTCTCCCAAAAATATGTTTTGCAGTCCTAATGCCCAGTACCTGTGTATGTGACCTTATTTGGAAATAGGGTTTTTGCACATATAATCAGGTTAAGATGAGGTTGGTAGGGGGGGTCCTAATCAAATATGACTAGTCCTTATAAGAAGAGGAAAATTCCATATGAAGATAGAGACACACAGGGAGAAGTTCATTTGATGGCAGAGGCAGAGATTAGAGCTGCAAGCCCAGGAACACTGAAGATTGAGAGCAACCACCCGGAAACTAAGAAGAGGCAAGAAAAGAAGGATCCTCCTCTACAGCCTTTGGAGGGAGCATGGCCCTGCTGACCATCTTGATTTTGGTCTTCCAGCCTCCAGAACTGTGAGAGAGTAAATTTCTGTTGATTTGAGCCATGCAGTTTTTGAACTTAAGCCCTAGGAGATGAATACTCTCAGCATGATCCAAACTGAGCTTGTTTTCTACCTTTCTCAGACTTGCTTCTCCTCTGATATTTCTTGTGATATTTCTGAAGTTGCCAAATCAGAAATTTGAGGGGTCACTTTGACTTTTGACCACTCCAGCCCATCAAACACTGAGTCATGTCAACTTGACCTCCTTAGTACTTCACCAATCCGTCCCCTTTGAAGGCTAGTCTCTGTTGTGGTTCAGCCCAGATTACTTCTCCAATAGAAGGTTGTAGTAACCTCCTTTCTGTTGCACTCCTGGCCAATCTCCCCTTATCTGATGATTATCTCCTGCCCCAAACTTCGTATCTGTCAGTATGATCTAAAACCTCTCATATCACACTCCTGCTTAAAATCTTCCTCAGTAGTTTCCCATGTAAACTTTAAACTCATGTGCATGGCCAAGCAGAGACCTTCATCAATATAGCTGCTTCCATTTATGATATTTCTTATATTCCTTTTCCCAACCTGAACTTTAAACTCAAGCAGCACCAAATCTACTGAAGTATTTCAGAATATGTTTTGCTCTTTCATGCCTCTGTGCTCTTGAAGGGGCTGGTTCTTAGGCCAGAAACATCACTCCATCCTCTTATTTTCCTGGTAAATGTCTATTTATCCTTCAAATCTCTGGTTAAATGTTTCCTCACTTATGAAATCTTCCAGACTTTCTCCAGGTAACTTTAGGTAGCTCATGTTCCCTCTGTCCTATAACAATAATCATCTCTTTCTTTTATAAATGGGCTGTTTACATGCCTGTCTCTCCATCATGCAATTTTGAGAGCACAGACTATGTTTTCTCCTTTGTATCTCTAGTGCCCGACATTCATTCATTTTGTTCTTCTTTCCTTTATTTGTTCAACAAATATTTATTGTGTTTAGTACCTACAATGAGCTAGACAAGGCACTGGGGACACCATGACAAAAGCTATTCCTCCATTCTTGGTACTTACCATCTAGTGGGGATAAAACTAAGTAAACAGGCAATACAGCAATACCATCAGGGACATAGGTGCAAGGAGCTATAGGACCTGTAAGGTGGGTACTTTGCCCAGTCTCAGGGATTCCCATGGGAAGTGAGATCCAGGTATGTAGGAGGGAATAATGCTGCCAAGAATGCTCCTGGTCCTGCACAGCTGGAGAACAGAGGAGAAAGAGCAGAATAAAGGGGAAAAAGGCTGGTGCTGTAGGCAGACATCAGATTCCAGGGTCCTTGTGAGTCCATTAAAGAGAGTGGACTTTAACCTGAGGGCCCAGTGAGTCACAGAAATATTTTAAGCACTTTGTCCTTTTTTTCACTTTAAAAGTGCCTTTAGGGCTTTCCTGGTGGCACAGTGGTTGAGAGTCCGCCTGCCGATGCAGGGGACACGGGTTCGTGCCCCGGTCTGGGAAGATCCCACATGCTGTGGAGCATCTGGGCCTGTGAGCCATGGCCTCTGAGTCTGCGCATCTGGAGCCTGTGCTCCACAACGGGAGAGGCCACAACAGTGAGAGGCCCACATACCGCAAAAAATAAATAAATAAAAAAATTGCCTTTAACCAATTCCTTTTAATTAAAAAAGCAAAAACATGATTCTTGTAAAAAGCAGACCAACCAAAAGTATAGAAACAATAAGATAAAAATCACTCCCTCTCATTCATATTACCTGAGGGAATTTATGCTGTTAAGCCATACTTGTCCAAGCTGTTATAAATACATGCAAACCCAGAACAGGCATGAGTCTTGAACTTTATTTGCTTATTCAACTTTTTTACAAAAATGCAATTATGGTATACACATTTGGAAAAAACTTGATTTTGCACTTAATATATTAACATTTCTCCATGTGAATATGTTGATAGATCTAACTTATTTATTCTTCGTGATAGTTACATAATATCCCACAGCGTGGAGGCACCAAGTTTATTTGGCCATTTTATCATTAACGGATATTTTGCCACAGCAAACAGTACTTCCATAAACACCCCTGTCATATATTCTTAGGTACTGGTACTTTTATATCTACTGAAATGACAGCTTAAAATGGTGCTGCTGAAACAATGCAACCAACAAGAGATTAATCTCCAAAATATGGAAACAGCTCATACAGCTCAATATAAAAAACAAACAAACAACCTAATCAAAAAATGCTCATATCTAAATAGACTTTCTTCAAACAAGACATACAGGTGGCCAACACACACATGAAAAGATGCTCAATATCACTAATTATTAGAGAAATGCAAATCAAACTACAATAAGGTATTACCACACATAGGTCAGAATGGCTATCATCAAAAAGTCTACAAATAATAAATACTGGAGAGGGTGTGGAGAAAAAGGAACCCTCCTACACTGTTGATGGGAATGTAAGTTGGTTCAGTCACTATAGAGGTTCCTTAAAAAACTAAAAATAAACTACTATATGATCCTGCAAACCCACCCCTGGGCATATAACCACAGAAAACCATAATTTGAAAAGATACTTGCACACCAATGTTCATTTATAATAGTCAAGATATGGAAGCAATCTAAATGTCCATCAACAGATGAAAGGGTAAAGAAGATGTGGTATATATATGTACAACGAAATATTACTCAGCCATAAAAAAGCACAAAATAATGCCATTTGCAGCAACATGGATGGACCTAGAGATTATCATACTAAGTGAAGTAAGCCAGACAGAGAAAGACAAATATCATATGATGTTGCTTGTATGAGCAATCTAAAAGAAAAATGATACAAATTAACTTATATACAAAACATAAATAGACCCACAGACTTAGAAAACAAACTTATAGTTATCAAAGGGGAAGGGAGGGAGGGATAAATTAGGAGTTTGGGATTAACATATACACACTACTATACATAAAATAAATAACCAACAAAGACCTACTGTATAGCACAGAGAACTATGCTCAATATTTTGTAATAAACTATAAGGGAAAAGAATCTGAAAAAGAGAGCAGAAGCAAGAAACATTACAATCTTGCAGCCTGGGGAACAATAACCACATTCACAGAAAGATAGACAAGATGAAAAGGCAGAGGGCTATGTACCAGATGAAGGAACAAGATGAAACCCCAGAAAAACAACTAAAAGAATTGGAGATAGGCAAACTTCCAGAAAAAGAATTCAAAATAATGATCGTGAAGATGATCCATGTCCTCAGAAAAAGAATGGAGGCAAAGATCCAAAAGATGCAAGAAATGTTTAACAAAGACCTAGAAGAATTAAAGAACAAACAAAAACAGATGAACAATACAATAACTGAAATGAAAACTACACTAGAAGGAATCAATAGCAGAATAACTGAGGCAGAAGAATGGATAAGTGACCTGGAAGACAGAATGGTAGAATTCACTGCTGCAGAACAGAATAAAGAAAAAAGAATGAAAAGAAATGAAGGCAGCCTAAGAGACCTCTGGGACACCATTAAACGCAACGACATTTGCATTATACGGGTCCCAGTAGGAGAAGAGAGAGAGAAAGGACCCGAGAAAATATTTGAAGAGATTATAGTCAAAAACTTCCCTAACATGGGAAAGGAAATAGCCACCCAAGTCCAGGAAGTGCAGAGAGTCCAATACAGGATAAACCCAAGGAGAAACACGCTGAGACACATACTAATCAAATTGGCAAAAAATAAGACAAAGAAAAATTATTAAAAGCAGCAAGGGAAAAATGAAAAATAACATACAAGGGAACTCCCATAAGGTTAACAGCTGATTTCTCAGCAGAAACTCTACAAGACAGAAGGGAGTAGCATGATATACTTAAAGTGATGAAAGGGAAAAACGTACAACCAAGATTACTCTACCCGGCAAGGATCTCACTCAGATTCAATGCAGAAATCAAAAGCTTTACAGACAAGCAAAAGCTGAGAGAATTCAGCACCACCAAACCAGCTCTACAACAAATGCTAAAGGAACTTCTCTAACTGAGAAATATAAGAGAAGAAAAGGACCTACAAAAACAAACCCAAAACAATTAAGAAAATGGTCATAGGAACATACATGTAGATATTTACCCTAAATGTGAATGGATTAAATGCTCCAACCAAAAGACACAGGCTTGCTGAATGGATACAAAAACAAGGCCCACATATATGTTGGCTACAAGAGACCCACTTCAGACCTAGGGACACATTCATACTGAAAGTGAGGGGATGGAAAAAGATATTCCATGCAAATGGAAATCAAAAGAAAGCTGGAGTAGCAATACTCATATCAGATAAAATAGACTTTCAAATAAAGAATGTTACAAGAGACAAGGAAGGACACTACATAATGAACAGGGGATCAATCCAAGAAGAAGATATAACAATTATAAATATATATGCACCCAACATAGGAGCACTTCGATACATAAGGCAACTGCTAAGAGCTATAAAAGAGGAAATTGACAGTAACACAATAATAGTGGGGAACTTTAACACCTCACTTACACCAATGGACAGATCATCCAAAATGAAAATAAATAAGGAAACAGAAGCTTTAAATGACACAATAGACCAGATAGAATTAAATGATATTTATAGGACATTCCATCCAAAAACAGCAGATTACACTTTCTTCTCAAGTGTGCATGGAACATTCTCCAGGATAGATCACGTCTTGGGTCACAAATCAAGCCTCAGTAAATTTAGCAAAACTGAAATCATATCAAGCATCTTTTCTGACCACTACACTAGGAGATTAGAAATGAATTACAGGGAAAAAACCGTAAAAAACACAAACACATGTAGGCTAAACAATATGGTACTAAATAACCAAGAGATCACTGAAGGAATCAAAGAGGAAATAAAAAAATACCTAGAGACAAATGACAATGAAAACACGACCATCCAAAACCTATGGGATGCAGCAAAAGCAGTTCTAAGGGGGAAGTTTATAGCTATACAAGCCTACCTTAAGAAACAAGAAAAATCTCAAATAAACAATCTAACCTTACACCTAAAGGAACTAGAGAAAGAAGAACAAACAAAACCCAAAGTTAGTGGAAGGAAAGAAATCATTAAGATCAGAGCAGAAATAAATGAAATAGAAACAAAGAAAACAATAGCAAAGATCAATAAAACTAAAAGCTGCTTCTTTGAGAAGATAAACAAAATTGATAAACCATTAGCCAGACTCATCAAGAAAAAGAGGGAGAGGACTCAAATCAATAAAATGAGAAATGAAAAAGGAGAAGTTACAACAGACACTGCCGGAATACAAAGCATCTTAAGAGACTACTACAAGCAACTCTATGCCAATGAAATGGACAACCTAGAAGAAATGGACAAATTCTTAGAAAGGTATAACCTTCCAAGACTGAACCAGGAAGAAACAGAAAATATCAACAGACCAATCACAAGTAATGAAATTGAAACTGTGATTTAAAATCTTCCAACAAACAAAAGTCCAGGACCAGATGGCTTCACAGGTGAATTCTATCAAACATTTAGAGAAGAGCTAACACCCATCCTGCTCAAACTCTTCCAAAAAAATTGCAGGGGAAGGAATACTCCCAAACTCATTCTATGAGGCCACCATCACCTGATACCAAAACCAGACAATGATACTACAAAAAAAGAAAATTACAGACCAACATCACTGATGAATATGGATGCAAAAGTCCTCAACAAAATACTAGCAAACAGAATCCAACAACAGATTAAAAGGATCATACACCATGACCAAGTGGGATTTATCTCAGGGATGCAAGCATTCTTCAATATAAGCAAATCAATCAATGTGATACACCATATTAACAAATTGAAGAATAAAACCATATGATCCTTTCAATAGATGCAGAAAAAGCTTTTGACAAAATTCAACACCCATTTATGATAAAAACTCTCCAGAAAGTGGGCGTAAAGGGAACCTACCTCAACAAAATAAAGGCCATATATGACAAGCCTACAGCAAACATCATTCTCAATGGTGTAAACCTGAAAGCATTTCCTTTAAGATCAGGAACAAGACAAGGATGTGCACTCTCACCACTGTTATTCAACATACTTTTGGAAGTCCTAGCCATGGCAATCAGAGAAGAAAAAGAAATAAAAGGAATACAAACTGGAAAAGAAGTAAAACTGTCACTGTTTGCAGATGACATGATACTATACATAGAGAATCCTAAAGATGCCATCAGAAAATTACTAGAGCTAATCAATCAATTTGGTAAAGTTGCAGGATACAAAATTAATGCACAGAAATCTCTTGCATTCCTATACACTAATGATGAAAAATCTGAAAGAGAAATTAAGGAAACACTCCCGTTTACCACTGCAACAAAAATAATAAAATACCTAGGAATGAACCTACCTAGGGAGACAAAAGACCTGTATGCAGAAAAGTATAAGACACTGATGAAAGAAATTAAAGATGATACCAACAGATGGAGAGATATACCATGTTCTTGGATTGGAAGAATCACTACTGTGAATATGACTATACTACCCAAAGCAATCTACAGATTCAGTGCAATCCCTATCAAATTACCAATGGCATTTTTTACAGAACTAGGACAAAAAAATCTTAAAATTTGTATGGAGACAAAAAAGATGCCAAATAGCCAAAGCAGTCCTGAGGGGAACAAACGGAGCTGGAGGCATCAGACTCCCTGACGTCAGACTATACCATAAAGCTACAGTAATCAAGACAATACGGTACTGGCACAAAAACAGAAACATAGATAAATGGAACAAGATAGAAAGCCCACAGATAAACCCACGCACCTATGGTCAACTAACCTATGACAAAGAAGGCAAGGATATACAATGGAGAAACGACAGTCTCTTCAATAAGCTACGAAATAAGCTACGAAAACTGGACAGCTACATGTAAAAGAATAAAATTAGAACACTCCCTGACAGCATACACAAAACTAAATTCAAAATGGATTAGAGACCTAAATGTAAGACCGAACACAGTAAAACTCTAAGAGGAAAACATAGGAAGAACACTCTTTGACACAAATCACAGCAAGATCTTTTTTGATCCACCCCTAGAGTACTGGAAATAAAAACAAAAATAAACAACTGGGACTTAATGAAACTTCAAAGCTTTTGCACAGCAATGGAAACCATAAACAAGACAAAAAGACAACACTCAGAATGGGAGAAAATATTTGCAAACAAATCAATGGACAAAGGATTAATCTCCAAAATATATAAACAGCTCATGCAGATCAATACTAAAATAAAAACAACCCAATTCAAAAATGGGCAAAAGACCTAAATAGACATTTCTCCAAAGAAGACATACAGATGGCCAAGAAGCACATGAAAAGCTGCTCAACATCACTAATTATTAGAGAAATGCAAATACAATGAGGTATCACCTCAAACCAGTTAGAATGGGCATCATCGGAAAGTCTACAGACAGCAAATGCTGTTGTTGAGAGGGTCTGGTGAAAAGGGAACCCTCTTGCACTGTTGGTGGGAATGTAAATTGATACAGTCATATGGAAAACAGTGTGGAGGTTCCTTAAAAAATTAAAAGTAGAATTACCTTATGATCCAGCAATCCCAATACCAGGCATATACCCAGAGAAAACCATAATTCAAAAAGACACATGCACCCCAATGTTCATTGCCGCACTATTTACAATAGCCAGGTTATGGAAGCAACCTAAATACCCATTGACAGATGTATAGATAAAGAAGATGTGGTACGTCAAAGCTACAGTAATCAAGACAGTATGGTACTGGCACAAAAACAGAAAGATGGATCAATAGAACAGGATAGAAAGCCCAGAGATAAACCCATGCACATATGGTCACCTTATCTTTGATAAAGGAGGCAGGAATGTACAGCAGAGAAAGGACAGCCTCTTCAATAAGTGGTGCTGGGAAAACTGGATAGGTACATGTAAAAGTATGAGATTAGATCATTCCCTAACACCGAACACAAAAATAAGCTCAAAATGGATTAAAGACCTAAATGTAAGGCCAGACACTATCAAACTCTTAGAGGAAAACACAGGCAGGACACTCTATGACATAAATCACAGCAAGATCCTTTTTGACCCACCTCCTAGAGAAAAGGAAATAAAAACAAAAATAAACAAATGGGACCTAATGAAACTTCAAAGCTTTTGAACAGCAAAGGAAACCATAAACAAGACCAAAAGACAACCCTCAGAATGGGAGAAAATATTTGCAAATGAAGCAACTGACAAAGGATTAATCTCCAAAAGTTATAAGCAGCTCATGCAGCTCAATAACAAAAAAACAAACAACCCAATCCAAAAATGCGCAGAAGACCTAAATAGACATTTCTCCAAAGAAGATATACAGATTGCCAACAAACACATGAAAGAATGCTCAACATCACTAATCATTAGAGAAATGCAAATCAAAACTACAGTGAGATATCATCTCACACCAGTCAGAATGGCCATCATCAAAAAATCTAGAAACAATAAATGCTGGAGAGGGTGTGGAGAAAAGGGAACCCTCTTGCACTGTTGGTGGGAATGTAAACTGATACAGCCACTGGGGAGAACAGTATGGAGTTTCCTTAAAAAACTACAAATAGAACTACCATATGACCCAGCCATCCCACTACTGGGCATATACCCTGAGAAAACCATAATTCAAAAAGAGTCATGTACCAAAATGTTCATTGCAGCTCTATTTACAATAGCCCGGAGATGGAAACAACCTAAGTGTCCATCATCGGATGAATGGATAAAGAAGATGTGGCACATATATACAATGGAATATTACTCAGCCATAAAAAGAAACAAAATTGAGCTATTTGTAATGAGGTGGATAGACCTAGAGTCTGTCATACAGAGTGAAGTCAGAAAGAGAGAGACAAATACCGTATGCTAACACATATATATGGAATTTAAGAAAAAAAAACATCATGAAGAACCTAGGGGTAAGACGGGAATAAAGACACAGACCTACTAGAGAATGGACTTGAGGATATGGAGAGGGGGAAGGGTAAGCTGTGACAAAATGAGAGAGAGGCATGGACATATATACACTACTAAACGTAAGGTAGATAGCTAGTGGGAAGCAGCCGCATAGCCCAGGGAGATCAGCTCTGTGCTTTTTGACCGCCTGGAGGGGTGGGATAGGGAGGGTGGGAGGGAGGGAGACGCAAGAGAGAAGAGATATGGGAACATATGTATATACATATAACTGATTCATTTTGTTGTAAAGCAGAAACTA
This sequence comes from Delphinus delphis, assembly GCF_949987515.2. Lineage (NCBI taxonomy): Eukaryota > Metazoa > Chordata > Mammalia > Artiodactyla > Delphinidae > Delphinus > Delphinus delphis. Next base: position 25,834,221 of record NC_082694.2, on the reverse strand, counting down.
ACACACCATTGTAAAGCAATTATACTCCAATAAAGATGTTTAAAAAAAAGATGTGTTACGTATATACAATGGAATATTACTCAGCCATAAAAAGGAAAGAAATTGTTCATTTGTTGAGATCTGGATGGATCTAGAGACTGTCATGCAGAGTGAAGTAAGTCAGAAAGAGGAAACAAATATCGTATATTAATGCATATATGTGGAACCTAGAAAAATGGTACAGATGAACTGGTTTGCAGGGCAGAAATTGAGACACAGATGTAGAGAACAAATGTATGGACACCAAGGGGGGAAAGTGGTGTGGGGGTGGGGCGGGTGGTGTGATGAATTGGGTGATTGGGATTGACATGTATACACTGATGTGTATAAAATTGATGACTAATGAAAACCTATTGTATAAAAAATATAAAATTCAAAAAAAAAGATAGTGCTTACAAAAATAAAATTTAAAAAAATTTTTTTAAGTATGTAAACATACTGTGTCCATTCCTGACATCTAGCCTATTCCTTTGAGAAATTCAATCATGTACCAAAACATATTTTTTGATGACAATAATTTATCTTAAATTTTAATATTTGGTAAGGTAAATATCCCTTATTTTCTTTTTTAAAATTATCTGTCAGACTCTACAAGTACTCTATTACAATGTCCCACTTTAATTATGCTTTTTAATTAAATGCATCTATGTTTCAAAGAGGATGTGATTAAGAGAGTCTCAGCGAATCTCGGATGGCTGCACACATGAACACCAGGTCATTCACACAGCCTCAGTCACCCCAGGTGCCCTCGTGAGCACTTTCATACTCCAATTCCTGCCCATAATGCTACCCAAAAGTCTCAGAACTCTGGGCTCTGATCCCTATTCTCGCCTTTCCCTCATACCCAAGGGATTGCCTCACCCATATCCTAGGGGCAATCTGCCCCCGGCTCTCCTCTGGTAACTGTATCCCAGGCTAAAGGGCTGCATGCTTGGGGTTTTCTTCCCCTTCAGGTTCCTGCTATCTCTGAGCACAAAAGCATAGAAGACAAAAATCCCTGGCACCCGCTACCTGCTGCTCCTCATTTCTGCAGCTGTCCCTGAGACTTCCACGGGCCATGCTGCTCTCCAGCACAAATCACTCTGACCTCTTTTTCTTAGACACTGCTGATGGCAGGAAGAAGAGGATAAAGTCAGAAACATGATGTTATGGGTAGAACTTTGTCCCCTTAATATTCATACACTAAATTCTAACTCCCAGTACCTTAGAATGTGACCTTATTTGGAAATAGGGTCATTGTAGATATAATTAGTTAAGTCATTAGAGTGGGCCTTTATCCCATATGACTGATATCCTTATTAAAAAGAAAAATTTAGACCCAGAGACACACACATAAGAATGCCATGTGAAAATGAAGGCAGAGATTGGGGCGGTGACTCTAAAAGCCAAGGACAGCCAAAGATTGTTAGCAAACCACAAGAAGCCTGATGAAAAGCCTGAAACAGATTCTCCCTCACAGCTCTCAGAAGGAACCAACACAGCTCTCAGAAGGAAGTAGTGTGGCTTCCAAGTTCCCTGTCACTTTGACCTTGGACTTCTAGCCTCCAGAACTGTGAGAGAATAAATTTCTGTTGTTTAATACACCCAGATTGTAGTGTTTTGTTACAGCAGCCTTAGCAAACAAAAATACATATGCAGCCCAACAGAGATGAAGGCAGACTGCCTTCCACCTGAGCTCCTCTCTCTGCTCTCACCTGGGATGGAAACACCTCAAACTCCCTAATGCCCGCCACCCACAGCCTAGACCCCATGCAGAAGCAGGCTGAAAACCAAGACTTCACAGGGAGAGCAAGCAGAGCTCAGGGGGAGGAGTGTTGTGCCCCAACTTCAGAGGTTTAGAAGGAGACAAGTAGTTAAAAATCATTCTGTGAACTACCCAAGCATGGCATGCTGAGGTTTCTGTGAATTATTCTCTAGTCCCTCCCCACTGTATTTTGGCCTCCACCACACAAGAGTCCTCACTCTGAAATGTGTGGAGATGACCTGTGGTTATTCATTATGGTTGTGTGCAATCATTCCTCCTGCTGTCCCAGTACCTAGCCCAGTGCCTACCTCACAGTAAGTGCTCAATCTTCAATTATTGCATGGATAAATGGATAGACAGGTAGAAGATCGATGGATGGAAGATTGATGGATGGAGGGGCAAAGGTATAAGGAGATTCTTTGGGCTAAACTTCCTGTGGTACATGATTCAACAAAGCAGCTGCGATGTCATTACCATGAGGAGCTACTAGGAACTGAGTCAGCTGTTGAGTCACTGTAGATTCCTGTTCTTGCCACACAGATCCTACACTCATTGTCTCTGGGCTGAAAATTTCCCAGGTGCCAATCACCACAGTAAGGCTTCCAAGTTCCCTTTCATTAGTGCTCTTTTCTGGCAGCTCTTTACAATAGCTTCACACAAAGGAAGTGGAAACAGCCTCTGGCAAGTCTCACTGGAATTCACAAGCAGCCCCCACCCCAAAATCTACCAAAAGCTTCAGACAAAACCCAAAGAAGAAACTCTGTATTTAAAAACAAATCTCAAAGAAGTTTAGTTAATTTTTGATATTTGGGAAGTTTGTTAAAAATATCAAAAAGGTTTTAAAACACAACAGGATCATATGTCTCTATGAAACAATACTTATTCATTTAACCAAAGTCACAAAAATATTTTAAAAATTAAATACAGATTGCTTAAGGCACAGAAACTCACATAATCGATTATCAAAAAGGAGCACACTAACAGAGGGAAGTCAAATTCCAGTCTTGTATTAGCTTACTAAATGACAAAATCCATTTACTTAATTAACTTCAATCTAAAATTAGTTAATCCTGAAAATGCATAAATTTGTTTTTCCTCAATAAAACGTAATTACATTCCGTATACCTTCTTTACTAAAAACACACATTCTTTCCTTAACTTGGGATATCTGGTTTTCTTTAATTAACAGTAATCTTTTGATGTTCTGAATATCTGCCTTTGGTGCAAAACTTCTATATAACCTGGCTCCCCACCTCCCCTCCTCAGAGAAATTCTCTCTGGGTTACTTGAGATGCCGCCTCCCGGGCTTGAAGTCCTAAAAATTCCCACCGAATAAAACATAACTCTCAAAAAATTAATTAATTACTTTTTAAAAAAATCTCTTTCCCTGATGCTTCAACAGCTTCTTCTTTGGGAGGGAGGGAGACGCAAGAGGGAAGAGATATGGGAACATATGTATATGTATAACTGATTCACTTTGTTATAAAGCAGAAACTAACACACCATTGTAAAGCAATTATACTCCAATAAAGATGTAAAAAAAAAAAAAAAAGTAAAAGCTCATCTTGAAACAACTGTCCCAGGGAAGATATGTGAATAAAGAAAACAAAACAAAACAAAACCCCAAGGCCTATAAGTCATTGTACTCCAGAAACTTCCACAGATTGGATCTGTACTGAGGAGGGTGATTGCCCGAGGTGGGGAGAGACTGCAAGAGACGCTGGGGACTTAAGAGCTGGAAATAGCAAGAAAAGTGCCCTGAGCTTGGCCCAACTTGGCTGTTAAAGAGAACTCCACCACTCATTAACCAGCCCTAAAACCTGCTAAGTGAAAAAGAAATGAGCTCATTAAATGCAGAAATAGGGAAGACCTGGAGGTTTAATCAAGGATAGTCCCAACTCCCAGGAAAACAAAGAGGTGTTGGGCACAAGTAGATTCATGGCCAGGAGTAAGGGCTGGCTCCCAAATGAAGGGGTTGAGTTATCCTGAACTGTCATGTGGGGCTCAGGTATTTACAGTTCTGCAAACAGACACCTAGAGAGGGAAGTGCTGCTCAGAGTGTGGCTGGCCAGGATGGGTGGTGTGGTTTACCAATTCAAGTGGTCCAGGTCTTTGGTCAAACCTGTTGGGAAGTCAACCGGGATACAGAGGGAAGTTCCAGGAGCATGATGAGTTCTTGGGAGAATTATGATTTCATTCCTGATTGCAGCAACTGCCTGTGACAAATACAGCCTCAGATTTGGCTTAAGAAAGGCTGTTCATCGTTACTGGTTCCTCTGATTCATCACCTGCTCACTGAGGACAAACCATCTACATGCAGGCCCGTCACTAGATACTGCACCTTCCGGCTTGACTTGCTAGCACTTGTATCTGTCACCCTCTCCAGGTTCCTGGTTCCTGGTTCCAGCTTCAGCCCCTAACCATGTCTGCCTTTGGGCTATGCAGCCTCCCTTCATATCTCCCTGTTCTTGAATGGTTGGGGCTCTGAGCATTCCTGGCATCTGTTTTTGTCTTGTGTAAAAAATAACTCCCCTGCCATCATGTTTAGCCCTAGGCCTAAACAATGACTGTGCTTTGAATAATGCATGCTGTACTAGTGCCTGCACAAGAACAATGGGGACACAGATGAGAGAGTGCCTAATTCTACCTGTGTATTGGGGGATGCATCAGGAAAAGAAAACCTTCTTCTGCAGAGGAGATTGTCAGACTTTCCCCAAGCTGAGCAAGGCAGGGGTTGAAGGTGACTCCAGGCAGAGGAGCAGTGAGGGCAAAGGCACAGAGACATTAAAGAGGATGCCAGATTAACAAGAAGCCCACCCACTACCAAGGAAAAGAAGTGGTCACATTTGTTCTGTGCCCTTGGCTTCCACCACTCTTTCTGCCAGGGACTGTGGGTCAGAATAATTTTCATCGTTGACTCACAGGCAAAACTATCATTTTTCTAAACTTTAAATCTCACAAGGAACCCTTCAATATGGCAAGATCCATTCCCAGCCACCTTCTCCTTGCCATCCATCTTCCAAGTTGGACACTATTCTTGAGAGCCAACATAGGATAATGGGAAGAGAATGAGTGGTAGAGTCCTAAGAATTGGGTTTGAATCCCAACTCCACAACTAGCTGTGTGACACTGGACTGGTTATTTCTCTGAGTCACACTTTCCTCATCTGTAAAATGGGGGTAATAAATATCTACCAAATAGAGTGATCATGAAGATTATAATTAATATATGCAAAGTAACCCCCAAAATGCTTTGCATATAGCCCATGTTCAAAGATGTTAACTGTTGTTATCCCAGATTGTGGGATGTACTGCCTCACCCTCTCACATCTGCTCCCTTCAGTGCCTGACTCCTACTCACTAAAGGTGAGATGTGGCCTAGTCACTAGTGTGACATCCAGCACTCCATGACCTCCATCCCTGCAACAGAAACACTGGGTTCCCCACTCTGCATCTCCATGGAGACTAACCTTTGTTCTTAGAAACTTTAAAAGTTTCTAAACTTGCATGAACAAGCCCTTGGAATCTAAAATCACTTCCTTAAGTCAGAGGGGTCAGACTGTGGCACTATTTTCAAATGCACTCCCAGAGGTCTGCTCTGAAGGTGAGGGCCATGGACAGTTCCAAATCTTAAAACATGTGAGACATGCTTTTACTTTGAGGCAGAGTGACTTTGAGGCACCCCTTAGTTTGAGGGATGCCTAAGGAAGATTAAAAGATTATATTTGTAGCCCCTTTATTAAGTGAGAATAGTGCCAACTTCTTCTTGGCCTGTAGATTCTGACAGAAAACCAATTTGGCCTCCATGGGCTGCTAACATGAGGTGGAGGGAAGGGGAAGGGAAGACATAGGGTGTTACCAAGTCCAAGTTCGCTCTGCTTTCTGCACAACAAGCCAATAAATCAGGAGACGAGGTGTTGAGGCAAGGAATATGACTTTATTTGGAAAGTTGGCAGACCCAAAAGATGGCAGACTAATGTCTGCAAAAAACCATTTATTGAGTTCGGATGCCAGTTTCTTTTATAGAACAGAGACGGGGAGGAGATGAGGAAGTAAAGTAAAAAGGCCATAAGATTTGCAAATGTCCCCTGGAATGGCCAGCCTTGGGGAGGGGATGTGTTAATTTCTTCTTCCTTGCATCCATCCACAGGTGGACAGGGTCAGGATGTTTCCCTGAACAAAGGCACTTTGGTTTAACATTCAGGCAGAGGGGCAGTGTTCCCTGAGGCAGGCCATTTTGTATAGACAATATCCTTTTAGTGAACAAAAGCAACAGGAAGCAAAGGTTAAAATAAAAGAAACAGATCCAACATGAAGTCAGATTTGCCTCTTCCCTGTTACAAGGGCATCCTGGAATTCCCTAGCAATTTATTGAGAGTACTTTTTTTCAGAACTCTAGATGACTGGCAATTAGCCCAGTTGTTCAGGAAGAGGAGGTGATAACAGGACACTTTGTGTTTTGAGTTGAAAACAAAGGCTCACAGAGATTCCTGGGAGCCTGTGCTGCCCTGGGGATCCATGAACCAGTTGGCACCTTGAGGGGGGCTATGAAAAAAAACTGGCAGTAGATCTCAGCTAAGCTGCAACCTCGTGAGCTCTAGTTGGTGTGTGGGGGCCACCCCTGGCTGAAGTTACCGCTTGAGGGAATGGGGTCATTCTCCTTCAGAGAACCTGAGCCGCTGTGCGGGGACAAGGACAAAAGCCCCTTTGTGGAAGGCTGAAGGACTTTCAATGGCGCCACCGTGTGGCAGCATTGAGCAGCGGCAGCAGAGGACACAGCAGATCCCAGTGCTCTCTCCATCATACATCCTGGACCTTCTTAGATCATCTCGGACAGGTGAGAGGGGCGACCTCGAGGAAAGGCGGATTTTCGGCTGTGTAGATGGAGCTTACTTGCTATGCAACTGGAAAAATGAGAGAGATATGCCCACATTTTCACCCCAAGTTTGTGGATCAGTTTTGACCACTTCCATATGCTGCTGAATTTAGTCCCAGTCATTAGCCTCACTAAAAACTGTTGACTTAGAGACAATCCAAATTGAATGCAATAAGGGCTGCTTGACTGTCCAGTTAAGGTTGACAGTCCCTGGACTGTTTCCAGCTTCCTGACTCAAAGAACAGGTGCTGTGTGAGTGATGAGGGAGTGAGTGAATGAGTGAGTGAATTGAGAATCTCTGAATTGACACCTCATCCTACTAGAGCTTTATGTCACAGACTTGTTAGATGGGACTTTTCCTGCCTCAGTCTCAACTGAAGCCTGAGCAAGGTTGAGGGTGGGCCAGCTCACAATGTGCAGAATTCACAAAGGAAATTTCCAAGATCTGATTCTATGATTCTCCAGCACTGTCCCCTACTTGAGAATATAGAAGAGTCTGTATCTAGAGAGGAGGGGAGCGGGGAGTTTCACAAAAATTTATTTGTAGGGTGCTGTTGCCAAGTCTCTACTCCCTTTTGAGGAGTGTCCAGAGGCAGCCTTTTCCCCTCAAACTTATTGAAGGGGGCTTCTGTGGTTGCAATAGAAGATCTTGCACTGTGTTCCCAAAGGCAGGGAGGGGAAGGTACAGGAAATGTTGATATAGCTAAGGCAGCCTGGGCAGCAGGATAAAAGATGCTGCCTCAGAACTGGAATGTTCTCCCAGAATTTGTCAGAGTAAGGATGTGTGAGTGTTTCACAGACTGTGAAAAGGCAGAAGAACCTGACTGAAGATGTTTTAAGCCCTGCCTGAGAGCAGAGTCTTGGAGGTTGAGTCTTGGAGGTTGAGTCTCTCTTCAGTGAGATTCAATGAAGAATGGGCCATGAGCAAACCAGGGACTCGGGGGAATGATACCCAAAGGGACAGAAGGCACTGCCCACGTCACAAGGCCTATGGTCAGAGGGACTGGCAGGGGGTGTCTGAAGAGACCATAAATGTACCACAAGGGAAAGACTCAGCTTCAGATATCTGCTTCTCGTGGATGCTATGTTAGGCACAGGTCCCATGGCAGGAGACCCTGTCCTTGTCTCCTTATTACTGGTGTCCAGTCCACTTGCCAACCTTCTATAGGGGGTTGGGGGAACATGAGCTGAGAGCACAAGAAGCTGACAATCTGGGGCTATAAGACAGCAGGTTTTTTTCACCTACCCTCTGCTGCAGGTAGGAAGATGGGACAAGATTGAATGCTAATTTCATTTCTGAATTTTTTAATTAATTTTTTTATTGGAGTATAGTTGATTTACAATGTTATGTTGGTTTCTGCTGTACAGCAAAGTGAATTAGTTTTATATATATATATATATATATATATATATATATATATATATATCTCCACTCTCTTCTAGACTCCATCTCCATTTCCATATAGGTCATTACAGAACACCAAATAGAATTCTCTGTGCTATACAGTAGGTTCTTATAATATCTTTTATATATAGTAGTGTGTATATGTCAATCCCAATCTCCCAATTTATCCCTCCACCTCCTTGCCTCCTTGGTAAGCATAAGTTTGTTTTCTACATCTGTGACTCAAATTTCTGTTTTGTAAATAAGCTCACTTGTATGATTTTTTTAGATTTCACATATAAGCGATATCATAAGATATTTGTCTTTCTCTGTCTGACTTACTTCACCCAGTATGACATTCTCTATGTCAATCCATGTTGCTGCAAATGACATTATTTTGTTGTTTTTTTATTGCTAAGTAATATTCCATGGTATATATGTACCACATCTTCTTTATCCATTCCTCTGTTGATGAACATTTAAGTTGCTTCCATGTCCTGGCTATTGTAACGAGTGCTGCAATGAACATTGGGAGGCAAGTATCCTTTAGAATTATGGTTTCCTTCAGATATATGCCCAGGAGGGGGATTGCTGGATCATATAGTAGCTCTATTTTTAGTTTTATAAGGAATCTCCATACTGTTCTCCATAGTGGCTGTACCAGTTTACATTCTCACCAACAGTGTAGGAAGGTTCCCTTTTCTCCACACCCTCTCCAGCGTTTATTGTTTGTAGATTTTGATGATGGCCATTCTAACTGGTGTGAGGTGATACATTACTGTAGTCTTGATTTGCATTTCTAGAATAATGAGTGATGTTGAACATCTTTTCATGTGCCTCTTGGCCAGCTGTATGTCTTTTTTGGAGAAATGTCTATTTAGATCTTCCACCCATTTTTTAATTGAGTTGTTTGTTTTTTGATATTGAGCTGCATGAGCTGTTTGTATATTTTGGAGATTAATTCCTTATCAGTTGATTCATTTGCAAATATTTTCTCCCATTCTGTGGGTTTTATTTTCGTTAAGTTTTTTCTTTCCTTTGCTGTGCAAAAGCTTTTAAGTTTAATTAGGTTCCATTTGTTTATTTTTGTTTTTATTTTCATTACCTAGGAGGTGAATCAAAAAAGATCTTTCTGCAATTTATGTCAGAGAGTGTTCTGCCTATGTTTTCCTCTAAGAATTTTATAGTATCTGATCTTACATTTAGGTCTTTAATCCATTTTGAGTTGATTTTTGTGTATGGGGTTAGAGAATGTTTTAATTTCATTCTTTTCCATGTAGCTGCCCAGTTTTCCCAGCATCACTTATTGAAGAGACTGTCTTTTCTCCATCATGTACGCTTGCCTCTTTTGTCATAGATCAGGTGACCATAGATGCGTGGGTCTCTCTCTGGACTTTCTAACCTGTTCCATTGATCTATATTTCTGTTTTTGTGCCAATACCATACTGTTTTGATGACTGTAGCTTTGTAGTATAGTCTGAAGTCACAGAGCCTGATTCCTCCAGCTCTGTTTTTCTTTCTCAAGATTACTTTGGTTCTTTGGGGTCTTTTGTGTTTCCATACAAATTGTGAAATTTTTTGTTCTAGTTCTGTGAAAAATGCTATTGGTAGTTTGATAGGGATTGCATTGAATCTGTAGATTGCTTTGGGTAGTATAGTCATTTTTGCAATATTGATTCTTCCAGTCCAAGAACATGGCATATCTCTCCATCTGTTTGCATCATCTTTGATTTCTTTCATCAGTATCTTATAGTTTTCTGAGTACCGGTCTTTTGCCTCCTTAGGTAGGTTTACTCCTAGGTATTTTATTATTTTGATGCAATGATAAATGGGATTATTTCCTTAATTTCTCTTTTTGATCTTTTTTTGTTAGTGTATAGGAATACAAGAGATTTCTGTGTATTAATTTTGTATCCTGTGACTTTACTGAATTTACTGATGAGCTCTAGTAGTTTTCTGGTAGCATTATTAGGATTTTCTATGTATAGCATTGGGTTAGCCAAAAAGTTCATTTGGGTTTCTCTATAACATCTTATGGACGAACTTTTTGGTCAACCCAATATCATATCATCTGCAAACAGTGACAGTTTTATTTCTTCTTTTCCAATATGGGTTCATTTTATTTATTTTCTGATTGCTCTGGATAGGACTTCGAAAATGATGTTGAATAAAAGTGTCAAGTGTGGACATCCTTGTTTTGTTCCTGATCTTAGAGGACTAAGATCCCCGTTGTTCTTCACTGTTAAGAATGATGTTTGCTGTGGGTTTGTCATATATGGCCTTTATTATGGTGAGGTAGGCTTCCTCTATGCCCACTTCCTGGATAGTTTTTATCATAAATGGGTGTGGAAATTTGTCAAAAGCTTTTTTGTACCTGTTGAAATGATCGTATGGTATTTATTCTTCAGTTTGTTAATGTGGTGTATCACATTGATTTACAAATGTTGAAGAATCCTTGCATCCCTGGGATAAATCCCACTTGATCATGGTGTATGATCCTTTTAATGTGTTGTTGGATTCAGTTTGCTAATGTTTTGTTGAGGATTTTTGCATCTATATTCATCAGTGATGTTGGCATGTAATTTTCTTTTTTGTGTGATATCTTCGTCTGGTTTTGGTATCAGGGCGATGGTGACCTCATCGAATGAGCTTGGGTGTGTTCCTTCGTCTGCAATTTTTTGGAATAGTTTCAGAAGGATAGTTGTTACCTCTTCTCTAAATGTTTGATAGAATTTGCATGTGAAGCCATCCAGTCCTGGACTTTTGTTTGTTGGAAGTTTTTTGATAACAGCTTCAATTTCAATACTTGTGATTAGTCTGTTCTTGTTTTCTATTTTCTACTGGTTCAGTCTTGGAAGGTTGTACTTTTCTAAGAATTTGTCCATTTCTTCTAGGTTGCTCATTTTATTGGCATATAGTTGCTTGTAGTAGTCTCTTATGATCCTTCATATTTTTGTGGTGTCAGTCGAAACTTCTCCTTTTTCATTTCGAATTTTATTGATTTGAGTCCCCTTTTCTTTTCATGTTGAATCTGGATAAAGGTTTATCAATTTTGTTTATCTTCTCAAAGAACCAGCTTTTAGTTTTATTGATCTTTGCTTTTTTTTTTTCATTTCTGTTTCATTTATTTCTGCTCTGATATTTATGATTTCTTTCCTTCTACCAACTTTGGGTTTTGTTTGTTCTTCTTTCTCTAGTTCCTTTAGGTGTAAGGTTAGATTGTTTATTTGAGACTTCTCTTGTTTCCTGAGGTAGGCTTGTATTGCTATAAACGTCCCTCCTAGAACTGCTTTTGCTGCATCCCATAGGTTTTGGATGGTCGTGTTTTCATTGTCACTTGTCTCTAGGTTTTTTGTTTGTTTGTTTGTTTTTTGCAGTACGCGGGCCTCTCACTGTTGTGGCTGCTCCCGTTGTGGAGCACAGGCTCCAGATGCGCAGGCTCAGTGGCCGTGGCTCACGGGCCAAGCTGCTCCGTGGCATGTGGGATCCTCCCGGACCGGGGCACAAACCCATGTCCCCTGCATCAGCAGGCAGACTCTCAACCACTGCGCCACCAGGGAAGCCCGCCTCTAGGTATTTTTTGATTTCCTCTTTGATTTCTTCAGTGATCCAGTGGTTATTTAGTAACATATTGTTTAGCTTCTGTGTGTTTCTGTTTCTTACAGGGTTTTTTTTTTTTTTTGCCTGTAATTGATTTCTAATCTCATAGCATTGTGGTCAGAAAAGATGCTTGATATGATTTCAATTTTCTTAAATTTACCAAGGCTTGATTTTTGACCCAACATGTGATCTATCCTGGAGAATATTTCATGTGCACTTGAGAAGAAAGTGTATTCTGTTGTTTTTGGATGGAACGTCCTATAAATATCAATTAGGTCCATCTGGTCTAATGTGTCATTTAGAAATTATGTTTCCTTATTTATTCTCATTTTGGATGATCTGTCCATTGGTGAAAGTGGGGTGTTAAAGTCTCTTATTATTATTGTGTTACTCTCAATTTCCCCTTTTATGGCTGTTAGCATTTGCCTTATGTATTGAGGTGCTCCTATATTGGGTGCATAAATATTTACAATTGTTATATCTTCTTCTTGGATTGATTACTTGATCATTATGTAGTGTCCTGCTTTGTCTCTTGTAATAGTCTTTATTTTAAAGTCTATTTTATCTGATATGAGTATTGCTACTCCAGCTTTCTTTTGATTTCCATTTGTGTGGAATATATTTTTCCATACCCTCACTTTCAGTCTGTATGTGTCCCTAGGTCTGAAGTGGGTCTCTTGTAGACAGCATGTATATGGGTCTTGTTTTTGTATCCATTCAGCCAGTCTATGTCTTTTGGTTGGAGCATTTAATCAATTTACATTTAAGGTAATTATCAATATGTATGTTCCTATTGCCATATTCTTAGTTGTTTGGGGTTTGTTTTTGTAGGTCTTTTTTCTTCCCTTCTTTTGTTCTTTGTTCTCTTCTCTTTTGGTTTGATGACCGTCTTTAGTGTTGTGTTTGGGTTGCTTTTTCTTGTGTGTATCTATTGTAGTTTTTTGGTTTGCATTTCCCATGAGGTTTTGATATAGCAGTCTATATGTATACAAGGTTGTTTTAAGTTGCTGGCCTCTTAATTTCAAATGCAGTTACCATTTCCTGCATTTGTACTCTTGTCTTCTTACTTTTGCTGGTTTTCATATCATATTTGTGTATGGATGATTTCCTGCTTTCACTGTATGTTTGCTTTTACCAGTGAGCTTTCCCATTTGTGATTTTATTGTTTCTAGTTGTGGCCTCTTTTTGTTTCTCTGCCTAGAGAAGTTACTGTTTCATTCATAGTAAAGCTGGTTTGGTGGTCCTGAAGTCTCTTAGCTTTTACTTGTCTGTAAAACTTTTGATTTCTCTGTTGAATCTGAATGAGAGGCTTTCTGGGTAGACTATTCTTGGTTGTATTTTTTTCCCTTTCATCACTTTAAATATACCATGCCACTCTCTTCTGGTCTGTAGAGTTTCTGCTGAAAAATCAGCTGATAACCTTATGGGGATTCCCTTATATGTTATTTGTTGCTTTTGCCTTGTTGCTTTTACTGTTTTGTCTTTGTACTTAATTTTTGTTAGTTTGATTACTATGTGTCTCAGCATGTTTATCCTTGGGTTTATCCTGTATGGGACTCTCTGTGCTTCCTGGACTTGGGTGGATATTTCCTTTCCCATGTTAGGGAAGTTTTCAACTATAATCTCTTCAAACATTTTCTCAGGCCTTTCTTTTTCTCTTCTTCTTCTGGGACCCCTATAATTGGAATGTTGGTGTGTTTAATGTTGCCCCCGAGGTCTCTGAGACAGTCCTCATTTCTTTTCATTCTTTTTTCTTTATTCTGTTCCATGGCAGTGATTTCCACCATTCTGTCTTCCAGCTCACTTATCCTTTCTTCTGCCTCAGTCATTCTGCTATTGATTTCTTCCAGTATATTTTTCATTTTAGTTATTGTATTGTTCCTCTCTCTTTGTTCCTTAGTTCTTCTAGGTCTTTGTTAAACATTGCTTGTATCTTCTTGATCCATACCTTCATTATTTTTCTGAGATCTTGGATCACCTTTACTCTCATTACTCTGAATTCTTTTTCAGGTAGATTGCCTATCTTCTCTTCATTTAGTTGCTCTTGTAGGTTTTTATCTTGTTCCTTCATCTGCAACATACTTCTCTGTCATCTCATTTTGTCTAACTTATGGTGTTTGTGGTCTCCTTTGCACAGGTGGCAGGATCATAGTTACTCTTGCTTCTGGTGTCTTCCCCTTGGTGGGTGAGGTTAGTTCAGAGGCTTGTGCCATTATCCCCTTGGTAGGGGGTTTGACTTGTGTGGTGACCAGAGCCTGCCCTGGATATTGAGCAGGGCCTCCCGTTTGTCGTATGGTTCTCATTGCCCTTCAGGGGTATGTTCTGCCCCCTAGTTTTTGGAGTTGAGGCCCCCCAATCTGTTTCTTCACTGTGTTTCTGATCTGTGATGCAAGCTAGGCAGGATTAATCACTCACACTAGGAGGGAAGTGACTGAGTATTCCTCTTCTGGAGCTGTTCATCTGTAGGTATTCTCTGTTTTGTCACCTTTCACCCTTTGTGTGAGCTCTCAGATTACACTGTTGTTGACACTGATCTCGGCTATACCTTAACTCTGAGTATGTTAGCAGTTGGCCCTGGTGTCTCTCAGGTGTTTTCACCAGTCCACCAGCACAGATTCACTGAAGTTCATCCCAGGATTGCAGTAATCATGGATCTGGACCCACTGTGGGTGCTATTGGGGCAGCTCAGACTCTAGCCTGGCCCAACCCCCATGTGTATATGCCCACAAAGTCTACAGCTGCTAAAGCCAGAACCGTCTTGGCTTCAGGAGCACTTTTTGTTCATTCAGATGTCTGTAGGCACTGAGTTTACAAAGCCAGTTGCAGGGGTGTCAATTCATGGTTTGCACAGCTGCAAGGAGATATTTGAGCTTTTTTTCCTTAGTTGTATGGCCCCCTGTGGCTCAGCTGTTGTTTCAGCTCCATCTTTACATGTGGGCCACCGACAGAGTCTGCTCCCAAGCTGCTCTGGAACACACAAGAGTGCCCTGGTGAAGAGGGTGTGTGGAGGTGGCATAGTGGACAGGGTCATGGGATCCCAGGCAGCAATGGGTGCACATGAGAGCTGGGAGCCCCAGGTAAAAGAGAGTCGGCCCCAGCAGCGGCCCTTCCTTGTTCCTGGCCACAGGCATGAGAGAGGCATGTCGCCCTGGTGGCGACAAGTTGTGTAAGGGAGCCAGAGGTTGCAGGCGCACGAGAGCCAGCCCCAGTGGGGGTCCCTCCCAGTGCCCAGGGAGACAGGGCCAGTATAGGGAGAGAGGCTGCAATGGCAGCCTCTCCCCTTGTGTGTCACTTAACAATGGTGCTTTGTTTCTATGGCAGTCCAGGTTTCCTCCACAAGCATTCCCGGTTGCAGACTTCCTCACTCCCATCCCCTCAGGCCTTTTCCTTGCATCCAATAACAGCCCCCTTCCCGGGTTTGCTCTCCAAACCCCAGGTTCCAGCACCCAGCCCCCATCTTCACTGACAGACACACGTTTCAGGCTGGGAGGTGCAGGGCTGTGGCACGGACTGTCTGTGTAAGTCTCAGTCTGTCCTGCCTGCACCCACAGCCCAGTTGCTTCACTCTCCTCTGATAGCCCCCAAACCTCCCCTTCTGTCCCAATTGATTTCGCCACCAGTGAGGGGACTTCCACGGTTGGAGGGACCTCTCCTCTCCTTCAGCTACCCCCACCCCTGGGAACAGGTCCTGTCCTGCTTCCTCTTCTCTTCTTTTTCCCTTCTTCTTTCTTTCATCCCACCCAGTTATACAGTGATCTTTCATGTCATTTTAGGTGTTCGAGGTCCCCTGCTAGTGTTCAGCTGGTGCTCTGTGAGAATCATTCACTTCGTAGATGTATTCTTGATGCATTTGTGGGGAGAGATAAACTCCACCTCTTCCTACTCCTCCGCAATCTTGACCTCCTTCTATACAGCATTTTTGATAGCTGTTTTCCTTCCATGAATCATTACGAAGGTGCAGCAGTGTCTCAGGATTGAGGTCAGCCCTTTTCCTCAAGGACGCGCATTATATGAGAAAACCACTACTTTTTTTTCCACTTTCTGTGACTGCCCCTCCCTCCTGAATTTTTATTATTACACAAACTAGCCTTTCTAACTATTTGAGTGAGACTTGAATCTTTACATGGTACTCTCTCTTTGCCATGCTTTGCTGGGGCTTTGGAAGCCAGAGGAGGAGGAGAAACTAGAGTCCCTACCCTCAAGGGCCTGCCAGTTGTTTGGGAGAAAAGTCTAGTGCCTCCACTGTGACATTTAGCCAGAAGAGGAAGTAGTTCAGGACGAGAATGGGTGTTGTTGAGTTCAGAGATCGTTGAAGCCAATGATCTTCTCTCTTTCTCTTTTCCTCTCTACACTGAGGACCCTGTGGTGAGGACCTGCCTTATGAGTCCTCTGCCCAGTTCTCAAAGGATACTGCCATCCTGGGGCTACCTTAAGCCTGGTAATGCTCTCCAGGGCCCAGGTAGGGGGCTGATGTGGCAGTCCCAGGCCTGAACCACCCTGATTCTCCTAGGTCACAGATGTTCTCTGCTCTCCTTCCCCCACAACAATTCCCCAGCCATCTACAAGGCACCAACTCCTCCCCCACATGTCATGTCCCTCCTGCTTCTGTCCTTCTTCAGCATCCAGTCTTCTCTGGGCACTGACCTAGCTCCATACTCATCCTGCATGCTGCTGCGATGCTTCTGAAGACAGATCAATCAGTAGTAACCATCATCTGAAGTCCCTCTTCCTTTCCTCCTCACGTCCTGCCCCTGCTTAAGTTAGAGGTGGGACCACATGTGGTCCTCATTTTACAGGGGACAGAGGCCCAGTAAAGGTGGGCCATGATGTGGATACTAAGTAGCAGTGTCAAACTAGAAGGGATGTCTCTGGCTCTGATCTATTCACTTAGAGAGATGGGGAACATTTCGTTCTTTAAGTTTCCTTCCAGTCTAATGTTCCCCATCAACTGTTGTATTTTTCAACTGTTAGCATCTCAGTTATCAACTCTAGCCCACAGCACTCTAACAGGTCTTTGTGAAATGAGTGGGACCCTATGGTATGCAGCACTGCCCCCATTTTAGAGATGAGGCCACAGAGTAGGAGAGAGAATTACGTGACTTCCCCAAGTCTCCCAGGCTCACAACGACTCCCTTGCTCATGTCTTCCATGTCCTAGTAAATGGCCTCAACTTCTAACCCCAAGGCCTCAAGCAAGAAACCTGGGGCTCATTGCAGATGCTGCCTCCTTCTCCTTTAGCCCCCACATCAAACTGGTCATTACGGCTATCTGTTCTCTCTCATCACTGTCTCAAGATTCTTTCTCCTACTCTTCATTTCTGCTGTATTACTGTCTAGTATTAATTTCTGCATTACTGCGTAGTATTGATAAGAAAACAAGATGAATCTGTGTTTCAGGGAGGAATCTCTGTCCTCAGACTCATATAAATGAAATATAACTTCATCTAGATTTACTTCAGTTTCTATTTGGAGCCTCACGACCACCAGGAATGCCACTTTCCATAGGAAGAGTAGAAATTTAATTCCAATATATTTTGGTTCATCCCTCCACACCCCACAGCTCTGTTCCATCTCTCTGATATCACTGCTTGTTCACTGGCCTTGGGTCCTCTAAGATCTCTCTGGAGTCTGAATGCCCTTTGCTCTCCCCACTTACCCAAGAACTCTGCCCAGTTAGCATCATGCATAGACCCTCTCTTCAGGACCCATCCAATGCACTGGGCTTCAGAATTGGGAACCACCACTGGGAGGCTATAACCATTCCTTTCTGGAATCTTCCTACTCCCAACTTCCTCCCAGCCCCACCCCACCCAAAGGAAGTCTTAATTATGGTTTTAGGTTTAAAGGCACTCCCTCTATTGTGGTGTTTACATCTCACTTAATCTCCTTAGTGAACATGAGCTTTAGCCAGAGACTAGCAGGGTGTTTTCTGCTATTGCTCTTCTTCCCTGAGACAATTAAACTGGACCAACTTCTGGGATGGAGATGGTTGAGGGAAAGTTCAGAAAAAAAAATAAAGGACAATACACAGAGGAGAAAAACATCAATTAATATCTCAATTAATATTACTCTAATGCTTGTATTTATTTGTACTTCCTCAGAAGAGGGCTGGTGGAGGGAGGGAACAAAAAGTGCCCACAAAACTGAGAAGGCATCTCGAGATTGAAAAACGAGGCAGGCAGCTCCGTATAATCAATGGATCAGTTTACTATAGGGTAACGTACTCACCGGGTGGGATCAGGCAGATGACGATCTGAAAGCCTTAACAAATGCACTCTGCACCACCAAAGGGCCATTGGGACAATTTTATAGTTAACCTAGTGTATGGGGGTACATGCTTGGAAACAGGATATGAATTCCTAAGTCAACATTTATGAATGGGTAACTAGTCTCATGGGTGCCAGGATTACATCAGCAAAGGTCTTCATCATTGTTTGGGGACTAACAGAGCATAGAGGCAACCTAGTCCTAATGATTATTAAATAATATGTATTAACTACAAAGCCCTTAATAACAGAGAAGTGATTTGCCACATAGTACAGTCCTGGGTAGGGTCAGTGGAAGGACAGGAGGAACTCTATGGCCCAAGATGGCATCATTTATGCTAATAGCCATACAAGGACCCTACCTCTAGCTCAGATGATTTTATTGTACCTGGCACTTATATAAACTGCCAACTCACCACTTCCACTTAGATATCTAAGAAGCACAATGATACAACATAATTATTGCTGTTTTGAGCATTAAAAATCTCCATTGACACTGAACCCCTGACACAAAGCAGGATTAAAAATAACCTCAAATCTACACTTAAGCCATATCTGGTTTATTCCAGTATAGGTAGCATCAACTTTCTAGTATCCTCATCACAGAGAGGAGCCCCGCACCAACTGGGAAGCTGGTTCTTGTGTGTTGAATAGTTACAGGGTTAGAGGCCATTATCCGTTGGATGATAATCACTTCTTATTGTGTAGTTGTATGGTACTAGCTAATTAAGAACTTTGTGAATTATGCTTTCTTTGAGAAATATTACTTAATGGATTTCAAAGTGCTTTGTTAAATTTGCGGAATGTAATTATTATAAGAAATATATTCTTCTGAACGACTGTTGGGTGGGGAGTGGGAGAAATCTGTCCATCAACAAAATAGGAATAAACTTCCTAATCTCAACAAAGGCAAATGGCAGAATCTTAAGACTACACTTTCAGGGACCATTTCTATTGTATGTTACCAGAGAAGTGTTTCTAAATAGCGTCAGGCTTCAAAAATCCTAATGAGCTGTAGTGCTTTTTTTCTGAGTGTGAAGCTGGCCAGTAGTGCCACCTGGTGGGCCTACTGCTTGCTCTTGATTGTTCTTTTTTTCCTTTGGGAAGGATAAAAGGGAGAAAACTCAAGCTGAAGGATTCATTTCTGATGTAATTGCTTATGTTTTGTTCTTCATCCTCATGGTTTGTTTCCTTTACTGAAGAGGAAAGGGGAGGGGTGACATCGGGTATATTCTTTTAATTTTCTTATGGTAATATTATGGGTGTGTATTGTAAGAAAACTCTCAGAACGTTAAAGGTGGGAATTCCCTGGCAGTTCAGTGGTTAGGACTCCTTGCTTTCAAAAAAAAAAAAAGGTTAACAGTTTAACTCCTTCATAGCTACTCACCCTTTACTAAATGTTACCAAATATTTCCTTTCCGTTATAAGGCAAGCAGTTCTTTTCACTCTGCTTATTTTTTATATAACTGCATGACACTGCTTTGCTTTTTTTTCTTTTTTGGGGGAGATCTTAGTTCCCTGACCAGGGATTGAACCCCAGCGCTCAGCAGTGAAAGGGCAGAGTCCTAACCGCTGGACCACCAGGGAGTTCTCCATATTGCTTTACTTTTTTTTTTTTTTTACATCTTTATTGGAGTATAATTGCTTTACAATGGTGTGTTAGTTTCTGCTTTATAACAAAGGGAATCAGTTATATATATACATATGTTCCCATATCTCTTCCCTCTTGCACCTCCCTCCCTCCCACCCTTCCAGGTGGTCACAAAGCACCAAGCTGATCTCCCTGTGCTATGCGGCTGCTTCCCACTAGCTATCTACCTTATGTTTGGTAGTGTATATATGTCCATGCATCTCTCTCGCTTTGTCACAGCTTACCCTTCCCCCTCCCCATATCCTCAAGTCCATTCTCTAGTAGGTCTGTGTCTTTATTCCTGTCTTACCCCTAGGTTCTTCATGACTATTTTTTTCTTAAATTCCATATATATGTGTTAACATACAGTATTTGTCTTTCTCTTTCTAACTTACTTCACTCTGTATGACAGACTCTAGGTCTATCCACCTCATTACAAATAGCTCAATTTCGTTTCTTTTTATGGCTGAGTAATATTCCATTGTATATATGTGCCACATCTTCTTTATCCATTCATCCGATGATGGACACTTAGGTTGTTTCCATCTCCGGGCTATTGTAAATTGAGCTGCAATGAACATTTTGGTACATGACTCTTTTTGAATTATGGTTTTCTCAGGATATATGCCCAGTAGTGTAAGTGATTTTTAAATCTGTTGTGTAATGTCTTAGGATAGAACAAACCACAGTATATTTAGCTGTTGATTTGTCACACTATACTTAACCATCAAGTTTCTTCCATTCTTTGTTATAACAAGCATTTCTGCAATGAACATTCTTGTGTGTGTTGTGCATATGTGTGAGTTTTCCTTAGGAGTAGATAAGATGTGGAATTATTGAGTCAAAGAGTATGTATACTTTAAGTTCCAAGATACTGCCAAATTTCCTGTTACCTCAGTACTGAAATCTTAAACCCTGTTAACAATGTGTGTAGGGCTTCCCTGGTGGCGCAGTGGTTGAGAGTCCGCCTGCCGATGCAGGGGATGGGGGTTCGTGCCCCCGTCCGGGAGAATCCCACATGCCGCGGAGCGGCTGGGCCCGTGAGCCATGGCCGCTGAGCGTGCGCATCCGGAGCCTGTGCTCCGCAAAGGGAGAGGCCACAGCAGTGAGAGGCCCGCGTACCGCAAAACAAAAACAAAAACAATGTGTGGAGTAATACCTGTCTCCATTTATATTCTCTCTCTGAAGAAATAATCTTAACTGTTGCTCTAATTTTAATTCCCCTGATTACAAACTAGATGGAAATTGTTTTCATATTTCATGGTCATTTATATTATTTTCTTCTGTGAATGCTTATTAATATATTCTCTACAGTTCAATAATGAAGTATGTGTGTTATTTTATATGTATGATTTCTTTGTATATTCTGGATATTAGTCCTTGGTTATAACTACTAATTCTTTACTTTTGTTTATGATTACTTCTGTTATTCATATCAGTATTGATATAAAGGCGTACCTCATAGATACTACAAATTTGGCTCCAGACCATCACAGAATAGTGAATATTGCAATAAAGTGAGTCACACGAATATTTTGGTTTCCCAGTGCATATAAAAGTTATGTTTACAGTATACTGTAGTCTATTAAGTGTGCAATAGCATTATGTCTAAGAAAACAATGTACATGCCTTAATTAAGAAATACTTTGTAGACAAAAAATGCTAACCATCATCTGATCCTTCAGCAAGTCATAATTCTTTTGCTGGTGGAAGGTTTGAAATATTGCGAGAATTACCAAAATGTGACACGGAGACACAAAGTGCGCAAATGATGTTAGAAAAATGGCATTGATAGACTTGCTCAGTGCAGGGTTGCTACAACCCTTCAATCTGTAAAAACTGCAGTATCTGTGAAGCACAGTGAAGCAAAGCACAGTAAAATGAGGTACACCTGTGATTGGGTTTATCGATCTCTCTCATAGTTTTTCATTTTTCTTTTATGTGAATTTTACATGCCTGTTTTTTTTTTCTTTTAATTTTGTGACTGAAAGTTTGTGATCTTTGACCAACGTCACCCCTTTCTCCCAACCACCCACCCAGCTATAGCAAGATAGAGGGAGACAGCGAAGATAGTGCCCACCAGTCTCCAACCCAGCATCCTGGTAGAATGTTCTAGTAGACTCTTAGTTTGGGTGGGATAGGCTGCTTCTGCCCTGGGCCCTTGGAGCAGGTGAGTTCTTGAAGACCCGTTTCTCAGATCACTACAGTCTTGTGGAAGCGAGTCCTACTGTTTTTCAAAGCTAGATGTTTTGGGGGCTCATCTCTCTGGTGCAGGTCTTAAAATTTGGGGCGCCCAATATAGGGTTCAAATCCTTCCCTCTTCAGAGAGAAGCTCCAGGTTTTGAATTCCCTCTTGATTGTGAGTTATAAACTGGGGATGAAGTTTATAATGAGATTGTATCCCAGCCTCTCCTACCCACTTCAATGTGGTTTTCTTCTGATTTACCAGTGTGTAGTTGTTGCTTAACCAGCCTTTATGTTTTTTCCAGAGGAAATTGTTCCATATGTAGCTATAGCCTCAGTGCGTATGTGGGAAGAGGTGAATTCAGGATCTTCCTATGTCACCATCAAACTGGAATCTTCAAACATACATTCCTTTAATATTTCTTCTATGACTTTATAATTTTTCTATCAATTTCTTTAACCATCAGGAACATACTTCTATAATTGGTTAAGGATCTAAACTTTTCTCTGTATGTATGGAGACAACTTTTTGAATAATTTACTTTTCTGAACTGATTTGAATAGCCACCCTTTTTATATACTAAATTTCAATATATACAAAATTTCAAGGTCAAAAGAGATACCTTGGCTAGAGATTCAAGTTTGGCAGAAATTGGCATTTACATGACATTTGGATCTTGCAAGTGAAAACAATCCTGAGGTTAATGTGTAGAGTAAGAAGAGGAAAATTTGAAAGAGAAGACAATTAAAGAAGGACGAGGTATGGAGTAGAGATTCAGTGCCTGCTGGATCTACACCCCACGGGGAACCACATTTCTACCCTAGGAGCCCCATCAGGGACACAGGTTCCTGCCTTCAGATTAGGCTCAGGTCAGCCCTGATGGTTCCTGTGACTCTACTTTGCCCCTTGATATCCCTGGGTCTCTGATCAGCATTAACTCCTTTCTAGCACCACTTGTGGGAGGAGAGGTTGGTTCTTACAACTAGGGGGCACTACTGACATTTCATGCATGCAATCATTGGATGCTGGAAACATCTTGCACAAATGCACAACTGTCTTTCTCAAAATGCCAATAGCATGTCCTTTGAGAATCCCTGGAAGAGAGATTAGTAAGGAAGATATTGCAAATCTACTGGAGAAATGATGGAGAGCTGAGCCAGAGAAGTGGCAAATAATTCAGGGGAAAGAATAGGTATAAGGAATATTTATGTAGTAAAATCAACAAGAGTTGGTCTTAGATGGATGATCCAGGATAATCAAGATGGAGGAGTCAATCAAGATTCCCAAGGTTGTACCTTGGGCAGTGGGGTGGCTTAGTATTTCATCCATCAAGATAGAAATGCAGGAGCAGGAGCAGATCTGGATAGGTAGGAAATGATTAAGTCAATTAGGAACACATTGAATTTGAGATCCCTGTGGGAGATTGTATGGGAATACCCAGCAAGCCAGGAAACAGGTACAGATAAAAATCCAATACAAGAGACTGGGAGGGAACAGTCAGGTTTGGAAACCACTCCTGGCGTATATCCATATGGATTAGTAGCCTCTGTGGGAAACATCCCACTAATCCATACAGACCGCTGTGTTACATGCTTCTCCAGCCAAGGCTGCCTGTGGCCTTGAGGATCCAGCACACTGATAGTCTACATGCTCTGCATTCCAAGCCTCTTCTGTGACTTGCTCAGGTTTTACAGCATACCGGGGAAGAGGCTAGGGCTTAGAAGTGGACAGGCTCTGTGAGGAAACTCTCACCATGTTCAAAGATGGAGGACATTAGCACCATCTCTGGGACACCTGAAGGATTGTCTTTGAGAATTTGGGAAATGGGGGCCCCTCAGTGACCCCCCTGAGAGAGTAATCCCAATCCCAAACCGTGAGGTCGAGAATGTGTGAGAGGTTTTAGGTGTACCTAACAGGAGTATTTGTGTCCCAGTTTCAAAACTTTTATCACCTGAACTTTAAGTGTGATTCCCGTGGCCGTCCATAAACCCTTCTCAAAGTTTAGGAGGTAGATTTTCCTTGTTATTTTTTTTTCACATTTCCTAGATGAAGTATTATTGGGAGAGAGTTTTCCATGGGTCTCTTGAGCTCCTACGTGTCTTAGTGGGTATGCTATCCAGACCATTTCTCAAGATTGAGTTTACAATGAGCAACCTTGAGGGGTTAGTGTCCATGTCTCACCAGGACAAAGCACAGGCTTGTTTACTGCTTGCTATAAAAGCAAAGGATTTACTAAGTTCAGTGTTCCTCAGCTGTGAA
Organism: Delphinus delphis; assembly: GCF_949987515.2. NCBI lineage: Eukaryota > Metazoa > Chordata > Mammalia > Artiodactyla > Delphinidae > Delphinus > Delphinus delphis. Next base: position 25,810,240 of record NC_082694.2, on the reverse strand, counting down.
GGAAACCCACTGCATCTGTGCCATGGTGTCAACATGTGGGGTTTGAGGGCAAAGGAGATGTTTGCAAACATGCTGATGCTCATGCTGCTTACTTTTTGTGCCATCAGTAATAAAGTCCTTTGTCTCAGGAGTCTCATGTCTTCTACCAATGTTTATGAGACAAAAACAACTTATTCACTTGTAGGCAGGGGGAAATCAAATCCCAGTTCCTTCAAGTATGTGTTACTTCTGTGATAACAAACCAATCAACATTATTATACAGTTAGAAATAATTCGTCTCTAGCAAATTGTTATTTTCCTTCCATGATTCTCTAGGTAACGTTGATTAAAATGCATTGATATGTGTCTATAAACAAATACCTAAAAAGAAAGTAGAAGTCTAAGTCATTACATTTTATGAATATTTTCTTTCAGATAAAACATACTTCTCAAGCTAGTATTCCTCAAATCTTAGTGAAATTCAGTTTTCTAGTAAAAAATAATACTGGGTAGTCTAGGACTGATCCCTGCAGCCATCTCTTTCCATAGTTGGTATGCTACAGTGATTTCCCTATTTATCTTCTCATATACCTAACAGTAGGTATGGGATTCTGCTCACACATCATGTATTCCTCCAACTCCCACCCTCCCGTTCTTCTGTAGCAGCTCAATCTGCTAATCTCTCTAGGACCAGTGGCCCTAGCCCATCTCTCCATCTTTATCTTCTGAGGTAAAATGCAAGTGAATAAGACAAGCCTGATCTCTGAACATGGCTACCAGTCACAATTATCTTTGTCTCTCCTCCCTTTTTACTTCTCTTAAAAGTTTGAAGTATCCTTTTTGGGTGGGCAGAGAGAGACTAAAATTAGCTAATCTGAAACTTTGATTGTGTAATTCCTTGCTATTATAAGTTAAATTCTGTTCTAATCAAGGAAGCTGGAGTTAAAAGAAGACTTTGTCCCTCCTCGCAGTACTTTGAATTCTGTCCTCAGAACATGGCTCACTTTCTTTGAGAATTTGACTTTTTATCTGTCAACTGAAAACTGTGGATGGCTTTAAACTGGGAAAAAACAAGGACTAGGTATGCATTTCTGAGCCATCTTTTTGGTTTTTATGTGGAGAACGACTGAAGGGAACTGGAGGCAGGAAGACCAATGAGAAGACAGTTGCAGTGGTTTGCAGTGATCCTGAGGAGAAAGGATGGTAACCTGGATTAGCAATATGGATGGGAGGATGAGAAAGTTTAAGATATTTGAGATAGTTGATGGTGCCAGGTGTAGTTTTAGGAACTTTTCCTAGGGAGAGACATAAAGGAATCAGAAATGACAATGAGATTTTTGGCTTTAAGCAACAGATTGGATTTTGAAGCCATTCCTTGAGATAGCTAACACTGGGGAGGAAGTTTGGAGGTGAACATAGTGTATTCAATATGGACACATTGAGTTTGAGGTACTTTGGGACATTAATTCAACTGGAATGACCAATAAGTAACTAAGTAATCATCTCACTCTTGTGATGCTCCAAGGACAAAGAACAAGATAAAGTCAAAGGGCCAATATTGCTGGAACAAAGAGTTACAGGACTCTTATCACTATGTCACATTGCGACCATTACAATGTCCCAAAGCCCTCCCAAGCAGCATGCCCTGTCCCTTTCCCATCCCAAATAAGGAAAGGTATTTGTCCCATTCTTCTCACGCTCTGCACATTGTAAGTATACATATCTGCCCAATCAGCAGATGATTCCCAGGTTCTCTTTTTCCCTGGCTATAAAAACAGACCAGAAACCCTTGCTCAGGGTCAACTCCCCCTGGCTATCAGGAAGTTGGCCTGCTGTTCTGGCAGTGACCCTTCCCTCTAATAAATTCTATCTTCTTTCCATTCTTCCTTGTGTCTAGAAATTCTTTTCCAACCTGCATTCGGACCATGACAACTCTGAGTGTGAAATCCTTCCAGTGGCACACCATTGCTGAGAGTACAAATTTCAAATTTCTTAACAAGACTTACAATTTACCTTTTTAGTTTTGCCACCTATTGGAAGCAGATAGGGTAGGGGGTCCCCAGAGAAAAAGAACTCGTTACAGCTTTTTGACATAAGAGAAGACATTTTGGGCTTAAGCCATTTTGTGATCTTGAAACTGAGCAGGACCCTGTGGGTCCCCCTTGGATACAAAAACCTTTCTGTGTCCCTTGTTTCTTGTTTTTAGGAAATAGGCTTCATTCAGCTTCCTTGACCTTCCGTGCGTTCCAAAGGGCAGATTCAAACCATTACTACAGGGAAGGGAGGGAATGCAGAAAGGAGGAGCAGTCAAGAAACAAAAATGCAGCCTTGGGGCAGGGTCCTGGTTCCTCCTCAAGTAGTATACATAACAATATCTTTGAGTTCTTCTGCAGAACTGGGGCCCCCAACCAAGTGGAGGATGGTAACTTCAGGCTGAGTGCAAGATTCCTGGAGCATCACCCTGTTACCTCACCACCAACCAATCAGAAGAAAGTCACACACCCTGCAGCCCTCACCCCAAATTTTGCCTTCCTTTTCTGGGCCCAGTGATGACAATCCTGTTTGGCCCCTGTGTGTTTCAACTGCTTACAAGGTTTATCTCCTACAGGGTCCAACAGTTTCAGGATAAATTGTTGTTACTACAAAGGTGGAAGCTGGTTTCAGACATGGGATAACTTGATTTAGATCAGGTAGAGAGAGACTTCTACTCTACTAGGCAGGACTACGCCCACTCTCAGCAGGAAGTAGTTACAGAAGAAAGAAACCACTGCCCCAATTCCCAAGAAGTATCTTGAGTATGAAGTCTCTCAGTGGGGAGTTGTTAGGGGAACCACTGACCAAAACTACCCACCCTGGCCAGGCACAATAGTAACCACTTGCATACGTTATCTTACAACAGGAGGTCCTGGTAAGGAATGCGGAACTAACAAGCTACCACCAACTGAAAGGATTTGGGAAAGGTCAAAAGGAGAGAGGAGACTCCAGTCCATATGTCCTGCCAACCTCCCAGAATCCTCACTGAATCCATCTTGGCTGAATGATGCATGTGCCACCAAGAAGGACCCTGAGTTACACTGATTGGCCAGAGACAACCCAGAAATTAACCCCATTACCACAAAACCTGAGACTGCAAGACGTGGCAAAGCACTCTCCTGGGTTCCCTTACTCTGCTGCTCTCTGCCCAGGTGCCCCTTCTCAATAAAGTTTCTTGCTTTGTCAGCACCTGTCTCCTCCACAATTCATTTCTGAGTGTTAGACAAGAGCCCTGGAAGGGGTCCCCCTTCCACAACAGAAGAATGCTCACAATGGAAGGGAGTGTTCGGGAGTGTTTCAAAGGAGGAAAAATACCAGGTGCACAATATAACACTAACTAATAAGTAATCATTTGTAAAAGCAATTAACTAGGAAAAGAAATCACTTGTGGGAGGCAAGTGAAAGAAAGTGAGTAGAACATAAAATAATGGAGACTAAAACTGCTTTAGCTAGCTTTCAGCTGCAACATTGTATGCTGGATTCTCCTTTTCAAGCCCCTTCATGAATATGCATATATGGCCCAACCCCTTCATGAATATGCATGTTCCCTTAGCTTAAGATTTCTTCAAATTTGCTGTGCAGGGAGACACTGCTTTGGGAAAGATCCCAGGTGTTCCCCTTACTTGCTGTAAGTAATACATCCTTCCTTCTGATATTGGCTTGGTTGTGTCTCGTCTCAACACCGAACAAAAGGTGAACCCAGTTTTCAGGGTAATATAATCCCTACCTACAGTTGCTCAGCCCAAACTCAAGTTTAGCTCCTCAAGGGAGTAATGCTCTCTGTAGTCTCAGGGACTTTGCCACCCCTTCTGTCAGGAACCATTTTCTTTTCCTTTTTTTGCATTCAACAAAGAGTGAGGACCAGCTAGATGCTGAGAGAAAATGGTGAGCAAAAGACAAACTCCATGCCCTCAGGAGCTTACAGTATAATGGCGGAGTTAGACGGTAATCCAATAATTACACAAGTAATTAAAAATTAAGTTAAACTAAAAATTAAAATTGCAAATGACATCAGAGCTGCTAATGGCAGAATGAGAGCCTATAATGAGAATTTTGACATACTGAAGTCTTGCCTGAGAAATTGAAGGTAGAGTTGATTCAAAGAGGGAGGAAATCTTTCTAGGCTGAGAGAACACTCCCGTAGAGTGATATAACTTGGCACATGAAGAGAACTAGAGAAATACAGTGCACTTTCCCTAAGACATCCGGGCCCTTGTGGGGAGTGGGGGTGGGGTGGGTGGAGAAAGACTTGGCTATTTTGTCCCTTAGCAGGCGCCCTCTGTCTCAGGTGACCGCGACCTTGTCGCACTGATTACTGGGAGTTGTAGTCTCGACTGAGGGAGCAAGCATGGCGGCCTCCATTGCCAGGGGCTGCCGGGCTGCAATGGCCCTGGGCTGGACCTTTCGATGCGCCTGGGCTCTGCGCCCTGCGCCAGTCTCTGTCGCCTGCCGTAAGTGCAGCGGGGCTTGCTAGCCGGCGACAGAAGGAGCTTAGGGTCAGGCTAGGGGGAGGCGATTCTGGAAGTCAGGGGCGACATGGGAGGAGGCCTTTCGTGGGACCGCGCATTGGGGGCGATTTAAAGGTTTCGCGGGAGCTCTGGGCTGGCGCGAGCAGTCTTGACCTCTGTGGTGCGCTTCCGCAGAGGCCCTCGTGGGGCCGAGCCGGCGGCAGATCACTGGACCTTCTGAGCCCGGCGCGTTCCAGCCACCGCCGAAACCGATTATCGTGGACAAGCGCCGTCCCCAGCGCCGGGAAAGCAGGTGAGAGCCCCGACCTGGACGCGATTCCTGCCTTTTGGGTCTGTGCGCTCTAGAACCTGTAGTTGCTTCCGAAGTCTGAAACGGGTCTTATTCTGGGGTCTCCCAGATAAGAACTTGTGTGCAGGATTCATGTATGCGTGAAGGGCACCCAACTCAGGTTTGACTTCCTCGCTTCTCCCAAGTCGGCATTGAACTTTCTCTGCAGTCATATTAGAATTTCAAGTAGAGATTCCCCAGATTTGAGGCTCTTTGGCCCGTATCGAGAATTTTTCTGTGAAATACATTGTATTTTACCTGTTGACGTTAAGGAACGGATCTTTTCTCCCTAGGTGAAATGGATTGGCCAGAACTCACCCTGTTTTAGTTTCCTAACTGTGTTTTAGTGTCCCTGTAAAAGCGATACGGTGGTAAAAATTTCTACCAATTTGTTTCTGAAATTTGCTCTTCAAAACAGTGTGCTTAAAAGCCTGGTTCACTTAAGCAGGCAGTGGTAACTTTGTAGGTACGTGTAAATTTAGATGATCTAGAATTTGCAGAAACTGTTTCTGTAGAATTGTATAACCTTATTAAAAAGCGAATTTTAGGGGGGAAAATTGGTGTGACTTAGGCTTTATGAAAGGGCTCTATATTGTCGATTCGATTTTCTCTGCATATGTATTTGTGTTTAATGTTTAAAATATCCTGTGGTTCTAAGTTGAAATAAACTTGAATTTATGGAACCTAGAGATTCAGAAAAGATTTCTCAGTACAACTTTTTTTTTTAAGGTGGAAAAGGAATATTTCTCTTAAATGGCAACACAATATAATTCAGTTAAATGGGAGTAACTACTTTGGGAAACAATTTGACAAAATTTTGTAAGTTTGAGGTTGTCTGTACCTTCCCACCCAGACAGTATACAACTTAAGGAAAGTAATATGTACAAGGAGAGATGTACAAAAATGAACACAAAAGTAATGTTTGTAATAAAAGTTTAGAAGCAGCCTAGATATCCTTCAGTAGGTGAATGAGCAAATACATTCTCATAATGGACTATTATACAGCAGTGAAACATGAATGAACTAGAGTTAACATGGATGAACTTCAACTATGATGTGTGAAAAAAGCAACCTGCAGAAGAATTGACAAGTATGGTAGCATTTTTGTATTGCCCAGACATACATACATATGTAAAGTATAAAAAAATATACAGGGGAAATTCTCTACTTTCACGAGCAGTCAAACCTAGTTTTCCCAGTAGCCATTCAAGCTGACATTATGTGTCTCCTGATGTGTTGGAATAAGAAGATCACATCATCACCTCTGTAATATTTTTACCAAAAATGTATATCCTTGGTCTAGGTATGTGGAAACAGTAAACAAATTCAGATCCAGGGATGGTTTATAAGATGATCAGCTTTGACTCTTCAAAAAAGTCAATGTTACAAAAATGCAAATATGGGGAAGAGTACTAGTTTAAGAGACTAACAACCAGACATAATATGTGAAGCTTGATTGTAGCTTGGATTGAACAACAAACAGCTATAAAAGACCTTTTCCAGGACGAATTAGGTACATTTAAATATGAACTGTATTAGATTATACTACTGAATTAATGCTGAAGTTCTTAGGTGTCATAAAAGTATTGTGATAAATGTAAGAGAAAGTCCTTATTCTTAGCAGAAGCCTTCTAAAGTTTGAGGGATGAAATGGCTTGCTGTTTGACATTTTCAAATGGTTCTGGAAAAAAATTATATGTACATGTAAAGCAAATACGGCAAAATGTTGGCAGTAGGTGAAATTAGGTGAAGTATATATGGGTGTTCATTGTATTACTATTTCATCTTTTTGGTAGGTTTGAAACGTTTTAAAGTAGGAAATTGAGGAAAAGGAAGAAATTTATAGGAATAATCATCACACAAAATTTAGTTAATTACACCACAGTAATTAACTATGGGGGTAGGGAGGGGTGCACAGGGGCTTCAACTGCATTGTTAATTTATTCCTTGAGGTGGGTGACAGGGACATATATTTTCATTGTAATATCATTTATACTTTTCTACAGATTAGATATTTCATAATGACTTTAAAATCAGTTGGCTAATAGGGAGATTATTTTTAAAGCTAGTTTACAATTGATGATTTATATGTTTATATCTTTTCCAACATAATTTACTATAACATGTACAACTCAGCGTGAGGCCTGTGGGTCACAGGCTTTGGAATCTGACAGACATGATAAGTTTATAGCTAATGTAGTAATAAGTCTGTTAATCTTGGCTTGATAAGTTTATAGCTAATGTAGTAGTAGGTCCGTTGTTTACTGTCTCCAAGCTTCATTTTCTTCATCTGTAATAAGGAGATGATGACACCAAACTCACCTTGTTGTTGTAGGGATTAAGTTATGCTATAGATGTTTAATAAAGCTTTTAACACAATGCCGGGTGAGTACTCAGAAATTGTTAGCTATTTTCATGAGAATTGACAACAGTTTTAGAAATAAGATGGACTTTTCTTATTTAGAGAAGGAAGAATAAAACATGTCAGCATCCTAATCTTTCACTTTTTTTGGTAAAGCAATGGTTTCTTTTTTAGTGGTCTTTTAAGTTTGCTTTTAATTTATTTTACTCTATATTTTTCACAGGTTCTTGAGTCCTGAATTCATTCCTCCAAGGGGAAGAACAAATCCTCTGAAATTTCAAATAGAAAGAAAAGATATGTTAGAAAGGAGAAAAATACTCCACATTCCAGAGTTCTATGTTGGTCAGTAAGAGCTGGATGCTTTTATTATTAGTGGTTGGAGGGTTAGTTTTCTCGACAAAGAGAAAATTGTTTTTCACCTATCTGTGTTTTGCCCATATGAGGTACTTATTCCTAATATTATATTAAAATATTTAGGAACTTTGAAGTTATCTGGAAATGCTGTTGTTTGATTCTGCATCTCATGTAAAAGTTCACTTTTCTTTTGAATTTGGAGGAAGCATTCTTCGTGTTACTACTGCTGACCCATATGCCAATGGAAAAACCAGCCAGTTTCTGGGAATTTGCATCCAGAGATCAGGAACAGGACTTGGAGCTACTTTTATCCTTAGGAATACTATTGAAGGACAAGGTAGGCTTCATTTCATTATTTTGATTTTCTGGAAAATGTTATCTCAGGAGTCTTTTTTATTTTCTGCATCCTGGGTGAAGACATCTGGAACTTGAAAGTGAAAGGGAGCTTGGAGGGATGACTGGGAGCCTGTGGCCTAAGAATGGTATGAGAATTGAGGTTGCTGAGTACATACAGTTGGTGCTTTGCTTTCTCCTGAAGGCTTCTTTTGTTACAGGGACAACAACCATTAGAAGTAGACTTTCCAAATCATGGCAACATCAAAGGAGGAGACAAGTGACTATAAAGCAGTATGGGGGCATTCATTTTAGGAGCAAATAACCCTTGAAAACATTAAGATAAGCATAATGATGTCCTTGCAAGTTAACTTTCTCCTAAAATGAATGGCCCCCATTTTGCTTTATATTACAACAGTCACCACAATTGTTAGTTTTATAAGAATTGGAGGAATTTTTTAAAACGCAAAATTACATTTGCTATGTCAATAAGATAGGGGTGGTAAAATTCTAGAAAAATTATGAATCAAAATGGCAGGAACATGGATGGACTTGGAGGGTATTATGCTAAGTGAAATAAGTCAGATGGAGAAAGACCAGTACTGTATGTTATCACTTCTATGTGGAACCTAAGAATACAACAAACTAGTGAATATAACAAAAAAGAAGCAGACTCACAGGTATAGAGAACAAACCAGTGGTTGCCAGTGGGGAGTGGGAAGAGGAGAGTGATGATATAGGGATAGGGGATTAAGAGGTACAAACTGTTATGTATAAAATAAGCTACAAGGATATATTATACAGCATGGGGAATATAGCCAATATTTTATAGTAACTATAAATGGAGTATAACTTTTAAAAATTGTGAATCACTATATTATATACTTGTAACATATAATATTGTATAGCAACTATACTTCAATAAAATAAACATGAATAAAACTAAAAAAAACTTTTTTTAAGAAATAAAGACAAAAAAATTGGCAGGAACAGTACATTTTTCATACTTAAAGTTGTGTGCTTCATGGTCCCCAACAGTGAAGTAGTATATTGAAAGAAATTGAACATGTGAGAATCGTTGCTGTCTTCCTTATCCTATAATGACCTGTGGTGCTGTGCATGTAGGAACTCAGCAGAACTTGATTACAGAAACTTGGGCCAACAATCAGGTTGTGTACTTGGAGAAATCTTGTAATAGAAAGGCAGGAGCAAAGGTGTGGTAGACCTGAGATGATTTTTTTTCTTTAAAATTGAGATAATAGTTTCTACCTCCCAGGGTTGTGGTCAGTTTATTGTGATGTTCTATATGAAGTACTGGACACAGAATACTCAAAAGTATTAGTTCTCTCTTGCTATTTTCTACCATTAACACTTTGACTGTTTGTGGCCTGCCTGTACCTTCCCCATTGATACTTCCTACTTTGATGATTCTTTCTAGTCCATTGGCTTTAAATACCATCCATGTGGTATTAACTTCCCAGATTTATGTGTCAGGGACTGACCCTTTCCTTGTTCCAAATTTGCACATACAACTACCTATTTGACATCTGCATTTGGGCACCTTATAAGCATAAAACAAGTTCAAAACAGAACTCTTTGTTTCCTTCACAATGTGTTCTTTTAACAGTTTTTTCTATTTCCATAAGTTGTACCACTCCACACCCATTTATTTAAACCCAAAACTTAGGAGCTATTTTTAGTTATTCTCTTTCACACATCCAGTCAATCAGCAAGTTTTCATGGCTTAATTTCCAAAACTTTTATCCCAATTTTGCCCGTTTCTCCATCTCCATTGCTACCACTCTTGTCCATGCCACCATCATCTCCTGCCTGCAGCTGTGCAGTATCTCTGGCTTACTTTCCTGGCCCACCAAGTTACTTTGCTCCAGCCAAATGGACCTTTTTCTAGTTTTTCCAACATGGCAGGTTTGTTAAGACCCCAGAGCCTCTGCATTTGCTGTTCTTTCTGACTGGAGCATTCTTGGCTCTTTACAGTATCAACTTAAATGTTATCTTTTCTGAGAGGCTTTCCCTGACTATACTATTTAAAGTTGCCCCTGGGAATTCCCTGGTGGTCCACTGGTTAGGACCCAGTGCTCTCACTGCCAGGGGCCCAAGTTCGATTCCTAGTCAAGGAACTAAGATCCCTCAAGCCATGCGGTGTGGCATGCATGCATACATACATACATACATAAATTTGCCCCCTCCCCAGTCACAGTGTCATCACCCTGTATTGTCTTCACTATATGAAAGTACCTTGTTGGTTTATTTATCATTTGTCATCCACTAGAATGTAGGCTTTATGAGAAGAGAAGGATTTTACCTATTTTGATTTTGCTATAGGCACAGCTCCTAAATCAGTGCCTATAACAGAATAGATGTACAGTGGATACTGGATTAAATCCTGATATTAAACACTTGATGTTAACGTTGATCATATGTTTTACTATTTCTATTTCTCTTGGGATTATTCCAGGAAACCTCAGAATACACTCTTCCTTTTAAATGTTTGATGATACAGATGATATATATTAACCTTTTATGTCAGCATCTTGGAAACACTCAAAGCTGTTTCTCCTGTGGAGGGCTCCAGAGTGTTAACAAACCTAGGCCATCTTAAGAGGACTTCTAAATCAAAATTAGAATTTAAAAATGTACTTAGTCTTTTTGCATCATTAATTCTGTTGCTCAAAATGTAGAAGATAAGAGTCAAAATGTCGAAGATAGAGTTTTATTTAAGTAATTGGGAAATAAACAAGAACATAGCAAAGTGAAGAATTGTTCAAACTTCCAACTAATTTAATACTATCAAAATCGAGGAGATAAATGGCTCAATATATTTATAGAAGACAGTTTTCTTTAGACTTTATCATTCTAATTCAGGTTTTCTCATTTTTTAATCTACATGGATTTGTTCATTTCTATTTCTTTCAATAATCTTCATTTTAAAGATTACAAATTTATGTCACATTTCCTACATGCAAAACCCTGAGCTAATTCCTTCATGAAATAGCTTTTTTATAGTATGAGGTGTATGCAGGAATCTGAATTTAGATTATAAGAATATGTTTTCTTCTCTTTTAGGTGTTGAGATTTGCTTTGAACTTTATAATCCTCGAATCCAGGAGATCCAAGTAGTCAAATTACAGAAACGGCTGGATGATAGCTTGCTATACTTGCGAGACGCCCTTCCTGAATACAGCACTTTTGATATGAATATGCAGCCAATAGCACAAGAACCTAGCCAAGAAGTTCCTGTTAATCAGGTATAAGTTGTACATTTGGAACTGGAAGTTCAAGTATAAACTAAGAATCATCTTAAAGAAAACTTTTAGAAGAATTTTTGCTTGCAACTGTCAGCCTAATTTGTTCCTTTCCTTATATCTTCCTTAGCTGAAAGTAAAAATGAAGCCCAAGCCGTGGTCCAAACGCTGGGAACGTCCAAAATTTAATATTAAGGGGATCAGATTTGACCTTTGTTTAACTGAAGAGCAAATGAAGGAAGCCCAGAAGTGGAGTCAGCCATGGCTTGAGTTTGATATGATGAGGGAATATGACACTTCAAAAATTGAAGCTGCAATATGGGATGAAATTGAAGCATCGAAAAATTCCTGATCTGAGAATGAGTTTGGTTACTTGCAGAGGATATACTGACTCTCAGAGGATTTATTTAGAAACGAATTTAATCTCATATATAAGGACATAGTCATTAAATCAACCATTCATTATTTTATGAATATTATTTTAAAAATTAGCACACCAGTTTATTACTTTAAAAAGAAAATGTACATGCCAGGTGGTCTGATGTCCATTCTCTTAATGGAGGCAAAGCTACAATAGAGTCAAACTGTTACCAGAATGGTCTTCATTGAGCTTGGAATCTGAGCAAGGAAGTGGATAGGATGATTTTTTAAATTTGTGAAGTAAATTATAAATTCAAAAAGCATATGATTTAAAGAGTAATAATAAAATGAGCATTCATATACCCACCATCAGGTTAAGAAGTGAAACATTTGTAATATCTAAGAAGGTCAAGAAATAGAGCATTTACTAGAATCTAAGAAGACTCTTGTGTGTTGTAATTGCATCCCTCCCCTCTTACAGATGTAGGCACTATCCTGACTTTGTGTTAATCATTCCTTTGCATTTCTTTTATTTTATTACATATACATACACTCTTAAACAATATATTTACTTCTGAAAAATCTGTTGGCAGGTATTAAAGGGCAACATTGTCATTATTACATGAAAGCTTCAGGGAGCGCATAATGAAGTCTTGGGGTCATAGTCTGGCTTCAGCTTCCATGAGAGTTTACAAAAGTCACTTTTGAGGAAGTTCGTGGCTAAGGTCATGAGTGAGTCCTGCTAAATAGAAGGCTCACCAGAGGGTATCTGGAAGGGCCTATAGTGTGCACTGCCTAATTGATGGTCTGACAAAAATGTGGTCAGAGGGAGTAGACTTCTTTGTATTTACTGGTTCTCAGTCCATGAGGAATTAAATTCTAGCTCAAAGGAGTAGGTCAAGACAGTACTTCCGTAGGGTGATGTGAGTGTCTTTGCTGATCCTTGTAGCTGAGATGGAATGGAAAGCTGGCATGTAATCATACATGGTAAAGACCAACCTACAGATAATTAGGACCAGTTTCACCTGGGCATGCTGTTCCTCAAGTTTAAGAGTACAGTACTAGCACTGATCTTGATGAGTGTAACCATTAACCTGTCTCTTGAATCATTCTGCTTAAATCTATGTTCTTGTGCCTAAGCTTTTGGGATTTGCATTTACTCTTCTCCTGTGCTGATCTGTTTTCTGGATTTTTTGTTTTCCATTTTATTGGCTTTATTGTTTTCCATTTTGGTGAAGCACACCCTTTGTTAGCTTCTAGAGAAAGTATCAATATATAGGTAAATTTTTTGACCTTGCATATCTATCATATTTGATTAATATTTTATAAAATTCTGGGTGGGAGATAATTTTCCTTCAGAATTTTGAAGGTATTGCTTCATTGTCTTATTTCCAGTTGTGTTGAGAAATCCAAAACCATTTTGATTTCTGCTCTTTGAATGTGACTTGAAAGCTTTGTAGAATACCTTGGTTCTCAGGGTAGTGCAATTTCGCAGCGATGTGCCTTGGTGTGGGTCTATTTTTATTCATTATCTTAGGTGTTTGATGAACTCTTTCCATGCGATAGCTCATATCTTTCAGTTCTGGGAAACTTTCAGTGTTCATTGATTTCCTCTCCTCTGCTTCTCTCTTTCTGGAACTGATATTTTGATGTTGGATTGGATCTCTGTTTTCCTACCCTCTCTCCATCTCTTCTTTAGCTCTTTGATTCAGTCTTCCAACTCTTTGCTATATTTTTAGATCTCAAGATCCCTTTATGATTTCTGAAAGTTCCTTTTCTTATATAGTACTCAGTTCTTATTTTATATTCTTGTCTATGGATTTGTTCTGTTACCATTGAGGATGTTCGTGATAGTGTTTGTGTTTGTTTTTAGTATTTATTTATCTTTATTTTTTTTGGCTGTGTTGGGTCTTAGTTGTAGCACACAGGATCTTCATTGAGACATGCGGATCTTTCGTTGGCAGTGTGCGGGCTTCTCTCTAGTTGTGGCACAGGGTCCAGGGCCTGTGGACTCCGTAGTTGTGGTGCATGGGCTCTGTAGTTTGTGGCACGTGGACTCTCTCATTAAGGCACACGAGCTCAGTAGTTGTGGAGCACGGGCTTAGTTGCCCCATGGCATTTGGGATCTTAGTTCCCTGAGCAGGGATTGAACCCACGTCCCCTGCATTGGAAGGTGGATTCTTTACCACTGGACCACCAGGGAAGTCCCTATGTTCTTTCTTTTGAAATTGTTTTTCTGTAGAATCTGTTAACTCCAAATTTCTTCTCATGTATTTATTTCTTTTTCTATGTTTTAGGCTTTTCTAGGACATCTGGCAATCCTTGGCTGTCTACTTATGGTAGACATACAGTGGACTATAAAGCTGATTAGAAGCCTTGGACTTGTGGAAGGGGTTTGCTTTAGGGTTATCTGGGTGGGCTTTTTTTGGGTGGGCTCCTCCACATGAATATCTTGCTTTGGTCAGATTCTCCAGAGTAGAGGTTTCCAGTTTCCTTCCTGGAGGCTAAGGGTCTGTCTGCTAGTGTTCCAGTTGCCATATTGGAGAAGAACAGGCTTTCTGGCACTCTACATTTTTATGGCCATCCTGTCCATCCCCTCCCACACATACACTTTTGGCTTAGTATCCAGTGCCTGCAGTCCAGAAAACTGCTTTAACTGCTCTAGAGAATAAACCTCTGGACTTTAGCTGGTGTGGGGGAGGGCCAGACAAGCAGTGGTGGAGAGTTGGGAAAGGGATATCAGGAATATAACCTCCAAATAGTTTTCATCAGGTTCTCATTATTTTAGCCACTGTCCAGTACCCCCTGAGGTACTGCATCTGCCGACTGGCAATTGTGAGAGGTGAATTGGGTTGATTCTCATCTTTCTCCACTGCTGGCTTGATTTGCCTTTCTTGAGTCTGCCAGTCCATGCATATGCTTTTTCAGCTTTCAAAATTTTGTTCTGCTTGTTTCTTGTTCTGTTCTCTGTTGTGGTTTTATATCTCATCCATATGTTTCTCAACATTTTGTACTACTTTCATCTTGTCCTGTTTTCTCCTTCCTTGAGGGTTTGTCTTTTTCCCTGTGGTATATTCTAGTGGTTATTTGAATAATTCATCTGACAAATTAACCTATTTAGCCACTTTCCCCAGTAATAGATTTCTTTTGAGAGAAATATTCAGATATTAACGCTTGGGATTCTTAACATTCAGTGCTACCTTGCTCTTTCACTAAAAATTACACAGCCATCTAACTATTTTCAAAAAGCAATGAATATACCATCATACACTTATTTAGATTACTTGCTGAGATAGCCTCTCAAAGTAAAATTTTAACAGCCTATATCCTATATTTTTCTTCTGTTTAACTTGTCAGAAGAGAATCATTAAAGCTTGTTCATTTTTTTACCTTGATAAACACGCTGCAGTCTTCTTGGTAGAAGGGCAGATGAATGGTACATTTCGAGATCTAAAGCTGTGCAGATGTATGATTGGCTCATAAGTACATGTGCTCATAACAACAAAGCAAGTCATGTTTTTACTCTGTAAGATTCTCTTTAAAATTCTTGTGAATTTTCCCTCAGAAAAAACAAATCTTAATACATTAAATTTTTTATTGTGGTAATATATATGTATATTTTACCATAATAAAATTGTTATTAAAAATGTCTAAATAATATATATAACATAAAATTTATCATTTTAACCATTTTTAAATGTACAGCTTCAGTGTCATTAATTACATTCATGTTGCGCAGCCATCACCATTATCTTCAAAACTTTTTCATCACTCCAGAGAGGAACTCTAACCAGTAAGTAATAACTCCCTATTCCTCTCTCCCCATCAGCTCCTGGTAAGCTCTTATCTACTCAATTTCGATATGAATTTACCTATTCTGCTTCTTATAAGTGGAATCATACAATATTTGTTCTTTTGTGCCTGGCTTATTTTGTTTAATATGTTTTCAGGATTCATCCATGTTATAGCATGTATCAGAATTTCATTCCTTTTTATGTCTAAATAATATTCTATTGTATATGTATGCCATATTTTTGTTATCCATTCATCTGTTGATGAACACTTGAGCTATTTCCACCTTTTGGTTATTATGAATATGCTGCAATAAACACTGATATACAAGTTTCTCTTTGAGTTGCTTTTTTAATATTTTGAAAATATATACTCCAGATATATACATACCTTGGAGTAGAATTGCTGGATCATATATTTTGAAATTTTCCTTATACTTTCTTCTTTGACCTATTGGTTTTTAAAGAGTGTGTTGTTTAATTGCCACATTTAATATGCCACAAGTGAATTTTCCACTTTTCCGTTTGTTATTGATTTCTAGCTTCATTCCATTGTGGTCAGAGAAGATACTTAGTATGATTTCAGTCTTTTAAAATGTACTGAAAATTGTTTTGTGGCCTAACATATGGTCTATTCTGGAGAATGTGCCTTGCGCCCTTGAGAAACGTATATTTTATTGTTGTTGGGTGGAGTGTTTTATATATGTCCATTAGGTCTAGTTTGTTTATAGTGTTATTCAAGTCTTCTGTTTCCTCATTGATCTTCTGTCTAAAGGTTTTATCCATTTTTTGACAGTGAAATATTGAAGTTTCTAACAATTCTTATAGATCTATCCAGTTTTTAATTCTATCAATGTTTGCTTCATATATTTTGTGGGGGGCTCTGTTGGTGCATAAATTATATCTTCTTGATGAAGTGACTTTTTTTATCAATATGTAATATACATTTTTGTTTCTTAAAACAATTTTTGGCTTACAATCTATTTTATCTAATACTAATCTAATACCCACTCCAATTCTCTTTTGGTTACTATTTGCACAGAATGTCTTTTTCTATCCTTTCACTTTCAACATATCTGTGTCTTTAGAGCTAAAGTGAGTCTTTTATAGACAGCATATAGCTGGATCATTTATTTTTATTTCTCTTTTATCCATTTTGCCAATCTTTGCCTTCTGTTTGGAGAGTTTAATCCATTTACGTTTAAAGTAATTAGTATGGGACTTCCCTGGAAGTCCAGTGGTTAATAATTCACCTTCCAATGCAGAGGATGCAGGTTCAATTCCTGGCTGGGGAGCTAGGATCCAACATGCCTTGTGGCCAAAAAACCAAAACATAAAACAGAAGCAATATTGTAACCAATTCAATAAAGACTTAAAAAAAAAAAATTGTCCACGTCAAAAAAAAATCTTAAAAAAAAATAATTAGTATAAGGAAGAACTTCTGCCATTTTATTTGTTGTCTTTATGTCTTATGCCTTTTTTGTTTCTCATTTTCTCCATTACTGTTTCCTTCTGTGTTGATTTTTTGTGGTGAATGATTATGATTCCCTTCCCATTTCCTTTTATGCATAATTGTTAAATGTTCTTTTTGTGGTTACTGTGGGGATTATAGTCAACATTATACAGTCTAATTTGAATTGATACCAATTTGAATTCAATAGCATACAAAATTGCTACTCCTGTAAAATTTTGTTCTCCCTTTATTGATGTCACAAATTATATCTTCATATATTGTGTGCCTGACAATATAGGTTTATAATTATTTTGTATGCATTATAGATTTATAATTGTTTTGTATGCATTTGTCTTTTAAGTCTTGTAGGAGATAAAAAGTAGAGTTACAAGACAAAATTACAACAATAATAGCTATATTTTCCCATGTATTTATCTTTACTGGAGGTCTTTATTTCATCACAAAATAGATGTAGATTCAAGTTACTTCCTAGAGTCCTTTCACTTCTGCCTGAATGACTCCCTTTAGCATTTCTTGTAGGACAGTCTAATAGCAATGAACTGCCTCAGGTTTTGTTTATCTGGGAATGTCTTTATTTCTCCCTAATTTTTGAAGGCCAGTTTTGCTAATAGGGAATTCTTGGTTGACACTACTTTTCTTTCAGCAAGTTAAATATCTCATCCCACTGCTTTCTGGCCTCCATGGTTTCTGATGAGAATTGTCTGTTAAATTTTTTGAGAATCTTTTGATCATGAGGGGTTTCTCCTCCTTTGCTGCTTTCAGGATTCTCTCTGACCTTGTCTTTTGCCAGTTTGATTATAATATGTTTTGGTGTGCACCTCTGAATTTATCCTGCTTGGACATTGAGATTCTTGGATTTTCAGATTCGTGTCTTTCATCAAATTTTGGATGTGTTTGGCCATTCTTTCTTCAAATATTCTTTCTGCTCCTTTCTTTCTTCTGGGACATTCATAATGCACATGTTGGTCTTTTGGATGGTGTCCCATCAGTTTTGTAGACAGTGTTCACTTTTCTTCATTCTTTTTTTCTTTTTGCTCCACAGGCATGATCATTATAATTGTCTTGGTTTTAAGTTTGCTGATTCTTTTTTTTGCCTGCTTATACAGGTTGTTGAACTCCTCTAGTGCTTTCTTTTAATGTCAGTTATTATACTTTTCATCCTCAGAATTTGTTTCCCTTTTATAATTTCTATGTCTTTATTGATATTCTCATTTTGTTCATATATCCCTTTTCAAATTTCCTTTTGTTCTTTGTCCATGTTTTCCTTTAGCTCTTTGAGCATGTTCAAGACAGTTATTTAAAGTCTTTGTTAATTCTGATGTCTCTACTTCTGCAGCAATTGTTTCTATTTAATTCGTTCCTTTGGATGGCCATGCATTTCTGTGTCTTTGAATGTATTGTGATTATTTTTGTTGAAAATTGGACATTTAAATATTCTAATGTGATTCTGGAAATCAGATGTGCCCTCTTTCCCTAGGGTTTTCTTCATTTTGATTATTGGACTGTAGTCGTCCATTTGGTTAATGATGTTTTCAAATTATTTTTGCAAAGAACATATTCCTTGTGTGTGATCACTGAAATCTGTTTCTTACCTTGTCTTTAGATAGTGTTTTGATAGGTTTCCTTAAAATTCAGGAGCTAAAACAAACACCCCACTCCCAGTTTTTGCAGGTTGTCACTTTTCTAGGATACTCCCTCAACACTAAACCAGGCTTGCACTAAGCCTAACAGTTAGCCTGAATTGAAGGCTTAGGATCTTTTGGGTCTTTTTAAAGCTTGCTTCTTGCCCTGTACATTTGTGGCTTTCTAAATTTCCCTATATATGTTTTTGAATATCCTAATTGCCCAAAGTAACTCCCCACCCCTAGCTTTTTCTCCCAGTCCTTAGGTGGTCTATCATGTATCTCAACTGTAATCTTTTGACCCAGGCATTTGTGGATTGTTGGTTTGCCTTACATTCTGGCCTGAGTTTCGAGTTAGGCAAAACAGAAATGAGTGCTTTGCTTCAGTCCTTAAGGAACCCCCAGAGAGGCTAGAATATAGACATATACAATAATTTGTGAATGAGATCTGCTCTGCACCATCCAGAGACAGGGACTGAGGTTCAACACTGAGAATGAAGCTGTCATTTTCAAGACAGCTGCCACATCAAGGAGGGGTGGGGGAAGGGCAAGTAAAAATGTCACAAAGTTTTCCTAACATTTGTTTTTGTTAAATTTTTTTTCTAGTTTTATTGAGATATCATTGAGCACTGTGTAAGTTTAAGGTATATAGCTTAATGGTTTTACTTTCATATATTATGAAATGATTATCACAATAAATTTAGTTAATATCATCTCATATTTATACAAAAAGAAAAAGAATTATTTCCTTGTGATGAGAACTTAGAATCTACTCTCTTAACAACTTTATAGTGTGCTATACAGCAGTGTTAACTATAGTCATCGAGTTGTATATTTCATCCCCAGTACTTATTTATCTCATAACTGGAAGGTTGTACTTTTTGGTCACCTTCATCCAGTTCCTCCACCTCCTGCCCCCTGCCTATAGCAACCATGAATCTGATCTATTTTTGAGTGTTTGTTTCAGTTTTACATATAAGTGAGATCATACACTTTCTCTGACTTATCTCACTTAGCATAATGCTCTTCAAATCCATTCTTGTTGTTGCGAATGGCAGGATTTCCTTCTTTTTTATGGCAGAATAATATACCATAACTTATCTATTTATCTGGCAATGGACACTTAGGTTGTTCCCATGCCTTGGCTATTGTAAATAATGCTAGTATGAACTTGAGGGTGTAGATAATTCTTTGACATAGTGTTCTCGTTTCTTTGGCTATATACCCAGGAGTAGAAGTTCTGGATCATATGGCAGTTATATTTTTAATTTTTTGAGAAATCTGCATACTATTTTCCATAGTGGCTGCACCAATATATATTTCCACAAACACTGCACAAGTGTTCACTTTTCTCCACATCCTCCTCAGCATTTGTTACCATGTGCCTTTTTGATGGTAGTCATTCTAGTAAGTGTGAGGTGATATCTCATTGTGGTTTTGATTTGCATTTCCCTAATGATTAGTGATATTGAGCACATTTTCATGCACCTGTTGGCATATATCTTCTTTGGAAAAATGTCAGTTCAGGTGCTTTGCCCATTTTAAATTGGATTATTTGTTTTGCTGTTGCGTTGTATGAGTTCTTTATATATTTTGGATATTAACCCCTTATCAGACTAGTGGTTTGCAAATATTCTTTCCCGTTGCGTAGACTGTTTTTTCATATGTTGATCATTTCTTTTGCTCTGTAGAAGTTTTTTAGTTTGATGTCTCAGTTGTTTATTTTTTATTTTGTTGCTTGAGCTTTAGGTGTCATATCCAAAAATTCATCACCACAACTCATGTAAAGGAGGATTTTTTCTGTTTTAAGGTTTCCAGTCTTACATTTAAGTCTTTAATCCATTTCATGTTAATTTTTGTGAGTGGTGAAATACAGGGGTCTAATTTCATTCTTTTACATATGAATATCCAATTTTCCCAGCACTATTTACTGAAGAGACTGTCTTTTCTCTGTTGAGTGTTCTTGGCTGCCTTGTCAAATATTAGTTGACATATATGCATGGATATATTTCTGGGTTCTCAGTTCTGTTGCATTAGTCTTGGTGTTTGTTTTTATGCCAGGACCATACCATTTTGGTTACTAAGCTTTTTAATATAGCTTGAAATCAGGAAGTGTGATGCTTCCTGCTTCTCCTTTCTCCGGATTGCTTTGCCTCCTGTAAAAAATGCCATTGGAAGCTTAATAGGTATTACACTGAATTGATAGATGGCTTTGGGTAGTATGGGCATTTTAACAGTATTCATTCTTCCAATCCATGAACATGGGATACCTTTCCATTTACTTACGTCTTCTCCAGTTTCTTTCATCAGCATCTTAAGTGAGAGATCTTTTACCTCCTTAAGTTTATTCTAAAGATTTTCTAATTGTTTTTGATGCTATTGTAAAGGGGATTGTTTTCTTTATTTCTTTTTCAGATAATAGTTGTTAGTGTACAAAAACACCACAGATTTTTGTTTGTTAATTTTGTATCCTGCAACTTCACTAAATTTATTGATTAGTTCTAATACATTTTTTTTTGGGGGGGTGGCATCTTTAGGATTATAAAATCACATCATCTGCAAATATAGTCAATTTTACTTCTTTCTTTCCAATTCTGATGCCTTTTATTTCTTTTTCTTGCCTGATTCCTCTGGCTAGGACTTCCAGTACTTTATTGAAGAGGAATGATGAGAGTGGGCAACGTTGCCTTGTTCCTGGTCTTAGAGGAAAAGCTTTCAATCTTTCACCACTGAGTATGATGTTAGCTGTGGTCTTGCCCTATATGGCCTATATTATGTTGCTATTTGGTTCTTCTGTACTTAATTTCCTAAAAGTTTTTATCATCAACAAATGTTGAATTTTCTCAAATCCTTCTTCTGTGTCTCTTTAGGTGATTTTTTTCTTTAATTCTATTAATGTGATATATCACATTTATCCCTTTGTGGATGTTGAGCCATCCTTACAAGGATAAATCCCACTTGATCATGGTGAATGATCCTTATGATGTGCTATTGAATTCAGTTTGCTAGTATTTTATTGAGAATTTTTGCATCCATATTCACCAGGGATATTGGCCTGTAGTTTACTTGCAGTGTCCTTTCCTGGCTTTGGTATCAGGGTAATCTTGGCCTCATAAAATAATCTTGAGAGTATTGCCTCCTCTTCAATTTTGGGAAGAACTGGAGAAGGATGAGTATTAATTCCTGTTTAAATGCTTGGTAAAATTCATGAGGGAAGCCATCTGGTCCTGGGCTTTTCTTCTTTGGGAGATTTTTGATTATTTATTCAATCTCCTTACTAATAATTGGTCTGTTCAGATTTTCTATTTCTTCCTGATTCAGTCTTGTTAGGCTGCATGTTTCTAAGAATGTTTCCATTTCAAGGTTTTTCAGTTTGTTGGCATATAATTGTTCATAGTAGCTTCTTATGATCCTTTGTATTTCTGTTATATCAGTTTTAAATGTCTCCTTTTTCATTTATAATTTTGTTGTTTGAGTCCTCTCTCTTTTTTCCTTGGTTGGCTAGCTAAAGTTTTGTCACTTTTGTTTATCTTTTCAAAGAATCAACTCTTTTGTTAATATTTTCTGTTGTTTTTCTGTTCTCTATTTCATTTATTTCTGCTCTGATCTTTATTATTTCATTCCTTCTGCTAATTTTGGGCTCAGTTTGTTCTTCCTTGTCTAGTTCCTTGAGGTGTAGAGTTAGGTTGTTTATTTGAGATCTTACTTGTTTCTCAATGTAGGTGTTTTTTCTGTGAACTTCCCTCTTATAACTTCTTTTGTTGCCTATAACTTTTGGCATATTGTGTTTCCATTTTCTTTTGTCTGAAGATAATTTTTTTATTTCTCCTTTAATTTCTTTGATCCATTGGTTGTTCAGGAGAGTGTTGTTTAACTTCCCTGTATTTGTGAGTTTTCCAGTTTCCTCCTGTTATTTATTTCTAGTTTCATACCACTGTGGTCAGAGAAAGTACTTGGTATGACTTCCATCTTCTTGAATTTGCTTAGACTTGTTTTGTGGCCTAATATATGGCCTATCCTAGAGAATGTTCCTGTGTGCTTGAGAAGAATATGCTGTTTTGGATAGAATGTTCTATATATGTCTGTTAGGTTCATTTGGTCTCTGTTGTTCAAATTCACTCTTTTCTCTTTGATTCTTTGTTTGGATGATCTATCTATTATTGAGTCAGGTATTAAAATTCCCAACTATTATTGTATTGCTGTTTACTTCTCCTTTTAGCTCTGTTAGTTTTTATTTTATATATTTAGTTGCTCTGATGTTGGGTGCATAAATATTTAGAATTGTTATATATCTTGATGGATTGACCTCTTTATAATTATATAAATGACCTTCTTTGTCTCTTTTACCATTTTTAGTTTAAAATCTATTTGGTCTGAAATAAGTATAGCAGCTACTGCCTTTTTTTATTATTATTATTTACTTGAAATATCCTTTTACATCCCATCATGCTCAATCTATGTGTATCTTATAGGCAGCATATCAATGGGTCTTTTTGTTTATCCTTCCAGCCATTCATTGTCTTTTGACAGAAGAAGTAATCTATTTTTGTTTAAAGTAATTATTGATAGGTGCGAATTACAATGGACTTTTCATTGTTTGTGTTCTGGCTGGCTGTCTGTTTTGTAGATACATTGTTCCTTGATTCTTTTCCTGTTTTTTTTTGGTTTTGTGGTGTTTGTTTGTTTGTTTTTCTTGTTTAATGTCTTTTGGTATCAGAGTTTTTGACTTCTTTATCTTGTTCTTTTGTGTAATCACTACAGGTTTTCCCCCTTGTAGTTATCATGAGGCCTACATAAAAATCTTAGAATTATAACACCCTATTTTATTTTATTTTTTTATAACACCCTATTTTAAACTGATAACAACTTTGATAGCATCCCTACAATTTACATTTTGACTTTTCCCCCTCATATTTTAGGTTATTGATGTTATAGTTTCTATATATTTTTTTATATTGAACAGCCAACAACAGGTTATTGTAGTTATGGTTATTTTCACTATGTTTATTTTTTTAACATTTAAACTAGAGCTGTAAGTGAATTACATACCGCCATACCATATTACAGAATCTAACTATATATCACCACCAGTGAGTTTTACACTACCTTGTTTTGTGTTCTTTTAGTTCTATTCAAAGTACTCCCTTTAGCTTCTCTTGTAAGGCAGGGTAATGCTGATGAAGTCCTTAAGCTTTTGTTTGTTTGAGAAAGTTATCTCTCCTTCATTTCTGAAGGACAGCTTTTCCAGGTATAGAATTCCTGGTTGACAGTTTTTTTGTTTGATACTTTAAAAATATTATCTCATTCTCTCCTGGCTTGATAACGTTTCTGTGAGAAACCCACCGAGACTATTACGGCGTTCCCTTGTACGTTACCTTTTTTTTTTTTCTACTTTCAAAATTCTTTGTCTTTGATTTGACAATTTAATTATAATTTATCTCAGTGTTGTTGTCCTTTGGGGCTGATGGCTCTGAATAGATATGAATCTCATTTCTCTCCCAAGGTTATGAAAGTTTTCAGCCATTGTTGCTTTAAATATACTTTTCCCCTTTCTCTTTTCCTTCTGGAGTTCCTATAATGCAGATATTGTTTCTTTTGATTGTGTACATAAGTCCCATAGGTTCTTTTCTCACTCTTTTTTTCTTTCTGTTCCTCTGATTAGATAATTTCAAGTGTCTTATAAGTCATTGATTCTTCTGCATGGTTGAGTTTGCTTTTGAAGTTCTCTGTTGACTTCTTCAGTCATTGTATTTTTCAGCTCTAGGATTTCTGGGGATTTTCTTTGGCTTTGTTTTTTGATGGTTTCTATTTCTTTCTTGTACTTCTTTTTCATGTATTTCCCCCTCTAATTTCCTTTAGTTCTTGTAGTTCACTAAATTTCTTTAAGAGCATTATTCTGAAATTTTTTTTTTCTGACAGTTTATAGATCTCCATTTCTTTAGGGTCAGTTATTAGAACTTTATTAGTTCCTTTGGTGCTGTCCTGTTTACCTGATTGTGATCCTGGACTCCTTACATTGGTATCTGTGCATCTGAGTTAGCAATCTCCTGTTCCAGACTTTTTAGGTTTGCCTTGGCAGTCAGCTCCGTTTGGGTTTTTGGACCTGTCAACTGGTAACATCTTAGGGCAGGTGGGTCTTGCTATCAGGGTCTATTTTGTGGTGAGGTCACAGCCTGAGATCTGAGGTTGGGGGAGTGCTGGTGGCTGAGAACAGTTGGAAAGGACTGCTGGCTTAGTCCCCTGCCCAAGCAAGGCTGTATAGGTTCTCTGGTTAGGGTTACTAGATGATCAGGACTGGGTGCTATACTCAGCAGTTAGCTTGCCTGATCTGGCAGGGCCATAGAACAGGTCCCAGGTCCTGCATGGTTTATTGTTTGGGGACCTGAATCAGGCAAGACTGTAAACTGGATTCCCTGGCCAGATGGGGCCACTCCTTTTGTTCTGCAGACAGGGAAACCACAGGCTGGCTCTGTGTTCAAGTGCCACTGTAAGCAGAGCTGTTGGATAAGCTATGCAGCTTCCCAAGTTCCCTGGTTGGGTAGGCGAGGCTACAAATTAATTTTCCTGTCAGGCAGAGTGGAATAATCAGATCCAAGGTTGGCAAGGATATTTGTGGTCTTGACTCAGGCCTACCCCTGTGCCAAGTTCCCTGGCCAAATGGGGCCACTGGATTTGCAGATGATCATCTGTGCCTGTCAGAGTCTATTGCTGGGCTACAGTTTTCCAGGTGTTCCAGCCAGGATTTGTGGTTCAGAGGGGCTGGGAGCTATACTCAGCAGTGGGTGAGGCTATGAATTAGCTCCTCTGCCTGGGCAGAGAGGGAACCAGCTCCAACTCTGGAAACGCTCTGTTTGTGGTCTTGAATCAAGCTAACCCTCACTCGCAATTCCCTGGCTGGGTGGTGTCCCTGGCTTTGCTCTGTGGATGATCAGCTCTGCCTACTGTCATCTCTGCTCGAGCATTGTTGGGTTACACAGCTTTCCAGGTGTTCCAACCATGCTTTCCCTGTGAGGTGAGGCCAGAGTGGAACTCCCAAAAAGCAGCCAACAATGCTGGCGGAGCTGGATGTCCACCCTGCGCTCTTTGTTCCCATTGGAGGAATTGTAGGCTCAGTGGAACCCTCTTGGTGTGGTGTTGCCCTTGCCTGGGGGAGGGGCAACGTGCTCCGAATGCAGTTGCTTCTCTTACCCTTCATACGCAGTCTGTCTCAGCCTCTGTGGTGCTTCAGAGATAGAAGCTCCAGTGCTTCAGCCTCACCTCCATGTTCTAAGATTTTCTCAGTGGTGTCTGGTCTATGAATAGCTGTTAGTTTAACTTGTGAAGAGGAGTGAAGTCAGGAGCAAAGCCTGGCATGTCCTATGTTGCTATCTTGATGACTTCCTACCATTTAAAAGTTGTCTTTTTTTTTTTGGATTCAGTGTTTTCTTGGCTGCTATAAAGTTTTGACTGTTTTCCAGAGTTCTGGAAAAGCTGGTTGTGAATGTTCCTCATTTTTTCAATGTTTCTCTGGGACATCAAGATCTTGGATGTGCCCAGTCCATCATTTTTCTCAATTGTGTGCTATTTTTAAACCTCCCTTTAGCACTGTGGTAGGACAATTATTATCTTAAAAGAAATAATCCCCTGAGTCTTTTGTATAACTCGGAGTTCAAAAAGTTAGGTTTTCCTATTATACATAGAAAAATGATTTATAAATTCAGTGTTCAAGGACAGGCTAGTCTGTGTCCCAGTAGAAGGGTTCCTATGTTTCAGACACTGTGCAAGGCATTTCCTGTCTCTAACATTCACAAAAACCTGGTGAGATAGGTGTCTATTTTTACAAATGAGGTAGCTTGGGAGAGGAAAGTAGCTTGTCTAAAGTGGTTCAGGAGATAGGTGATGAGGCTAATGTTAAAACACAGAAATGTCTGAGTTTTCAAAACTGTTTTAAACTCAGTTAAAAAAAAAAATCTCCAGACTATATTAGATTATGATGGGGAAGGTGAGGGATGGATATTCATTTTTTAAAAATCTCTCATTGTGACTCTAATGTACAGCTAGTTTTGAGAACCACTGCCCTTAATGTCTTGCTCCTAAGGAACAGCAGAATGCAGGTGAAATTCAAGGCAGGTCATTTTGTTCTAAATTAGGCAGCTAACCAAAATGTCCACATACTATTTTCAGTGAAGGGAGTAGAGTGGCTAACTTGTCCTCGTTTGCTGGGGACTCCCCAATTTTAGTATTGAAGGTCCTGCATCTTGGGAAATGTCTTAGTCCCAGCAAACCAAGATGGCTGGTCATCCTACCAGCCACATATTTATGGAATTTAATTATCTGTAATAGCCTTTTTTTTTTTTTTTTTTTGGCTGCTCCATGCAGCATGCAGGATCTCAGTTTCCCGACCAGGTTTCAAACCTTTGCCCCCTGCACTGGAAGCATGGAGTCTTAACCACTGGACTGCCAGGGAAGTCCCTGTAATAGCCTTTTATAATTTAAAAATCCTACATGTGTTCCTGAAAATTAAAGCACAGTAGGGAGGTGGTATTCCTATGTATTCCTTTATGATTTTGCATAAGAAACCCAAATATGTCCAGGGACATTATTTGCTTTCCAATGAACAAGGTATCAGTGTTCTCACATTCTCACTTTACAGAGCCCTTAGTTTTGCAGAAATTTTAAAAGGGTGCCCCATCCCTTATCTCTCCCCACACCCCCTGCCAAAAGATACTTAGTGCCCCTTTTTAACCATTAGATCCAAATATTTTCTTTTTTTAAAACATGTAAATTAATTTTATTGCATCCTTAAATCATAATTACTAATTGGGGTTGTGTTCATCTGCTGGCCACTATGTAACTTGCCAAATCTTGGAATCATATTGAACACTACCAACTCATTTCCACATAGAATTTCAGGTGGTATTTGCTTTTTATCACAGCAACTTCTGAAAACCCAGCTTCATAAATACATATCATCTTCTAAAGTAATGTCACATGATCTAATGTTGAAACTGAACAACCTTGGGCTATAATCTCCAGTGGTTCTGACAGGTACTGCTGTTTTCCTTGAAAATTTAAAATGTCCCACAGGGGCTTCCCTGGTGGTGCAGTGGTTAGGAAACCACCTGACAATGCAGGGGACATGGGTTTGATCCCTGGTCTGGGAAGATCCCACATGCTGTGGAGCAACTAAGCCTGTGCACCACAACTACTGAGCCCACGTGTTGCAACTACTGAAGTTCACATGCCTAGAGCCCATGCTCCACAAGAGAAGCCACTGCAATGAGAAGCCCACACACCACAACTAGAGAAAGCCCACACACAGCAACGGAGACCCAACACAGCCAAAATAAATAAATAAATAAAAATTAAAAATAAATGTCCCACAATGCCTCTTGAGTTCACAGTGGTGTCACAGGGCATCTCAGATGACAGTTTGGGAACTGTGGATCCACAGATATTTAATTCTGTCATGTAACAACTACATGAAAATATTCAAATGAATAGTCAACCTTAATGCTCTTTTGACATTTTGTAAGAAGCCTGTAAAACCTGTGTTAACAAACATTAATTCACATTTCTCTGGACTAACTCCATGAAACTTATTCAAGTTTAAGAGAATAGCATCAAAAATGTTGCGTTTATGACTATCTTACAGAATCTTCCTGGGGCACTTCTGGTTAGCAGATCATACTGAAATATCCAGGGCAGTGATTCTAAAGCACTATTTTTGATGGAAACTTGTTAGGTTTAGGTTTGGGCAGAAAAGAGGTTAAGAACCACTGGTCAAATGGACTGTGTCACGTTAAAAGCAAAAATGTCTCTGAATATCACTATTAGTTTTCCTCCATTAACTTCCACTGATGACCTTTGAAAACAGTCTCATGAAGTAAGGTCTTCAATGGTGCTCAGCCCATCTGTAACCAGAGATAGTTCACTATTCCAGACACTTGTCTAACTTAACAAGGTATTTAAAAAATTGATGCATAATTAATGTACAATGAAATACACAGATCTTGGGTTTTCTCTTTGAATTTTTAACAACTGAGTATACCCATGTATCCATCATGCAAATCAAGACATAGAGCACTTCCATCACTACTGAAAGCTACCTTGTCTTTTTTCATTCTTCCATCATTTTAATTATGGCTGTTCTTATATTTAACATACATTGAGTCATAATGTATTCTTACCTAACTGCTTTCATTTAATGATGCTTTTGAGGTTTACTTATTGTATACATTAGTTTATTTCTAATGTTGAGTAGTTTTCCATTGTATGAATCCACCACTTTATCAATTTTGGTTACAGTTTTGGGCTATTTTTAATAAGGCTCCTATCAACACTCTTGTACAAGCTTTTCTTGTGAACATATTTTTATTTTCTTAGGTAAATATGTAGGAGTGGTATTGCTGAGTTGTATGGTTAGTAAATGTTTAACGTTAATAAGAAACTGATGAACAGTTTTCCAAAGTGGTTGTTCCATTTTACACTTCCATCAGCAAACTAGGAGTGTTCCAATGGTTTCATATTCTTAGCAGCATTTGTTGATATTAGTCTTTTTCAGTCATTCTAGTGGATGTGAACTGGTGTATCATTCTGCTTTTAATTTGTACTTCCCAGCTGACCTAAGATATAGAATACTTTTGAATAAATTTAAAATTTTGATAAAGTCCAACTTATCCTTTTTTTCTTTCTTTGTTGGTACCTTCTGTGTCCTACCCCCAAAAAATCTTTACCTACTCCAGGGTCAAACACAGTTTATGTTTCTCCCTGCCAGCTTTTGTTTCTGGGCTTTACATTTGGATCTATGATTCACCTGCATGTGTGTGTGTGGGAAGTTAAGGGTTGAGGCTCATCTTATTTAATAGTTATTCAGTTGTTCCACCAATAACTGTTATACTCTCCTTTTCCCACTGTATTAACTTGACACTGTGGTCAAAAATTGATTATATATGTTTAGGTCTATTTCTGGACTCTTGATTCTGTTCCATTGATGTATTAATTTATTCTTATCCTAACATCATAGTCTTGATTACTGTAGCTTTATAGTAAGTCGTGAAACCAGAACGAGCAAGTCTTCCAACTTGTTCTTCCATTTCAAGATCGGTTTGGCTATTTTAAGGTCACTGTACATCTACATAAACTTTATTATTTTTTAAATTTTTTGATTGCTGTGCACAGGCTTCCTCTAGTTGCGGCAAGTGGGGACTACTCTTCGTTGCGATGCGTGGGCTTCTAATTGTGGTCGCTTCTGTTGTTGCAGAGCATGGGCTATAGGCACGTGGGCTCAGTAGTTGTGGCTTGCAGGCTCTAGAGTGAAGGCTCAGTAGTTGTGGTGCATGGGCTTAGTTGCTCCGTGGCATGTGGGATCTTCCTGGACAGGGTTCGAACCCGTGTCCCCTGCATTGTCAGGCGGATTCTTAACCACTGTGCCACCAGGGAAGTCCCAGCATGTGGGCTCAGTAGTTGCAGCATGCAGGCCCTAGAGCGCGTGGGCTTCAGTAGTTGCGGCTCGCCGGCTCTAGAGGGTAGGCTCAGTAGTTGTGGTGCACGGGCTTAGTTGCTCTGTGGCATGTGGGATCTTCCCGGACCAGGGATCGATCCCATGTCCCCTGCATTGGCAGGCAGATTCTTAACCACTGAGCCACGAGGCAAGTCCCATAAACTTTAATATATTTTAATCAATCAGTCTTTGTTCTTTTTTTTTTAAAGCCTGATAGAATTTTGGCAGGGACTGCATAACTATTAATCAATATGGGGAGAAGATACCTTAAACAATAACTGAGTTTTCCAATTCATGAATATACGTCTTTTTATTTAGGTTTATTTTTGGCTGCGTTGGGTCTTCATTGCTGTGCGTGGGCTTTCTCTAGTTGTGGTGAGTGGGGGCTACTCTTCATTGCAGTGTGCAGGCTTCTCACTGCGGTGGCTTCTTGCTGCAGAGCACGGGCTCTAGGTGTGCGGGCTTCAGTAGTTGTGGCACATGGGCTCAGTAGTCACGGCTTGTGGGCTCTAGAGCTCAGGCTTAGTAGTTGTGGTGCACGGGCTTAAGTGTTGCACGGCATGTGGGATCTTCCCAGACCAGGGTTTGAATCCGTGTCCCCTGCATTGGCAGGTGGATTCTTAACCACTGTGCAACCAGGAAAGCCTTTATTTAGGTTAAACATTTTTTTTTTTCCTCAGCAATTTTCGTACTCCTCAGTGCCAAGTCTTTCTATAGATTTGTTCCTAGAATTTGATGTTTTTCACTGCTACTGAAGTGTTGTTTTAAAATTTTGTTTCCAGTTAAATCACTAGCATGCCCCTGGACTTTGATATTTGTAAGATCTTGGTAAATTCACTTATTTGTTCTGATTGAATTTTTTTTTTTTTTTTTTTTGTTGAGTGCATAAGACTTTCTACGTAAACAATCTTGTCATTTGTGAATGTCGACTCTTTTGTTTTAATCTTTATGCCTTTTTCTTGACTGACTGCATGGTTAGGACCTACAGAACAAGGATGAACAGAAATGGTGAGAGCAGACATCCTTGCTTTAATATTTTACCATTAAGTATGATGTTAAGTGTGGATGGTCTTTTGCAGATGCTCTTTATTAAAGAATTTATATTCCTGTTTTTGTACTGTGGGAGGGTGTTGAATTTTGTCCAGTGCTTTTTCTGTAATCATTAAGATGATTGTATGGTTTTCCTCTTTTATTCTGTTCATAGGTGAATTATAGATTAAATTTTTAATGTTGACCCAAACTTGCCTTCCTGGAATAAACCCTATTTGGTCATGATGTATTAGTATTTTCCTTTTTATACATTGCCGGGTTCAATTTGCTAGTATTTTAAGGATTTTTATTTCTATATTCATGAGGAATATTGGTCTATTTTCTTTTCTTGTAATACCTTTTTCAGGTTTTGTACCACATACGGTATTTCTTAGGAGTCATCTATATAAATATTTCGTCACAAGCCTAACAAATCCAAAACTCAATTGTTCTGAGGTATGTTTTCATGGCCATTGAAAGGTTCCTAAAAGCCATATGAAAGAAGTAAAAACAAAAAGTCATCTGTCTGATTCTGTAAAAAATTTACATCCTTTAAGTGAAAAGCTGAAAAAATCCAGGGAGAGAATTGAGATGTGAGAGAAACTGCTAACTCAAAGATTTGTTTTTGCTAGTTGTTTTCTCTGCTTTATTCCATCCATTTCACAGTAACAGGAAAAAAGTGGGGGGGGGGGTGTTGGAAAAGGGAACTCTGCACTGAGGATTAGGCAAGCTTCACAAATGTTTTTGAATATCCTCAGATATAGTATATTATGGATAAAAATACTGAGATTCAAACTCCAAGCGTAATGAAATTTAGTTGAAAACTATTGGGAATTTAAATCAATTTAGTTTTAAAAGCAGTTCTAATATTTTCCACTCTACAAAAAGCAAAAGAAATCTCTCTGCCCAAGTTAAAAATGTAAGGGATCATCTAACACACCTTTAATTACAAATGCAAAAATTATAGGGAAATTTCAAATGTACACTTTAACAATTAAAAAGTTACAAATTTCATATACAATAAAGTATCTGCCATTTATATAAAAAACAAAGGTCTTTGTGTGTGTATACACACATACCTACTTTTTAAGTAGAGAAAAGGTCTGAAAGGATAACAAAATGAAAACAGCAGTTACCTCTGGGAACATAATTGTGTAAGAATGCTAAATCCTTTTTAGCAATGGCTTGAATTTTCTAGATGAGATTCTACTCTTCATAATTTGTGTAACCAAAATAAACTTTAAAACACTGTTCATACCAGTGAATCATGAGTCTTCACTGTAGTAGAAATCACACACCAATCTGCTAAAATAAATTACATGCAGCTTCAAAACTAGGGGTGATAATGTCAGAGGCCACATGCTCAAATCCTACACGTAATCAATTTTTTCCTGATTGTCTTTTGGGCAACAATTTGCATAATACATTTAGGATGGCCCTCAAGTTATTTAAACAAATAGATTTAACAAAAATTATTTTAGTAAACTCTTTGAAAAATGTTTTTTTTTAACATTAATTCTCATACACATAGCATGTTTCAAAGTTTTTATTTTATAGTTATTGAGAGTGCCACAAAGAATTTTTTTTTTTTTTGGCTGCGCTGGGTCTTCATTGCAGTGCGCGGGGCTCTTTGTTTAGGGGCTCTCACTAGTTGCCGCATGCAGGCCTAGTTGCCCCACAGCATGTGGGATCTTAGTTCCCCAGCCAGGATCGAACCTGAGTCCCCCGCATTGGAAGGTGGATTCTTAACCACTGGACCACCAGGGAAGTCCCTCAATTTCTTTTTGATTCAATGACCTTGCCTCACTTTCTTAATCGCACAAATTTTTTATTAGAAAATGAATCACATGTGCTGAATATTTATTTATTTATAATAAATTAATTTTATTTTTATTTTTGGCTGCATTGGGTCTTCGTTGCTGCACGCAGCCTTTCTCTAGTTGCGGTGAGCAGGGACTACTCTTCATTGTGGTGCGTGGGGGCTTCTCATTGCGGTGGCTTCTCTTGTTGTGGAGCACAGGCTCTAGGTGTGCAGGCTTAAGTAGTTGCGGCACACGGGCTTAGTTGCTCTGTGGTGTGTGGGATCTTCCCAGACCAGTGATTGAACCCGTGTCCCCTGCATTGGCAGGTGGATTCTTAACCACTGCGCCACCAGGCAAGTCCCTGTGCTGAATTTAAAATATTTGTTTCCTAAAGCGAGAGAGAGGCATGGACATATATACACTACCAAACGTAAGGTAGATAGCTAGTGGGAAGCAGCCGCATAGCACAGGGAGATCAGCTCGGTGCTTTGTGACCACCTAGAGGGGTGGGATAGGGAGGGTGGGAGGGAGGGAGACGCAAGAGGGAAGAGATATGGGAACATATGTATATGTATAACTGATTCACTTTGTTATAAGGTAGAAACTAACACACCATTGTAAAGCAATTATACCCCAATAAAGATGTCAAAAAAAAAAAATTTGTTTCCTGTCTAGGCCTACCACCAATGACAAAAAAACCACAACAAAAAATAGTAACTACCTAACAAGCGATAACTTAGTACACCAAAAACATACACAAATTTAAAGAAAATGGCAAATGAGGGAAACTATAACATAGCACATTCAAAACATGGGTATCTTTGTTTTGTTTTTGTTTTTATTTTTGGCCGTGCTGTGTGGCTTGCGGGATCTTAGTTCCCCGACCAGGGATCGAACCTGTGACCTCGGCAGTGAAAGTGCAGAGTCCCAACCACTGGATGCCAGGGAATTCCCAGAACATCAGTATCTTTAAAATATAAAGCTCTTACAAATCCATAAGAAAAAGATGAATAGGTATTTCAAAAAGAATTACAAATGGCCAAAAGACAAGTAGTCACTCTCTAATAGCCAAAACAAATCATTAAAATAAGATTTTTTTCACCTATTAAGTGCAAGTGAGTTAAAAAAAAGAAAATACCTATTGCTGGTAGAGATTCATTGACCTTTCTTAGACTTCTGTTGGTACAATATATTGGTACACATTTCTGAAGAACAATTTGACAAGCATTAGTTATCAAAAGCCCTAAAATGCCTTAATCAGAATACTTAACAAGTAATTCATCCCGATTAAGATTTTCATTTAAACTCATCTGTAAACAGAGATAGTTAAAATGAAGAGAACTAAAAGAGGTTTTTATGGTTCAGGACAGAAGACCATCCAAGGCCAAAACAGCTATAACAAGCTTCCTTCAACTCCTTTCTTAAGCTGGAAAAGTCGATGGAAAAATCAAATGGAAATGGAAATATGTTAAACTCTTACTGTTCCTGTGTGTCTAATTCCTGCAAACACTGCAAAAAAAAGGGGCAGCCTTTCATGATACCAGAAGGTAGAAGGTGGAAGGAATGGAAAGACAGAGTCCTGCTTTTTGGGTGTTGCAAATCCTCCCCTCCATTACTGGGAATAAAGAAGTGGCAACATTTTTTCTTTTTTTCCTTCTTTCTCCAAGCAAAAGAGCCAAGTGTGACTATATTAAAACCTCATTTTAGTACTTTCCTATAAAGTTCACTCAAACTTCTTCAATTACTGATTTAAGATGGTCTAGGTGATATTCTTCTATGAAGGATTCTGCTTGATTCAAAGCTTTTATTTTCACCAGAATAAGAATTATTTCTTTGACTTCATCCCTGAAAAAAAAACAAAAAAGCATTTTCCCTTTTAGAAATGCAATGTGTAAGGGCACAGTGAATCATAAGTAGTTAATCTGAAACAAAAACTTTACCTTATGCCAATATCTAAGATAGCATAAAATATTTAGATGCTACCTTCTCCACATAATCATGAAGTTCCAATACAGACTATTAGTGGATGTATTCTGGCAAATTTTAATGTGAATGACTATAAAAAAGGAGAAAAGCATAGATCAAATCTATCAGAAATCTGACTTGTGGTTTGCTGCTACCAGCAGCTTATATGGGCTATCCTGGCAGCAGTATTTATCCACAGATATCATCAAATGCTACAATTTGAGGTTTTAACTTTTTTTCTTTTTGGAGAGGTGGTTTACCAGAATACCACTGTATGTAAATCCTTAAACATCTAGTGCTGTGAATGAGATATCCAAAACAGAGATCTAGCTACTGCTGGGTAAATGCCAGGTTGCAGACCTGTACATAACAAATGTTGAGATTTTGAAATGGCTAGGAAAATTAAGAAGACATTTAAAACATGCTTGATAAGAGGCTTTTGATTTATAGTTTTAATTTTAAATTCCCCTGTGATACAGTTTTCTGGAAGTGCTTATTTTGGAAGAGATTTACATTTAAAAATATGAACTAATATGCATGAGGTGTGAATATAAAATATTGAGTGATTCTAAAGATCATACATGAAAATATCTCCTAACTCTTCAGTGACAGTCTTAGATTTTTAAAAGTAAAGTACAAATCTTTCTAAAAATTGCTAAGAATGGAACCCTAAACTATGCTTATGGAGGTACAAATAAAATATGCATTACCTGATTTCACTTGTAGATAATTTACGTGCAGACTGCAGTAAAAACTGGATGAAGTTTTCTAGCTGGGGAATAGATGTTCTCATGGCAGAATTTTGGAACCATTTTTCTGGTAAACATGCTGCTATCTGATAATCGAAACACATTATTTTTAATAATGACAGTTATTATCTAAGGACTTTAGCTAACATAATTTCATTTAATCCTCATAGTACTCATGTTGGTTGAGTATTATTCTTCCATTTTATAGTTCATGGTTAAATAACTTTTGAGAATTTCCCCTTTTTCTGTCAAGGTTTTATACTTAAAAAAAAATCATATTTTGATACCGAGAGCTTAAAATAGACTACTCTTTATAAATACTTCCTAGTACTTGTAATACTTTCAATACTCTGTATTCCTGAGCGATTAAATTGTACAAAACATTTATAACTAAACACCAGAAATGTGTAGACACAAAATACTTTGTTAACATACCTACATTTGACCCTTAAACAATGCAGGGGGTTACGGGCAGTGACCCATTCGCAGTCGAAAACCAGTGTATTAACTTTACAGTCGGCCCTCCATATCTGTGGTTCGGCATCCAAGGATTCAACCAACTGTGGATTGTGTAGTACTCTAGTATGTATTTATTGAAACAATCCATGTAGAAGTGGACCCATGCAGTTCAAACCTGTGTTGTTCAAGGGTCAACTGTATAAAATAGGTATTTTTTTTTTTTTTTTTTTTTCTGCGGTATGGGGGCCTCTCACTTCTGTGGCCTCTCCCGTTGCGGAGCACAGGCTCCGGACGCGCAGGCTCAGCGGCCATGGCTCACGGGCCCAGCCGCTCCGCGGCATGTGGGATCTTCACGGACCGGGGCACAAACATGTGTCCCCTGCATCGGCAGGCGGACTCTCAACCACTGCGCCACCAGGGAAGCTCAAAATAGGTACATTTAATATGATTTCACAGTAAGAAATTGGGTGAGTTTGTGTATAATCTACATGAAGAAATAAATCAAGGTCATTCTAAGATACACTGAGTGAAAAAAATTAATTATGGTTTTGATTTTCTTGTAATTTAATACATTTCTTTAAATGTCCATGGCAGCATAAAGAGTCAATGTATGTGCATTCATTTTTTTTCTTTTGGGGGGGAAAATAACCCCAAACAACACTTACCATCATCATGTTAAAGGTAATGCATGATTTGGGGAAAAGTTTTGGAAAAAAAGAAAAATGTTAACAAAATAAAAAAGAAAAGAAAAACGTCCTCATAGCAGAAGGAAGAATTTTTTTAAAAAAGGAGAGAGAATGGGAGCAAGGAAAAATCTGAGATCATACTATTTAAAGAAATTCTTGGTTTTGCTATAGTTGGTAAGATCAAGATCAGTACGTACTTCTAGAAAGTAGAAAGTTGCACCATATATATATTATAAAATATGTTAAATGAAAGTTCTGGAATGCAGTCTTTCTAAAATAAATCTGACTGGTCAACACTGAAAACACAGTTGAGGAAAATGATTTACCCTATTTTTTAATCACCTTTATCAATTATCCAGAAAAAATACAGACACACTGATTGCCTAAGGCAGAAAGTCCTATAAGTCTTATCATGCAAACTGTATCTTTTTAAAGTTTAAAAACCAGCCCTTACTGGCTTGGAATTTAATGTCATTTGCCCTTGCTTTCCCCTTGTTTTGTACCACAAGTCTCAATAAAATTCTGAAGGAACTATCTAGCTTTTCCATAAATGATCCTGGGACTTATAAACACATTGTCTTGGTCTGGTTTTCTGGCCACAAGCTGTGGAGAGAATGTCATATATCCTCTTCCTTACTTCTGCATAGTAGAGCCTACGGTCAAAGAGAACTAAACTGAAACCTGAAACACACATAGGATGGATGATGATTGAAATTTCTGGTAGATAATGTAGTTTAAAACTACATGAAATAAAAACCACAGCTAGAAAAATGGAGGTTGTCTAGGAACTGCTATCTAATATTACATATATATTTATATTTTTAAAAATTTTATTTAAGAATGTAAATATTTTCCCACATTCTTAAAATGTTTTCCTCATGACTTTTATCTTATGGATAGACACTAATGTTTTTAGACATTTAGGTTCTTTCCAACTGTCAGCTATTATAAATAACGCTACAATACTATTCTTTGTACGTAGAAACCTTTATGCACATCTGATTTTTTAACATAGGATAATTTCCTAGAAGTAAAACTGCTGAGTAAAAGGGTATAAACTTTAAAGGTTTTATATCAATCATGCCAAAATAGTTTCCAGAATTGTATTCCTCTTTCCATAGTGCAAAAACTATTTCCCAGAATTGCCACTCCATACGTTCTAGATGAATGGTATTCCTGGAATGATGTGGGGCTGTTGTTTCCCTGTGCTTACGACAATACTGGAAATTATAATGTAAATAACAGCAAAAAATTTGCCAGCATAACAGGTAAAAACAATATCCTTACTGTATTATTTGCAATTCTCTGATTATTAGTATTGTTAATATTTTCCACATGTTTAGAAGTTATCTTTGCATATTCTTGTTTTGGTGAATTAGGCAATTCACCATGTTGCATGTCTTTGGGTCATTTTCAATAAGAATATTTGAATTGTTTACTGCTTTTTAAAAATGTGGGTATTTATCCTCGTTATGCATTGTAACTTATTTTTCTGTTTTTCAACTTTCTTTTTAACTTTTCGTTATAGAAAATTTCAAACATAAACAACAGGAGAAAGAGTAAGTATAGTGAGCCCAATGAACCCATCTTCCAGTTTTAACAATAATCAAATAATCCTGATACATTTTTGGTTTACTGAAGTTTTATATTTTTGTCAAATCTATTATTTTTTCTCACCATTTTTGCTTTTAAGTTCAGAAAGGACTCCCTTAACATCAGGTATAGTCATTTATCTTCTTCGTACAATATTTTATAGTTTCATTTTTTTACACTTAATTCTTTACTTCACCTGTAATTTACATTGGTATGTAGTGAGAGGTGAGGATCTAACATTCATTTTGTAAACAGTTAACCAGTATACTTTTTTAAAATACTGGGTTCTTCTGGGTTTCTAGTCTGTTAAATTAATTTGTTGTTAATGTGAGTACCATAATTTTAATTATTTTGCTACAAAATTGATTTTAATAACTAAATTTTAAAAATGATAAAATTAGAATCAGTTTCTACACAACTTACCTGGTTGCACTTTTTAACAACATCTGGCCCAGGTATGGCATTGAGAAGAGCTATAATAAGATAACGATTCAGCAGCTTCCCTAGTCCTAGCTCTTGCAAAGTGTCTTCTGGGAGGAGTTCATTCCAAAGAAGAATATTGCGGAAGAGCTAAAACACAATAAAATGTCAAGTGACTATGTACCTTTTCTCCAAAGGAAAACTGTAATAGTATCCAACAAACATAAAAAGTTGGTCAAACTCTTTTAAACTCTCACTACAATTGGCACTGTTGGAACTGTAAATTTTAGAATCAACAGAAAACATTTCTGAATAAACACTTGATTCTTTCCAACCTCCATATATTTGTTCATCCTATTTTCATTTTTTTAGGACAACCGCTCAAAATCTATTTCAAATTACCTTGCTGGAGCCTTTCCTGATCAATAATCTTCCTTCTCAATCCATACCCTCCTGGAGGCTCGGGCCATCAGATACAAGACCACAGGACCTCAGGATTCATAAAAGCACTGCTGTTAAAGCCTGTGTTACTGTTACCAATGTGTGACCTTCAGAAATCAATCAAACCTGAGAACCTCACTGCTCTAATATAGAAAATAAGATTAATAATAACCTGTGACTTTGGAGATACCTTGGGTAAAATACTTTTTAGAAAATCTAGTAAAAGTAACATGGGTTGCATTTCCCTCCTCTAAATGCAGATCTTTCTGTGAATTTTATGGTATCTTCCACTTTCTTTCCAGTAATATATGTATCACGCTAGGTGCTAAACTACATCCAATTGTACTAATATGCAATGCCTTTTCACAATGTCATTTTTGATGTTGCTCCCTCTTCTTGAAAAGCCTTTTCCCTGACTCAACCACATGACAAGTATTGATTCACCCTATCAAAATTGTTCTTGCTGAGGTCACCCACTACCTTATCATCATCAAATCCAGTAAAAAAATTTGTCTTCTTTCTAATTCTCTTCAGTGGCATTAACGCTCTGTCTTCGTTCTTGAAGGCCCTTCACTTAGTTTCCCTGATGCCACTCTCTTATGATCATTCTTAGTTTCACAACTCATTCTTAAGGCCTCTCTGAAGACTCCACTTTCTCTGCCCACCTCTTATCTCAGTATCTCCTAAGGGTCTATCCTTAGCCTTCTTCTCATGCTTCACGCAATCTCCTCAGAGGTTGTCATTCATGACCATGCCTCCAAATATTGCCTATATGTGGTTGACTCCCAAATCTCCAGCTCAGATCTGTCCCCTGCAATTCAGAATCATATATCCAATTGCCTCCATTTGTCCCATAGATATTAAATTCACTATGTCCAAAACAGATCTTATCTCTCCTCCCAAACCTTTTCTTCTTCCTGTAACCCCTCCAAGCCCTCAAAGAATGTCATCATAAGTTACCAGGTTGCCAAAGTCAAAAACTTGACTAACACCCTACATTCTTCATACGTAATTAATATCTTTTGAATCCATCTTTTCCTTACCTTCCTTTGCCACTGACTTAGCACCAACTTCATCCTGTATCATTTAGACTAGGGGTGAGACAACTATGGCTTGTGATATAAATACAGCTTACTGCCTGTTTTCGTAGAGTTGGTGAACTAAGAATGTTTATTTATTTATTTATGCATGTATTAAAGTATTTATTTATTTGGCTGCGTCAGGTCTTAGTTGCGGCATGAGGGATCTTCATTGCAGCATGCGGGACTGTGGCACGTGGGCTCTTTAGGTTGTGGCATGCGGACTCTTAGTTGCAGCATGGGAGATCTAGTTCCCTGACCAGGGATCAAACCCCCAGGCCCCTGCATTGGGAGCGTGGAGTCTTAACCACTGGACTGCCAGGGAAGTCCCAAGAATGGTTTTTATAATTTTAAATGACAGTAAAGCTTACTGAACCAAAGACATGCGCTCATTTGTTTACATATTGTCTATGACTGTTTGTACTACAGTGGCGGAGCTGAACAGTTCAACAGAGACCATATGACCTACAAAGCCTAAAATATTTACTGTCTGGTCCTTTACAGAATTTTGCTGATCTTCACTCTATAGTAAACTTTTTAAAAAATAAAAACAATTATTTTTATTTCTGCCGTTTTCTGCTTACCTTTAGACCTGACCAGAACTGTCTTTCTTGGAACTTTGAATGTGGTGACATTCTGTTTTCTACAGCACTAATTTGAAGCAAAAGAAAGAGAAAGAAGAAAATGCAAATGACTGTTCTTCTTTCAGAAACAGAGTTTAAAAACCTGAATGGTTTTGTTTTTTTAAAATCAACCAAACTAAGCCTTAACAGAATATAAAAGGAGGTGCTCTGGTGATATCTACTAAAATTACAAATGCATGCACACTTTGACTCAATAAATCCATGTCTGAGAATGCCTTCTGTAGATACATTTCCACATGTACAGAATAATATGTCCGTAAAATTATTCCCAACATTGTTAGTACTGGTTTACTGCTTACATTCTCGTCAATTACAGTACATCTATATAATGGCATATTGTGCAGCTTAAAAAAGACTGAGGAAACAACTTATGTGATGTCATAAAAAGATCTCAAAGATGTACTAAGTCAAAAAAGTAAGGTACAAAACAATGGTTATGACTACAATATACTTACTTTATAAGTAAATATATAAAAAAGGAGAGGAAAATAAGATTAATTCTAATTGCATTATAAGTATTAAGATTCTATAAGTATTTAATTCTAATTGCATAAAGAAATTCTGAAAAGGTAAAAAAAATTACCAACATTGGGCATTCTTGCATGCATGTATGTGTACAGAGAAGGAAGGTCAAAAACTGGGTGGATGGAGGTCAGGAATGGGAGGGAGTTAAGACTTTTCCTTTTAAACATAAAGTTTAAAAATACACATTCATACTTTTTAACCATGGGACTATATTACTTATCTAAAATATTACAAACCTTACTGGGGGGGAATTTTTACATGCAGGCATCTCTTCAGGATTCACATTAACTAGCAAGCTTAGAAGTTCCTTTCTTTTCTTTCCATACAGCTCTTCCATCCTGTAAGTACTCTACAGCTTCAGTTCATGATCCATTACTATAACTGATGCCTTCTTAACAAATGTAAGAATATGCATCAAATACTACTTGTTTGATCATTTAAAGGTAAATACAGAATTCAAAGATGCAGTTTCTGGCCCCTCAGTGATGTTCCAGGCCTTATGCTGGGCTTTCCATGTCAGGCATTGTTCTGAGCACTCTCTTCATCTTCACAATGTCCTGTGAGGTAGGCATTAATGTAATGCCCAATTTTATATACAAGGACACTGATGCACAGAAAGGCCCAAGGTCAAATATCTAGTAATGGTGAATCTGGGCTCCAGAATCTGTGGTTCTAAGCACTCTGCCATGCCAACTGTCATGTTCTTAGGAATATCATTAACCACCACCCCCAACCAAAAATCCCCCCTAAAACCTATGTCCAAGTGCCAGACATCATACACGGCAATATAAAAGGTGACTGAAAAATATTTGTTGAAATCTCAATTTGCATCCTAATAGGTTATGTGTGTTTTGTAAACACTTAATACATTTAGTGTCTTCTACATTACATTCTTAAATGAATCTGTATTACAGGAGTAACTATTTCATAAAATCTAGAAATTAGCAACTCTTACCTCTCTGGATATAGAGGAATAAAAACATCATCATCTATTGCCTTCTTCATTCTTGAAACAATGGGTTTAAGTAAATCCTATTTTTAAAAAATTTAAAAGCATCACTGATAGTTATAGGTAGAAATGTGTTTACCAAAAGAAGCAATTTTAACAGAATAGTGCAAATTTGTACACACTCACAGACTTAGGTGTTAAAATAACTATCAACTAGGTACAAGAGAACTTCGTTCATCCATGGTGTTGCATGTTGCAGTAGTTGGTGCCTTTTCACTGCAGCACAATATTCTGTTGCATGATGGAACATTTATTTAGATGGTCTTCAGTTTAGGGGTTACTATGAATCATGTTGCTATAAAAGTTCTTGTAGAACATGTCTTTTAGTATGCATGGGCATACAATTCTAATGGGCATATGTAGAGATAGAACTGCTGGAATACAGTTCATGTTTATATGTTCAACTTTGTACAGAATGCCAAATTGTTTTCTGAAATAGTGGTATGCCATTTATATTCCCACTAGCCATGTATGAGAAATCCTGTTTCTCTACACCCTTACTAAATCCTGGTATTTTTAGGGTTTTTAAATACTTGCAATTCTGGTGAGTATGTAGTCATATTTTATTATGTTTTAATTTTTATTTTCCTATTGAGTAATCTGGTGTTAAGCATCTTCTCATATTCTTATTTACCATTTGGATATGTCCCTTTGCAAAGTATCCAATTAAGATGCTTGTCTACATATGTTTTTTTTTTTAATTTAAATTAGGTTCTATCTCTTATTGATTTGTAGATGCTTTATAAATATGGTTTCTTCACTGGTTTGTCAATATCCTTTGACATAGTATATTCACTTTGGCAAATTCATTTTATTGTTTGTATATCAAAAATTGAACATAACCAAAACATTGAATCATGGGAACTTTTAAGGACATCATGTTATGTCCATCCAGTGCATGAAATGTTTAGCTAAAGTTTACGAAGACTGTAGTAACATGCAAATTTAAATGTTTAATATTTAAGTGGAAGAAGTAGGATACAAGTGTACATGTCCATTAGTATTAAAATTCTGAAATAAAAGGTAGGCTGAAAATATCCTACAGCGGTATCAGTCTTTATACTAGGATAAAAATTTCTGTAATAAGATACTGGTCTTACACTTAAAAAAGGAATCCATATTTGAAAAATGGAAACGGCATACTACATATTAGAGGGAAAGTTATTTTTTTAAGTCAGTGACAATGTGTGTAGCACAAATTAAGCTGTCATATACCCTATACTAAGCAAGTTACTCATAAATGTAGAATTCAACCAAATATATT
Source organism: Delphinus delphis (assembly GCF_949987515.2). Taxonomy (NCBI): domain Eukaryota; kingdom Metazoa; phylum Chordata; class Mammalia; order Artiodactyla; family Delphinidae; genus Delphinus; species Delphinus delphis. The sequence goes on along the minus strand of NC_082694.2, from coordinate 25,766,725 downwards.
TTTTCATAAAAGGTGTATCTAACTGAAGTCCTGTTTCTCTTTTCACTTAAATATCTGTAACATATTCCTCAAATGGCTGCATATCAATATTAACATTAAAAACAAAAACTCAATTTTCTTTTACTCTCTCAAACATTTTGAATTCT